>NC_140593.1:274680331-275296720 GCF_964204655.1 Triturus cristatus | reverse complement strand
TGGGTCCTTTGGCCTTTAACTTGGGTGTTCCTCAACACTATCCTCAAGCACCCTTTATGCCATTCTTGCCGTCTACTCCGGCTTGGCATTTCCCAGCGCCGAGGTCTTCCACTCCGGCTCCGCGGACTCCTTCGGCTGTCGAGTCGGCGCTGCTTCGAATTGAGATCGATGCCGATTCTTAAACAGCGCTCTAGGAGAGAGGCGCAGACACTCCTTGAGGAGGAGGAATATGCACAGGATCAGGAGGAAGGAGAAATTGTTGAGTCTGTGGATGAGTTTGAGGGCTTACAGGCAGCCAGGGGGTTGGATACCTCTCCTGAGTTTGATCTCTCATCTCCAAAGGCTGGAGTATTGCACGACATTGCTCCTTATCCTGTAGTAGTAAGGAAGGCAGCTGAGTTGCTTGATCTGCAACTTCCCTCAGCAGAGGTAAAATCTAATATCCTGACTGAGGTTCTTAATTCACCTTCTACAGCCTCTGAACCTCTGCTACTCTTTAATGAGGCTTTGACGGAGCCTATTTTGGAGGTTTGGCAGAAGCCCTTGTCTGCTCCTGCAGTTTCTCGTTTGATTTCAACAAGGTACAGGCCTGCTCCTAGGGATCCGGCTTTTCTGTCTTCGCATCTGTCACCGAAAAGCGTGGTGGTCCAGGCTTCTTGTTCGAAGCAGTCTTTTGGTCCTTTCCCTACCATACCTGGTGATAGGGATTCTAAAAAGATGGAGCAGGCAGCAAAGAAGGCATTCTCTTCTGCTAGTATGGCTCTGAAGCCCACTAATGCAACCTGTCTTCTTGGGAGGTATATCCATGCTTTGATGGACTTTCAAGCACTTTCAAGCTTTCAAGTTGCCTAAAGAGGATCAAACTAATTTCTTGGAGGCCCTTTCTGATTCTCAAGCTGCGGCCCGTCAGGTGGTACATTCTGGTCTGGACAATGCTGACTCTGTGGATCGTGTGATGGGGTCTTCTGTGGCGAAAAGAAGACCAGCATGGCTTAGATCGTCCGGATTTTCTCCCGATGTTCAAGCGATTCTGGTGGATTTGCCCTTTGATTGGTCAAGACTGTTTGTTTCTAAGGCTGACTCTGCCTTGCAGCATTTTAAGCATAGCAGGGCTACTGCAAGGTCTCTGGGCCTCCAGGTACAGTCCAGGGGATACAGCTACAAGGGGTATCGTGGTTTCGGAAGAGGTGCTTCCTTTCGTGACTGCCTGCAGACTGAACAGAGCCAGCAGCAGCAGCAGAACCCTTTGTACAAATCGTACAGAGGGAAGAATAGGGCGTCTCAGGGGAGCCTCTCGGCAGCAATCCTCCTCCTCCTCCTCCTCCACTTCTCCTCCCACCACCATTGGTACTTCAGGAAAGCAGTTCTAGATCCCCCATCTTAGAACATGTTGGTCCGGTAGGGGGTCGGGTGTCCCACTTTCTACAAGATTGGAAACTGATCACTTCAGATCGTTGGGTTTTAAATCTTGTAGAGCATGGGTACAGCCTCCCGTTTTTAGAGTTTCCTCCTCCTTACCCTCCTTGCCAGGGTTGGTGTTCAGAGGACCACTTACTGCTTGAAGTTCTTACATTGTTACAGAAAGTGCGATTGAGGTGGTTCCAGAGCAGCAAAGGCGTCAGGGATGCTACTCCCGGTATTTCCTGATCTCCAAAAAGGACGGTCGATTAAGGTCGATCTTGGACCTCAGGATTTTGAACCTTAACCTCAGACAGGAAAAGTTCAAAATATTGATCTTGGCTCAGGTTCTTCTTGCGCTGCAACAGGAAGACTGGATGGTGTCCATCGATCTGCAGGATGCGTATTTTCATCTTCCCATCCTGATGTCGCATCGAAAGTATCTCCGGTTCACGGTAGGATCGCAACACTATCAGTTTGCGGTTCTTCCGTTCTGTCTCACTTCCGCGCCTTGAGTCTTTACGAAGGTGATGGCGGTGGTAGCGGCACATCTCAGAAGGTCAGGGGTTCCTGTTCTTCCCTACCTGGACGACTGACTGTTGAAGACAGAGTCTCCGGAGTTGGTGTTGCGCCACTTGCAAGCAACAACACAACTGTTGTTCAACTTGGGTTTCTTGATAAATGTACCCAAATCTCACCTGGTGCCTTCTCAGCGCAGCCTGTTCATAGGGGCAATACTGGACACTTCTGTGTGTCGATCATACTCACCTCCACAGAGGATTCTCGACATACAGGAAATGATTCCTTTATTTCACGGTGGAGCGGTTGCTCCAGCCCTGAAGGTCCTTCGCCTGCTCGGTCTGTTCACTTCCTGCATACTGTTGGTCAGTCATGTATGCTGGCACATAAGGGCACTCCAGTGGTGCCTCCGCAGGCAGTGGTATCAACACAATGAAGATCTCGGGGAGAAGGTCAGAATTCCCAGAGAAGCTGCAGCGGAGTTGACTTGGTGGGGTGTGCAGGGCAACCTGTCTCAAGTAAAACCCTTTCAGCTTCCTCCACCTGTGGCCACAGTGATCACGGAGGCCTCCACTCTAGGGTGGGGTGCTCATGTGGGGGATCTGGAGGTCAAAGGTCTTTGGTCTCCAGAGGAAAGGTTGCTTCACATCAACCTTTTGGAATTGCGGGCGATGCGTTTGGCACTAAAGGCTTTCCTTCCTTCCCTTCGCGGCCAGTCAGTTCAGGTTTTGACGGACAACACTACCGCGATGTTTTACATCAACAAACAGGGAGGTGTAGGGTCTTATCGTCTGTCGAGAGGCTCTGCGACTCTGGTCCTAGGTTCAGAACCATCAGATTTGTGTGTTTGCAAATCATTTAGCCGGTGTGCTGAATGTTCGTGCGGACAGTCTCAGTCGGCACGATCACGAGTGGCGGCTTCATCCGGAGGTGGTCCATTACATCTTCCAGATGTGGGGGTCGCCTCGGTTGGACCGGTTTGCCACCCACGAGTGCGCACTGCCCATTGTTCTGCAGTCTCCAGTATCCGGTGCAGGGAGCTCTGGCGGACGCGTTTCAATTGCATTGGAGCTCACAACTGCTGTATGCGTTTCCTCCCATACCCTTGATTCCTCGGGTTCTGAAGAAGATTTGCCTAGACCGGGCCCAAGTCATATTGATCGCCCTGGATTGGCCAAGAAGGGTGTGGTACACAGATCTTCACCTCTCATCATGCCCTCCTCTCCGTCTCTCTCCCTCTTAGGGCAGACCTCCTCTCGAAGGGGCAGGTTCTACAATCCCCATCTATCTTCAACCAAACTCCTCATCATTCCTCACCATTCGACAAGAGTTTCCACAGCACCAGAGAGAGTCCACAGGTAATTAAATCCAAAGTGCTTTATTTAGTACACCATAAGTGCGAGCGTGACGGTCAACGCGTTTCGGCTACTGCCTTCGACTGGGGGGGTGTATATATAAAAGGCAGATCGAGCTGGACTGTTCCCATGAGGCACAGGGTCAAGACTGATTTGCATGTGGCTGGGTTCAAACTGGAATGGCATGGTGATCAAAAAAACGTGATCAAAAAAACGATGGATTTAGGCCCAGATCTCTGTACTAGGGTGAATGTATGACATTGTTTTTGTTTTCCTAGTAACTTTGGCGCCGTTTGACGAATCTTCGCGAAATTTTCTAAACTTGTGGCCCGCTCCGGTCAGCTCCTATCCTGAAAGTTTTGGGGTGATTTGCCAAGCGGGGGCTGAGAAAAAAAGGGGGGTCCCAAAACGTGTTTTCCCCATGTTATTTTCATAGGAAACTTTAGAATTACACCAAATTTGGCAAAAAAGGTAGCCCTTGGTTCAGAAAGAGACCTTGTTGTTAAATGGTGTAAATCCATTCAGTAGTTCTTGAAATATTCAAAAAATAAAAAGTTTCGATATCTGGGCGGAGCCTAATCCTCCGAGCACGAGTTTGACTCTAATTGGCTGCCAACACTTCAAACCAGGAAGTGTTGGCAGCCATCTTGTACCTCAGACGGAGGGACAAATAAGAGTGGTGGGCAGTGAATACAAGCAGTGGGATCTCACCAGGAAAATGTGAAAGCTTTTGTGAAATTCTTGCGCAGGTACTTGACATTGGGTGTCTATCGTCTCGGCTTTCCAGTGGTGCTGGGAGAGCGCCGCCACCCTTTAACTTGAAGTCTCTCGGCAGCATGGAGCTGGCGGTGATAGAGTGCCGCAGTCAGCTCACTCTCTCAGGCTGCCCCGGCAGCTTTTTCATAATATTATTGTAAGCGGCCATGAGAAGGGCCCGGACGCGCACTAATTGGTAGGACACATAACCCCGGGGCGGGCGGGAGGCGGTGGTGGGAGCCGGGGATGGGGTTGCCGCGGAGACACTGTCGGTCACGGGAACCCGATCCAGGAGTGGGCGGGACCCCTCCTCCCAGGGTTGACAGCTCCCTGGACTCGCAGCGAAGGCCGGAAACCTAAGCCGTGACTGGCGGCCAGCCGGAGGGGAGAGCAGGGAGCGCTGTACCTCCTGAGGCTGAAGGGGGCGCTGTGGTAACAGGTAAGGGTAGGTATCTATGTTTTGCAGCACTGCATTACCCATATGCTTCGACCCCCCCCCCTCCCCCCCCCCAATCCTGCAGAAGTGCACGCCTCACTGAGTCTTCGGAGTGATACCCGCAGCGCCTCGACCCAGAGGACAAGTGCACAGAGAGCTCGTGAGAAGAGCACCAAGGGCCGAGGAGCAGGGGGCGCGCCACAGTCTGCACCGGGGGATGAGAACCAGATAGGCGCTAGGGGCTCTGTCCAGGAAACTCGCACCGTTAATTTCTTCAACTTTACTTCAAGTGCGAAAAGCCTTGCCATGTGGCTTATTCCTGAGCTCAAAGGTGTATGCATGTGTTTTTCAATGTATTTACTTGCGTGCCAAGATCAGTAGATATGTACGACACCAAAACAGCACCATTACACCTTTAGTAGAAGCGAGGGTGCCGTGTTCAGCACACACCGACAACTCGTTGCATAGCGTCTATGGTATTGTCAACGCAAAACTAAAGCACCGGCGGATTGCCACTTGTATCATTGGAACTATGGGGTGTTATAAAAACAATTTCCCTTAACTAGCCATAGCCCACAAGGCATCCTCTTTGTCATCCACAGAACCCCATATATATGTCATGGTTTCATGAGCAGTGAATGTGCACGCGAGCTGCAGACTTTACCGTACCAGGGGAGACTGAGTGTTGCACCTTGCAGCTCACTGGCTTCTGACTGCTACTGCCACAAGTGTGCTCCATGTCTGTTTCCGTGACAAATGGGTCTCAGGGCGCTGATCACTAGTGCTCGAGATAAACGCTTATTTTCAAAAATAAAGCATGCTTAAACACCGTAAAAGAGGCTGCGTGTGAGTACACGTGTGTCCCTGTGGTGCTTATGCCATTAGAATGCATTTGTCTTATTGCATTTTTTAACAGAGTTTGTGCACTGTTTGAATCTTATATTCTGTGCTGTTGGTACGAGTTTCTGTCTTGCATTATAAGACAAACTTTGTATTTCTGTGTCATTATGATAATTCAACACAAAAAGATGATGGACGGAATGTTGAACATTGTCAAACATTTACCCCCAGTCACACATCTGGGTTTAATCCATTGTTATTTTGCTCAACACGCCATTCCAGTTTGGACCCAGCCATATGCAAATCAGTCTTGACCCTACGCCCAATGGGAACAGTCCATCCCAAACTGCCAGGCCAGGTCCTCCCTGGAAACAAGCATCCTAGGACCGGTTTCGGGCTTTCAGCCCTCATCAGCCAGGATAGCTTGACTCCAGTGGCATAGTGAGCACGGGACCCACGTCTGGGCATACCCTTCCCACTTAGGGAGCTATCCTGGCTGAAAAGGGGTGAAACCCCGAAACCGGTCCTAGGATGCTTGTTTCCGGTCCAGGGAGGACCTGGCTTGGCAGTTCGGGCTAGATTGTTCAAATGAGGCACAGGGTCAAGACTGATTTGCATATGGCCAGGTCTAAACTGGGTGGCATGGTTTGCAAAAGAATGATGGATTTAACCCAGATCTCTTGACTGGGGGTGAATGTTTTGATTTGTTCTGCATTCCGTCCATCAATTGTGTGTCTTTCATTATGATAATTCCCTTTGTGTTCGTGCATTAAAGCAAACTTATATTTTGGACGAACTAGTGGCCGTTGTTACTGGAAGGTGCTTATATTCATGATGTCATTTGAGATGTCATCAGTGATGTCACTGATCATGTCAAGAGTGATGTAATATGTGACGTCATCAGCAGTGCATTGCGGGAGAGTGAGTTATAGTTAGCTGAACTAACTATAACGGGGGAATTTCTCTGGTTTGAAATGTCCAACTAACTATACATTTCCCTAAAACCTATGGTTTTTTTCAGTGAATTTCTAAGGTTTTTTTTTTTTTTTTTTTTTTTTTTGGAAACCTTTATTACAGATTTCAAGAGATATACAAGTATGGGCCTACAACCTTCAGGCCGGCCGCTAGTAGACAGTGAGACCATGAAACATATTCATAAACACAAGCAGCAAGCAGTAAAAAGTCCCACAGATCAAAAAATCATTTGCGGCCACATTGCCCAAACATCCCAAATGGCGGTTTCATTTTAAATGAAAAAACGAGAAACAAACCCACAAGGCGGCAAAAATCTAGGCAACAGTATGTGCTCCCCTCGGGAGGGCTCTACCAACCTACAAGAATAAGAGGGGGGAAAGGGCAGGGGCAGAAACAAAGTGGTTACGGTAACACAGAATCAAGAGAATGTGCAGACTAGGGAGACAGGGCCGCCGCCAGGTCGGGCGTCAGTGGCGGGGTACAGATCCCGCCGCGGTAGGAGTTCCAGGGGCCCCACACCTTTACCCATTTCCCAGGCTTACCTCTCGCCACATACACAACCTTTTCTCGGAACATACACCAATCCATATTTTCCTTCCATACCGAAAACGTGGGTGACCTCTGGGAGCCCCACAATTGTGCTATGTCACGCTTGGCCACCATATATCCCAATGTCACCCACCACGTTTGCGTCACCGTATAATCAGTCGGCTCCCACACATTCAGCAGACACCTCCTAGCCTCGGGGAGCAGCGCAACATGCGTGACCGCTTGCAACACCTCATGCACACCACGCCAGAATCGAGTCACCTCCGGACATTCCCACAAAATGTGGAGGAAGGTCCCTAACATGCCACACCCACGCTTACACATCCCATCCACCGCGTATCCCATGCGCATCAGGCCCGGTCCCGTAACGTAAACCCTGTGGAGTATTTTGAGCTGGATGAAACGAAGGCGGGCCAGTATGGCCACCTCTTTCGGGGAGGCCACCGCAGATACCCAATCCTCGTCGTCCAGCTCCAATCCATCAGCGACCCATGCCTCACGGAGGGCGGCCAGCAGTCCCGAGCGATCGTTGATGAGCTTTTTATAGATCAATGAGATAGTGCCATCCGGTACATGCCCATCTAGCACTCTATTCTCCAAGGGGGAGCACTCCGGGATGGACGCGACCTCCGGGAACACGGAAGACAACGCGTGGCGAACCTGTACATACCGGAAGTACTCCCTGTCATGCAACTGGTATTCCGCTTTCAGCACATCAAACGTTTTAAATCCCCCCTTCGTCCAAAGATCGCCCACCCTGCTAATGCCAATCGTGTCCCACTTCTCGAAGCCTTTCGTCGTCCACAAACAACCCAGTCGTCCAGAGGCATACAGTGGCGTCGCCCGGGTCAACCGATCTTTCCACCCCATCGCCGAGTTTGCCGCATGCCACACCCGTACCGCGACCCGTGTCGGACCAGTCAAACGTGCGTCGAGCGATCTAGAGTAGAGCGCACGATTGTAGTCGCCACCCGGCAACAACAATTTGTCCATTTCAAAAGCCGGATTAAGGGCGGGCCCATAAAGCCCGTGGTTTATCGCAGCCAGCTGGGAGGCCCAGTAATAACGTTTGATGTCGGGGAGGGCGACCCCCCCATCGTACCACGGGAGCGTCAGCTTCGCGAGGGCGATCCGCGGCCTCCCATCCCAAAACAGTTGGCGTTGCAGACCCTCCACCTCCCGAAAGTAACTAGCCGGAACGACATCCATCGTGTTTTGCAAGGCATATAAAAACCGTGGCAACGACATCATCTTAAACAGCGCCGCCCGGCCGAGCGGCGAGAGCGGCAAGCGCCTCCAACGCGCCACATCCGCCTTCAAACGTTGGAGGGGGGGGAGTAGGTTCTGTGTGTATCGGGCCGCAGAGTCCAGGGTAATAAAAATACCCAGATACTTAAATCCCTGTTGAGCAACCTGGATAGGACAACCCCGCGGGAGGATAGGGCCCTCCCCTGAGAGGACATATACACAGGATTTAGCCCAGTTGATGACTAGGCCTGAGTTACGGCCAAAGGAATTCAGCACATCCACTAACACAATCAACGATTCACGCGGGGAAGCAAGATACAAAAGAATATCGTCCGCATAGAGAGAGACTCGATCCTCATACTCAGGAGTCCATCGGAGACCACGAATCGAAGGGTGCCACCGCAGCCACTCCGCCAGGGGCTCCAAGGCGAGCGCAAAGAGGAGAGGCGACAGCGGGCAACCCTGTCGCGTGCCCCTACCCAATTCAAAAGGAGCCGACACTCTACCATTCACCACCACCTGGGCTAGCGGTCCGGAATACAACAATTTCACCCAGCCAATGAATCCCGGGCCAAACCCAAACTTCTCCAGCGTCGCCCAGATATATGGCCACTCAAGCGTGTCAAATGCCATAGTGGCGTCCAGGGACGCCAAAATGGCTGGCTCACGTATGAACGGAACCCTCGAAAGCACCCCATGCAGACGCCGCAGGTTAAGCGCGGTGTTGCGATGAGGGATAAAACCGGACTGGTCCTGATGGATCAGGTCGCACACCACGCTGACCAGCCGATTAGCCAGCACCTTGGCCAGAATTTTGAGTTCCGCATTCAAAAGCGAAATGGGCCTGTAAGAAGTGACCCGATCACGCGGCCTCCCCTCCTTGTGAATAACCACAATAGTGGCTAGACGCTGGTCCAGCGGGAGGGAACCCGCCGCCCGGGCCGCGAGGAACATATCACGAAGATGCGGCGCCAATGTATCCGGCCGCAATTTGTACAATTCAATGGGAAGGCCATTAGGACCCATGGCCTTGCCAGAGGCGACTGAACGTATGGCCAGAGCGATCTCCTCAGACGTTGGAGTCGCGTCCATCAACGATTTATCCTCCTCCGAAAGGGAAGGCAACGCAATATCTTTAAGCAGGTCGCGGGAATCCTCTTCCGAGCGAGAAGATACCGGGGAATACACCCCGCGAAAATACTCTGCGAAGCAATCAACAATTTCACCCGGATCCGTAACATACACACCCTCCACTCTCTCAACCAGCGGAACAACTCGACTCGCTCTCTCCTTTTTATCCAGCCACGCGATCAGTTTTCCAGCTTTATCACCCATATCATACAGTCGCCCCTGCTGCTCCCTACTCAGGCCCCTGGCCGCCTCGGTGACTAGGGCCTTGTAGTCCGCTTGTTTGATCCTGAGAGCATGCAGTTTGTCGTCCGTGACACCACAATCCAGGTCACCCTCCAACTCAGTTATCTCAGACTCGATACGGGTCACCTCCTCCCGCTCACACCTCTTGGAGTGGGAAATGAGGGACAGGGCCTCCCCCCGGAGTACCGTCTTGAACGCCTCCCACAGAGAAACAGCAGACGACACTGATCCCACATTATCTCCAAAATATTGCTCAAGGGATTTAATCAAATCTGCGCGAATCGCGGGATTACGCAGGTACCAGGGGTTGATCGGGACCACCCTCCCCTCCATCCCCAGGACAATATCAAAGTGCAACAAGAGAGGGGAGTGGTCTGAAATACCCCGAGCAAGATGCCGCACCTCCCCGACCCTCCCCGCCTGTGCCGCTGGCATCAGAACATAATCAAGTCTCGAAAGACTACCATGAGCCCCGGAATGAAAGGTGTATTGTACCTGCGCAGGATGTTTTAGCCGCCAACAATCCACCCGATCTAAGAGGCCAGACAACCAAGTTTGGGCCCGGGGGAGATACCTGGGTGGGTGACGATCCTCAGTTCCGGAGACCACAGCATTAAAATCCCCACCAACCACTAAGATACCCTCCGGCAGCCCAAGAAGAAGGCGCCCCAAATCAGCAAAAGTAGTCGTCTGCAACCCCGGCGGGACATAAACAGAAACCAAAACAACTACTTTACCCTCCCATCTACCCACCAGAGCCGTATATCGCCCCCTGTCATCATGGAGCACCTCGTCAACCTCCAACGGGAGCGAGGTTTTAACCATAATGCCCACACCCCTCGAACCAGAGGTGAAGCCCGAATGGGCCACAAGGCGATAGCCCCGCCTATTCATAGCACAGAAGGAGTTACCAATAAGGTGTGTTTCTTGCAAGAACACAATATCAGGTGAAATCCGTTTTAAGAACTGCAGGACCACCCCCCGTTTTATCCTGTCCCCCAGTCCGTTGACATTCCAGGAAAGAAGTCTCAGTCCCCTACCCCCCATCACAGCCAAAACTAATCTGTCCCCTCCCAGAGAGCACCTTGAATAGAACACAACAATATGTCTGCCTTGTGGTACAAACAAACAATACCCAACCCCAACCCAACATTCCAAACAAAACTCCCCCCTCCCTGCACCCCTGCATGAGCCCAAACAGCCCCCCCAACTTGCAGTGTGCCTGTCGCCCCTGCATGAACTAAACTACAAAGACCCCCTAGAGGAGGAAAGAGAACCCCCTCGAGACACACCACAACCTCCACGGGAGGGGGAGCAAAGCACGACAGTCAAGAAACCCTGAGCACAGCCGAAAGGTGGCATCATCAGGAATTAGCCCCAGTATCAATACCGCTGGCCCGGTCCAGTGGGCACTCTCCTCCCGCGGCCCCCACACCCTCTCGATCATGTCCCCTAGGCAAAGTGTCCAACCAGTCCCGGCCGTCTCCGGACGGTCAAAGAAATGAGAGCGACCCTCGGACTCCACACGCAGTCTGGCCGGGAAAAGCATGGCGTATTTCAAGTTCATATCTCGGAGCCGCCGCTTAACGCCCATGAAACCCAGCCTCTGCTTCTGGACCGCTTGAGTAAAGTCAGGATAGAAGTTCACCTCCACGTTCTCCAGCTTAAGCGGCCCCTGCACTCTAGAAGCTTGTAAGATCGCATCCCTGTCCCGAAAGTTGAAGATACGGGCAATAAGAGGCCGCGGGGGAGCTCCGACCTTCGGCTTGCCACCAGGAACTCTATGGGCCCTCTCCACCGCAAAGAATTTACTCAAACCTCGAGGCTGCAGACGATTAGAAATCAGATCCTCCACAAAGAGATCCGCCGCCGAATCCTCCAGTCCCTCTGGCACCCCGATAATGCGAACGTTGTTCCTCCGTGCCCGACTCTCGGAATCCTCCAGTCGCCGATCCGTGAGCGCACTGGCCTGCCGGAGCCGACGTACCTCCGTCTGGAGGGCCGCCACCTCAGTCGTGAGGCCCGACGCGGTGTGAGCCAAAGAATCCACCCTGTCGTTTGTCTTGGAAAGATCTGCCCTGACAAGGTTAACATCGATGAGAACCGCGTCAAGTTTGTGCGCCAGGGTATCAAATTGTTGACCCACCGAGGTCTTCATCTCCGCGATGGCGCCCATGATGTCCTGCAAAGTCAGATCCGTCGGCAAATCCGGGGCATCTGCGGGGCACTCAGGGGACCTATGTGACCCGCCGGGAGAACCCTTCGGCAGGGTATAGCGATCCATAATGTTGGCTTGAGTTGCAGCGCCACGCCGGGTCGATTTGGCCTTTGGCCTCTCGCCATCCTGCTTCGTCGCCATCGTCCTGTATCCCGTACACCCACGAGTCCTACCGCGGAGAGCGAACAGTCGAGGCCAAGGACCCCAGAGGTCGCCTCAGAAAGGCGGAGCAGGTCCCCGCAGGGCAGGCAGGGTCCCCCAGCGAGGCAACCACCACACACAGAAGGGCCGTGATCCCACTCGCGACAATGGCAAGAGGGCTCAAAAGTGAAAGTGTGGGGTACGCGACTCGCCAGGCTCATCCCGCCGTTGTTGTTCACTTCTCCACTGGATCACCCCCCAACTCTAGTCCGGGGTCAGGAGAGGAGCAGGCCGCAAACTTCAATCGATGCCCAGCACGGCACACGGGGTCCGATTGAAATACGGAAAACGGGTACCACCTCGGCTCAGGTTCACCAACACAGTCCCCTCAACCGAATCAGGATGAAGACAGGATAAATGTAGGAGGTCGCGGAGGTCCTCTGGAGCCTCGCACCTACGCGCCCATCTTGGTTGCGCGCTAGGCTCCTCCTCTTCTAAGGTTTTTTTAAATGCTAATTTCTAACTATAACGTGCCTAAAACCTATGGTTTTTTCAGTGAATTTTCAAAGGTTTTTTAAATGCTAATTTCTAACTATAGCGTGTCTGAAACCTATGGTTTTTTAAGTGAAAAAAAATATATATATATATATGTGTGTGAACACAGAGTTTCTAGCTGTTCCCGAGCCTCTAATTCGGCGGGCTCACGGCTGGGGTAGCCACCCCCAAAATTCTCACACGTTCAGTCCGGCGCAATCCTTTCCAGATATAACGAAGGAATCACACAGGAGCCGTGGCCTCTATTTTCAGTGCAGATTTATTGCAGACACAAACGTCCGACGCGTTTCGGAGTAGGACACTCCTTCGTCACGGGCAAACTTTGTGCATTTCCTCTTTGTTAATAAAGTAAATCAACATGTCACGTGATATAATAAACATAAACAAAATACTCTACATATTATAATTCATATGAGTATTTACAATTTTTCGAAGTTAATATAAGGTAATTTCGTGTAAATGGTAAGTACAATGACTAGCATGTCAAGAACAATGTTTTTGCATGATTAGAAAATCCATAGTTTACAAATAACACGCACACAATAGCGCGTTCGAATAGCATGTACCAGAAAATACATCTGTCAAATAATAACCTCCGTGTTTCCCTCCCATGTGGGATGAAAAAATGCTTAATTATGGTCGACAAAATGACAGTAGAAATTAACATACCGCACAAATAAATTAATGTCGGCCGTTCTGGGACTCGAACTCATCATGTTAAAAGGTAAGACAATGGTGTATTAGTCCATAGTGCTACGGGAGTATTCTCTCTTACCTCCCCACAAGATTAATTTGTACTGGGCTGGCATAGTGACTAGATGAAAATTATATAATGCAGACAGCCTAAGTCTATTGAATGAAACGCCCCAGTGGGCATGCTTTAGTCAAAAACCATTGAATCATGGCAACACATGGCCTTAATCAATATCATAGAGTCTGTCAAAAGATTTAAAGAACAAGGGGGTTTATGAGACTCTTACACGCTAATTAACTCAGTTCAATACTGCCCCAGTGGGCCAAATCATAATAACAGGATTTCCCTTAGGTGTTGCCCATGTGGGCAAACTGTTCAGAGGGTAGCCAATTCATCTACTTCTCCAAGCATCTGTTACCTTAAAAAAAGACAGAATGTCTATTAAAAATCTTCATATTGTTACACGAGATTATTAAAAAGTCACACAAAATTTCTAAAAAACAGCAAGCAGAAAACAGCAGGTATGCATAAACCTATTGAACCAAACATACATCAGTATAAATGCACTGATAACTCCTCATCCATATTCAACCCATGGGGCACCATGGTATTGAATCTAATAATAAATTTGGATTCCAATTTTCTGAGTTCTAGCAATCTGTTGCCACCTCTTACATTAGGTAGAACACAATCAATTGCAGCAAATTTGACAAGACTGGCATTACTGTTGTGGTTATCTTGAAAATGCCGGGCTACTGGATAGGTTTTGTCATTTTTGTTGATGGCCCTCAAGTGCTCTAACACTCTTTTCTTTCCTGAATGGATGGTGCTCCCTATATAGTATTTGGAACAAGGACATTTGAGAATATACACCACAAATTCCGTATTACAGTTTAAGTGTTTTTGTATGACCCAAGGGGCCTCATTATTGTTGAATTTCACTGATTTTATGCTACAACTATATTTACAAGCCTTGCATTGGTTACATGTAAAAAAACCCTTGACCGCATTCTCTTTTTTAGGATTGGGGATCATGTTATTGCATAATTGGTCTCTTAATGATTTAGGTTTACGAAAAGTGAGAGATGGATAATCACCTATATAATCTTTCAAATCCTTATCCGTTTTCAGCACTTCCCAAAACTTTTTTAAGCTCCTCCTGACCTCCCATGCATGGGTGCTGTAAGTAGTGATAAACCTTACAGTTTCCTTAGGCTTAATGGTTGGAACGGTTTCCGTAGGGAAAAGAAGTTCCTGGCGATTGAGAGCTTCAACTTTATTAATCGCCTTATTCACTGTTTTGGCACTATAACCACGTGCCAAAAAACGTTCTTGCATGATGGATTTCTCATTTTCAAATTTGCTGATAGTACTGCAATTTCTGCGTGCCCGCAATAGCTCTCCAAAAGGTATGCTTTGTATAAGGTTATGGGGATGGCAACTGTCAGCGTGAAGTAGACTGTTGCCAGCTGTAGACTTTCTGAATAAGGAACTTTCTATGGTGTTATTTTTTATCTCAAGTTTAAGATCCAAAAATTCCATGGTGTCTTTACTAATTTGGTGTGTGAATTGGAGATTCATTTCATTAGTATTAAGGGTCTCTACAAATTCCATGGCTTGTGTCTCAGTGCCACTCCACACACAAAAGATGTCATCTATGTAGCGTAGCCAGAGGACGGCATGGCTCTTAAAGAGTTCGATGTTGTGGACCACCTGCTCCTCCCACCAGCCCAGGTAAAGACCTGCAAAGCTGGGGGCGAAGCAGGTTCCCATAGCCGTCCCCTGGATCTGCCTGTAGATGTCTTTATCGAAAAGGAAAAAATTATTATTCAAGCACATTTCAATCATTTTGAGCAACATCTCTGTGTGATGTAAAAAACTTGCTGGTCTGCTATAGAGAAAGTGTTTGCATGTTTCTAGGCCTAAAGTTTGCGGAATACTAGTGTAAAGACTGCAAACATCTAGTCCTAACATAAGATACTCTGAAGACCATTCCATGCCAGATATATGCTTAAGGAAGTCACTAGTATCACGGACATAGGAAGGGAGGGATTGAACCAGCGGTTGGAGAAAGTAATCCACATATTTGGAAGTATTCTCCAACGCACTCCCACATGAAGAGACAATAGGCCTCCCTGGTGGCCGTTGGGCATTCTTGGGCAACTTTGGTAGCAGATATAATATTGGTAGTTTGGGGTGTTTGCATGCCAAATAGGAGAATTCATCTACGCTTATCATGCATACATCTTTCCACTCGGTGATCTGATTTGCCACTGTAGACATTGCTTGATTATAAATTAATCTAGTAGTTTGACAATACCTACTGGTGTCAGACAATTGTGATAGTCCCTCTTGTTTATACATGTCCACAGGCCAGATGACCACGTTTCCCCCTTCATCGCTCTGTTTTATGACAAAGTCATGGTTTGATTCCAGTGCATTCAATGCTTTGAGTTGGTGAGGGTTTAAGTTTGTTCTTTGGTATACTTTGTGGTTTTTCAATTTTTTTAGTTCATTAACCATCCCTTTCTCAAAGCAGTTTATTGCTTCACAATTAATTCGAGGCAGAAACACAGATTTCGGTTTAAACGGAGTTTCCGCCATCATATCTACAGGAAGAGCCATGTCCACTATTCCTGCCAGTTCTTGAGCCACCTGGAAAGTCTCTATATCCTTTATTTGAACATCCAATTGTACACTTGATTGTTCAATAGGCTGTTTTTTGGGCTTATTGGAAAACCATTTCTTCAGTTTTAACTTTCTTATGTAATGGAATAAGTCTATCCTACTTTCTGTATAATTGAATCTAGATGTAGGGCAAAATGATAGGCCTAACATTAAAACATCTAATTCAACATTACTTAGTTTGTAGTTAGAAAGATTTACCACGGTTCGCGTTTTCATATTTTCTTGGCGAACCTGCCCCTTGTTCTTGTTCCCACTGGGCTGTCTGATTGCATGGAATAATTTAGCTTTCTGCCTCCTCTTCCTCCTCTTCCACGACCTCTTGCCGGGCTGTCGCTGATGGTCATCGTATTTGACTTGTCTATTGTCAGCAACTCGTACTCCTTTAAAAATCGGGCTTTTAGTGCTTCTGCTTCGTTTTCTTGCACATTGTTAGTTATTTCTGACTCGCATTGCAAAATTTGTTCCATTGTTTCAAATACTCCACTACTTAGTGCCGTTGGTCCATCTCCTCCTTCTGCTCCTTGTATTATTTTTGCAATTTGTTTGGCTTGGTTGGTCTGTTCATTTCTTAATTTCTCGAACTTCTTGCCAAAAGTTAGTATCTGGCCATTATTGTAGTCGATTTCGTCTCTCTCGAATTTGGATAATTTTTTCATTTTAATTTCATCCTCTAGTTTTCCCAATCTTTTGTTCATTTTCTCCATTTCAGTCTCAAATTCTTCATTGCTCAATAACTCTTTCAATGTCACGATTATTTCTTCACTTTCTAGAGTTAGTTTGATACTTTCCTTTTCGGCAAATTTGATTAATATCTTCAACATATTCATGGAGCATATATGATTGTTTTCCATCCACTCAGATAACAGTTCCGGATCCGGTTGCTGGAGTGTTGGGGTTATGAATATACGCAACCCCCGCGGTATGCGATTGCAGTCCACGTAGTGTTGCAAAGCTGTCGCTTCCCACCACTTGGACTGCTCTTTTTTAAGTACTTTCCACAACGTGTCCCACAATTTTCTTTTGTCTTTTATCACATTGGGGGCGGGAATGATTTTCTGTCCCCCCTCCTCAGTGCGAGCCGTTTTGTCAAAAAGTTGCACCGCTGCTGCTTTACGCTTGCTGTTTCTAGTGTCCGCCATTGTTTTTACGGTGTACCATACACACGTAGTTTCCGATGTACTTCTCGGACTGCACTTTTGCTAGCGCTGTGAGTAGTGTAAATCACTCGCGCACGAATGCCGATTACCACGATTTCCCTCCGCCTAGATAGCAACTACTGTGGAGTGTCACTTCGACTCACCCGTCAGGTCCGATATCAGAGAACGCAGCTCCCTGCTTCCCTTCCTCGTAGCTCGACTGGTGTTCCGGGTAGGCACTCCTCCTGCCGCTGTGTTTCAGGCGGTGTCCTTCGTGTGGGCAAGGGTTTTTTTACGACATGAACACAGAGTTTCTAGCTGTTCCCGAGCCTCTAATTCGGCGGGCTCACGGCTGGGGTAGCCACCC
Organism: Triturus cristatus; assembly: GCF_964204655.1. Lineage (NCBI taxonomy): Eukaryota > Metazoa > Chordata > Amphibia > Caudata > Salamandridae > Triturus > Triturus cristatus. Next base: position 275,279,471 of record NC_140593.1, on the reverse strand, counting down.
CCAAAATTCTCACACGTTCAGTCCGGCGCAATCCTTTCCAGATATAACGAAGGAATCACACAGGAGCCGTGGCCTCTATTTTCAGTGCAGATTTATTGCAGACACAAACGTCCGACGCGTTTCGGAGTAGGACACTCCTTCGTCACGGGCAAACTTTGTGCATTTCCTCTTTGTTAATAAAGTAAATCAACATGTCACGTGATATAATAAACATAAACAAAATACTCTACATATTATAATTCATATGAGTATTTACAATTTTTCGAAGTTAATATAAGGTAATTTCGTGTAAATGGTAAGTACAATGACTAGCATGTCAAGAACAATGTTTTTGCATGATTAGAAAATCCATAGTTTACAAATAACACGCACACAATAGCGCGTTCGAATAGCATGTACCAGAAAATACATCTGTCAAATAATAACCTCCGTGTTTCCCTCCCATGTGGGATGAAAAAATGCTTAATTATGGTCGACAAAATGACAGTAGAAATTAACATATACAGACAATGCAGACAGCCTAAGTCTATTCATTCAATAGACTTAGGCTGTCTGCATTATATAATTTTCATCTAGTCACTATGCCAGCCCAGTACAAATTAATCTTGTGGGGAGGTAAGAGAGAATACTCCCGTAGCACTATGGACTAATACACCATTGTCTTACCTTTTAACATGATGAGTTCGAGTCCCAGAACGGCCGACATTAATTTATTTGTGCGGTATGTTAATTTCTACTGTCATTTTGTCTGAGGAGGCTGGACTTCTATCGACCTGTACGATCCCTCAGGTCAGAAGCTTTGGCTTTGGCTCGGGTGCCACGCATCAAAAGGGCTCGGCTAGGCGGCCGGTCCTTTAGCTTTCTTGCTCCGCAGCTATGGAATTCCTTACCGGTGTCCTTGCGAAACACCGCTAACCTGCTTGCCTTCAGAAAAGACTTAAAAACCTGGTTGTTCACTGGATAATCTGCCCCCTCTTTAGGCCCCTGCTCTTTTTACTGTTATGTTTTCCAGCTCTTTCTTTGGTCTGGAGCACAAAAGCGCCGGGACACTCCTTTGGAGTAGCCGTTGCGCTATAAAAGTCCCATTTAACATAACATTTAACATAACAAGTCAAATACGATGACCATCAGCGACAGCCCGGCAAGAGGTCGTGGAAGAGGAGGAAGAGGAGGCAGAAAGCTAAATTATTCCATGCAATCAGACAGCCCAGTGGGAACAAGAACAAGGGGCAGGTTCGCCAAGAAAATATGAAAACGCGAACCGTGGTAAATCTTTCTAACTACAAACTAAGTAATGTTGAATTAGATGTTTTAATGTTAGGCCTATCATTTTGCCCTACATCTAGATTCAATTATACAGAAAGTAGGATAGACTTATTCCATTACATAAGAAAGTTAAAACTGAAGAAATGGTTTTCCAATAAGCCCAAAAAACAGCCTATTGAACAATCAAGTGTACAATTGGATGTTCAAATAAAGGATATAGAGACTTTCCAGGTGGCTCAAGAACTGGCAGGAATAGTGGACATGGCTCTTCCTGTAGATATGATGGCGGAAACTCCGTTTAAACCGAAATCTGTGTTTCTGCCTCGAATTAATTGTGAAGCAATAAACTGCTTTGAGAAAGGGATGGTTAATGAACTAAAAAAATTGAAAAACCACAAAGTATACCAAAGAACAAACTTAAACCCTCACCAACTCAAAGCATTGAATGCACTGGAATCAAACCATGACTTTGTCATAAAGCAGAGCGATAAAGGGGGAAACGTGGTCATCTGGCCTGTGGACATGTATAAACAAGAGGGACTATCACAATTGTCTGACACCAGTAGGTATTGTCAAACTACTAGATTAATTTATAATCAAGCAATGTCTACAGTGGCAAATCAGATCACCGAGTGGAAAGATGTATGCATGATAAGCGTAGATGAATTCTCCTATTTGGCATGCAAACACCCCAAACTACCAATATTATATCTGCTACCAAAGTTGCACAAGAATGCCCAACGGCCACCAGGGAGGCCTATTGTCTCTTCATGTGGGAGTGCGTTGGAGAATACTTCCAAATATGTGGATTACTTTCTCCAACCGCTGGTTCAATCCCTCCCTTCCTATGTCCGTGATACTAGTGACTTCCTTAAGCATATATCTGGCATGGAATGGTCTTCAGAGTATCTTATGTTAGGACTAGATGTTTGCAGTCTTTACACTAGTATTCCGCAAACTTTAGGCCTAGAAACATGCAAACACTTTCTCTATAGCAGACCAGCAAGTTTTTTACATCACACAGAGATGTTGCTCAAAATGATTGAAATGTGCTTGAATAATAATTTTTTCCTTTTCGATAAAGACATCTACAGGCAGATCCAGGGGACGGCTATGGGAACCTGCTTCGCCCCCAGCTTTGCAGGTCTTTACCTGGGCTGGTGGGAGGAGCAGGTGGTCCACAACATCGAACTCTTTAAGAGCCATGCCGTCCTCTGGCTACGCTACATAGATGACATCTTTTGTGTGTGGAGTGGCACTGAGACACAAGCCATGGAATTTGTAGAGACCCTTAATACTAATGAAATGAATCTCCAATTCACACACCAAATTAGTAAAGACACCATGGAATTTTTGGATCTTAAACTTGAGATAAAAAATAACACCATAGAAAGTTCCTTATTCAGAAAGTCTACAGCTGGCAACAGTCTACTTCACGCTGACAGTTGCCATCCCCATAACCTTATACAAAGCATACCTTTTGGAGAGCTATTGCGGGCACGCAGAAATTGCAGTACTATCAGCAAATTTGAAAATGAGAAATCCATCATGCAAGAACGTTTTTTGGCACGTGGTTATAGTGCCAAAACAGTGAATAAGGCGATTAATAAAGTTGAAGCTCTCAATCGCCAGGAACTTCTTTTCCCTACGGAAACCGTTCCAACCATTAAGCCTAAGGAAACTGTAAGGTTTATCACTACTTACAGCACCCATGCATGGGAGGTCAGGAGGAGCTTAAAAAAGTTTTGGGAAGTGCTGAAAACTGATAAGGATTTGAAAGATTATATAGGTGATTATCCATCTCTCACTTTTCGTAAACCTAAATCATTAAGAGACCAATTATGCAATAACATGATCCCCAATCCTAAAAAAGAGAATGCGGTCAAGGGGTTTTTTACATGTAACCAATGCAAGGCTTGTAAATATAGTTGTAGCATAAAATCAGTGAAATTCAACAATAATGAGGCCCCTTGGGTCATACAAAAACACTTAAACTGTAATACGGAATTTGTGGTGTATATTCTCAAATGTCCTTGTTCCAAATACTATATAGGGAGCACCATCCATTCAGGAAAGAAAAGAGTGTTAGAGCACTTGAGGGCCATCAACAAAAATGACAAAACCTATCCAGTAGCCCGGCATTTTCAAGATAACCACAACAGTAATGCCAGTCTTGTCAAATTTGCTGCAATTGATTGTGTTCTACCTAATGTAAGAGGTGGCAACAGATTGCTAGAACTCAGAAAATTGGAATCCAAATTTATTATTAGATTCAATACCATGGTGCCCCATGGGTTGAATATGGATGAGGAGTTATCAGTGCATTTATACTGATGTATGTTTGGTTCAATAGGTTTATGCATACCTGCTGTTTTCTGCTTGCTGTTTTTTAGAAATTTTGTGTGACTTTTTAATAATCTCGTGTAACAATATGAAGATTTTTAATAGACATTCTGTCTTTTTTTAAGGTAACAGATGCTTGGAGAAGTAGATGAATTGGCTACCCTCTGAACAGTTTGCCCACATGGGCAACACCTAAGGGAAATCCTGTTATTATGATTTGGCCCACTGGGGCAGTATTGAACTGAGTTAATTAGCGTGTAAGAGTCTCATAAACCCCCTTGTTCTTTAAGTCTTTTGACAGACTCTATGATATTGATTAAGGCCATGTGTTGCCATGATTCAATGGTTTTTGACTAAAGCATGCCCACTGGGGCGTTTCATTCAATAGACTTAGGCTGTCTGCATTATATAATTTTCATCTAGTCACTATGCCAGCCCAGTACAAATTAATCTTGTGGGGAGGTAAGAGAGAATACTCCCGTAGCACTATGGACTAATACACCATTGTCTTACCTTTTAACATGATGAGTTTGAGTCCCAGAACGGCCGACATTAATTTATTTGTGCGGTATGTTAATTTCTACTGTCATTTTGTCGACCATAATTAAGCATTTTTTCATCCCACATGAGAGGGAAACACGGAGGTTATTATTTGACAGATGTATTTTCTGGTACATGCTATTCGAACGCGCTATTGTGTGCGTGTTATTTGTAAACTATGGATTTTCTAATCATGCAAAAACATTGTTCTTGACATGCTAGTCATTGTACTTACCATTTACACGAAATTACCTTATATTAACTTCGAAAAATTGTAAATACTCATATGAATTATAATATGTAGAGTATTTTGTTTATGTTTATTATATCACGTGACATGTTGATTTACTTTATTAACAAAGAGGAAATGCACAAAGTTTGCCCGTGACGAAGGAGTGTCCTACTCCGAAACGCGTCGGACGTTTGTGTCTGCAATAAATCTGCACTGAAAATAGAGGCCACGGCTCCTGTGTGATTCCTTCGTTATATCTGGAAAGGATTGCGCCGGACTGAACGTGTGAGGATATATATGTGTGTGTGTATATGTTTGCGTGTGTGTGTGTGTATATATATGTGTGTGTGTGTGTATATATATATATAGAGTGTGTGTGCATATGTATATATGTGTGTGTTTGTGTGTGTGTGTGTATGTATATATGTATATGTGTATATATATATATATATATATATATATCTAACAAAGTATTTCGTCAAGAGTGCTCCTGTGCACCAGAAATCTGAGGGAAAACAGGAACAGACGAAAGGTGACCCAGGATGCAAGTGAGAAAATTAATTTATTTTCGTTTTACAGCAATGCCTGCATGACGCGTTTCAGCCTACGAAAGGCCTTGATCACATGACGCCGAGGCTGAGCAGGAGCAATTTAAAGTGCAAGTGCAAAGTGTGTAACGTACATGATTGGCTAACGCATAAATAGCGTGATAGACATGGAAGAAATATATTGGAAAGAATATATATACATATTCGTAGTTCACTTTTAGTAAAATACATAAAAGTAACGAACATTGATAGACAGTTGGTAAAACAATCCTTAACAACAAAGAAAGCACAAATATAAGGTGCGATCTAAATTTAAGGTAAAACCAACGGGCAGTGGCAGTTTAAAACAAACTTTAAATGTTTTATATATAAAAAAACTGAACACCTACATATGCAACAACGAAATAAGCTGTGCAAAATACGCAATATGTGCAAATGACACCCAAGTGGGTAAAATCCTCATCATGTACGTAGTCAGTGAGCATATATGATACAAATAACCATCATAGATGAACACTAGCATGACTATATCAAAGCGCCAATCAAGATAATGCATAGTATACAAAGTGCAAAAAATAGTGCTATATTAAAAACAATCTTAATATAATATAAAGTAATGTTACAAAAATTATAATTCTTTCTGCATACTAAAAAGATATGGAGGCTATACATCAATGGAACAATAGATATAGGCATCTTTAAAACTGATGGAATGAGTTGATGAAAATGGTATGATTACAGACAGGTGAAGAAATCTTCACTAGCGTTAAGACCCACAGGGGTCTTAGAGTCCAGTTTGAGAATATAGCGGGTTTCTAGCGCACGGAGAAGGGCCTCATATATATATATACACATACATACATACATACATACAGGCTTTATGAAATGTTCAGTCTGTTAAGCCTGCAAATTTGGAAAAAATAAAACATCATACAAAACTCCCTTTCACGATGCTCCCGTAACCATTTCCCAGAAACTAACATGCAAAACTGATTTTGCTGTTTATGTGCTGGAGTGTACGTTTGGCCTGCAATATGTTGGTAGTGCCAAGTTGTAGGTTCACAAACGTATTCTCCAGCACATGAGGGCTATAAGCAATAACGATGCAGCATACCCAGTAGCCAGTCATTTTAGAGAGATCCATGGTAGTTGCCTGGACTACCTAAGCTATTTTGTGGTGGATATGGCCCCACCACTTCGACGTAGTGGTGACCGCGAGGCCTTGTTAAGAAAGCTAGAAACAAGGTATATCCTCGATTTGAACACAAAGACGCTCAACGGGCTCAACTCGAGCGAGGATTTTTTCACCTGCCTTTAAATCTCCCATTCTTCTGATATTCCAGCTGCAGCAACTTTTGTATCTATGATCAACACTTAAGTCTAACCTCCGTACTGTAAAAAGTCTGTAGTTTTACTGTAGACACAACACTTTTTTAACACTTGTTTCTTTTTTTCACTCCTTTCCTCCTTCTATTTAATATTAACACATCGTGTCTGATTGAGGCAGATCAGACATAGTGCCAATTTGGGCTTTGTATTTATTTATTTATTTATTACAACCGGCGCAATTGGATTTATTGGAAACTGAACAATATAATGTATTCTCTTAAGTGACTGTACATGTGATCTAGTACACACGTAATTTTAAATATTTATGACACAATAATTATTTATTAAAGTTTTTTTAGGGTTTCTTTAATGACAGTACCACTTTGTATTCTACATTTGAATGATTTTTTAATCAATTCAATTGATTTCAATTTTCTATATAGGTGTACCAACCAGTCCTGTTGTAAATCGAGAGAATGAAATATACATCTTGTTTTTACAGGTGCTATATGCTTTCATAGGGCTCAACGCATTGTGGGTTGCAAATCTGTATACAGATCAGGGATACCCTATTCATAAGAGAATGCAATGATTCCATGACCCACTGGGGTACTATTCTCCGCCGTTTGTTAAATGGTTTAAAAGTACTTTATACACTTTTTGTACAGTTGTAGACTGCTGGTCTGATTTGTTAGGCCCAACAACCAAGGCTAATGCATACATGTGATGGAACTTTCCATGTTATATTTATTGGATTTCATATGCAACAGGACAACTGTTAATTGCACGGGGCTTCCTTGAGACAGTGTATACCAGTAGCATTGTTGGGAGAAAAAAACAGGTTTAGGACTCTAAGCGCATTTGCACATTGTCTTTTTTTGCCTGTCTAACTACATACCATTCTAGAGCTCAGCGACATTACGAGCTCACAAGGGGAGGTTGTATGGCCCTCACTATCTGGTAATATGTATTTTGCATATTTGCACATGCTCAATTTGCACTGCCACATATTTTTGCACATTAATGTTAAGGCATTTGGGATTATAAATTGACAACGCAAGATAATACAAATGACCATGGATTGTTTACAATGTATTATTGTATATACATATATTTCTTCTATGTCTACTTGCCTCATTGTCACGTGATCAGCACTTTCACTTTAAATGAAGAAGTCTCTTCTGGCAGCGCCATGTGATCAAGGCCTTTCTGGGGCCGAAACGCATCTTGGCGGTGCGTGGTGTAATGGAATAATAAACACTTTGCACGAAGCTTGTTGGGTCCGTGTTCGTCCTTCCTGTCCAAGTGGGAAATTGAAGACGGAGTTCTCTGCATATATGTATATGTGTGTGTGTGTGTGTATATATATATATATATATATATTTATTTATTCTGAATTTTGGGGTCAGCATATTTTTTCAAAGTGAAATGTCCTCTTTGACGTGTACATTACTTTTAGAAGATGACATTGCTTTGCTATGTCCTGAATTTAAACAGTTGGAGATAAGCTCTTGCCTGTTTTGCCACTTATCATTTAACTAAGATGTAAAACAAATAGCTGGCTTAATGTATTGTGCTTGGTTTCTTACAGCTATGTATTTCTGATTGCTGTGGTTTAATTCATTTACAGTTTTGCTGGTGGAACATGGGATTGGGAGTATTTAGGATTTGCATCACCTGAGGTAACGTATGACTAATGAATAAATGTATTGATGGTGCCTGTACGTCTCATGCAGTAATGTAACACTACCAATTCCAATTAAAAATTATCAAGGCTGTCACCTGATTATTAAGGGCTGACTTATATTTTCACAGAATCCTATCTGTTTCGGTAGCTCAATCCACACTAGTCCAGTGTTATCCTGGTTGGAAAGGAATGTCTTGTACTGTTATAGAACCTTTAGTTGCTGGTATGATGGGGATTATATGTCGTACATATCCTATAATTGCCCTCTTCACTGCCATTGAATCTAACCAGTGGGTGATTGACTTTTCCTACAGATCTTTGAATTCTGTCTACGCCAAGGAGTCGCTTGTAAATTGATGTAGCCTTTTCAGGAAAGCTTAGAAAACAGCAGGTCCCTTGTTAAGTTACATGGGCTAGGACTCTTGGAAGAACTGAGTACCATTAGGTTTTCCTTTTGATAGCACCATTTGGGATTACAGCCAATATGGCATTCTGGTCAGCAGATGCTAAAATGTAGATTTTGTCAAGGAATTGTTATATTAATTGAATCGCAGATACTTGTTTATGAAGGTTCTCTTCCAGTTACCAGTGATATGTTTTTCGCTCTTGCCTACAAACATCTTTGAGCTACTTGTGGTTAAAAGACCTAATGTGTACAATGCCAATATTTGGTTTGGCCGGTGGGTCAAATTCGGATTATGATTGGTTGGCTTTTTTTGTCAATTTGCTTGTTTGTGGCTTTCTTTCCTCTTCTCTCTCCCCTGGAGCAGAGCTTATTTCCCATCCTTTTTATTGGATGAGTTGCATGCATCCACTGCTTACATTGAGGGAACTGCTGTTTTCTTCTTTCAGCTATCCATGGGAGTGCAGATGTTTTCTTGCTCTCTCCTTGATCTGCTGCTTCCCCTTACATCGCTTTCCATCTGCTCTCCATGTTTCTCCCATGCCCTGATTTATTTTTTGCTTCTTTTTAATTTTCAAGAATCTGTTCTCCAACAGATCCTCTGTAGCTTTACCGCCCTTCCTGATCTCTGTTGTTTTGCTCTCTGCGGTCAGTGAATAAAGAAAACTATGGTCCTAAGGGGGAAGTGTGAACCTTAACTTTCTCGCCAACCATGTATAACAATCAATAGATTGGTTTGAACAAGAATCAAATCAAATGTATTCAATCAATTTGGAACAATAAGGTTAAAGTTATCTATTTGTCTGGTAATAAGGTGCTCCAAAGATGCAACAGCGCAGTGATGGTGAAATGGATGAGTTTAAAGTGTGCACGTGCTATACAGAAAGCACATGTACAAAACTTGTGACTGAAATGGATACAATTGTTGTTAAATACCACTCTGTATCAGAGTATCATGCTCCAAATCAAATTCAAAACAGTCCACTGATATTTTTTTGACACTTCAACTCCATTGAGTTACTTATATAAGGGTCATCATCAGGACAGAACAAGATTATTGGAAGCACCCAAAAATCGTGATAATCACTTGTGTAGGCTTATAGTGTAACAATGTGGGGGGACTAATTACCATCAACTTCAGTAGCGTACACCAGCAAGACGTAATGAAAAACTAATTCAAAGTAATGAGGAATGGAATAAAACGCAAACACCATCTAAGGATCAGTTTGCCTAAATGCTGCGAAGATTGAAATCACTGTTGATATGAAAAGAGAAGAAAACTACCGTCAAGTGATTAGTGTTTCAATATGCAAAGAAGACCACCATCAAGCGATCGGTGTTTGGAGCGCAAAGCTTGAGCCGTCTACACCTCTGGCCTGCTCTACGTTTAGTTGCTTGACCGTCTCTTCCAATCCCATTTTTCTTAACTTTCTATTTACCAACATCTGAATTTTGCTACCAAATGATGCGCTTGTTTTTGACACTTGGTTTTCACGATCCTTTTTAAAAAACAAATTTACTACTCCAAGATGCGTGTCCTCCGTTTTGCAACAGTTAATCTTAAGAGGACAAAAAAACAAGTCAGAAAGGGTGTTGCATCGTGATTAATGCACATGTATGCGTGTTGGTAAATGTACACGTATACATCATGATGTGGAGGCATTTATTTTGGCAGCAACTTTTTTTTTCTTTATGCTGATTTTGTTCAGCTTTGGCAACAAACATTGGCAAACCCAAAGGAAGGGCTAACACCTTTTAAAGGTGATGCTTGTAGGCTTTTCCTGTTGCTGCACCTAAACCTTCCAGAGGAGTTAAAACGTTTGCCACTTGAAAATATTACTTATTGCATGCATTACTGTAGACATTTGACTCTTTTATCTCAATCAGGATGTCTTCATAAAGACATCTCATGAGTTCTTTAAACTTTTTTGTTTTACAATTTGCACTCATTGATATTAGTTAACCACAGTGGCTTTATCTCAAAGTCAAAACTTTGCATCAGAAGGGAAACTATGGCTATTATTGTGAAGTATTTTGTATGTGTCAGAAAACATCTCTTAAAGCTTTTGTGCACAGCTAAGTTTACTTTACAATACTATCTTCACCTAGATAGGTCGGACCTTCCACTTGAGCACAGTAACCGAGCATTTGGGTGACCTTTCTGTGTAGTAATTTTGCCAGTCAGTCAGTTGAGTTTCTGCTTGTAGGCAAAAGCCTTTATGAAAGACTTAACCTTTCCCCCTTTTGCATTTACAGCAGCTGCTTGGTTCATTAATTTGGTACTAGACTTGACGTGAAAAACTGCTTTTGAGGTTGTTGAATAATTCTCTTTCTGGCCTTTTCTGCTGTTCTTTGTAACTACTCCCAAAAGGAGTGTACAGAAGCCCAGATGGAGGGGCAAGAGGTGGGGTCTTTCCACAGTAGGAGGACAATTGGAAGACGAAAGTGTTGCTTAAATAGTGTCAACCTTTATGTTTTCTTCATTAGGACTTCTTAAACCCATTTTGGTGGCAGAATAGTGGTCAAACCTGGGAGCCTTGTACATCTGATGGAACAGAATTGAAGCTGGTAGAAGGTCTAGGCACCTGTAACTTTTCAACAGCTTTCTTTTCACCACAGTGCTGTACTTGACAGAACAGGCCTGTTAAATTGTGTTATTTGATAACCTCTGCCACTCCTCACCAGAGTGGAAGACACTTACTTTGGCCTGTATGGGAATGTAAGTAATGCAAGTGTGCCTTTGCTAAATACTACACATGTGTACTGTTCATTTTCTACTTTGTCCGCTAAGAGACATTTAAGCATAGCCCTAGGAACTGCAGCCATACTGTATGTGTTACTATCTGTGCCAGCACAGAGCTGCTTTGAGTAGTCCACTATGTGCAATTATTTGGGATTGGCACAAAACTAAAATGTTACCTCTGTAATCAAAGTGGACTTCTTGCATTTATTTTCAAATTTTTATCTTAATTTTGAGACGAATGCCAGATTGGGAATGTACACACAACCCGCTGTGATTTAAGTAAATACTTAAAAAAAAAAATGCTTGCATGCTTCCTGTCTTCATAACCTTTGGTTTATGCAGGAATATGCTGAATTTCAGTATCGAAGAAGGCACAGACAGCGCCGAAGAGGAGATATGCCAAGCATGCGAAGTAACACCCCTGACCCTGATGAACCCAGTGGCAGCACTTCCGGTAAGTTTTCCCCTCTTCCTGGTGTCGTAATTGTTTTAGAGACACATTAGGCAGTGTTGATAGAGATGAAAAGAGACGACTGACCGCCTGTGCCAGAGACTATATCATTTAATGACATTATTGGAGGAGGAAGACGATGAGTGTGGTTGTAAAAGCAACCCAAGATCAAAAACATGGCACTCTTACCAGAACAAATCGAAACCCTAAAGCTGAGGTCATGGCATTACATTGCTAAAATGACATGCATCGGCAAAGCCAATAGGTCTCACCTGTGCCAAATCGATTGGCTTTATTTTTAGGTATGTTGTACAGTATGGTATGCTATGGTCTGTCATTGTATAATATTGCATGGCATGACCTGTCATTGTATAGTATGGCCCATTATTGTATAGTATGGTGTGGCATGGTGTGCCTTGTCATTGTATTATACAGAAATGTATGGCTTGTTATAATATAGTGTGGTGTGGTTGTCAATGTATGGCATGGCCTGTTATTGTACAGTTATGGTAATGGCTGTTATTGTATAGTATGGTATGGGCTATCATTGTGTAGCATCATATCTTATGATATGGATGATATGATATTGCCTGTTATTGTTTGGTATGCTATGGAATGGCTTGTTGTTGTATATTATGGTATGGTACTGTGTGGTATTGGCTGTCATTGTATAGTATGATTTAGTGCGGCCTGTTATTGTATAATATGATATGGTATGGCCTGTTATTGTGTAGTATGGTATGGGCTTTGATTGTATATTATGGTATGGCCTGTGATTGTATAGTATGGTATGGTATATTACGATCCGTCATTGTATAATATGATACGGTATAGCCCGTTCTTGTATAGTATTGTGTGGCCGGTTATTGTATAGTATGGTATCTCACACGTTTTCCTCTTTTTGTCTTAGTCGTTTTAGAAACACATGAGGCAGTGTTTGTAATGGAGATGGAAAGAGACAACTGACCATCTGCAGTGAATGCCAGCTCATTCAGTGATATTTCTGAAGGAGCAAGACAAATATTGTGGTTGTTTCATGAAACCCAAAACAATAAAAATGGCCTTGTTAGCAAAACAAATCGAAAACCAGAAGCTGAGGTCAGGGCAATACATTGCTAAAAGAAAACCATTGGCAAAGGCAGTCGGTCTTGCCTGTGTGAGATCTGTTGACTTTGTTTAAGACGTTTTTTACTTATTTTGTATAGTATAGTATGCTATGGCCCGGTATTATATTGTATGGCCAGTTATTGTATAGAATGGGTTTGGTTCGTTATTTTATGGTGCGGTGTGCCTTGTCATTGTATAGTATGTTATGGCTTATTATTTTATAGTATAGTATGTTTATTTATGTATGGTGTGCTATGGAATGGCCTGTTATTTTATAGTATGATATAGCCTGTTATTGTATATGATATGATATGGGCGATTAATGTACTGTAGAGCATGGCTCGTTATTTTATAGTAGGGTTTTGTATGGCTTGTCATTGTATTGTATGGTAGGGCTTGTTATTGTATAGTATTGGATGGCCTGTATTATAGTAGATGTTATGGTATGGATATTTGGTATGGACTGTCATTGCTTGGTATGGTATGACTTCTCGTATATTATGGTATTGTATGGCTTGTTATTGTATAGTATAGTTTGGCTTGTTATTGTGTGGTATGGCCTACCCTGTGATTTTATAGTATAGTATGAGATGGTAAAGCCTGTTATGGCATGCCATTGTATAGTATAGTATGGGAAGGTATAGCCTGTTATGGTATGGTGAATTATTGTAAAGTGTGGTATGGCCTGTTATTGCATGATGTGGTAAAGACCTGTCATTGTATAGTATAGTACGGTATGGCCTAGTATGGTATGGTATGGTATGGGATAGTATGGCCTTTCATTGTATGGTATGGCACAACCTACTTTGCATTGCTATAGTTTTAGCACGGAGAAGAGGCACAGCAGAGAAAAACATGCAGTTGCATGAACTGCTTAAATAAAAATGGAAAATGGCAAGAAGATGTTTTTAAACATAAAAAAAGTTATTGGCTACAGTGTTTGCCTAGAGGATGCAAAGCAGTATTAAAGTTAGAATTTGGAAAACAAGCAAAGTGGATTTGCAAGTTGTATATAAAAAAAGGAAATGCTTTTAAACATTAAATAAGTCCTTGTGTAGTGTCACCCTGAAAGATCTAAAAGTCAGTTGTGGCAGTATTGCCATGTAGATTTTAAACATGAAATAGGTCCATTGCTAAAGTGTTAGCGCAGAGAAGGTGCAAAAGTTAAAATTGGACATCATGGTTAAGAAAGGAAATGGTTTTCAACGTGAAATAAGTCTGTGGCATGAATATTGCCCCCATTTTAAAAACACATCTGAGAAGATTTGGAGGTGTGGGCCAGTCAGCCTCTCAATTCTAATGGGTAGGGTAAAATATACACGATGGTGATGCTCCCATGCTTTCTCAATATACTGCAGAATGTTCCTTTCATTATTCCAAACCTGTTCTTTCAAGAAGTCTAGTCATTGATAACCAAATTCCTCTGGGTAGACAAACCTCTTAGTCACTTAAGTGAAGTATAAACTCCCTACAAGTATGTGGCCTGGGGATACCTGAGCTCCAACTTTATTACTGGGCAGCACAAATGGTACCGATTGGGATTGGCTGTTTGGAGACAGGTACAACTCCTCCAGATTTCTAGAGTTGGTGACCCTTAAAGAACTATGGACTCAATCTACTGTATGGAGGGGGTCTCCCTTACATTCGGTACTACAGATCACCAGACTCAGCTGCTATGCTGTTGGGCAGCCGTTATTCCTATCAAATGGCTGGGTAAACTTACAATGCAGATACTCCTATGACAGGGACATGATAGAAGAAAGTGGCGCTATTATAAGGCTTCCGCCAATTGGAAATTATTCCCATTTCTCACTTGGGAGATGTATGGAACCATGATCACCTCCTATCCTTTGACCACTTCACCAAAACGTTTCAGTTGCATAGGCCCAGATTATTATTTTTTACATACCTCTAGGTCAGCCACACCCTAGAAACATAGAGAACCGAGTTAGAGGCGGTGCCTGATTACACCCCAGTCGAAGTGAAATCAATCATGGAATCTCTAGATAGTTAATGAATATCGAGACTATATTGGCCCCTCCTACTAAATGGTCCAGATCTCTTAGGGAGTGTAACACACACTTGGGAACAAAATGTTGGGGAGTTGGAGGCTGAGGAGTGACAGGTGACCTGGTTGACTGCACAAACTCTGCCCCCCCCCCCCCCCAGCCCCTCAAAATGTGGATGGTCCCATTTCATTATTTTCACAGAATCTACTACAGCCTTTAAAGGCTCTGAAAGATGGGTAGGGCACAGAATGTGAAAAGTACACAATGCTATGACCCAGATGGGTCCTTTTAGCATATGATGTTTCAATGCCCTCATATAGCAAATTATTAGCATAAGTTGCACAACTTCGGAGGCATGTCTGTATGTGGGTGTGTTAACTGGGTTCTAGGCTTAAGGTTCGGTCAGAGGGAAACCCATAAAGAGCTGAGTAAGAAGTGCATCCATTAGCTGGGGAAACGTAGGAATGTTCCATCCTTGATGACTAACAACATTTTGTTCACATGTTGTGTGGGATGGCTCAGTAGGGGGGGGCAAAGGTTAGCCCTAGAGACTGTGTGATTATAAATTTTACAGAATCTGCATATGTCCATAACTTGTTATTCATTGGTGGCCCTGGATAGTAGGGGGGGGTCTGGGGTAAATCTTTTACCCCTGGGCTACTTTTATAAGCCCCCCGGGACTTCGTCAGAGGAATCCTCATACTGCCAAGAACCCCGCTATTTGTGCTCTTTGTACCCCAGCACTAAACAGTCCCAGCTAGGTGATTTGTATAATGTCCCAGTGTGTAATAGGTTCGGTCCCTTGGACCTTGTCGATTGATTTGAAGAAGATTGTAGTCACATCATTGGCATACCTATCTTGGAACTCAGTGGGGTAACACACTGGAAGGAGGTTCCCGTTTATTTTAATGACTCTAATTTTGGTGGGAATTCAAGCCCATGACCCCCAGTGCTGTCACAGCTTGAAGAGTCTCCAGTGGCAACAAGAGCCCCTACTACTATAGTTACTGTGGAAACGGGCTCCCAAGATATACTTCTGAGGGCCAGAACATCCTCGAGTGCCTTTTCTGTAGGTTTTAAAAAGGTAGTTTTTTTTTATAGTCAGTAAGACACTAGATCAAGTAGGAGGGGGTCGTATAGTGAAACTTGGGGGAGGTGGTGGAGCCTAGTGGCCTGCCACAAGAAATTGCAGATAACTAAGACTACTTTCATGGAACCTTGTTGGCTTAGGCCCTAAGCTGGGGAATCCTAATTGTGGATTATATATTGACACTTTTGATATTTGTCTCTTCCAAGAAACGTGGCAAAGTCTGGAAATTATCCGCCCCAGTTTTGCCACATATTGTGTTAATACCAGGTCCCATGGGCAGAGAAGTCCCTTGGGGTTGGGGGGGGGTCCCTAATGATATGGATAGGGTCACACGTGGGACGCGTAGTGATGGGGACTGAAACTGTGACAGATTATAACCTATTTGTAACCATTAAACTCCCCAATGGATGCCTAGCCAATATTTACAACATCTACTTAAGACCTTCTGCTACGCTGCAGGAATCTACCTCAATTGATGCTCCAACTATCCCCCCCCCAATCAAAAAATGGTCTCCCTTGGTGGTAAAACTAAATGCTCTATCTCTGAATTGCATTTGAGCATGCAATGGAAGAACAAAGTCCGACAGAGAGGGGAAGCACACCTTTAATAGAATTGGAAGTAATAGTCTAATTGATTATATTCTTTTAGATGTTAGGATTTGGCCATTCTTAGCTGATTTGGCTGTGGTGTATAGGCATGACAGTGACCACAATGCACTTGATATGGATTTGGAGCTTCCTGCTGCCCAAACACAGCTAGCTCTCTCATAGCCGCTGGATGGTAGGTGTAAGCTTACTCCTAACAAATGCAGAATTTCTTTTTTTTTTTCTTTTTTTTTTTTTAAAAACCTTTATTTGTGCATATGAAAAGAACAAATACGGGCCTACAACCGTCAGGCCGGCCACGGTACGGTTAAGCACTGGTACAAACATTACATCCCCTGCGCATCCACGGTCAAGATTAGCAACGAGTCATGAGGTATACACTGGAGAGATCCTTGACACCAGGGGAAGGAGAAGTGAAGGTTAATTTTAAGGTTTTCAAAATAATTTTATCAGGGAAAAAATCAGTAAAGAATAAGAACCAAGGAGATTCGAGTCCGCAAGATAGCTTCACCACACGGGAGAGCAGCAGCATCATTAAAACGGTCATGGAAGAAAAATCTCAGGCAGTGAGGCGATGCAGTTATATAACAGGATAGTCACATGAGTAAATATGCACCCCTCCAGAGCCGCCCCCACTCAATCCACCCCACACCCGGACCCCGAATCGAAACAAGTATAGCGCAGAAACATAAAAGAAAAAGGCCCATAGAACTAAGTAGAAACAGTGAATTACCCCCCCACCCTACACCAATGCGGAGGCTACGGCCTGCCCCCCCCAGCATAGTGCCTGTCGCCCAATGAACCCGAAATATAGACAAGAGAGAAAGTAGGAATAGAGTAAAGAAAAATAAGAGAACAGAGAGGTAAGTGGGGAGGAGCCTACGTTACCCCAGAGCGCCCGAAACCATCGGCCAGCTATGGCCTCCACACACTGAGAACCCACTACGCCAAAAGCGGTCGTGTGAGGATAACGTGTCACAACAATTTAAATGAAGGTGGACAAACCGCGACGAGTGCGCACAACATATGCAAACAGTTCCAGTTCCAGTCCAGCCCATCCGTGAAACCATGGCGATATAAATCAGTTCAGCCCTGGCCCGATCGCGGGCTTAAGATTACACCAGCCCCTACATGAAGGCCCCGCACCCCGTGCAGACAAAGACAATATGGCCGCTTGGGAGAAGATGGTGAAGTAGAGTCACAAAATGGCCGCCGACCATCTATTGAGGTCCCCTTGTGCACCACATAAAGTCCAGACCTGGCATGTAAAGTACAGGAGTTCCACAGAAAAGAAGCAGTAGGCCACCATGAACGGTTCCTCGAGGACGTCAGGTGTCGCTCTGCTGGATACTCTTGCGGGCACGGTGAGGCAGGCAACAACGAAGCAGGCAGCAATGAACAGGGAGACAAAGTATCCGCAATTGAGCTGGAGAGCGACCGATCCTGGGTGCCGGTAAAGCCAGATGCAGGCACCAGTGTAGCACGATCATAAACAGCCATTGCGTCCCCGCAAGAGGACAAAAGCACTGGCAGACCCACGCCTTGTTGATGACAAACGGGGTGCTCACGACCCGCAGCCGACAGTATGGAGTCAAACCGCTCACTCAGCGCTTGCAAGCCAAGACACATTTGTAGACGAAAGTCCCGCAGGGCAGCCAGAACGGAGCCGCATGTCAGCGGAGGCTGCGCCCCCACATCGGTAGCAATCCGGGACGGCACTGTGGAGCTGGTGTCTGGTAGAGGGAGGGCGAAGCGGGCGAGACCGGAGTAGCATCCCCCAGCCGCGAGCAGGCAATCAACGCCATGTTTTACCGCAGAACGGTACAGTGGCCAGGGGGGGGGTCGTAGCAAGGAGGCAATTCCCCTCAGGTCTGCGCCGCAACAGGGAAAAGCCAACAGTCGCTGCCCTTCCCTCGGGTTCTCTTTGCAGCCGACTAGGCAATAGAAGAAGGGGGTCTGCAGCCTCCCACAGCGCGGTCCACAGAACGGGGCAGGAGACCCGCCGCACCGGGGCTTACCCTATAGCTCCAGCCCATCAGGTGCGGGGTGCAGGAGGTGTCCGGGCGTCCCTCCCCCGGCTCATCCGGCGACAGTCCGTGGTGTGAGGTGGGACTGGGACCTCGGGGCTCAGGTTTACGCTAGCGGGTCCGGTAACTGCGGAGCTTCCAGGGGGCCGGCCAAGGCCACAATAGAGCAGGGGTCCAGTGCGGAGAACAAAAGCACCAAGAACTCCGGCGTCCGGGCGGGCTAAGACTCCGGGAAAGCGGCGGCGCGGTCAGCGCGTCGTCGCACACGTTGCACCGCGAAAATCGGCGAGGATAGGCGTCAGGATGATAGTCCGAGGCCAAGGGCCGACGGAGCCGGGCGCTCAAGCGTCTGCTCCGGTCGCCATCTTGGCTCCTCCCCAAATGCAGAATTTCTTGGTCCACAGTGGGCAGGTTGGAGAAGGCTTTACGATCCATATATGCTAATGTGGGTCCTGCTCTGGAGATATTTTACAGTCTCAATTTAGTTTCAAATGAGCAGTCAGTTACAAAAGGTCAAAGATATACATAATTCCCTCTTCAATAGCCTAAAGATGGATTTCATTAAAGAGGCTAGTAGCCAAGGATTAGTGTACCATTCTGGTTCAATAAACCCTCTGATTAACTTGATCTAGAGCAACAGGAGGGAAGGGATTCAAGAAAAGAGAGCCGCATACAAAAATGTACTTACAATGGCAAAATGGGAATGGTGCAGTCAAAATTGTGAGGGAAAATAATCAAACCCTTTTCTGCAACTGAATTGCTACCGGGAATAGGGAAGGAATATCGAAAACAACATTGCTGCTGAGGCCTGGGTAGTTTACTTTACTAATTTATATTTTTTTAAAAGCCTGATGAGGGCACACATCCAGTATCTCCAGTCATTTTCTGTGTACAACGAACCAGGGAAGGACCCAGTAGGATTTTCCCTAATATCATTTACGGAGGTAGAAGAGGCCATCAGGAAGATAACCACATGTAAAGCCCCTGGCATTGATCAGATTCCTGGAGATTTGTTTTTATCAGAAATAGATATTTGGACACTCTAACTTACAGTGGTATTTAATGGCAATTTAAATGGAGCAAGTATCCCCAAAACATGAGCAGTTGCTGAGATTCTTCCAATTTTTAAGAAGTGTTGTCACTGGATACAGCTAATTACAGTCCAACCAGTTAAATAGACACCACATAAACACACTTTAGCAACGGTATACTCTGCAAGCTTCTGTGCTGGCTTGAAGAGAATGACATACCTTTCCTCCTTCAAGCGGGCTTTCGACCTAATACCTCCATGGTTGTCCAGGTCTTTAGACTGCAGATGATATACTGGAAGACCGTTCGTATTGAGAAGGGAAGGCTTTATGCTGTTTTCGTTTACCTCAGAGCTGCGTACAACGTGGTCCCCAGAACCCTGCTGTGGAAATATCTAGCGGAAATGGGCTTCCCAGCTTACCTGTGCAATATAATTGAGAGACTGCATCAGAACAATTACCCACAAGTTAGATGTGGTAAGCTTGGTGAAGTAACTGAACTCCTTCCTGTAAAGCGCAGCATAAGACAGAGATGTGTATTGGTCCTTACCATTTTTACCCTGTTTGTAAATGATTATGTTGATTTTTTAAATAGTTGTGACAATGATGCCCCTAGACTGGCTGACAGGAGGATTCCAGCTCTCAGGTTCGTCGATGATAGGCTTTTGCTGTCAACATCACCAATGGGGCTTCAGAAACTACTGGACTACATTAGTAGATTCTGTGTGAGGAGGGGGCTGGAAATGAATATTAATAAAACTAAGTTTATGGTTTTTTAACCCTTGTTCTAACATGCACCCAAACCCTACTTTAGACGGTCTCCCCTTAGAACAAGTACACTTTTTAAAAAAAACTTTTATTTAACATTTTCCATCATAAGAGCAATACAGTACATCTTCTAAAGAAAACCAAGTGCCAAGTCAAAGCACAGGATTCATAAAATTATAACAGCAAGTTGCCAAGTTCCAGTAAGAGTATCAAAAAGAACAGAGCACAGCAATTACAGCGAAGTAGGAAGGCATAATCTTAGGACATCATTTCATACATAGAGCAACTAAAAGGTTCCACCCGACCATCAGTTCATCACATTGTCCGTCAAATATCATATAGGGCGCATTATTCGGAGAGTCAAATGTGGAAGGGCAAGCAAATGGAGCAAAAGCATTACACATTTACCAAAGTCAATCTGTCAAGACTTGTATGTTCAGCTAACCTTTTTCAGAGAAGGAGGCAGGGGGGTCATCAACGCTGTGCGTTAAGAGGTAGCTCAGGAGATGGCCCCAAATATCCTTAGGTCTGGAAGACAGTGGGAGTGTCTCGGCATACGTTGTCAATTGCCCTTGGCAGTAGATTAAATCCCTCAGCCCCTCCTTGAATTTAGGGGCTCTTCTTCTACCCCACAGACAAGCCACTCTCCTCTTAGCCAATAATAAGGATATAGTAATAAAGGCACGATGTGTCTTAGGAAGCTGTTGAGCGTTACGCAGGAGCACCAGTAAGGCATCCCCCACCACCGGGACTCCTAGTATCTGCCCAAGTGCGTCAAAGATTAGTGCCCAGTACTCCTGTATTTTAGGGCATTCCCTTGCTAAGTGAAGAAACCATGCTCCCGGTTGTTTACATCTCTCACAGCGATCATGATCTGCCAGTTTGAGTTTATACTTTTTAGCAGGCGTATAATTGAGACGTTGCAAAAATTTATAGTGTATAACACGCAAGCGACTGTTGGCAGAGATTTTCGCAGTTTGAAGGCAGCAGTGTTCCCACTGTTCTTCTGTTATCTCCCTACCCAGTTCCGTGCTCCTGTGTATACGAGCTGTGCTGGGTGAGCCAATAGGTTGCATTCGTATACTACGGTAGAGTCGAGACACGAGATGTTTACCATCATTGGACCCCACCATCTGGTGTAGAGGGGGGAAGCTAGTGGGCTCTCGGGGGAAGTCCGGAATAGTAGAGCGAAAACCTTGACGCAGCCGAATATATAAGAAAGTGTCTAGTGGCGAAGGAGGAGCTGTAGGAAATAGTTGATCTAACGTGCGGAAGTGGCCATTATGAAAGAGGTCTCCCCATGTAGTGATCTTGGCACACGCACACATTTTCTGAAACCCATGTTCCTGCAACAGGGGCATACAGGGATGATACGAAATGGGGAGTCTCGAGGAATACAGCATAGGGGAGCCGAGTAGATCCCTTATACAGTGCCATGCATCCACCGTAGCGGTGACAGTGGTGGGAGGCAAATCTTGGGTGCGTCGGGGTGCGTGTATGAGGCCATCCAGAGGGATGGGATTAGCCAGCCGGTGCTCCACCGCTACCTGCGGCATATGACTGGGAGGGCGAATCCAAAAGTAAGCATAGTGTGCTTGTGCACTAAGATAATAGAGTTCAAAATCAGGGATATCGAAGCCACCCTGTGCATAAGGTTTCATGAGAGTGGACCACTAAAGCCGAGATTGTTTGCCACCCCAGAATAATCGAAGCAATTCAGTATGAAGGGCTTTAAAAAAGTGACGCCCTGGATCATAGGGTATGTTCCTAAACAGATACAAGAATTGCGGAAGCACCACCATCTTTATCAGAGAAGCGCGACCCGCAAGCGAGAGTGGCAGGGAGATCCATCTAGTGACATTATTAGTAAGGCGATGTATAGCTGTGCCATAGTTAAGTCTCAGGAGCTCCTCTCTATCTCTTGAGAGCTGTATCCCTAGGTACCAAAGGTCAGAATCGCACCAATCTAAGGGGTAGTCCAGAGCGAAGCGGGGGACTGCATCCGTCAAGGGAAACACCTGCGATTTCTCCCAATTAATGTGCACTCCGGAGAGCCTACCAAATACTATAAATTTCCGCAGCAAAGGATTGATGTTCTGCTGAGGTTGCCTCACATATAAAGTAATATCATTCGCATAGAGGAAAATCTGTATTTGGCGCAAGCAGCAGCGGAAAGCCTTGTCTTGATGAACTTACCGAGACGCTAAGGGCTCTATTGCTAAGGCAAACAGCAGGGGGGAGAGCGGCACCCCTGTCTGGTACCCCTCGATATGGTAAAGGGATCCGACGTATGGCCGTTAATCAACCCTTTAGCTGTGGGTTTGTTATACAGTAACCGTACCCAGGAAAGAAACAGAGGGGGGAAGCCCATCCGACGTAACACCTCAAAAAGTTAGTCCCATTCGACAGAATCAAATGCTTTAGTAGCATCCAGGAACACCGCTGACAGTGGGAACTCAGGCGCGACCGTCGGGAGTAAAGAAAAAAGGGTACGCAAATTATGGGTGGTGGCACGCCCAGGGATGAACCCTGACTGATCTGGGAGCCCCAATCGATCGAGTAGCAATGCTATCCGATTTGCTATTACCTTGGCTAAAATTTTGGCGTCACAATTTATGAGTGACAAAGGCCGATAGGAATTGCATGAGTCCGGGGGTTTGCCAGGTTTCAGGAGCGATGTAATAAGTGCCTCTCTCATTGACGGTGGGAGTACACCGACCTCCAGAGATTCTTCGTAAACTTCTTTAAGCACTGGGGCCATTATATCAATATCGGTTTTATAAAATTCAAATAGGAATGCCATCTAGGCCAGGCGTTTTACCAGACTGCATCTTCATTATCGTTTCTCTGATTTCATCCACTTCAAACGGGGCGCCAAAAAACTCACGTTGCGTGTCACTAAGCCAGCCCAATGCCACATCGCCTAAAAAGCCCTCCACGTCCAAAGCGCCGTCTCTTTGAGTAGTGTTTAGCGTCTTGTAATGGGAGATAAATGCGTTCAGAATGTCAGGAGTGTACCGATGATGGGCCCCCCCAGATTCCCGGATTTCTAATATATAATTGGCAAAGCGGGGATGGCGTATCGTTTCAACCAGCGCGTGACCCTGCCTCTCTCCTTCACCATATCTGCGAGCTTCCCAATAACGTCCTCGAATGTTCGTGGCCTCATAATCCGACAATTTTGCTCTGAAATCCTTCTGCGCTTGCCCTGTTTCCCCCGCCTCCATGCGAGTTTCTAGTGTCTAGAGCTCCTTTTCTAAGGATTTCAATGTTCTCGGGATATCTCGGAGAACCCCAAAACTCATAGAAATACAAAACCCCCTGATTGTTACTTTAAAGGCTTCCCAGATCACTTCAACACTATCAATTGATCCTTTATTTCTCTAAAAAAAGTCCAGAATTTCCTCACCCAGCTCTTGACGTAAAACAGTATCAAGCAACGCTGCAGGCTGAAGCCTCCAACTGGGCCTAGGTCTGTCATACCCCGGTGGGTGAAGGGCCAAGACCACTGGGCAATGATCTGAAAGTGTTCTAGCAGGGTGAGTAACATTCCGAATGGCCGGCCCCAGGCCCCTCGTAACCAGAAAGTAGTCTAGTCTAGCCCATGTGGCAGCATAAGTTGTGTAATGTGTGCCTGCTGTCTGAGGATGAAGGTGACGCCACGTGTCAATTAGCCCCCCTTCCATCATTATGCCCTGTATAACCTCCTGCGCATGAGTGTAGTGATGGGGCGCCGTATTGGATCTATCCAATGCTGGATTAAGGGCCACATTATAATCGCCACCCCAAATAATGTGAGTTGACCCTATATTCACAATCCTACCCCAGAGGGTCGAAAAGAATTCAGGAGTATCAGTGATGGGTCCATAACAACTAGCCAGCGTAACAGAGTCCATACCCAGTCGACCCCAAGCAAGCACATATCGCCCATGAGGGTCTACATCAGAGCCCGCCAGTGTAAAAGAAGTGTGCTTTTTCACTACTATGGCTGTACCTCGGGCGTATGAGGAGTATGACGAGAAAATCCTATATGCTGCCCACTTACTAGCAAACGTGTTTGAAAGTCTAGGATTTACATGGGTTTCTTGAAGCATAGCAACGGTTACGTGATGCCGGTCAAGATAGGCCAATATTTGCCGCCTCTTCCGCAAATCTCCCAACCCTCTAACTTTCCAAGGCATAAACCGCAGCTGTGATGCATCTATCTGCTCACCCATAGTGCCCTATAGTTTTATACTGATAATCGCGTACATGCGTACCTTGCCGTAAATCACTATTAAAGGAGTGGCAACTGCTGATGGAAATCTGTAATGTGCTCATGGCGAATTCGGCAATAAAACTGGACCCTCCCACCCCCACCCACTGAAGCATTCCAAACATGCCAGGTATATTTCCCTCCCCCTCCCAAGTACCCACAGAACAAAACTATGTATTCAACTTTTTCAGTCTATAGGTAGAAAAAGATAACCAGGGGGTTCTCCAACCGGGGAAACTCTTTTAAGTGGCACACAGACACCTCTTGCCGAGCAGGGTCATCCTTGCTGCCTTTTACCCCCCACTGGGCCCAAGGGTGCCCGGCGCCCTCCAAGCCTTTTTTCCCAACTGACGGCAAAGGGCGCCGTTACATACGTATCGCCACCAAAAAAGAAAAAAAACATATTGTCTCTGGTGCCAGTTAATTCAGTTCAAGGCGAATGTAGTTGGACCTAAGAAAAATAAACCTAATCATAACACAGAGCATCTGTCAGTCATTGGGCAGCGTAGTCGGCCGTGGCGAGTCCTCTGATGCGGGTGCCGCATTCTTAGGCAGCTTAAGGCGCTTCAAAAATCCTTCCGCATGCTGAGGCTTCGTGAAGAATGTCTGCTTGCCTTGGTACGTGACACGAAGCTGCGCGGGGTAGAGGAGAGCGTTCTCTATTTGAGCTTGTCTTAACTTCTGTTTCACCGGTAGGAATTCGCGTCTGTCTTCCTGCACTGTGGGTGTGAAGTCTGGATAGATAGTGAAAGGGACTCCTTCAAAGTACAGCTGTTTCTTCTCTCTTGCGATCCGAAGGGCAGAGTCTCTATCTCTATAATTTAGGAGGCGAGCAATGATGGGTCGGAGCGCACTACCAGGTGGGGGTTTCGGCCCGAGCGAGCAATGGGCCCTCTCCACAACAAATTGCGGGGAGAGAAGGTCCACCCCAACCACCTCCAGCAACAAGCGTTCGATGTAGGCCTCCATCTTACCCGTATTGGTGCTCTCTGGAATGCCCAAAACGCGAATGTTATTCCTCCGGCTTCTCGCTTCCATGTCCTCATTCTTTGCAGCTATAAGTTTGAGCAATTTGTCCATTTGTGATACAGAAGTTTGGGTGCGAGTTGTGACGTCCTCAACATCTGATATTCGTTGCTCAGTCTCCTTTAGCCGCGCATCATGTCCATCAATCCTGTGAGCTATGGCATCCATACGTGTAGTTAGCGTGTCTATCTTCCCCGCTAAACCAGCAAACCCCTGTATGACTTCTTGTAAGAACGCCTTCAGGTCTTCGCCCTGTGCAGGTTGTGCGTCTAGCTGCAACGCATCGGACCCCTCCTCGGCCTCTGCTATTTGTTGTCGGGCCCCTTTCTTAGCGTCAAAAGTAAGACGTGATTGGTGTGCGTCTGTCTTCCCCATACTGGGCAATGAGGCTTGCGTCAAAGGCAGTAGGAACACAGAGAGCGAGGGAGAGGCAGCCCCAAGGAGAGCTCCCACCAAGCCTCCAACAATACACCGATGCTATGCAGGCTGTCTAAGCTTTTCCCCCGGGCACCGGTACAGATCCAGTGTACAGGTGCTAATCGACGCCTCGATGATGGGACATGCCGTGGCTGAATACAGCAGAATCCTTGCACAGGCCGCACAGCTGTTATCTCACTCTCGTGGTGTGGACAATTCCGCCGGGTAGGACTGCCTGTCATCTTGTAGCTGCGCGCTAACAAGATTCACTCCCCCCCTCCAGGCCTGCATTACAAAAGCCGAGAAGATTGAGCATACAGTAGATTCCCAAGGCCAATGAGCCATACACGCAGCATCACCCCAGCTACATCACTGTCGTTGCCGGTCCGTCCGCAGAGCACTAGGAGGGCGCCCCTCACAGCAGGACGGCGTTCGCACAGATCTGGGCTCTGCAGCACAGGTGGAGGGCTGTGACAAGAACTTGGTGGGAATTCGCCAGTTTAAATGCGCCGCAAATGTAATCCCCCATGTATGCAGCCAGTCGCCAAGTCACCCCCTCCACGTCGCATATGGCCGATCCGCCACCTGTGCGGCCCCCGCAGTCAGCGAAGACTCACCACCTTGGTGCCTGGATTTGGCAATGTATGGCGATTACACCTCCTCCGCCGAGCCACAACACTGTCGCAAGGCAGCAGAAGCCAGGAGAACACGCCGTCAGCAATATATCACAGCAAGCCAGCAGCTCTGCACCTCCGGCCCACACACCACATGCCCGCCCCGGGACTCGCGTAAGCAGTCGAGCCCCGCAGGAGCTCCAGGCCATCCAGACCGGGAACACAGTGCTAGAATCAACCGGCCGCCAACACTGCAGGCAGCGGCCGATGTCGGTCCAGGTCGCCGGGTAGTCGCACTACCAGTCAGGCATCCCGATGTGCACCGGGCAGCGGGAGATTTGTGTCACCAGCCATCCAACTTTACACATATCAGGCACTTGCCATCGCCATTTACGGTGCGGAGTTTGGGTGCTCAAAAAACTAAAGCCATTGGTAATGGAAAAAAACAGGTTTGAGGCCACTCTTTTGCTTACCAGTCAGTACTCCCCTAGTAAGGTTGAGGCTAGACTTGGCACTCAGGCCGATCTCTGATAAGCTTGAACTCCGCCCGCTAATTTTCTGGAGATCCTTTGGTCTACTCCTGAACTTTTGCTTTATAGGAGTGGGCTGAAGGAAATTCTTAGGTACTCGATTGCGATAAAACTTCCCTGGATTACATTTGTCAAAGACTCCCTACTGAGGATGGGCTTGGCAAATCTTTGGCATTCGCCTGATGCTCACGAGCTTTTTAGAGCATCATCTATGTCATAATACATTTATATATCTGGCTAATTGGTACTACCTATTCTCACGCTGGGACCTCAGTGACTTATTTGATATGTCTAGTACTGATGGATTTTCTTATTTGACTCTCTCTTTTATGATCTCACCGTGGCAACATCTCTACTCTGGAATCTGATACACGCTGCACCCTGTATATATCTATGTACACTTATCTTGGTTGATGTTGCCTTTCTGCAACTTTACATTTAATATCTACCTAATAGATTTTACATTTGATAAATGCCTGTGAACATGATATATTTGTATGTAGTTTTATTAAACACTGATGTTTATATTTCAAATGGTATGTCAAATTTGTAGACATTCCTCTCAAATTTCTTTTGTGCAAAACCAAAATCATATATTTGAACTACCCTGTTTCCCTAGAATATCTTGTTATCTCTGGGGCCTTGACAATTGCTGCATGACATGGCTTTTACTACAACCTTTTTGGTGTTACATGCAAACCTTATTTATCATTATGAATGACTTGTTTTGTATATATTAATGTGCTGCATTTCATTATTCTATCCTTAGTTTTTTTCCTTATTTTATTATACTGCATTCTCAGTTGGTTTTTGGGTGGGTACGGTTGACCCACTTCACATACCTGGGGTCTATTTTCTTTATTGGTTGTTTTAGTTTTTGTTGGGTCAACCCTAGAACACAATTCTGGGCTGCATTCTTCTCTGACTTAATTATTTGGGTTTCTTTCTTAATTAAGTACAATTTGTCAGCCTTGAGAAAGCTCCAGGCCTGCATGCCGGGAAGGGGCGAAACGCGAGTTGGCTGTTAACGTTTCATGCATCTTGGTTCACTGCTTGAAACCAACACTTTAGTGTTAAAAATAGCTTTTTTTAATTTAAATATTTGGCGTAAGAATCTATAACCTCCGAAAATACGTACCTTCTCGACTTATCCTCTAAATCTTCTATGATTAAATAAATCTATGAGGCTATAGTGCTAAAGTTCCTCAGTTAGAGTGCGAGCAGCGGAAGGACACTAATAAAGACATTAATCAGTACTTGGTCCATGCTCAATGGTAGAGACAAACACACACACAGAGAAAGTGAAACTGGCAAGCACTGACCAATTAGAAGCAGGGAAATGAGAGTGGCGATAAAGCTAACTTATGGTAAGTAATTACTGGGCCCCCTTTAAGTTTAAGTTAACAAAAGATCTGTTTTAGGCGAGACCTAAAAAAGTAACATTAGTCGGGACATACCCCTGAAATGAATCTGTAGTTCAGGGCATGTATACTACCCTTGAAATACTTCAAGTGCCTATTCTCCCACAAGCAGTCCGAGTAATATCACGCAAAAATTTTTAAATAGCTCATCGAATTACAGAAGCTTGACCTGCGAGTACCACCCTGTTAGAATATCATTGGATAACCCAATAGACAGCGCTTTTTTCATTGAGTAAGAAACAGAAATGTTACCAGAAAGAAAATGGATGCTTCCAGCAACACACACATGAAGTCAGCAGCATCAGCTTCCACCCTTCCTAGTCACAGGTTCCTGGCTAACCGGCATTTTACTGACAACCTCCAAAGGCAGCAGGATTACAGATATTGTACATTGCAATTTTGCTCAACATTTGCGATTTACATGGAATACAGCAGTGGTGCATAACCAATTGCACTGTTGAACAAGTGCAAAAACATTACCACCTACAGAACAGTTCAAAACAGACGTTTCCACTTGCATTAGTGTCACATATGAAATCCAGGAATATCTGGGTAATACTGCCGACAGTATATTATTCTGACCTCTCTCTCTTGAAATACCCTTCTTGTCCCAAAATCTTCCATTGTGGATTTGTGACGTATTGTTCTTTTTTTTCCCTATTATCTGTGTCGGGAATTTGATTCTCTAGGTGCATCAGGCCACTTTGAATTTGATTCTTGCCTTGGACTTTGGTTATATGGTCTAGCTTCCTTGTTCATAAGCTGAGTCTTGCTGTAGGAAGGTTATAAGAAAGGCTAATTTGTTATTGGTTTTTAAAGATTTTTTTCCCAGGGAACTCTAAAATATAATTTAACTACTGCTTTCGACATTTAAATTCATTACATTGCACAGACGTAACTGATAAGTAACATCGCCATCATGAGTAATTGTTGCAAAATAGCGCTAATATTGCACACCTATATATAACTTCAAAAGAACCATTGATAACTGTGATTATCCTTATGTATTTTATTTGAAGGATTATCCCCCGATGAAGAAGCTGTAGCTCTAAAAAGAGATTGGGAGTTAGTTACCTCTGTGCAGTCTTCTAAAACATATTTGAGAGCGTGCTTTGGAAAAAATGTTTTTTATTTAATGAACATATACAATAAACCAATTTGATCCTTAATGAGAAATTACTTCAAAAATGATAGCATGAAACCGTGAGAGGTGAAACTGCTTGGTAGTTCTAGATAGTGTCCCTTCTGGGGTTCTGTAACCAGAGTTACTTTCAGTGTCTAATCCACAAATTAGTTACTCTGGGGCTCCAGAGCGAGATTGATTTTTTCGAAACTCAAAACGACTTTAAGTAAGCAGCATCTGATGCTGGCTAGGAGGGATATTTCCCAGGAATGGGTTAGCAATCAAATCCTAAATATTGATAGATGGAGAATGTGCGTGGACTGGCATATGACCATGCACAAATCTATTTACGGGATGTGCTGCTGTCTGAAGACTTGGGAAAATATTTGCATGTGAGATGCCGGATTGTGGTGTCCACTGAATGCAAGTTAGCTTACCATTTCTATTTACAGAGCTTTGGTTATGGGGAGTAGGTGTATAATAGATAGGTGGGATATCTCCTACCACAGTGTTGCTACAACTATATTTATATAAATGCTCTATAACCAAACTCTTGTTTTTCAACTCTGATTTGCGTCATACAGGATGGGTCTGGGTGAAAAACTGGTGTACTTTCTTGTAATTTCTGTAACTTATGCAAAAATACATTTAAAACATGTTTTGGGTTGAATTCCCAGGATTATCTGAACTCTGGTCCAGCATTGAAAAGGCAATTAGAAAACAAAACATTAGTGTATTCATACAGTTCACCTACTTGGATGTTACTATGAATTAAACACTCTCATCTCTTTGTAATCCATAGTTGTCTAAGATAGTAAAGATATTGTATTCTTTTGCAAACATACCTTGTTATGGATACAGATCTAGTTCATCATATTCTTTTTTTATTTTTTTATTCTAACAGATACACAAGAAGGCAGTGGGAATAGAAGACACGGGATGTCCATGGTGAGTTCAGCTTCTTTAAGTGCTCAGCACAGCTCTTGTTTCAACTTACTTTAACCCTGTCAGTCACTCTGAAAATCAGGAATCTCTTTAGGTTTCCATCCAAGGATACCTCGCTTTCTCTTTTTTATCATGTCTTACAATATTTTCCTTGATCATGTGTTTTGACAAAAGCTTTTTGTGTTTGCGTTCTCTGTGGTACCAGGAGAGAAATATATATTAACATCTTATTCCAAAATGTATGTTTATGTGTACTAATATCCCTCTCCTTGTGGTGTATACTGGTTTTCAATTTCTGAAACTTCATGTCAGCTCTGGCTAGAATAGATGGTGTCAAATCATTGTTCCTGTTCCGAGAAATTATCCATTGTACCCATACTTACTATCCACATGCCTTTTTAGTTCACACAGCAGCTGGTCATCAGCCTGGAATGTGATTGTTGCAAAACCTGCTCATGCTTTTGGTTTTCTGCTGCGTACTGTTTCATTGTACAGTTACAGAAGGTTTTATGGCTCCTCACACTCTCTGCAGACTTATGAGCTGTTGGCACTAGATATATCCCAGCCCTCTTCGTATGTCTGGAGTACGGGCTGGGGAAAGGCTGTGTGAGTTTGGCCATTCCTCTGCATGGTTCTCCCTGATATCAGCTGAGACAATACGAGAGGTATGGCAACTGTGTTAGCCATGCAATGATTTGTGGGTGAGCTCACTTATCACATAGGTACTGAGGTGATGGCTGGCAAATGAGTGTGATGTGTAGACAAAAAATGAGATGTTTCAAACTAACACCAGACTCCATCTATGCCTGAAGATTTCTTTGGTATGTATCCTACTTACACCAGCAGATTACACCTAATGAGTATTAGTGAAGCCTAATCAGAATTAGTAAAATGTTAGTTACCTGAGCCAAGTGATGAAAATGGAGGTGAGGTTACAACAAGCCTACTTTTAAATACCATTCAGATAGCAGGGCTACTTGAGAAAGACCCTGGCGTCAAAGATGATCTCTTCTTTCCCCATCTGAATACATCACATGCATGAAATGATTATATATGAGGGAGTACTAGTGACTTGTATGAAAAGACAAATTCAGCAGTCTGCAGCTTGACAATATGGCACTGTTAGGCTCAGATATAGGGACATAAGAGCCTCAGATCCTCATGATTCTTGGTTTACCTTTTCAGAGTGATCCTAATAGCATAGAGATCAAAGGGAAATTAGATGACTATTTTTCCTTAAATGAGAATAAAGAGTGGAGAGCACCAGGTGTTTAGGAGGCCTTGGAATCCTCAGGGGGTAAACCTTAAGTCTGCCTCAAAGAGTTAATGTCTGATTTAAACTTTGGCAGATGGTACTCCATCTGTTCGGATGGTGGATGACAGGACCTCT
Source organism: Triturus cristatus (assembly GCF_964204655.1). NCBI lineage: Eukaryota > Metazoa > Chordata > Amphibia > Caudata > Salamandridae > Triturus > Triturus cristatus. Next base: position 275,247,573 of record NC_140593.1, on the reverse strand, counting down.
GCCATCCTGAATGACTATTGTCTGCCAACTTTAGAGATGACTGCCATCCCAGCAGTCATCTCTGTACGTTGAGAGGGCCCGCCATCATGGTGATTCCCTTCAGGACCGAATATTTTGGTGGACGTCTGTGTTTGGTTTTTATTCCAGTCCACCAATTGTTTTACAGTTTTCAAAAACCAACTCCCAAAGTTTATTTTTGAAAAGCAAAACAATAATGATCCCCCACTCACCAAATAGGGGCAGGTGATGTAATGTTCTTCCTCGATGCCCGATGGAGTAAGCAAGCGGTTTGTTAATGGGGCCAGTGGGAAATTTATGATGACAAAAATCTGTCGGTCTGCCCGTCCCTAAATGAGGAGCGCGGACAGAGTTTTCGGTCACGTTTGCAAGAGAGTACCCTGTTTGCTAAACTTTTAATCCACCCAAAAGTTACCTATTGTCACAAAAGTTCTTAAAGGAGCTCAATGAATTACAGCTGACACACTACAGCTCTATTTCCCACGGAATTTCTAGGAAATTGAAACACAGTAAATGAACTATAGTCTGAAGAGCACAAATTCAGATCTTGAAAATCAAATGGAAAAGTACTTGAACCAGTGAGTTCTAGTTGCAGCAAGTCCACACCTTAAACCTATTGCTATGCAATTTAGACAACAAAACGTACCTCAGAAAAGGAAAGCCTACCAAAGATAACCCCACTGCAGAAGTGCTAGACTCATCTTTTACATGGAAAAAGTGCTTGGTGAAATCAAACTGACAAAATTCAATTTTATGTGCCGGTTATCAAACTTCAACTCTTCAGTCTTGACACAATTCTTATTAAATCCTGTTGGAAACTGGGGAATGTTATCAATGCAATGGCTCAGGGAAATGTATCTGTTTTACAAAAGGTTTGGAAATGTAGCCTACTTGGGCACATTACCTAGATCAGTGATTCTTAACCTGTGGTACGCTGAACCCCAGGGGTCCACGAAGCCTACTCTGGGGGTCCGTGATCTTTTTAAAAATAATTTACCGGAAGGGTCATGACATGTATTGATCCCTCTTTCTTTTACTCGCTACAATTCCAGTGGAACCTAGGCATTAAAACCTTCAATTCGCAGCAAGCTGTCACAGTGCCCTTGCTCTGGTTTCTCTTTGATAACCACTGATAATGCTTCATCTATTAACATTCTGCCACAGGAGCCCAGAGTAATGAGACGGCACCCACAAGGTAAACGGGCACTTTTTATGTCCTTGTATACTATACTGCTGACCCCGCAAGAAGTTGCATGCAAGTTTCAAATCGGACTTGCTATTGAACATAGTGAAAGTTCTAGTATTCAAACATTATGACATGTTTTCCTCTCCACATATAAAGTGAGGATCTCTGCTTCCCAACATGCATATAATATGACATGGCCTGAATGGAAGTCATTACATTAATTTTTGTTTGTGTGTCTTATCTCTGACCAAAGATTAAAGTGCTTCATATGAGAAAATTATGCTTTTAGCTGGGGCTGTTTCCTTCATTGTTTTCCCACGTTACAGACACTGCTATATTTCAAATAGACATTCATATAAGTGCAACAGTATCGCTACATGACTTTCCCTGTTTTGGAATCCTTCAGCATGAAAGACAAAGAGTTACTTTGTGGTAGATCAGATATTACCAGTGTTGTCATGCATTGGATTGAATTTAAAAGCAAATAGTAAGTGTTCACAATTCACAACACTTAGTATTTCAAGTGTAGGCTATTCACTCTTTTGCTTTTACAAATAAATCTATAATGCTCACAAAGTGTTTGAGCTAATGCATCTTTATACTCACCAGGCCCATAAAGCAGCTCCCCGATACAGTGATATTAGGTACTCCTCATGTTTCTATGTCTCAACAGCAATATGGCATCATCAAGTCCAGTAGATTAACTGAACACCACATAAAGACCCCTGGTATGCTTTGCCTCCACACTCAACAAATTAAATATATGTGTGACTCAACCGTTTTGTTTACCCAGTCTAGTGGTTACCATTCTAGTCTAGTGATTCTTAACCTAGGGTCCATGGTCCACTTGGGGTTCTGGGAGGCTTACTCCGGTGGTCTGTGATTATTTAGGAAAATAAATAATATTAGCTCAGTGCAAAGAAATTTGAAATTGGAGGATACAAATTAAGTTGGTATCCTTATCTTGATTTGTGGAAGTACAGCAAAATAGAAAAAGGAATCTCATATGAATGACAGGTGGCACCAATTGAAGCCCCGCTAAACACAGACAAAAAGTGAGCATGTATTTGGAGCAAAAAAGACAAAATTATAGGCAGAAGTTAAGGATATCACTTTGTCTTTTAGAAATAATGCTTCATTTCCTGAAGCTTCAACCTTCTGATTAAAATTTCAAGTTTTGTATTGTTTGTGATTCAAATAAAATATCTCATAATTTGTATATTTTATGTTTGTGTTTCTGTATTGTAGTGCATTGTTTCAAATTTCAAAGCATAGAAATTGCTTATGTAGAGGACCCCGGCTACCAGTAGTGGTTCAGTGGGGGTCCATGGAAGTCAAAAGGTTAAAAACTGCTGACCTAGACAAATGTGAGGCTATAGTGAATTTCACTAGACCTTGAACCACTTCACAAGGACGGTTCCTCTGGTGGAAAAACAAATAGTCTAAAGAAACCTGCTATGATTTCCACTGGATAGTTAAAAGGCATTAATTGGGGTAAGCTTGATTTATCTGTAAATGTTATGGCTACAGAGGAGTTTTCTACATGTCCTGCTTTGGTATATTTCAAGTGACTAAGATGAGTGGTATTGCCAGACTACTCTGAATTGCAAGGGAGTCCTTTAGCAAAGACTAGAATTATCCTGAAACATCTACCACCTAAATTAATTGAATCCACATTAGATGAAAAAACCGAAAGTTGCAGCCTACATCTTGCTTACTCCTAAAGTTTTTGGATATGTGATTGAGTATTACCAATATATACAACACAGAGCTATAGGAGGAAATCTGGAAAATGTTATTTGGATTTTTTGATAACTAGATTTCCTTCACCAAATACCAATTAACTTGATATTAAATAAACCTTGGGACCTATTCTGAATGAAAAATTTAGATCTGCACCTACAAGTCTACAACTTTGCATGGGTGGCGTGGTGATTTACAGCATTCAGGAATACACAAAAGTTTCCAGAAGAATGCCTGGAAATCTGCAGCAGTTGTACCTTTCAATGTATACTTCTGAAAAACGTATGTGAATTATCCTTTTCAAATTAGCAAGTATACTTGTATATCTTTGACCATGCAAAAATCTGCAGAGTTTGCGCTTCCTAATTTTTTTCCCTCTCCTCTGCGAAAATAATTATGACCCTGGAGAAAAAAAAACTTACCCCACACCCCTGTATTTTTGGGTTGTTTTCTCATCCCCTTCCCACTGTGCAAGGGATTTGCTCCATTCCCTGTCAGGAGCAAATTTCTTACCTTTGGCAGGGGGAAGAGGTAAGAGAGGCATCTGTGAATACCCAAAATAGGCAAGTTAGAGAATGGTTATGGACTTAAAGGGCATTTCATTCCTGGAACTGGCTTTTCTCTGCCACAGTGAGTAGATTGTATCACATGAAAATCTTCTTGTTAGTAAAGTTCGCATATATTAAAGAAACTTGTATGTAAAAAGCTTTGTAAATAAAGGTCCCGTCTCTTGCATATCCCAAATGTATTTGAACATCTTGCAAGAGGTCATCATTTTGCGTTCTTGGCTTCTAGTCTCCTTTCTTCGCCTCTCTCACAATACAATCTGATTGTGTTTCATAGAAGGAAGCTCTAACAAAACACATAGATACCTCTTTGAGGTTTGAGAGTTGTATTGATAAATAAAATGATTTACCTTTGATCTTGTGTTTGTTCAAAAAACTGTTACAGTTCAACCTAATATGAAGGCAATGCATCTCTATACAGCAGATGCTCAAAGGTGTAAACAGAATACCATAGGAATGTAAAGACAATATCTGATTTTTATTCAGCACTCTCCATTTAAAGGCAATAAATAAAACCACAACATGTTTTTGGGACAACAACAAATACATTGTAAGGGGGAGAACAGAGTAAGATAATTACTTGTATTTATAATGCTGGGGCAAAAGGGGCTGGTTTTGGGCAACCAACACCTGCATGTCCTCAAAAAACATCTTCATATCCAAAGTGGCTGCGGTGCGTGGTTTCTTCTCTGAAAATCTGGAAGATTACTACTTCTGTCATGGTATAATCAAATGCAGATGCCAATCTTCATTATTATTCTGCTTTTGTAGTGAAAGTCCTAAGCCCAAACAAGGGGATTAGCCCATCTCCTTCAACCAGCGTAACATTTTACAGCAGTGGGACTCCTGTGTTCCTTTATTGTTTGTCTGGGCACCTTGGTTATCAGTGACCAGGTGTTACTGTCTCCGATTCGGGGCATGAATACCATGGAGACCATCAGAGGGTTTTTAGACCTTGCACCCCTCTCTCTTACTGATGGATGCTTGCCATGCCACCTTGTGCTTAGTTCCATTGTTTTTTTGTTTTTTTAAAACTTTTTTTATTCTGAAATAACCATTAAACAGTACACAGTTAGTATATCGTAGACAGTTTAGGTACTTAGCACAAGTAACCATACATTGTCGTATCGATTGAACATCGTCAATAACTTTAGAATTGAGATACAGACACATAGTTCCAGAATGTAGCCGTGGACTATAGATCACTGTTCCTGCGAATGTCCTTAGTCGCCAACATCCACTGGATCTCTCTCTTGTGGGGGCTCGCATATATTCCCGCGAAAGGTATTCCAACTACCCCAAATCTTGTTCCATTTTTTTGGGGCAACCCCTGTGTATATACACTGCCCTCTCTATAACCATAGCAGCATCCATGTCCAGGTACCAGTGTTGCAGTGTGGGAGTTTGTTGCAGTCCCCAGTTGCGCGCTATGTTCAGTTTCGCCAGCGCCATACCCAGGGTAGCCCAGTCCCATGTGGTTAAGATCTGTGGGATCCCAGATATTGATCAGGCATTGCTTGGACTCGGGATGAACATTCACCCCCAGGGCCCGTGACATTATATTCATGACCGCCCCCCAGTATCATGCAATCCTGGGGCATTCCCAAATGATGTGAAAAAAGGTGCCCGGTAGCCCGCATTGTCGGAGGCAGAGGGGCGTGTCAGCTCTTACTATTTTATGTACGAGTGTTCGAGAATAATATATTCGATGTAACACTTTCAATTCTATTAATCGCAGTTTTGAGGGAACCGCTATCTCTCGTGGAGACGACAGCGCTTCCTGCCAGTCCGCCTCCTCCAGGGAACCCAGATCTTGTTCCCAGTGTACCTTAAGGCCCTGCATGGGATCCGGCAAGTTGTTTATAATTGTCTTATAGACCATGGAGATGGCTTTCTTACTTAAGTGGTCTGTGAGGAGGCTATCCTCCAGGGGCGAGGCTTCCGGCAGTTTTGTGCCTGGTGGAATAGCAGTCGTGAGTGCATGCTTAATTTGAGCATATCTAAAGGTCTCCGTCTGTGCCAACCCATACGTTGTTTGCAATTGAGCCAGGGGGATCACCTCGCCCTTTTTCCAAAGGTCCCCGATTTTGGTGATGCCTATCAGATCCCACTATTTGAAGCCCTTCGTGTTTTTCAATGTGCCTAGACGTCGGGTGTCCCATAGCGGTGTGGCCTGTCTTAGCACTCCCTCCCACCCCATCTTACGCTGAGCTTCAAACCATATTCGAACCGTATGTGACGTGGGTCCCGTGAGCGTTGGTCGGCGTACGTTATTATAAAGTGTCCCCATGATCCCTTCCTTGTCAAGGAGATGCCTGTCCATTCGGAATGCCGGTTCGTCCTGTGGCACATGAAGCCACTGGTTTATAACCGCAAGGTGTGATCCCCAGTAGTACTGTTGGATATTGGGGAGAGCAATCCCACCATCATACCATCCCCTCATTAATTTATGTAGGGCAATCCGACCTGCCTTACCGTCCCACAATAAGCATGTTAGGTCCGCATTTATTGCCTTGAAATATGCCGGAGCTACTGGGAAGGGTGTATTTTGTAGAGCATAAAGGAATCTGTGGAGCGCCATCACTTTGAAGAGGGCAGCTGTCCCGAGCAGTGTCGACGGCAGGGAGCGCCAGTGTTTGATATCGTTGTGCAGTCGCATCAGGGCCGGCGTAAGATTTTCTGGTACAAATCGTGCATGGTTATGCGACACATAGATACCTAGGTATCTAAAACTGTCCGTCGTTATTTGCAGTGCGCGGTTACGTGGGAGCCACCCCGGGGGGGGGGGGGGGGGGGGGGGACCGCTAAGAACGTATAGGAGTGACTTCTCCCAATTTATCGTATAGCCAGAAACCCGTCCGTATGCTGCGCATATATCTAGCGTTACAACAAACAATTGATGGACGGAATGCTGACAATGCAGACATTTTGCCCACTACACCACCCCAGTTTAGACATGGCCTTATGCAAATCAGTCTTGACCCTGTGCCTCATGGGAACAGTCCAGCCCGAACTGCCAAGCCATGTCTTCCGTGGACCGGAACCAAGCATCCTAGGACCGGTTTCTGGCTATCAGCCGTCATCAGCCAGGATAGCTTGACTCCAGTGGCGTAGTGAGCACGGGTCCCACGTCTGGGAATACCCATCCCACTTAGGGCAAAAAGAGTTACAACAAACAATTGATGGACGGAATGCTGACAATGCAGACATTCTCCCCCAGTCAAGAGATCTGGGTTAAATCCATCGTTCTTTTGCCCACTACACCACCCCAGTTTAGACATGGCCATATGCAAATCAGTCTTGACCCTGTGCCTCATGGGAACAGTCCAGCCCGAACTGCCAAGCCATGTCTTCCCTGGACCGGAACCAAGCATCCTAGGACCGGTGTCTGGCTATCAGCCGTCATCAGCCAGGATAGCTTGACTCCAGTGGCGTAGTGAGCACGGGTCCCACGTCTGGGAATACCCATCCCACTTAGGGCGAAAAGCTTTACAACAAACAATTGATGGACGGAATGCTGACAATGCAGACATTCTCCCCCAGTCAAGAGATCTGGGTTAAATCCATCATTCTTTTGCCCACTACACCACCCCAGTTTAGACATGGCCATATGCAAATCAGTCTTGACCCTGTGCCTCATGGGAACAGTCCAGCCCGAACTGCCAAGCCATGTCTTCCCTGGACCGGAACCAAGCATCCTAGGACCGGTTTCTGGCTATCAGCCGTCATCAGCCAGGATAGCTTGACTCCAGTGGCGTAGTGAGCACGGGTCCCACGTCTGGGAATACCCATCCCACTTATATATCTAGCAGCGCGTTTATGGAGCGGGCAGGGGACGCCATGTATAAGAGTATATCATCTGCATAAAGCGAAATGCGGTCCTCCCAGTCCATCGTCCATTTCAGTCCGCGAATCACCGGATACTGTCGGATCCATGCTGCCAAGGGCTCTAGTACTAGCGCAAAGAGTAGCGGGGATAGGGGGGCATCCTTGTCTAGTTCCCCTACCCAGGGGGAAATCCGCCAAGATGCGGCCATTGACCACCACGTGTGCCAGCGGCTTTGCGTAGAGGAGCTCCACCCAGGCACAGAACCGGGGGCCAAACCCCATATGGCGCAACACTGCAAAGAGGAAGGGCCATTCAACCAGATCAAATGCCATTTGGGCATCTAGGGACAGGATAACTGCGTCCTCTACAATAGTGTCTTTCCGAGCCAGGACACTTTGTACTCTGCGCAAATTAAGTGCCGTGTTGCGGTTTGGCATAAAATCGGACTGGTCCGAGTGGATTAGTGTCGCGAGGTGGGGCTGGAGCCGCATGGCCAGTACCTTGGCGAGGACTTACGCCTCGGCATTAATTAGTGAGATTGTTCTGTATGACCAATCAATCAATCAAGGAAATTTATAGAGCGCACTACCTACCCGTAGGGTCTCGAGGCGCTTGGGGGGGGGGGGGGGGGTGCCGCTACTGCTCGAACAGCCAGGTCTTGAGCTTCTTCCTGAAGGAGAGGTGGTCTTGGGTCAGGCGCAGGTCGGCCGGGAGGGAGTTCCAGGTCTTGGCGGCCAGGTAGGAGAAGGACCTTCCTCCAGCAGTGGTTCTGCGGATGCGTGGGACGAGGGCGTGGCTGGCGGATCGGAGGTGGCGTCTGGGAGCGTAGAAGTTGATTCGGTTGTTGAGGTAGCTCGGGCCTTGGTCGTGGAGAGCTTTGTGTGCGTGGGTAAGGAGGCGGAAGGTGATTCTCTTGTTGATCGGGAGCCAGTGCAGGTCTCTTAGGTGTCCGGAGATGTGGCTGTGACGTGGGATGTCGAGGATGAGTCTGGCTGAGGCGTTCTGGATGCGCTGGAGTCTCTTCTGGATCTTGGCGGTGGTTCCGGCGTAGAGTGCGTTGCCGTAGTCCAGTCGGCTGGTGACGAGGGCCTGGGTGACGGTCTTCCTGGTCTCCGTGGGGATCCACCAGAAGATCTTCCGAAGCATGCGCAGGATGTTGAAGCACGATGAGGAGACGGCGTTGACTTGCCTGGTCATGGAGAGGGAGGAGTCCAGGATGAAACCCAGGTTGCGTGCGTGGTCTGTCGGTTTGGGTGCGGTGCCCAGGGCGGGGGGCCACCAGGAGTCGTCCCAGGCGGAGGGCGTGGAGCCCAGGATGAGGACCTCCGTCTTATCTGAGTTCAGCTTCAGGCGGCTCGTCGTCATCCACTCGGCTACCTCTCTCATCCCTTTGTGCAGGTTGGCTCTGGCGGCGGCGGGGTCGTCGTTGGTCAGGGAGAGGATCAGCTGGGTGTCGTCGGCGTAGGAGATTATGTTGAGGTTGTGTTGGCGTGCGATGGCCGCGAGAGGGCTCATGTAGACGTTGAAGAGAGTCGGGCTCAGTGAGGATCCCTGAGGGACGCCGCAGATGACTTCGGTGGCCTCTGACTTGTACGGTGGTAGGCGGACTCTTTGTGTTCTTCCGTTGAGAAAGGAGACGATCCATTCCAGCGCCTTCTCCTGGATTCCGACGTTGCTGAGGCGCTGTACTAGGGTGCGGTGGCAGACCGTGTCGAAAGCCGCGGAGAGGTCTAGGAGGATGAGGGCCGCTGTTTCCCCGTTGTCCATCAGGGCTCGGATGTCGTCAGTGGCGGCGATGAGGGCGGTCTCGGTGCTGTGGTTGGCCCGGAATCCAGACTGTGATGGGTCGAGGGATCCATTCGTCTCGAGGAAGGCGGCCAGCTGTTTGTTGACGGTTTTCTCGATGACTTTGGCTGGAAACGGTAGTAGAGAGATGGGGCGGTAGTTCTTGAGTTCGGTGGGGTCTGCTGTGGGTTTCTTGAGTAGAGCGCTGAGTTCGGCGTGCTTCCAGCTCTCGGGGAAGGTGGCGGTGTCGAATGAGGTGTTGATGATGTCCCGCAGGTGGGGAGCGATGACAGCGTCGGCTTTGTTGAAGACGTGGTGAGGGCAGGGGTCTGTCGGAGATCCGGAGTGGACGGAGTTCATCGTGTGGACGGTGTCTTTGGTGTTGACCGGGGTCCAGGCGCGGAGGATGGTGGTGGGTGGCGTTGCTGCGGTCGTGGCGGGGGTCGGATGGGTGCTGAAGCTGTTGTGTAAGTCCGCGATCTTGTTGTGGAAGTAGGAGGCGAGGGAGTTGCAGAGGTCTTGCGAAGGGGTGATGTCGTTGCTTCCGGCGTTGGGGTTGGAGAGCTCTTTCACGATGTTGAAGAGTTCCTTGCAGTTGTGAGCGTTGTTGTCCAGTCGGTTCTTGAAAGCCGTCTTCTTGGCGATGCGGATCAGTTGGTGGTGTTTCCGGGTGGCAAGCCTGAGGGTGGTCCTGTTGTCCAGCGTGGCTTCCCTTCTCCAGGCTTTCTCGAGGGCGCGGCAGTACTTCTTGGAGCTCTTGAGTTCGTCGGTGAACCAAGGGGCTCTCTTGCTGCCGGGTCTGCTGGGCGGGGTCCTCAGTGGGGCGAGTTCGTCCGCGCAGTCGCTGATCCACTTCGTGAGGTTGTCGGCGGCCTGGCTGGGGTTCGCTGAGCTGGCCGGAGGGTGCTGGCTCAGGGAGGCGGCGAGCTGGTCGGCTGTGATCTTGTTCCAGCTTCTTCGGGCAGCCTGTTGCTGGTGGTGGTGGATCGTCGTTCTTCTGAAGGTGAAGTGGATGCATCTGTGATCCGTCCAGTGGAGTTCTGTGGCGTGGCTGAAGGTGATGTCTTTGCTGGATGAGAAGATGGCGTCGAGTGTGTGTCCGGCGAGGTGGGTGGGGGTGGACACCAGCTGCTTGAGTCCAAGGTTGGCGAGGTTGTCGAGCAGGGTGCTGGTGTTGCAGTCGTTGTTGTTCTCCAGGTGGAAGTTGAAGTCCCCCAGGAGGATGTAGTCGGCGGAGGGGAGGGCGTGCGGGCTGACGAAGTCGGCGATGTCCTCGCTGAATTGAGTGCGTGGTCCCGGAGGTCGGTAGATCAGGGTGCCTCTGAGGGTGGTCTTCGGGTCGGTGTGGATCTGGAAGTGCAGGTGTTCGGCGGAGGGTGGGGAGTTGTCGGTGCTGGTCGTGATGCGGATGGTGTTCTTGTGGATGATGGCGATGCCTCCTCCCATCTGGTTGGCGTTGCGATCCTTCCGGGTGATCTTGTATCCTTCTGGGATGGCGATGGCGATGTCGGGCGTTGAGGAGGCGTTCATCCAGGTCTCCGTGATGAAGGCGACGTCGGGGGCTGTGGTGTCGATGAGGTTCCAGAGTTCGATGGCGTGTCTGTGGACGGAGCGGGTGTTGAGCAGGATGCACTTGAGGTGGTTGCTGCTGGTGTTCGGCATGGCAGGTGCTGGTGTCGGGCAGGTCCGGATGCAGGTGAACTTGCAGGCGTGGCAGCTGAAGGGCCCGTGGGTGTGCTTCGGAGTAGCTCGGTAGCATCCCTGGGTTCCGCCGGTGTTGAGTGCGATATGGGTGGCGGCGTTGTACGTCAGGCGGGTCGGTCGGGGTCCTCGGGGGCCAGGGGTCCTGGCACTGGGCGCGGTCCAGGCGCGGACGGGCGTAGACGGGCTTGCCTTTGGCGCACAATCGGCGCGCCCGCTGCGCGTGAACGCTGCGCGTTCGCACGGTCGCCATATATGGCGAAGTGCGCGGGTGGGCGGGGCAGCTGGGAGGCGGGAGCGGGGAGGGATACAGAAGGCAAAAAGGGGCGGGGCTTAGCGGCGGTGGCGGGAAGCGGGGAGCGGGGAGGGAACAGAGGGACGTAATATGACAAAACTGGCACTAAGGCAAAAAGACGAAAACACACAGAAAAATGCAAACAGAACAAAATATGGAAAACAGACGACAGCAGGGCACAGGAGCAACCACGGACCTCGGGCTCGAGGGAGGGGGCGTGGTCAAGCGGCAGCAGCCGGGCAGCGAGGCACAAGCGGAAGGGGCACACGCAGCAGCTGGTGGCCGTGCGGCGCGGGGGTGTCCCACAAGTAGGTCACTTCTCTGGTGGTTTGCCTGGTTCTCTGGTGGTTTGCCTGGTTTAGGTATCGTCACTATCGTTGCAAGACATTGGTCTCTAGGTAGTTCTTTTCTTTCCAGTCTTTCCAGGAACATGTCAAGCATAGGCGGCACCAGGTGAGTCGCTACTCTTTTGCAGAGCTCCACTGGGAGCCCATTCGGCCCCAATGCCTTCCCCTTGTGCAAGGCCCCTAATGCTTTCAGCAACTCATCGCCCGTAAGGTCCGCCCAGATCCTGAGCCACGGATGGCCGCAGTGCTGGCATTTGTATGTCCCTGAGGAAGACTAAGTTGTCAGCGATCGTAGTCGTGGCCTGGGCCGTGTATATCCGCTGAAAGTGCGTCCTGAAGGCCTGGCTTAGTTCCATTGTTGATTGAGAGTAATGAGGAGTTGGGTGTAATTTAATTTACATTTCCAATCAATGTGAGAAGTTGGCCTGGTATATGATGTTCACTAGTTAAAGTGACCACCTTGTACCATGCCAAGCAACCCTTATGGTGTGGTTGTAAGTCAACCTTTTCGGACTAGCTGCCCTAGTGGTAGCGTAGGCTAAGCAGTCTTTGAGGCTAAACTCGTGAAGCGTGTTAAGCCAGCTGTTTTACCAAATGCAACCCCCTTTTATACCAATGAAAGGACACCACACAGATATATATTCAAAATATATATGTATTTATTTCTCAAAGTAACCCCTAGTCTCTTTATGAGCACAGGAGCACAAATCGTCAAACAAGATTACAGTAGAATACACAGAAGTTGCACTTTATATGGATAGGCCCTGGTGGCCGCTCAAACCATATACTAAAATAGTGGTATAAGTACCAGGAACAGAAAAGGGAAAAGGCCTAGGGCCTCTAGAATCGCTGGGCCTACAAGGAGCTAACTTCAGTTAGTGACCAGGAGGTCCACGGGTGGCGTGTGCAGAGCAAATAGTCACACGCGTGCTCCCATAGGTTTTCAATGGGTGCGTAAAAAGTACAAAGTTACTGCAAAAAGGATCTTCCGGATGGACTATGAACTCAAGATTGGAAACACAGACACTAGAGATGATTCTCTACACTTGGGCACCGGAGTGCCAGCTTTACCTCACCCACAGGAAGCGGGTGCATAGGCCTCGAAGTGCGTCGGGTTTCTTCTATCTGTTCAGTAGAGCCTGTGGACAAAGATGCTGCAGGCGGTCGGTCCGGAAGAGATGCGGTGGATCCAAGAGTGGATCGGAGTTGTAGAAGACCTGTAAGCAGAGGGGACAGTGTTCACAGTCACTAGCCAGTGACCAGCGGGGCACCAGGTGGGTACCAGGCGATGTCGGGTGCAAACAGGAAGAAAGGTGTAGCTTGTCTCTGCAGCCACGTGGTCCCTGGAGGTCGACGACGTCCAGGAGTCGGTTCACGAGCTGTCCCACGCAGGCTCTCGCTGTCGGCGGTGTTGGCGACTTGATCGAAGCAAACAAGCCTTGGCAAAAGCAATTGTTGTGGAAAACGAAATAAGCTGATGGTTCTGACCAGCAAGGTGAGAGGGATTGCTCCTTTGGAGGGGAGCAAGGGCCAGTCTGGAGCAACCAGACCAGCGGTGTAGTTCTTGAAGTTCGTCGCCAAGATGGCCACTAGCCAGCGGGCCAGCAACCGGTTAGGCGCGTTGAGTGGCAAAATGCAGAAGGGCCCCACGCAGATCGTGGAGATGCTGGAGGGCTCACCTTTGGTGCAGATGCTGCTCGAGGGTTGGGCTTCTCAGATCCCAAAGCACAACTTGGAGGGAGCCTCGGTTGTTGCACTTGCAGCTTGTCGTGGTCGTTTCAAGATGGCTGGCTCCACGTGTCTCGTTGCCTCCACGGGTCTCCTCTTTTCAGGGACTGTGGATCGGGCGGTGAGAGGTCTGGAGGTCCAGGTCTTGTCAGTCTCTGGGCTCGGGCTCCGGCGGGAGGCGGCGGCAAAGCAGACGTTGATTCGCTGGATGGTGCTTGCGTTAGCAAGGTGGTCACTCCCTGACCACAGGGGAGATTTCCTTCAGTCTTCTGTGCAGCAGAATGTCGAAGTTCCCGTCTTCTTCTTGGTTTCAAGTTGATTCCAGGATGTCTGAAGTCTTAGGACACAGCTCCTACCTTTAAGCGGATTCTAGGGGCCGGACTACCTGCTAGGTCCCTCCCTATGGGTGGGACCAGGAAGGGGGGTGGTTACACCCCCAATCCTTTGTCCAGCTCGCCCCAGGCCCGGGACTGGTGTGCCCCAGGACCGGTTTGGACTGGCATATGCACCGAGGCTCCTTGTGAGCCTCAGGCATGTCTGGTTTCTTTCAAGCCCTACCTGACCAATACACAAAATCCTGTCTGGGGTGGTGCACGCACCTCCCCTGGCAGGAAACCCTTTGTCCACACCTCCCAAGCTGGAAGGACTCCCAGCAGCAGGAGGGCAGACTTGTGTCTGTGGTGGCAGCATCCATTTTGTGGAGCTGAGGCTATGTCTGATTTTACCCGGGTTTCAGGTACTGTACATGTCGTGTCCCTCTAGAAGGGTGGAATGCTAACCCCGTCGCCAGAATTGGCGAGGGGTTAGTATTCCAATTCGTATGACACCTTACTCGACATGTTTTGATAAAGCCAAACCAAAGATAGCATTTAACCGCGAGGTTCATAATGCACTTAAGAGTATATGGTATGACGATATCTGGAAACAGTAGAAGGAAGTTGTTCCGACCACAGCAGACAGGCTCAGCTCATGCCAGAGCACCATCTCACATGGAACCAAGCACTCTGCCTTCAGGATTGTTAAGGCCTGCCATAGGAGTGACTTATAGGTTAACATGTGTCCCATTTAAGGTTAGGTATAGGTATACTACACCTAAGTAAGAGGTGGTTACACCAACTTACCCCAGCTGAGTGATCAGCCAGTTGTGTCAAATTTGTTAGGCCAAGCCTGGGGTGGCATAATACATGCTTCAGCCCCTGGCAGGCCTTGGATACACCAATGCCCTGGGTACCTAGTGTACACTGGTACAGGGGCTCACAGGGTGATCCACTTCCAATTGGTTATGCACCTAGGGTGCATAGTGTAAATTTAGTAGAGAGAACAGCAGGCTGGGGGTCTGATTGGCAGGCCCACAGCCTCAATATGTCAAAAACCAGTGAAGCAAAAAGCAAAAATTTGGGGTGACCATAGGATAGCAGACCCTACTTTCCTACACAACCCCCCCCCCAAACGCAGGGACATTAAACTAGCCTTGACCAGTCTCGTCTTCATGTCCTAAGTGGAAGTACCTGGAGAGACCATCTGCATTCCCATGGTCAGTACCTGGCCGGTGCTCCACTGTAAAGTCCATCCCCTGTAGGGAAATGGACCACCTAAGCAGTTTGGGGTTTTCACCCTTCATCTGATTTAGCCACAAGAGGGGCTTATGGTCGGTCTGAATCTTGAAGTGAGTGCCAAACAAGTATGGCCTCAGCTTCTTCAGGGCCCACACCACAGCAAAGGCCTCCCTCTCAATAGCTGACCAATTCTTCTCTCTGGGGGTCAACCTTCTGCTAATAAAAGCAATGGGTTGGTCTTGACCATCTACATTAAGTTGTGACAGCACAGCTCCCACACCCAACTCAGAAGCATCTGTTTGGACAATAAACTCTTTGGAGTAGTCAGGACTTTTCAGGATAGGTGCAGAGCACGTGGCCTCCTTCAGGTCATCAAATGCCTTTTGACAGCTTACTGTCAACTGAACCTTTTTGGGCATCTTCTTGGATGTCAGATCATTAAGAGGAGTCACATTGGACCTATAGTTCTTAACAAACTTCCTGTAGTACCCAGTCAAGCCCAAGAAAGCTCGAACTTGAGTCTGGGTGGTTGGAGGGGACCAGTCCTTGATGGATTGTATCTTACTCTCCAGTGGTTGAACTTGGCCTCCACCTACAAGGTGGCCCAAATATACAACCTTACTCTGCCCTATCTGGCACTTAGTAGCCTTGATAGTGAGGACTGCCCTTTGCAGAGCCTCAAGAGCCTTCTTCAGGTGGATCAGGTGATCCTCCCAGGTGGAGCTAAAGACAGCAATATCATCAAGATATGCTGCGCAAAAGTCATCCAACCCAGTAAGGACTTGATTCACCAACCTTTGGAAGGTGGCAGGTGCATTCTTCAGACCAAAGGGCATCACCACAAACTGGTAGTGCCCACCTGGGGTTGAGAATGCTGTTTTGGCCTTAGACTCCTCAGCTAATCTGATTTGCCAATAGCCAGCTGTCAAGTCAAATGTGCTCAAAAACTTTGCAGAAGCTAGTTTGTCTATGAGCTCATCTGCCCTTGGAATAGGGTGTGCATCTGTCCTGGTGACAGCCTTGAGACCCCTGTAGTCCACACAGAACCTCATCTCTCTCTTGCCATCTTTGGTGTGAGGTTTGGGGACCAGAACCACTGGGCTAGCCCAGGGGCTCTCTGAGGGTTCAATGACACCTAATTCCAGCATTTTATGTACCTCAGCCTTTATACAGTCCCTGACGTGGTCAGGTTGTCTGTAAAGCTTGTTCTTTACAGGCAGACTGTCACCAGTGTCCACCACATGGGTACACCAGTCAGTTTGGCTAGGTATTAGGGAAAACAGATGTTGAAATGATTGTAGAACTTGTCTACATTCAGTCTGCTGATGGGCAGTGAGGTTGCCTCCAAGGGTCACTCCTTCAACTGAGCCATCTTCAGGGTTCTGAGACAACAGGTCTGGGAGAGGGTCACTCTCTTCCTCCTGTCCCTCATCTGTAGCCATGAGCAAGCCCATGTCTGCCCTGTCAACATATGCTTTTAACCTGTTAACATGGAGTACCCTGTGGGGACTCCTGGGAGTTCCTAGGTCCACCAAGTAGGTAACCTCTCCCTTCTTTTCCAGGATTGTATGGGGTCCCGACCATTTGTCTTGGAGTGCTGCTGGGGCCACTGGCTCCAACACCCATACCTTCTGTCCTGGCTGAAACTCAACCAAGACAGCCTTTTGGTCATGCCAAGCTTTCTGTAAGGCCTGGCTTGCCTCAAGGTTTTTGGATGCCTTCTCCATATACTCAGCCATCCTGGAGCGGAGACCAAGTACATAGTCCACTATGTCTTGTTTAGGCTTTTTGAGAGGTAACTCCCATCCTTCCTTCACTAAACACAGTGGGCCTCTTACAAGGTGCCCAAACAACAATTCAAAGGGGCTGTAGCCAACCCCCTTTTGTGGGACCTCTCTGTAAGCAAACAGAAGGCAGGGTAGAAGGATGTCCCATCTTCGCCTGAGCTTTTCAGGTAATCCTTTGATCATACCCTTTAGGGTCTTGTTGAATCTCTCAACAAGCCCATTGCATTGTGGGTGATAAGGGGTGGTGAACTTGTAGTTGACACCACATTCCTTCCACATAGCTGTCAAGTATCCTGACATGAAGTTGGTACCTCTGTCAGAAACCACCTCCTTAGGAAACCCCACTCTGGAGAATACTCCCAGCAGGGCCCTGGCCACAACAGGTGCTGTAGTGGTCCTAAGGGGAATTGCCTCTGGATACCTGGTGGCATGATCCACTACCACCAGTATAAATCTGTGCCCAGATGCAGTGGGAGGATCCATGGGACCCACTATGTCTATTCCCACTCTTTCAAAGGGGACCCCCACCACAGGTAGTGGTATTAGGGGGGCCTTTGTTGTGCCACCTGATTTGCCACTGGCTTGGCAGGTCACACAGGAGCGACAAAACTCCTTTGTATCTTCATTCATGTGAGACCAGTGAAAGTGAGGGACAAGCCTGTCCCAATTCTTGTTCTGGCCTAAGTGTCCTGCTAAAGGAATATCATGGGCCAAGGTAAGAAGGAAGCCCCTAAATTGCAGAGGTATAACCAACCTCCTGGTTGCACCAGGCTTGGGGTCTCTAGCCTCTGAATAAAGGAGCCCTTCATCCCAATACACTTTATGGGTACCTTGAGCATTCCCAGCAGCCTCAGCAGCAGCCAGCTGTCTGAGGGGTTCAAGAGAGGGACAGGATAACTGAGCCTGCCTCAAGTCAGCCCTTGAAGGTCCCTCTGTCCCCAGAAACTCAACCTGATCAGGTTCAAGCTCTTCAGGGACAGTTCCTTCAGGGTCCTCTAGATCAGCTTCCTGGGAAGGTTGATCATCACTCTGAGGCAGGGGGGAAGGCACAGCCTTGACCCTCCTGTTCTTCTTCTTGGTAGGTGCTTGGTCCATTGTTCCAGGATCCAAGACCTGAGGTTCAGTAAGGCACTTTTTGGCCTGTGACCTGGTCACAGCAAGGACATGTGGTGATATACCTAACATCTCTGCATGTGTCCTGTACTCCACTTCAGACCATAGAGAACTCTCTAGGTCATTGCCCAACAAACATTCTACTGGGAGGTCTGCACTAACCACAACCCTTTTGAGGCCAGTTACCCCTCCCCATGAGAAGTTAACAACTGCCACACTATGTGAAGTAGTGGCATTGCTGGCATTGGTCACCAGGTAATTCTCACCTGGTATGTACTGTCCAGGGTCCACAAAGTCTGGTGTCACCATAGTGACACTGGCACATGTGTCCCTGTAGGCTTGAGCCACTTTTTCATTAATTAAAGGAGTCTGTACTTGCCCAGGTTACTGGGGCTCACAGTCAGGGACAAATCAATGTCCCCATCACAGATCAAGACTGCCTGTGTCAGGGTTCTGTCTAAGTCAGAATCTCCTTCAGTTCCCATAGTGATTCCCACTACACCCTTTGTCTGGGGACCAACACTGCTAACAGTAGTACTGGGAGCAGGTGCCTTAGGGGCAACAGTGTTGGGGGCTCCACCCTTCTTACAATCACTAGTCCAGTGAGTTGTATTCTTGCAATGATTGCACCAGGGTTTCTTTTGACCTTCTTCCTTCTTCCCTTTAGGCTGGGACCCACCCTCTTTAGCAGTAGTTTGGGGCCCTGTTGAAGACTTCTGGTCTTTAGATTTCTGATCTCCACCCTTTTGGTCTGTTTTCTTCTGATCACCCCCTTGGCCCTGGTTCTGGTTCTTTTGCTTAACCCTGGTTCTGACCCATTTGTCTGCCTTCTTTCCCAATTCTTGGGGAGAGGTCAGATCAGAGTCAACCAAGTGTTGATGCAGTTGCTGGTTTTGACAGTTATTTAAAATCTGTTCTCTCATCATCAAATTGTACAATCCTGTATAATCAGATACCTTACTTCCCAGCAACCAACCCTCCAAAGCCTTAGTGGCACATTCAATGTATTCAGACCAGTCCTGAGTCTGTGTCTTCTGGGTGTCTCTGAACATTAACCTGTACTGTTCAGTGGTTAAGCCTAACCCATCAACTAGGACACTCTTCAGGGCTCTGTAATTTCTGACATCCTCCTCCCTAACAGTGAGGAGTCTGTCTCTGCCTCTTCCTTCAAAGGAGAGCCAGAGGATTGCTGCCCACTGGTCTTCAGGAACCTGCTGCACTTTGCAGGCTCTCTCAAGAGCAGTCACCCATTTGTGGATGTCGTCCCCACTTTTGTAGGGGGGCACAACCTTAGACAGGTTCCTATTATCAAAGACCCTATCTTTGTCCTTAGGGACAATGCTGCCACCAGTGGGTATAGACCCACTCTCTCTAGGTTGCCTAGCCTTGTTCAGTTTCTCTTCCATCAGGGCTACCTCTAGCTCCTGCTTCCTGATCCTCAGCTGGGCTTCCTGCATTCTGGCCTCATGCTCCCTCCTCTGAGGGGTGGTCATCCTTCTCCTGGAGTGACCTTGAGAGCCTCTAGAGGCATGAGAAGCATTAGATCCACCGGAGTGATTCCTTTGCCTCCCAGACCCCTGGTTAAGTCCACTGGGGAGATCCAATGGGATGATCCCATTGTCAGTCCCCAATAGCCTTAGTTTAGCTGGGCCAAGTATAACACTTGGCACTGGGCTAGTTCTCCCTTCATCCTCACTACTTTCTGTATCCTCCCCACTTTCCTCCTCTGTAGTATGATTCTCATCTAAGGGATGGCTATTGGAAAGGGGTACTTCAGTAGCATCTTCAGAAGGGGGGCCTCCTGTTCCTGTCCCTAAGGGGCCTAACTGGGAGGCTTTCCTGAGAGCTTTCTGATCTTCATCAGCCTGTAAAAGCTCTCTGAGTTCAGCAGAAGTAGGATTCTTGGGCTGTTTAAGGGCCCTGATATTTGCCAACTGCCTGAGCTCATTTTTATTAAGGGTAGCAAAGATGAATGGTGCCCTCTGGGGGTCACTCTCAACAGAGATGGGTACAGTGGACCCCTCTGCCCCAGCCATTGCTCTTAAGTGTGGGTGGATGTGTTGCAATCTACCTACACTTGGGTTTACCTACTAAACCTATCTAGTAGTTGTAGTCAGGGTGTGCTACTCCCTTTGCTCTACAACAACTAAGTTCAGTAGAACTTAAGTATATCTAATCTTGTTTTATATGTACCTACAGGTACCTATGTGATCTTTCAATTGGTAACCAAGAGATTACAATGGTAAAACACAGCAAGCTCAAATCCAACCGCTGCTCACCAATGTGAGAAGTTGGCCTGGTATATGATGTTCACTAGTTAAAGTGACCACCTTGTACCATGCCAAGCAACCCTTATGGTGTGGTTGTAAGTCAACCTTTTCGGACTAGCTGCCCTAGTGGTAGCGTAGGCTAAGCAGTCTTTGAGGCAAAACTCGGGAAGCGTGTTAAGCCAGCTGTTTTACCAAATGCAACCCCCTTTTATACCAATGAAAGGACACCACACAGATATATTTTCAAAATATATATGTATTTATTTCTCAAAGTAACCCCTAGTCTCTTTATGAGCACAGGAGCACAAATCGTCAAACAAGATTACAGTAGAATACACAGAAGTTGCACTTTATATGGATAGGCCCTGGTGGCCGCTCAAACCATATACTAAAATAGTGGTATAAGTACCACGAACAGAAAAGGGAAAAGGCCTAGGGCCTCTAGAATCGCTGGGCCTACAAGGAGCTAACTTCAGTTAGTGACCAGGAGGTCCACGGGTGGCGTGTGCAGAGCAAATAGTCACACGCGTGCTCCCATAGGTTTTCAATGGGTGCGTTAAAAGTACAAAGTTACTGCAAAAAGGATCTTCCGGATGGACTATGAACTCAAGATTGGAAACACAGACACTAGAGATGATTCTCTACACTTGGGCACCGGAGCGCCAGCTTTACCTCACCCACAGGAAGCGGGTGCATAGGCCTCGAAGTGCGTCGGGTTTCTTCTATCTGTTCAGTGGAGCCTGTGGACAAAGATGCTGCAGGCGGTCGGTCCGGAAGAGATGCGGTGGATCCAAGAGTGGATCGGAGTTGTAGAAGACCTGTAAGCAGAGGGGACAGTGTTCACAGTCACTAGCCAGTGACCAGCGGGGCACCAGGTGGGTACCAGGCGATGTCGGGTGCAAACAGGAAGAAAGGTGTAGCTTGTCTCTGCAGCCACGTGGTCCCTGGAGGTCGACGACGTCCAGGAGTCTGTTCACGAGCTGTCCCACGCAGGCTCTCGCTGTCGGCGGTGTCGGCGACTTGATCGAAGCAAACAAGCCTTGGCAAAAGCAATTGTTGTGGAAAACGAAATAAGCTGATGGTTCTGACCAGCAAGGTGAGAGGGATTGCTCCTTTGGAGGGGAGCAAGGGCCAGTCTGGAGCAACCAGACCAGCGGTGTAGTTCTTGAAGTTCGTCGCCAAGATGGCCACTAGCCAGCGGGCCAGCAACCGGTTAGGCGCGTCGAGTGGCAAAATGCAGAAGGGCCCCACGCAGATCGTGGAGATGCTGGAGGGCTCACCTTTGGTGCAGATGCTGCTCGAGGGTTGGGCTTCTCAGATCCCAAAGCACAACTTGGAGGGAGCCTCGGTTGTTGCACTTGCAGCTTGTCGTGGTCGTTTCAAGATGGCTGGCTCCACGTGTCTCGTTGCCTCCACGGGTCTCCTCTTTTCAGGGACTGTGGATCGGGCGGTGAGAGGTCTGGAGGTCCAGGTCTTGTCAGTCTCTGGGCTCGGGCTCTGGCGGGAGGCGGCGGCAAAGCAGACGTTGATTCACTGGATGGTGCTTGCGTTACCAAGGTGGTCACTCCCTGACCACAGGGGAGATTTCCTTCAGTCTTCTGTGCAGCAGAATGTCGAAGTTCCCGTCTTCTTCTTAGTTTCAAGTTGATTCCAGGATGTCTGAAGTCTTAGGACACAGCTCCTACCTTTAAGCGGATTCTAGGGGCTGGACTACCTGCTAGGTCCCTCCCTATGGGTGGGACCAGGAAGGGGGGTGGTTACACCCCCAGTCCTTTGCCCAGCTCGCCCCAGGCCCGGGACTGGTGTGCCCCAGGACCGGTTTGGACTGGTATATGCACCGAGGCTCCTTGTGAGCCTCAGGCATGTCTGGTTTCTTTCAAGCCCTACCTGACCAATACACAAAATCCTGTCTGGGGTGGTGCACGCACCTCCCCTGGCAGGAAACCCTTTGTCCACACCTCCCAAGCTGGAAGGACTCCCAGCAGCAGGAGGGCAGACTTGTGTCTGTGGTGGCAGCATCCATTTTGTGGAGCTGAGGCTATGTCTGATTTTACCCGGGTTTCAGGTACTGTACATGTCGTGTCCCTCTAGAAGGGTGGAATGCTAACCCCGTCGCCAGAATTGGCGAGGGGTTAGTATTCCAATTCGTATGACACCTTACTCGACATGTTTTGATAAAGCCAAACCAAAGATAGCATTTAACCGCGAGGTTCATAATGCACTTAAGAGTATATGGTATGACGATATCTGGAAACAGTAGAAGGAAGTTGTTCCGACCACAGCAGACAGGCTCAGCTCATGCCAGAGCACCATCTCACATGGAACCAAGCACTCTGCCTTCAGGATTGTTAAGGCCTGCCATAGGAGTGACTTATAGGTTAACATGTGTCCCATTTAAGGTTAGGTATAGGTATACTACACCTAAGTAAGAGGTGGTTACACCAACTTACCCCAGCTGAGTGATCAGCCAGTTGTGTCAAATTTGTTAGGCCAAGCCTGGGGTGGCATAATACATGCTTCAGCCCCTGGCAGGCCTTGGATACACCAATGCCCTGGGTACCTAGTGTACACTGGTACAGGGGCTCACAGGGTGATCCACTTCCAATTGGTTATGCACCTAGGGTGCATAGTGTAAATTTAGTAGAGAGAACAGCAGGCTGGGGGTCTGATTGGCAGGCCCACAGCCTCAATATGTCAAAAACCAGTGAAGCAAAACGCAAAAATTTGGGGTGACCATAGGATAGCAGACCCTACTCTCCTACAGTCCCCTTCTCTACTCTCTGTTTGGGTGTCTTTGGCACACAGTCTTATTGGTGCAGAGTGGGGGTGACGGACATTCCCTTTATGCTCCTTCTCATTGGTTCTTCTGTTTCCTTAGGTCAGTAACAAGGTTTATGAAGCATGTTGATTTTTCACGTAAGCTTGGTCGGGGTGTGCTAGTGTTCTTAGGGCCATGTTTTTCCTTTTATCTTTTTGGCATTTGATTTCATCCACTGGTTCAGCAATTTCTGCCTCCTGTACCTCAATAATCATTAATCATAATATTTGCTTAATTTCTGATGTATCTGAAGGTCTGGGGAGACTATAGGGTCATGGTTGCTGTGGTTGAACAATGCTGCAAGCTTACAATGTTACCTGAGATCTGTCCTGGTCTTCTTACATACAAGCATATCAGTTATTTTTGTTAAGATTGTACCTTTCCTCCTGTTCAAATTGCAGGACTCTAGGATTCTCTTTAGCAACCATCTAGACCCTCAAACTCTAGATGGAATCTTCTCTTTACATAGCAACCCTAGTTTACAAGACTCAGAGAATGGAATGAGTATGTGAATTCCATGGACAGTTTTTAACTTGAATTTCACTCACCTTTTTGGCTCTAAAGTTATCAAGTTGGCTATCTTCCTCCAAGCTTCTTTTGGAGCTTCTCTCCCAGTCATCTAGAAAACATAATTAGGATGAAGCATTGAAGAGCAGGGGAATGGGGAGCCTTCTTGAGGCCTTCTTATGAGTTCCTTGATGCTGCTGTAGAGATGGTCTGGTTCCTGAAGTTCTCAGACTAAGGGGAGATTCTGGGGTGGCCGGGGGTGTATTCGGTCACTTGGCAGTGCACTCTCATCTTCTTCCATCCTTCTCAGTTTTTCTGTATCCAGCAATGACAAAGCAGGAATATTGTATGGACATAAGAAAAGCTGGATCTGGAGCAGTAGTGGAGCTGCAATGGCTGATGCACACTTGTTCCTTTTTGGGGAAGTGCTCAACATTTGTGGCACCACCAACCACTCTGGAATGTAACGCTGGACTTGATTAGTTGTGCTTTTAGAGGTATTACTAATACCGTAAGTGGTGTTACAAGGGGCTTTAGCAGGACAGCCTGGATGCACAGGAAGTGGCTGGCCTTCCACTGGCTTCTAGTGAGGGGTCTGGAACACATTTTAACCCTCTAATAACCTCTGGATGGTACCCCCATCTGGCATATATGTTGCCCCATACTGAGTATTACATTTTGATCTGAATAAACAGAGCAGAGGGAAGAAAATACAGTAGTAAAAAGAAAATGAAGAGAATAGCACAGACGCAAAGCCACATTGACCCACTCTGTTTCTTGGTTTGAAGGTTTTCTCATTTTTTGTATCTGATAGAGACTTCTAGCTGCAGATTCCTTTCCTTTGAATTTTCCAGATGTGAGGCTAGATCCAGAAACCTTTTCTGAGCAATACCCCTTGCCAGCAATGTCATGTGGCTCCATTCGGCTCCATGTGACGTCGTCAGCGTCGGTTATGACGTTGCGTGCCTATATAGGCGCACGGACATCAGATCTTTTCTTTCCTAGCCAGTTAAGCACCGATCCAGAAAGAGCTACCCCTCTGCTGCTTTTTGGCAGGCTTTTTATTGTCTTTTGTTGAAATGTTTGGATTTCCGACATAGTGTGCAAGGGATGTCTTTGAGGAAGACCGGTTTTAAGCCATGCAGGACTTGTTCCCGCATGATGTCTGTCACCGATCCCCCACCGCGTATGTCTGTGGTGTCTCGAGCGCAACCACATTACAAAGTCGTGTTTGGACTGTCAGGCGATGGTTCCAAAGACCTTGAGGGAGCGGGCGATGATGTTACTCGTGGCCCGGCAGTCGATACCGTCAAGCGAGACTCCGAGGAGGTCAAGGTCCCAATAGAAGAAGAGGAGGTCATGGGACCTGAGTCCTCTTCCTCCCATTTGTGGTCCTCCAGACATTCGGGCTAAAGGCACAAGAATAAGAAGTCCAAGCGGACTTCATCTTCACATCAACTAGTGTCCGTTGTCAAGCGAGTCAAGGAGCAGCGACACTCTATGCACAGTTCCGCGGAGCCAGAGTCGACTTCACGTCCCCCCCCACCCCCTTACGGGGAGCCAGAGAAACTCCTGCTCAAATAAGAGTTTTACTAGGCCATGGGCCACGTATTTGAGCAGAACGACCCTGCTGGTGAGCCTTTGGGCCCCGGGGAGTTGGCAGGGGCCACACTGGGTTCGACATTATCTGCTCCGGCCATGACACCAGTGGGGTCCGGGACCGGATCTGGTTCAACGCCAGTCATGCCAACGCGACCTTCCCGGTGTTGAATCCAAAGTCGGTGCCTGCGACGCCAATGATGCCCGTAGGTGACGCAAGCCTCATCCCTGACGTCACGGAGCCGGAACGGCGTTGATCAACGCTGATTCCAATGTCGACAGAACCCAGAAGCTCTATGTTGTCGCCTGAGTACTTTGAGAATGTGCTAGGCTCAGGAGAGGAATGAGAGGTGTCTGGGGAGCCTCTTGAAACCGAGGAAGTCTCTGAGGAGAATTGGGACTGGTATGGGGACTTGGAGAGGCCAATGGACTGGATACTTCTCCAGATACTGGCATGCTCTCTCTGCCAACAGTGGCTACGGAGGAGGGGGCATCCTATGCCATGGTGTTTAAGACGGCAGCCAAGGTCCTTGTACTAGAGCTGCCCTCGGTGCAGGTCAAGACTAATCTCCTGACTGAGGTGCTTCAACCTGGAGCTTCCACGCCCGCACTCCTGTTACCCTTTAATGAGTCACTGACAGACGTCCTTCTAGGAACATGGTCCAAACCTAGCATAGGGGCTCCTGTGAATAGGACGATTGCACGCTGCCATCGCCCAGCTCCGGGCGACCCAAAATTCCTCTGCCCACACCCCACCCCAGAGAGTTCGGTGGTGCAGGTCTCTACACCCCAAGGCCCATTCCCTTCTGCCCCTCTGGATAGGGAATCCAAGAGGCTGGATTCATTCGGGGAGAAGTTGTTTTCTTCCTCCAGCCTGGCATTGCGGTCGGTGGATACCACATGCTTATTGGGCCATTTCTCCCATTCCCTTTGGGAGATGGTTGCGCAAGTATTGACACAAGTCCCGGAGGGGGCCCCGGGCTATGCTCTCCCAAGTTGTCAAGGATGGTAGATACGCAGCAAAATTCACCATACGGTGTGGCCTAGATACAACGGATTCGCTGGGCAGATCGATGTCAACGACGGTGGCCTTTAGGCGCCACGTCTGGCTTCTTCGTACAACCGGCTTCTCGGGCGATGTTTAAGTTTAAGGCATTTCTAGAGCGCATGGCTACCCTTGGGCATTCCAGGGCTGAGGTGAAATAAGACAGGCTGAAGTTAACGCATGAGTTTAGGGGAAAAGCCATGTTTTGAGTCATTTTTTGAAGGACGCTTCGTTTTCAATTAGTTGGGAGTTCTGGATCCATGCTGTTCCACAGTTTAGGTACCAGGTGAGTGAATGACCTTCCACCCCACCTAGCTCTCTTGAATCTGGTGGTATTCATCAGAAAGTTGGAGCCTGACCCAAGGTGGCGACGGGGTGAATAATGTGAGACCAACTTTTGTATCAGAGAGGGGCCTCTCCCATACATGGCTCTGTGAGCCAGGCTTATGGACTTAAATTTGATCCTGGCTTGGACCGGGAGCCAATGAAGCTCCCTCAAGGAGGATCTGACTGATTGATGTCTGGGAATGTTTAGAAGCAGTCGTGCAGCTGCATTCTGTACGACTTGCAGTCTGTTCGTGACATATTTGGGAGAACCCAGATAAACAGAGTTGCCGTAGTCAAGCCTCGATACCACCAAGGCCTGTACTACTGTCTTCCTGGACTTTTTTGGGAGCAGGGACATTATTTTTCTGATCATATGAAGTATCCCAAAACCGGTACTTGACAGTTTTTTGGCCTGGACCTCCATTGTCAGGTTCTGGTCCAGCCACATTCCTAAATTTTTATGGATGATTTAGGAGGAAGGGGGAGGGCGACCCCCAATTAGCTGGCCAGGGTATCTCCGAACGAGGGCTGAAGTTACTTCCCAGAATCATCAGCTCAGTTTTGTCCCCATTCAGCTTAAGGCTACAGTCATTCAAGATCTGATTTTTTCCAGGCAAGGGACTAGTTGTCTATGGTCCGAGTTGAGGGAATCTGAGATTGAGACCACTAGTTGTGTGTCATCGGCATATGTTCAAGCCAATTTGATGGAAATGCCCTTTGATGGAACCCGCCTTTTTAAGGAAAAGGCAGATCCTGCTCTGGTCAGGTTCAAGGACTCTTGAGGTACGGCCAGATCCTTGGGCCTCTCCTCCACCCCTGTGGCCAGCCTTCCTTTCGTCCCGTTTGTCGCAACGGAAGGAGTTTCCAGCCGCATCAGCCATATCCCAGCCACCGTACCGCACAGACTACCAAATTTGTGCAAGGTCGAGGATTCAGTACATTCCGATCTGGGAATGAAGGCCAGAAGCCGTTGACCACACTGCCCCCACAGCGCAGTCTCCAAGTAATCCTAGGCTGATCCAGCAATACCAAACTACTCCAAGTGGTGGGAGAATTCGTCATCTTCTCCCCTACTGGAGATCCATAACATCGGACAAGTGGGTCTTGTAGATCGTCCAGGAAGGCTATTCCTTACTTTTTCTTTCTTTTCCTCCCCCTATTCTGCCAAATCAAGAACGTCTGACGGAAGATCGTTTAAATTTGCTCCAAGAGGAAGTTACGGCTCTCTCGGCAAAGGGAGCTATAAAAGGGTTCCAGTTTCAGAAGTAGGCAGTGGCAGTGGCTATTTTCTGATTCTGCAAAAGAACAAGGGGCTACAGCGCATTTTGGATTGTCGAACCGTCAATCTCTTCCTCAAAAAGGAGAAATTCAAAATGCTCACCCTGGCTCAGGTCTTGTCTGCTCTAGACCAAGACCAAGCGTTGACGTTCTGGCTTGGAAAAATCCTTTGACAGAAACTAGTCTGTTTATTTTTTTTATATTCGTAGCCTTTGAACCTGCAGGATGTGTATTTTCATATCCCCATCCTGCCAGGACACAGGCGTTACCTGCAGTTCAAGGTAGACCGTGAGCACTTTCAACTTACCATGTTCACCTTTGGCCTTACCAGTGCCCCTCGGGTGTCCACAAAGGTGATGGCGGTGGTCGCAGCTCCTCTGCACAGGTTAGGGGTGTCAGTCTTCCCCTACCTTGACGACTGGCTGTTGAAGGCATCCTCACCCCAGGCTGTTGTCTCCCCCCTTCTGCATTTGCTGGGTTTCTCTATAAATGTGCCGAAGTCAACCCGGTCTCCTTAGATTCTCCCTTTCATCAGAGCTGTTCTGGACACAGTGTAGTGAGTCCAAGATATTCAGGTTATGATTCCGATATCTCAGCCGTTATCCTGGATTTCAGTGAGATTGAATTTGAGACTGTTGGGCCTCATGGCCTCCTACATCATACTGGTAAGATATGACAAATGGCGTATGCAGGCTCTGCAGTGGGACTTGACGTTCCAATGGGCACAGCATCAGGGAAATCTCACCAATGTGGTTCAGATCTCGGAAGGAAGTATGAAAGATCTGCAGTGGTGGTTAACAAACCGCGATTGGGTCAGCGTCAGACCCCTCTCCCTTCCCCAACCAGATCTCACAGTTGTGACAGATGCGTCACTTCTGGGATTGGACGGCCACCTGGGAGAGGTGGAGATCAGGGGACGCTGGTCTCCGGCGGAGACGGAGCTCCACATAAGTTTGTTGGAGCTCCGCATAATTAGATTTGCATTGAAGGCATTTCTTCCCTCTGTCAAGGGAAAGTTAGTGCATGTATTCACGGACAACACCACTGCCATGTTGTACTGCAACAAGCAGGGCTGGTTGGGGTCTTGGACCCTATGTCGAGAGACCCTGCATCTCTGGACGTGGCTGAAACAGTAGTGCATACCCCTGGTGGTTCAACACCTGGCAGGTTCTCTGAACGCCAGGGCGGACGAGTTCCCAAGGTGTCTATCGTTCGGTGACGCTTTTCGTCGTGAGTGGAGCTCAGGCCTGTTGTACGCCTTTCCTCCCATACCACTCCTGCCCAGGGTTCTGAAGAAGATCAGGAATGACTGGGTCCAACTCACTGGGACGAGGCGAGGAGAGTCTGGTATCCAGAGTTTCTGATAATGAGTATCAATCCTCCGATCAGGCTGCCCCTTCTGGAGGATCTTCTGTCACAGAAGCAGGGGAGGGTTCTCCACCCGAACCGGTCAACTTTTTGCCTCCAAGCATGGAGGTTGAGCGGCAATAGTTGATAGTTTTTGACCTTCCTTCCGAAATGTGTATTATACTGTAAAGAAAGGTCCATTGACCCTTTTTCTGCTTCTCTTTCTACTGTTATTTTATTCACTCTCATCCTTGCCCAGCAGGGTTCTGCCTTAGGTACTCTCTAGGGTTACCTTTCTGCTCTGTCTGCTTTTTTTTGCAGCTGCCAGACCAGCCCTCTCTCTTTAAGTCTCCTATTGTAAATAGATTTCTAAAAGGACTGGCTCACTTGTTTCCACCCACGCCCTTTGTTGTGCCAAAGTTTGTCCTTACCTATCTAATGTGTGCTCCCTTTGAGCCTTTTGCACAATTGCCCCCTCCGGCTGTTGACCATCAAAACATCCTTCTTAGTGGCAATTACATCTGCCCGGAGGGTGAGTGCGTTGCAGGCATTATCTTGCTCACCTCCTTATCGTATGTCCTCTCCAGACAAGGTGGTGCTTCGCACCAGGGCATCCTTTTTGCCAAAGGTTGTGACCCCATTCCATCTGGGTCAGTCCATCACTTTGACCACCTTCTTTGCGCCCTCGCCACCGGTTGGACACAAAAATAGCGTTGTCGTTCTACCTTGATCGTACAAAAGAGTTCCGGGCGGACAACCAACTTTTTGTGGGGTACGTGGGAGCAAAGAAGGGAAGGGCTGTGCAGAAAAGGACCATTTCTTTCTGGGTCATTCTCTGTATCAAGATTTGTTATACCTTTGCGAAGAAGCAGCCCCCTGAGTGATTAAGGGCCCATTCCACCAGGGGAAAGGCTGCGACTACAGCCTTGGCTCTGGGTGTCCCAAACCAAGACATCTGTCAGACAGCGTTGTGGGTTTCTTTGCACACAGTCGCAAAACATTACTGCCTGGATGATCCAGTACGCAGGGACGGACATTTTTCCCGTTCAGTCTTGCAAGATTTCTTAGTTTAGGATGTGAGTCCGTAACCCACCGCCAGGATGGTTTGGCTCGGGTATCTAATTCAAAGGTAAGTAATCTGCAGCTAGAAGTCTCTATCAGGTGAACAAGTTACTAACCTTTGGTAACGCATTATCTGGTAAAGACTAGCTGCAGATTACGTACAGCCCCACCCATGCCCCCCCGCTTTGCGGACTGATTTTGTACGACTAGAGTTTTTTCCACCTTTCAGGGCCTTAATTTTGCACACGACTACGTCCGTTATTTCGTGGCTCTGTGCTTCTGGCGTGAAAAAAATAAAAAGTACTGACGTCTGTGCGCCTGGGTGGTGCCTATACAGGCACCGCAACGTTATAACCGACAACGACGTCATCACCTGGAGCCGAATGGAGCCACCCGATTTTGCGTGCAAGGGGTATTGCTCAGCAAGAGTTTCCGGATCCAGCCTGACGCCTCGAAATTCAAAGGTAAGGAATCTGCAGCTAGATAGATTCTCTACCAGATAATGCGTTACCGAAGGTAAGTAACTTGTTCATTAGGGTAACTCTCCTCTGGTAGATGTATAATAATGGTGTTCGAGGTATGTGTGCTGAGGATACACATGCTTTGCATACTTCTGCCATATAGTGTTGGGTCCAGATGTTTGCAAGTTGTTTTTCTTCAAAGAAGTATTTTCCAGTCAAGGTAAGGAGTCTCCTCAATAACAATATGACAGCTACGTACAAAAACAGGGGGGGGAGGGACACTCTACAGTTGTCACACCTCTCTCAGACCATTTGGCGTTGAGCAACACTTCACAAAATTCATCTTTTGGCAGAACACCTCCCAGCAACCAATTTGCCGACCTCAGCAGGATGTGGCAACATGTACACAAATGGGAACTTTTTCCATAGTTTCTCCTTCCATACTTCCAAAAATAGGGATTTCCACAAATAGACCTCTTTGCCACAGCAGAGAACTCAAAATGTCCAAACTTCGCCTCCAGATTCCCACACCATCTATCCAAAGGCAATTCCCTACGGATGAACCGGTCAGGGATATTTGCTTACGCTTTTTCACCTCTCGCTCTCCTTCCTGGTTCGGAAACTCAGGCAGACATCACTCACACTGATTCTAGTGGCTCCCACATGGACTCGTCAACCATGGTTCACCACACTACTAGAACTGTCCACACCAAAAACTGCACCTTACTTCCAACCTTTTCACACAGAACCGTGGAGAAATCATACATCCAAACCCCAAGGAGCTCAACCTAGCGATCTGGCTCCTGAAGTCATAGGGTTTGGATGCCTCAATCTACCACCAGATTGTATGACAATTCTTAAAGAAGCAAAAACAACTACCACTAGAGCATGTTATGCAGCAAAGTGGAAAAGAGTTGTTATATGTTGTAATAATAATACATCTGATCCACCAGATGCATCTATACAAAATATTATTTATCTTTTGCATCTACAGTAAGTTGGCTTAGTCTGCACATCATTTCGACTACACCTTGTGGCCGTAGCTGCATAAGTGCAAAACAGACCACATTTATCCTTATTCAAAGTCCCAGTAATTGAAGCTTTTATGTAAGGCCTTAAAAGAATAATCCCACCCAAGGTACCACCTGCACCTGTCTGGAACGTTAACATTTGTTCTTTAAGGCTTATGGTTCCACCTTTTGAGCCATTACACAATTGTTCATTACACTTTCTTTCATGGAAGGTTTCCTTTCTAATTGCTATCACTTCATTAAGACATATTAGTGAGCTACAGGCAATAACCTTAGAAGAACCTTTCGTTCAACTACATAAATATAGAGTGGTTCTTCATACAAACCCAAAATTCCTTCCCAAAGTAGTTTCTGCTTTTCATGTTAACCAGTCATTTGAGTTACCCGTGTTCTTCCCTCAATCTAATTCAGTAGTAGAAAGGGCTCTACACACACTTGAGGTCACAAGAGCACTATTATACTATATTGACAGAACAAAAGATTTTCGCAAACAAAACAACTGTTTGTTGCATTTGCTCCACCTTGTAAAGGAAATTCTATCTCAAAATCCGGTATCTCTAGATGGATTGTTAAATGTCTTCAAACTTGCTATGTTAAAGCTAAAAGAACGTTAACTATACCTCCTGGAGCACATTCTACTCACAAGATAGGAGCATCTATGGCCTTTTTAGGTCACAGTTCCTTAGCTGACATATGTAAGGTAGATAAATGGTCTACACAATGCACATTTACCAAACATTATTGTGTGGATGTATTAGCACGTCAACAAGCTAATGTAGGACAAGCAGTGCTAAAAACACTTTTTCAAACAGCTGCAACACCTACTGGTTAGCCACCGCTATGGGAGGATGCTGCAATACAATACATGCAAAGCATGTGTATCTACAGCACACCTGCCTCAAACGGATTATGTTGCTTACCCTGTAAGCATCTGTTCTTGGCATGTAGAGCTGTAGATTCACATGCGTCTTCCCACCTCCCCTGACACCTGTAGTTGTGGCAGTTCTTATTATTCACATTACATACCAATGGACATTTCTGTACACTTTCTCCATTCTCACCCTCTTGCGGGAAAACAATCTAACAGTGGAGTCGATGCCCATGCTCACTGTCTCCGAAAGGAGGAGTCACTTCACCTCGTGACTGGAAAAGACTTCTCCAAAAAAAAAAAACACTTGCAAACATCCGGACCCAACACTAGATGGCAGGAGTATGCATCTACAGCTCTACATGCCAAGAACAGATGCTTACAGGGTAACATAATCCGTATGAAACTAGAGAAACCTATCACAAAATCTACTCCTCAACCTGTATTGCTTCTATATAGAAATCAACTGTAAATGATCCATGTTACAGAACACTAGACACAAAGACAACATGTTTTATTGTTTCTTAAACAAAAATAATACCTGTTCACAATTCAAAATAAATATACATATTCTTTACATTACTCAGTGTTGTACCTCAGTGGCTGCAGCAGTCTCCTCTGGTCGTCCGCACCTGCTTAAGCTAATGAGCAGAATTGTGTGAAAAGCTATGGCTGCTTCTCTCTGGGAGATCCTATGTAGGACGCAATTTGTAGAGCCTTAGCTCAGATACCTTTACATGCTGCTGCAGGCATATGCGTACCAAGCTTGGTTTTGTTTCACCCTGCTGTACAGGTCTTCTGCCTGCTTTCGTGCACAGCTGAACCTGTGTGCCTGTCTGCCGCTTACACCAGGGACAGGTTTTAACATCAACTTAACCATGTTCAAATGAAATAATTTAAAGATCAGCGCAGTGCCTAAGTATGTAAAAAAGATCCAACATAAAAAGCAAGCCTGAATAAAAGTGGTTTCTGAACATGTTTGGAAAAAGGACTTTCTAATGAAAAACAAAATACAAGAGAAATTGAGTTCTCATTAAGAATCTAATTCTGTCAAGATGTGGTTGACATTCGCTTCATGTGATGTACTTCCTTCAGATGTGCATAGTTTTTCCATGTACTGAGCTTGTGTATGTGCAAGCGTTTGGAAAGTAAGAAGGCAACTTCTTGTTTATTTAGAATGCCAGTGACAACCAATAAAATAGATAGGGTTATTTGACCAAATTTATGTGCATGTCCCTTAAATGAAGAAGATTAAGAAAATGATTGCTGACCTGAAGAGTATTGCTCCTATTTAGTCTAGAGAGCACTACTGATTAGCTGCTCAAGCTGAATCAGAATGGAGCTACTGCATTTTGGAATGCCAGACGAAAATCAGTAGATACAGGTACATTTTCATTTCTCTAATTCACAAATATGTGGTTTGAAATGTTGCAAAATAAATTATAGGATTCTATTACGATAAGTGCAAAGACCTCTCAAAACTGTGTCTCTGGAAGTGGATCCCACACGAGGACTGTAACATGGGCACCCCGAGTAATGAGGCTGAATTTCTGCAAAATATATATATATTTTGTTTTTTAAAGTCCACAAAATTAGAAACAAACACCTTGTAAACTACCAGTTCATAGAGTCTTAACAGTTTTGACCTTTGGGCTGTGGGTCCAAATAGAAAGCTGCATTGAAATACAGAAAACGTTCTGGCTAAACTCACTAAAAAATCCTTGCTGGACATGCAATTGAATGATTTGTAACAATTCTAAAGAAATGTAATGTCTCTACACTTCATTTTAATGTATTTTCAGTTATGTTCAGGTGGACAGAAAAAGGGTACTCTAAAAAGCAACTTGAGCAAAAAAAAGAAAAGAAATGATAATAAGAATGAATGGTAATGTTGCCAAACATTTCAAGAGCATCACAGTGATTTAACAATGGACAGCTGAAAAGCTTACTTTTATTAGCATAGCAACAGATTGAATAACTTAACCAATCAAAACAGTCTATAAATCAATTATTGGTAAAAACATTTAGCTCAGGTCACGTAGGTTTAACACCCACAGGTTTTAATTATGAATTTTAAAAACAGAATTATTTGTTCTGTTTCACAATATTAAGTCTGTTGTGTGGAACATTGCCTTCTTTTGCAGATGGTCTCCCTATCTTGGTGATCGTTACTCCTTGTTTGCAGGAAAGTGAAGGGTAGACAATGAGGATTGGGGGTATGTCAGCAAGGGCTAGTCGGTGAGTAGACGTTAAAAAATATATTTGAAATGGTGACAAAGGCCTCACTATGATGCCGGTCGGTCGGACCGCCAGCCACTATTGCGGCAGTCAGGAGCTCCCCGATAAGCATTCGGGCGGTCCGACCACTGCATTTAAATTTGACCGCCTGGCTGGCAGTCGTAAAGTTGTCAATCACGATGGAGTATGATGTGGTAGTGGAGAAGGGCCGCAGCACTTGCCGTCGCTGTGCAGTGCCTCCTGCACGTCCGCACACTGTATGCTATGTACCATATCATGCATGGCACACAGTGGTAAGTGGGGGCACTATATATGCCCCCAGGGACACTCTACATTGGCCAATTCCTTTCCGACAACCTCTTCTTGGCGGGGTTCCCGCTATGAAAAGGCTGTCGGAAAGGGATATGATAATCCCAACGGTGCTGCCGGCCTCAGCACTGCCGCCATTCTGGAATACTCCTCCGACCGCCGCTCTGTTGGGATCTATGATCCTGACGGAGGCGGCGGTGTTGTGTCATAAAGAGGCCCAATGTTGTAACTGTGTGGGCAGAGCTCCAACTATAGTTTTGAAACAGGGGTAGTTTTGTGAACCAAGCCATTGAATTTACATAACAATTAATTCAACAGTGTTAAGTGTTTTTCACTTTAAAGCTGAATCTCTTGACAGTATGTGAACCCCTGGCCCCTAGTCTTCCCGTTTCACACTGTGGAAGACCTGCTGTCAACATATGTTGGTTGCAAAGCTCTTACATTGGTAGTCTTGAGCGAGAGCATGACACTGCATTGTGTGACTTGTGGCAGAGGATGCATTGTAAGGCACAGACTAATACCATGGTAAGAAAAGGAAGAAGGAGCGGCTGGAGTCCTCCTCACAGCCGGTATCACCGTTGCATTTTATTTCTCCTCAGGTGAGCTTCCCAATACCTGGAGCCTATGCTCAGCTAAAGAAAGCAAGCAGTGCTAACGTTTTTTGCTTTCCCTACCCATTCGAGAGGCATTTTTTGGCTCTTCAATGTGTGGTTGTAGCATCTTCTACGTGTGAAATCAGTTGTGAAGACCTCTTTAAAATCTGTATCCAATCCAGTTCCAACTGCTTTTTCTAAAGCTGTGTGTGTGGCACATTTTCCAGCTTCAAGCCCATATTGAAGGAACAGACATTAACATTGTACAAGAGCGTAAGCCTTCACTCTTTCTAGACATTTTACAGAAATAATGCTTCAGATTAAATTCACATCTTTAATGAGGAACAGTTTGATCAAGTGAAGGATCCTTGATCTAAAACACAGACTGTAAAATCAGTGTCATGTACAGTGTCAAGGGAAATAACTGCCTGCTCCTACTTACCGCCATTACGTAATAGTCTCACAAGACGTTTTTAAGATTGTGTAAGAAAGATCTCTATTTCCAGTTAAAGGTTTAGCTTTTCTCCCCTGCTCTGCTCCAAGGGTGTTTACAAACAGGATCTTTGTTGTGGCAGCCCATTTCAGGAGAGATTCTGTGACTAGTTGTCAATATCTGGACAACCAGCTTATCAGGAGTGGGTTGCCTAGCTCACAGACTTTGTCAGTTT
The DNA here is from genome assembly GCF_964204655.1 of Triturus cristatus. Lineage (NCBI taxonomy): Eukaryota > Metazoa > Chordata > Amphibia > Caudata > Salamandridae > Triturus > Triturus cristatus. The sequence continues at coordinate 275,211,498 of NC_140593.1, read as the reverse complement.
CAACCATTCTTGTTTAGGAATTTGGAGGGAATCGGAAGAAGCCACTTTAGTCGCAGACCCACGCATTTCATAAATAGGGTAGATAGTAGATACTCGTTTTACATGGGCCTTCCCCCTTCTGGAGTGCATATCCAGCATACAAGATAATATGCTACTTGACAACTGGAGAAAGCAGCAAGAATTGAGTACCTTATGGCTTTGTGGGTATTTCCTTGTGCCTTGGGCATGGTTGAGAATGTATTGCCTTCCATTTGATCTGAGCCTTCAATGAAATCCGTCCTTTAGGGACTTGAAGAACAAGTTATGTCTCAGACTCCATGTAGTTAAACAGTTACTGCAGTGGAAGAGCATCAGTTATCTGCTGATGGGAGAAGGCTTTCATCTTCCATTGCCGGCGGTTACCATTGTGATTGATGCTTCTCTCCAGGGTTGGGAAGCTTGTATGTGAAACATGGCTTTCTAAGGTCTGCAGTTGATATGGCAGAGGCAGCTCCGTATGAATGTGTTGGAGCTCATAGCGGTAAGGACCAGTGAATTTCTCTCTGCTCTGTCTCTGAAGTTGTAAGGTAAAGGGTAGGTAGGGCTTGCAGTCTTTCTTTTCTAAGTCATCTTCACTTCCGTTGTGTTACCCCAGAACTCTCCATCTAAGGAAAGATCTTCTTACTCAGACCAGGAGTGGGAAGCTTGAGAGGTGAGAGTTCAATTCTTTTTATCACTTTTCTTAGGAGTGATGGATATATATATTCTTGGCTGTTTGTTGGCCTTCTAGAAGGGGGGTAATTCAATACATTGGGTTATTTTTGTGGCTTTGATATTGATCATTCAGTTGATCCTGTGCTTGTTCAATGCTCAGACTATACCGATTTCCCAGTCCATTAGAAGAACAAGTTACTTGCTTTTGTTAACATTCTTTCACTTATAGTCTCTTACCCTGGCAGATAACGTGTGTTAGACCTTCATATCCCCAAACAGCAATTTTAGTATGGAAAAGTTTTGGCACCAACAAAAGAAACCTATACACAAATTTCAGCCCAGCCCAGGGCGCTTGATCTCAGTATAATCGATCCGCAATATCTTTTACACTTGCCATATGGGCAAGCAAGACCCTCCATGTATGCCTTCACAACTTTAGTTTTGGCAGAAACTGAAACCTTTCCACCATGACCACTTTCAGGCAGAGAAGGAAGCCTTGCCACCCCTGTCACTGCCTCCCTTCTCAGTTCAGGCATTTTCTGCCTTTCTACTGATGGTCCTTGTACTCAAAACTGGGAAAATTGGAATTCAGTTCCCCTGATGGAGAAGTTTCTTCTTACCGCCGCTGCTCTGATAATCCTCTCCCTTGTCCTCTTTTCTCATGGTAGCCAGAATTGTACCTCTACCTCTATAGAGGTCATCTTTTTAGTATCAACCAGCCCCATTTCAGCATGCACCCGTTTAGCTTCAAAAGCGAACATCTGATCCATTCTGGACCAACTTGTCCTGCTACTTCCCTTTGACAATAAGATCTCTTCGTCCTTTGCCAGGCTAGCCCAGTCGTCCTGCTTCTCTTCAGTGAATGGTGTTGAAAATCCTGCTCAGCTTAGTCAGTGCCTTTCGCCTACATCAATGCCAGGCAATGAAACTCTATCTGCACCTGTTTCTCAGGGCTTCGGTGGTTACAGTGCAGTGGGTTCATGTGGCCGCCAGATCATCTCATCCAGAGGTGTCATGTGCACAAACTCTACTATTCAGGAATGTCACTCACTCCTCAAGCCAGATCATAACAATAGGCTATAGTGAAAGACCCTCACAGGGAAGCAAAGGCAAGTGTACATTTATTGTCCTGCCTACTTTAGTTCCCCCTTCCAGATACCTAGACATTCCTGTCTCGTAGAGACGCACAAGCATCTATACTTTGGCCCTTTGAAACAGCTGCTTACCTGGGTCCTCATGCTGTCACTGTGCAAGGTCCCTGCCACAATTCATCCCTTTTCCTCTCCACCTGTAGAGACATTTCAGACAGTGATGGTTTTAGTATTGTCTCATTGAATACTGCTGGTACACAATCAAAGTTAGATAATACCGAGTGGGTTAATTTTAGCATTCCATTTAATATAATCTTACTTCCAGATACGTTGGTGACACCTGTGCCATATTTAGTGTTGTCTACTCATCTGCATTTCCCTTAAATCAAGCAAAGTGTAACAACGAGATCAGCTGGCTTTCTGAATATTTAGTTTATCGAAAGAAGATTCAAGAAACAGTGCAATTTATTTTTCATAAATTTTGTGCTGCTAGCAAATTTGGGAGGAGCTGCATCCTCTTATTAGTAGATTTGAATTTTAAGCTGGGGGGCTTGATTGGGCGATATGGATAACCTTATTCACAAACCAAATATGTCTTAGTCTGATTCATTTAGTACATATTGGCAGGGCGTTTTTCTTCAAGATACTGACGCAAAATTGTTCGCGGGGATTTTATTATCAAGCTTAACAGATTGGGTAAAGTATAAGCAAATACTGCCCCCGAATCAAACAGGATTCAAGAAAGGTCTAGGAACTTCTACTAAAACACTAATCCTATCAGTATTAATGGACAAGGCAATTTTATCAAAACAGCCCTTATATTTTTGCTTTGTTGATTTTAAATCGGCTTTCGATTGTGTGAATAGACACCGTTTGTGGAAAAAACTAAAAGAGCAAGAAATTCCAGTCTCACTATTAAAATTGATTCAACTTTTGCATACTGATACTTGGATCAGGGTGATTATTGGTGATGGTCGGACGCTAACAAAAGAAATACCTACGACTGGAGGATTAAAACAAGGGTGCGTCTTGGTCCCACTGCTTTTTAATTTATTCTTAGCAGGTCTGTCAACCGCACTGAATGAAGTAAACGCACATCCGCCTAGGTTAGCTGCTAAGAAAATATCCAATTAGTTGTATGCAGACAACGTTATACTTTTAAGTCAAACTAAAGTCGGGTTGCAATGGTTAATCGATCGTATATCAACATATGCAAAAGAAAATATGGTAATAAATGAAGCAAAGACCAAAGTAATGGTAGTTACAAAAAATACAAGACTTAAATATAAACATAACATGGAAATTTCCTTCTGCAAAAAAAGGATATCACCAGAAAAGCAAATACTTTGGTAGCAGCATTTAGGATCGTACTGAAAGCAATAAGTGACTTGCCTTATCGTCCTTTTTAAAGATTATTTAGGCGAAATTGTTACCTACTCTGATATACGGTAGTGAGGTACTAAATGGGAGAGATGCGGAGATCATTAATAATGCGGTTGCAAAAACATATAAAATCCTATTTTGCCTGCCTAATAACTCCTCACAAGCGCAAGTGAGGCTGGAATTTGGGTTAAATAACCAGTTATTTGCAAGGAAAGGGCAAGCCCTCAAAGTGTGGAACCAAATAAAAAATGATCAAGAAAATCAAATGTCTCAGCTGCTATGGCAAGAAGTAAAAGATAATAGGAAACTGCAGGCCTGGACCTATTTAAAGGCAGCGATAGAAGAATTTGGCGTAATACCGATTTGGGGAAAATACAATTGCTCAGGAAAGTTTCAAAAAAACAATCAACAAAATAACTAATCATCTATCGATGATAAAAGATAAAGATATATTTGTAAAAAGAAAACATGCATGGCCAATAATAAATGGATTTAAGAAAAAAAAGGTCCAAGAATATCTTGAAACATCATGGTCGCAGAAAAACAAACATATCTTTATTAAAGCACAATTTGGCTTACTGCCGGGTTTATGTCATTTACCTCCATGGAAGAAATCAGAAGAGAATATCCAATGTAGGTTATGTAAATCCGGACAAGAGAACATTATACATTTACTGTGTCTTTGTCCTGAATTAGAAAACGAAAGGAAAATTACTCTTAAGAGACTATTTAATGATCGTGGAGTAAGGACATGTAGGCAAGCTTTGATAGTATGTCTAAGCTCTAACGATATATCCATGAATTCCTCATTTGTAAAATGTTTGTTTGTTGTTGGAAAAAAAATAGATGAGTATCATTTGAATTCCTTATCTATTGTATCTTAAAATATATTGTGTATTATATTTTATCAAGTATAAGTTATGATATTAATCATATATGTTCCTTTAATCTTTTATATTTGATGACATTTTTAGTAATGTTTTGTAAGATTTTAATTAATCAAGCAAATAAATATACTTTTAGGTCGTTTTTCTTTGAAAGTGGGGAGGTGTAAACATTAGGCATGACTTTTATATAGCGAGCAAAATGAAGAGGTTTAATGGACAAACCTGGAATCCAGGGTGTGTCTCTTCCTGAGAAAGAAAAGGAAAAAAGTTTGCCAAATGGTACATTTAAAAGCAAATGAATGTAGCGATTAAGCAAGGGCTTATAAAGCAGGGGGAAAGTATAGTCTTGAAATATTAAACACATTAAAAACTGCCCCATATCTTACTGCATTAAAATGTTGAGCAGTTAATGTAATGTGTAAATTATACAGCATGACAACGTTTGCACTTTAAAATGTATGTTTGCCCACTGTCTTGCACTGCATGCAGTATTAACTTTGGAAAAAATGCTCTAACCACCTGGCTTCGGGAAGCGCCTAAAGCTGCTGGCTGCAACCAGTCATATAGAAATATGTGCAGACAGGTCTTTAAGTCGGACGAAAAAAGTACAGGATCTTTATAAAGGACCATGTCAAATAAATGTCTGTGATTCCCATAGTGTGCCAACCGACCAGTATTTTAGTTTACTGGTTTCTCTCTGAGATGTAATTGTATCCAGATAAATTACATAACAACTGATCTACACCTTAAACCTTTCACTACCATTGGCTTTGTCAATGGGTGTTAGCTGGTTAAAATAAATTAATAACAACAATGATTTGTTATAAATAATTAACATTGGAAATGTTTCTATTTTGAAATATTGAGTCTGTGAATTAAATAGCTTTGAGGCCTGCGAAAGGAGTTTGGGCCCTCAGTCATGTGTGCTTTATGTTGGATATGTATCCTCTTTTTCTCTGCATATCTTGCATCTGTGCATCTTCAACCACCTCTCTCCACTTTTCCCTGAATGCACTTCCTTGCATCTCTGTCACTTCAAGGCACCCAAGCATACACTGCACTCCCCCCAAATTTAAACACTTTATTTTCTCTTACTTATGATTTTCATATATTTTGACATCTGTGTACCCCTTTAAACACACATCCACAGAATTTCAGTTGCAAATTGAATACATAAACCTTGTTCTATGTGCTCTGCAAAGAGGCCAACCCACTGACGCACAGTTTGTTTGGCTTCAACCTTAGTGCCTGCGCGCTCAATCAAAGCTCTTCATAAACACCTGGCATGGCTCAAGCCTCAAAGTATGCCCAGAGAAGAATACAATTAAACAACAACATTATAAGTTGGGGCGTGGCTAGCCGAGCAGCGAGATGGCCGCTCTCTGAGCGAGCTCCGCCGGCTGCACACTAATTAATCCTACATAATCCTACGCGACGCTGCTGAGGGGCCTGGATTCTGCCGGAGACTGAGGCGGCAACCCGGAGGCACGACCGAGTAAATCCTGGCCGCTCGCGGACGGCTGCGCGCGGTGACCTGGCGACCGCGACTGAGGCCGGCCCGCCGGCTGGAGCCCGCCTGACGCTGCGGAGCCCGAGGCGGCTGTGTAACCTGACCTGACCCCGGGGATTCCTCGGCCCGCGGAGATCGGAGGTGAGGAGACCGCGCTGCCGCCCTTGCTGCGGAGCTGGGGACCACCGGCTAACACTGGGGGGTGCTGCCTGTGCGTGGAGTGTGGAGCGGAGAGGTCGTCCACCGGGGATAGCTGATCGGGAAGGATCGGGGCTGCAGCCGAGGAGCGACGCCGCCATTTTGTACTGTGGCTGGGGCGACCGGGCAGAAGCTGTGCTCCCGCTGCGCTGCATGGCCCACACTGTATTTGCCCCTCGATTGCTGCACCCTGATCGCCGCTGGATGCACGGGTGCTGAACGCGCCCTGACACCAGGACTCTGCTCCCGGGCATAGATCGACGTGCTGGCGGCTTGGGCCTGCTCCCGCCGGAACCTCCCGCGCTCTGTATCCTCACCCAGGAGACCGCAGACCACACTTGGAGGGGTCGCCATCTGACACTGGGCAGCCCATTGGTCCTGGGGCTCCTGTCCCCCTGCTCCCCCTTACAGCGCCTCGGGCTGAGTCGGCTGGTGCTGTGGGCCCACGCGGCGCGCCGGTGAGCGCTCCCTGCCGCGGACTGCGCTTCGCGCCCAGCGCGGGTCGAAGATGGGGGGCACAAAGGACGCAAAGCAGACCAAATTGACTTTCGACCAGAAACAGAGGGCCCGGCAGCAGGCGGTGGACACGGGGGCCACGTCGTCACCCCCGAAGAGCCCCGCAGCCGAAGTTGATTTTGGCGCTTTGATGTTGGAGGTCCGCTCAAGCCTAAAGAGCATAGACGCAAAGCTGGATGCCATGGCTGTACAACTGGAGGCGGTAAAATCCAAAGTGGACGTGCACGAAACGCGGCTAGACTGCCTAGAAAGCAAACATACCGAATGCGCCGAGTTTCAGCAGCAGGCGAAAAACCACATCACAAATATTGAGCGAGAACTGGAGGCCATGCGGGCTAAGGCGGACGACCTGGAGGCGCGTTCCCGGAGGTCCAATATCCGGATTACGGGCATTCCGGAGACGGACAACACCGGTAAGATGGAGGTCTTTGTGTCTGATTTGCTACACGAGCTGTTCGATCCGGACCTGTCCCAGGTATTCACGGTGGAGAGGGCTCACAGAACACTGGGCAAGAGACCGCCACCAGGCGCCACCCCACGTCCTATCTTGGCCAAGCTGCTCAACTTCCAGGATAGGGACCGCATCCTGCAGTTGGCCCGGGAAAAAGGCAAGATCATCCATAAAGGGAACCACATCTCGTTTTACCCTGATTTCACCCCTCTTGTCCAAGCAGCCAGAAAGGAGTTCATACCTGCGAAGAAACTCCTGATGCAGGCCGGAGTCCAATACTCCTTGCTCTACCCAGCAAAACTGAAAATCTTTCATGAGCGAACTGCCCACTTCTTCACCGACGCCAAGGAGGCCTTGAAGTTCGCTAAACACGTCGGAGGCCCTGGTGCCAGACGCAAATCGCCGAGGCTGGAGGAGGACGTGGCCCGCATGAGCGACAACGACTGAGGTACAGGGAGTGCAGTCATTTGGGTCTGTCCCTTCCACTACAGTTGACACTTGCTGAACTGTTTGGTCCCCACTAGATGTGCACTGGGGCCGCTGCAAGACCTGTTGGAGCTGGCCCGCTCGTGCCGGGTGGGTCTTGGTTACTGATTGAGTTGCAGGTCTAGGGCGCACTGGACGGCAGACTACTCCGGTGCTGTGTGTTCCATACCGCTGGGCGCCCCTCGGGGGTCGCGTGGGTTCATCAGTGTGCGGCCACCCTGTGCATTCAGGGGTGTCAGCTCGGAGCACCTCGCCCCATGGGGAATTTCCTGTTGTTTTTGTTCTTGGTTGACTTAAGTGCGTTTCAGCGCACGTATGGGATTCTAGCGCAACCTGTTTGGGGGGTTGGCGTGGGTGGGGGTTGGGAGGGTCTTTTGTTTGTTTGTTTATCGGTGCTGGTGCAATGCAATGCAATTTATTATTACATGACCGAGCTGCTCGGGGGCAAGAGGTGGTCCGGGCCTGTTGGGGCGGGGTGGGGGGGCGGGGAGGCGGCCTGGTCGCCTTGGCTGTGCCGTCAACATGGGGGGAGTTAAACTGTGGACTTGGAACATTCGTGGCCTTGGGGACTATAAAAAAGCTAGGTTGATGCATACTATGTTGACTAGACACAATGTTGACATTTGCTTGTTACAGGAAACTCACATCAATTCTGCCCCATCGCCCAGGCTAAAACACCACAGGTGGTCGAATGTATATTCCGCTATATACTCTAACTATGCCCGGGGGGTGGCTGTCCTCGTGCGGAGGGGGCTGGACTGGAGAGAGCATCATTGTGTACTGGATAAGGAGGGTCGATATGTACTGGTTCACGGCTCATTGCAGGGTAGGCAACTGGTTTTAGCCGCTGTATATGGCCCCAATGTGGATGACCCTGAATTTTTCCGCAATGTCTGGGCGCAAATTGTGCTGCTTGACTGTGACCTGATAGTGGTGGGGGGTGATTTTAATGTGGTGTTGGATGATGAACTGGACAGAAGGGGCGCTAGCAGGCCTACACACACGAAGGCGAGACAGGCGTTGCTGGATGTGATTGAGGAGGGGAGACTGACTGATGTGTGGAGACTCCGACACCCCGGAGAGAAAATGGGGACCTGCATCACGTGCCGCCACGATGCTTGGTCCCGGCTAGACTTTTGGCTGTTGTCCCCTGAGGTGGCTACCTGGGTGGGGGAGGTGGAGATTCAGGCTAGGTCGCTTTCGGACCACGCTCCCTGCATGCTAGAACTGCGTATACCCAACGTGGCCCCTAGGGCGTTTTCGTGGAGACTGCCGCCCCACGCTCTTACGGATCAGGTGTTCACGGAAGAAATTAGGGAGGACATTGTTAAGTACTTCGAGGACAATGAGGGTTCAGCGTCCTCTGAGGCGGTGGTGTGGGACGCCTTTAAGGCGGTCATACGGGGCCAGTGCATAGCTCGGCGAGCGGGGGTGCTACACTCCATACGCCGGACACTGGCTAAGTTAGAGCAAGAACTTAGAGAGCTGGACTCGGCCTTCTGCCGGGATCCGACGTTGGCCAATGCAGGTAGTTTCAAAACAAAACTATTGGAATACAATGAGGAGGCGCAGAGGGAGGTTAAGTTCTTGGGGAAGCAGGCGGAGGCTCGTAGATACGGGGAGGGTGATAGACCGAGCAGAACACTGGCTAGGCTGATTGCTCCCCAGGCTCAGGCGCACTATATACACACCGTCATGTCCAGCGAGGGGACGCAGGTCACGGGCCAGGAGGCGGTGCTGAAGGCCTTCGCTGACTTTTATGCCTCTCTCTACACGTCCAAACACTCGTCTGCCCCGACTTCCCTGGACGATTTCCTTGACTCTATAGCCCTTGTTTGGTTCAATGACAATCATAGGCAATACATGGACCTGCCTGTCTCGGCTCAGGATATAGCTCAGGTCATTAAAAGCATGCCGGCTAATAAGGCTCCCGGCCCGGATGGTCTTACCACACTTTTTTATAAGACATATGCTGAAGAACTAGCTCCAAAATTGCACTCTGTCTTCGTGGAGGCGCTAGAGCTGAATGCTCTCCCAGACTCCATGCGCGAGGCACTCATTGTCACTCTCCTAAAGCCCGACAAAGACGAGTTGCACCTGGACTCCTATCGTCCCCTCTCTCTCATAAATGTAGACGCCAAAATCTTTGCCAAGGTCATAGCGGACAAACTACAGCCGCTGCTGCCGATCATTGCTCTCCCAGACCAGTCGGGGTTTATCCCTGGCCGTGCTACCTCGCACAACCTCAGAACACTATTCTCCGTCCTACATTATCTTCACCCCTCCGTCCAGGCCGCGGTCGTGTTCTTAGACGCGACTAAGGCCTTTGATTCGTTAGAATGGCCGTACCTCTTTCGTATCCTGAGCAAGATGGGATTCAGTCGTAACTTTATTAATCTCATACAATTGCTTTATGACAGACCCCGTGCGCGGGTGCGTGTAAATGGCCTGGTGTCCGAACCCTTTCCCATCTCCAGGGGGACTAGACAGGGGTGCCCTTTGTCGCCCCTCCTCTTCGCTATTGCGATGGAACCATTGGCGGCAAGAATGCGCCAGCACCACACGGCGAGAGGGATAGGCTTCAGTTCTCGCAGCCTGCTGATTTCGCTTTACGCGGACGACGTTACTCTGTATGTCTCCAACCCCGCAGAGAATTTGAATCCCCTGCTACGAGAATTTGTACGTTTCGAGGGGCTGGCGGGCGTGTCTATAAACTGGTCCAAGTCAGTTGCATTCCCTCTCACTGACGAGACAGCTCCACCTCCCTCAGACTACCCCCTCCGTTGGGAGGCTGATGCGGTCAAATACTTGGGTATTTGGATTAGTCGGGACACGCAGGAACTATGGTCTCTAAACTTAGGCAGAGCGGTCGACTGGCTGGAGCGGAGGGTGGAGGCCTGGAACAAACTTCCCCTGTCCCTGGTGGCGAGGGTGGCGCTGGCGAAGATGGTAGTTCTCCCGAAATTCCTTTATCTGTTCGTTAATCTCCCGTTGCCCATGACTGCATGCTTTCACGCTCGAGTCCGCTCCCTACTTGTGTCTCTGGTGTGGGCTGGGCGGCAGGCGCGGACCTCTTGGGCTTTGCTCACGCTCCCGCTGAGGCAGGGAGGCCTTGGAGCGCCTGACCTTAAGCTTTACTCGCTGTGCGCTCAGGCTCAGTTTCTGCACTTCTGGGCGTTCCCCACCCCCTACCAACCGCACGTGGCGGTGGAGTTGGCTGCGGTTGCCCCGCTGCCGCTCCGGGTGGCGTTGTATGGCAGGGTCTCCCGCCCCTCGAAGGAGGTGGACACCGTTGAGATGATCCGCTGGTCCTGGAGGGAGCTGCGCCGGAGGGCGGGCCTTCCCTTGCTCTATGCGCCGGCCATACCGCTGCGAAGCAATCCGATGCTGCCTTGCCTCGGCGCTAGGGGAGATACTCTTACTCTCCAGGGGAGACGGGTGGCCACTTTCGCTGACCTTTACCCTGATGGGACGTTTGGTGAGTTGGGTGCCCGCTCGGACGGTCAGCCAACCTCGTTCTCAGACGAGCTCCTGTATCACTCTCTCCGGGAGTCCTGCAAAAAGATGTGGCCTCAATTCCCCGAGGAACCCCCGCAACTGGATGCCCTCCAAAACTTACTGTCACGACCCTCCCCCGCGAAGCTGGTGTCCAGACTTTACAACTGCATGCAGGAGCAGGCACCGCTCACCGTGCCTAGAGCCAAACAGGCTTGGGCCACAGATCTGGACGACGCCCTGTCTGATGCCATATGGGAATATTGCTGTGCGCAACTCACGGAGCTGTCACCGAACTATAGACTCCGACTGGTCCATTTTAAATTCTTGCACCGGTACTACCGCACACCGGTGCTGCTGCATCGCATGGGGATCCGCACGGACGCTTCCTGTTGGAAGTGTGGCGGAGCTGACGCGTCCTTCATTCATGTGGCGTGGAGCTGCCCTAAGCTAGTTGGTTACTGGTCGAGCATCTTTGAGGCCATCAACCACATTTTAAACAGGACTGATGAGCCCTCTCCGCTTTTGGGGCTCATGGGATATGTTAAGGACACCGTACCCGCTGACAGGAAACTGCACGCGCTGCTGCTACTTTACGCTAAACGTCAGGTGGCGATACACTGGGGCCGTGGAGCCTTGCCTACGTTCGCCGCATGGGTCCGTGACGTTGCGTATGGTCAGACGCAGCTCACGACCTACTGGGAGTCGATGCCCACCGCATCTAGGCCCAATGACATCTGGGAACCCTTCCTGCAGTGGACAAGAGAGCGGGCGAGTTCGGTTGCATCTGTGGATTCCCCCGGGACGGGCGTTTCGGATGACATGGGGTAGACCTTTCAGCCCTGCCCACATCGTGATGTGTGGATGGATGCCTGCTTGGTGGGAGCGCCTGGGGGTAGCGGAGTGCGTCGCATTTGCCGGTCCCCGTGCCTGTTGCATGCCTGTTGGATTTGTCGTGTTGCCTCCCCTCCCCGATCGGGAGACCTGCTGCTTTGTCCCGCTGCGTCCCCCCCCCCCCTGCCCTATGGCTGCTGCCCTGGGCTCCTCCTGCAGCCCCCGATGATACTCGTGGCCGTCCCTCCAGGACGGACGGGTTCTAGTACGTTAGCCCCCGTATGAGCAAGCTGCCACGTTTGCTGGTTTAATGCATTAGTTCTGCACCGTAAGTTTTCTGTTTCCCTCCGATTGTTGCGGGGGGGTTGGGAGAAAAGGTGGCTGTGGATGATCTTTCTGTACATTGCCTTTTACATGGGCAGTGGTCCCAGAACTCGCTGGAGCGATTGGACGGGACTGGGCGCCTAGGATTTGTTTTTAGTCCACGTAGCCCACAAATGCAAGACCTTCTACTCTTCACTGACTACATCATGATACCGCTCATTAATGGCATTGGTGTGTATATCCCTGTATGTAACGATGTTGATATTTCTTATGACTTCTGCCATGGTGCGCCTTCATTGGATAAACTTGCTGATATAGCGGCCTGCCTCCGGGTTGTTGGCGAGACGCAGTGTAACGGTTACTTTGCTCAATAAAGGTCTTTCAAAAAAAAAAACAACAACATTATAAAATAGCTAGCTCTTGGGGAATGCAAGATTAAGTAAAGTATGAGAAATTAGAGAGGAACTAAATCACTGAAATGTATTGCCTCAACGTTTTTAACATTCATTGTTTGCACGTCAATCCATGTTTTTTTCATCAGTGTTAACTTAGGGGCATGAAGCCACAGGCAGGTTTAATGTCACACATCAGAGAACTGTCCACTGTAAGCACATATTTCTCACATTGCTTGACTCAGATATTTGGATCAACTTTGCAAGGGAACAAGAATGAACCCTGCTAGTTATTTGGATCTATTTCATAGTGGAACAAATGCTGCATCTCCACTTCTAGCGGGGCCAGCTACGTGCAGTCAGGCCCTGGGGTGTCACAGTAGGGGAGGTTATAGTGATGAGGGGTCTCAGCACAATATCATTACACAACTTTAGCTTGCAAACACTTACCGTTACAGAGAACAAGGCACCGGATCAGACGTGTTTTCATCCACTCTCATGTATGACGAAAGGATGGGATCTAAGACTTTGAATGACTGACGTCAGAAGACACGCAGGGATGATGTCTCCCAAGCCCAAAACCATGACGCTAATTGCGTCACTGGCTTACAAAGTGCATGTAACCATAGACCCAATGGCAATGAAGGGCTTTAAAAACAGAAAGCCCTGCATCCTGCATCATAGTTCTGAAAGTTGATTTACTGCCTGGCTTCTGTCTACCTGAAACACACAGCCCAGACTTAAATACATCGATTTACTTAGCGATACAATCGTATCTCTAAATAAATAAATCTATTTCATAGGTTATGTAAATGTTAGGAATTTCAGAGGGGCGCAGCCCCACAGCCCTAATGGAAAAACCGCCCCTGCCTTCTACGTAAGAGTAAGTACTATCATTATCCACTATATATCGTGACTACCCACAATTGGGGCCGGTTTCTAATTACAGTATATTGTTTAGTCCTTTTTGAGACCATAACCTTATTAGGAGAGTTGAGATGTTGTGAATGAAAAGGTCTGAGTGTTTCCTCGTTGGAGGTAATGCCCTTTTTCTTTGGCAGTAGGACGCTTACTTGAGATTTGGACCTTCTTTGCCTCTATTATAGGTAGTTGAGAATAAGTTGAGTGCGTCCTCCTATTTATTTTTGTAATTCCAATTTATTGATGTCATATATAGAGACACTTTAGGTCTTTTATTGTTTGCAGTGATTTTCAGTTTTATTTTCAAATCAAGATTTTCATCATGCTTCAAATGTTTACATTACTGATTAGTAACTTTTGGCAGGTAACACGTGTTTTGCCCCCCCCTCCCAGTGGCTTGTAGGCCTGTGGATTTCTCAAGGCTGCAAAGAATGATGAATATCCTGAGTCCCAAGGGCCAATTAGGGTTAAGGTAACCGCTACCAAGTGTAGTTAGATCATACAAGATAAGTGTTGTCGAAGAGTTAAACTTTGGTTTACTGAGGTGTAGTGGAGAGTATTAAAAAGATTAGTTATTCATTTGTGAGATAAGCGAGCGAGGGGAAGAAAAAACAAAAATACATGTAGAGTGAGCATGCTGGTACAAGCAGGTGTTTCAATTGCTTCATGCACAGTGTGTTAAATTAGTGAAAGAAGAGGATAACTGCAGATGTACAAGTTTCTTATTCATTCTTGACTCCTTGCAGATCACGTTATATTTAAGTGCAGTTTAGCATTATCAGTGCGCAGTGGCCTTAACGGAGTATGTGAACATTGTTAATCAATTTTCATGCCTACATTCGTGGGTAAAGCATTTTTTCAACATGTTTTGAAACGTATTTTAAGACAACAGAATACCTTCAATAATCTTTGGAACATCATTGTTGTAAAGAAATACATATAATGCATTCAGAAAAAAGTATCCACAAGAGAATTAAAAGAGCAATGCTTATTTGAGTAAAAAAGAAACAGAGAAGAATTCCATATTATTCAACTGGATTGGTCAGGCATGAATAATCATAGCTAAAGTCAACTAATAGTCATAATTTTAATGAGCGAGCAAGCTATGATGGTGCTATTTTATTGTTAACCTTAAAAAACTATCTTTGCATGCTGATTTGTAAAATTATTTGCCCTTGAAAAATAAGCTGATACCTGTGTTCGGGTAATGAATTCTGAGCATGAATACTCAAATGTTTTAATCGGGTTGTTCAAGTTGGTCTACTAAGTTTAAAGGAATAAAAGTCTAAAAGAAAGATTTGAAAAAGCTATATATAGGGCAACGTTTTGACGATCAGACCAAGTTTGTTAATAATACGAATTATTTCGAATATTTTAGTATATACAATAGTAATTCTTACGGGTGCATGAATATAAATGTATTAAGTTCCTTACTCAGTGAAGTGACATGTTGGAACAGGTCCTAGGATGAATCCTGTGTTCCCGATCTGCGCTGTAGATTGGCGGCGTCTTGAATGACCGCCATATTTATTAAAAAAAGAGGACAAACTAAATTCAAGCCCTGGTCTAGAATACATGGAACAAGCTGCCATTTTGTAATGGTTATTTATTAAATTCTGTTCTTAATAGTCATAGATGGCGTTTGCTTTTGTCAATTCGGGATTTACCTATTCAATACTATTGATTGAAAAAGTAATGGCTAATTATTGCATATTTGGTGTTGAAAATGCGTTCGCTTTGTAAAAGTGTAGCCCTTTGGAGTCACCTCGCTTAATGTCTCGTCGCCTGATCAACTGCGGAAATATTTTGGACGATATTAGAATCGTTTATGCCCTGAAGTCATTTAAATTATTTACAAAACCTCTGATTATAATTGCAACCTTGCCATATTTGTCTGTGAGAAGACAGACTCATTTTGAATTATAATTTAAGGTGTCAGGTTCCAGTAGACATTTTGCCATGACTTCGCATTGAGCTTTATTTATGTTTTTTTCGTGGGGTTATCAGCTAAAGGTATACCTGTTTGATTCTGATAGTTACCAGATATTATGGCTAACAATATCATGTTGAATAATAACAGTAAAGCATTAGTCAAATTTTGATCCGCTTAGGTCAGGTATATAGACAATAAATGCTGTCTAGGAAGGACATGATAGATTGCATTGGGAAAGAAATACAAACTTAAGCTTATCATTTGTTTGGAAGACTAAGGAGAAAACGTTGTTAAATTCCAGATGAGGCTTGATAAGCCTCATATACAAGCATTATAGATGATGTTCAGGGGAGTTAGAAGTGAAGAAAGTAAAATGAATATGGAAAATAAAGAGAAATTTGGGAATCATTGGAAACAAAACAATAAAAATCTAAACAATGCTCCTGTGGGACGGCAAACTGCGAATTGCTTTGCAGAAATTAACCCTCAACTGGTATGACGGTGGAATCAGTCTACCAGATATTAAAAAATATTATTGGGCGGTGCACCTCGCAGCCATAAACCATGGTACCTATGGTCGTCTAGACGACCTTGGCTATACTATGGACAGATGGCTCCTCCCTGGGGGACCTTCAATCGGGTGCTATATTCAAAGCCAGGTAGATATCCCCTTACGGGCCCCACTAAGCATTCTACTGCTGAATGGCATGCTGCCAATACGTCGCTGGGATGGGGGAAGAAACTTACACTGGCTACCCCGTTGTGGGACTCCCAGTGGCTGGGGGACCTTTGAAAGTCGAAAGGATTTGACAAGTGGGAACTTATTGGGATTTCGCGTGTCCAAGACCTCTGGGACAAGAGCGAGATAAAATCGTTTACCGCGCTTCAGCACCAATATGAACTAGCGGACTCTGAACGCTTTCGCTACGCACAGGTGCGTCACGCACTACGATCGCTCCTT
This sequence comes from Triturus cristatus, assembly GCF_964204655.1. Lineage (NCBI taxonomy): Eukaryota > Metazoa > Chordata > Amphibia > Caudata > Salamandridae > Triturus > Triturus cristatus. The sequence continues at coordinate 275,195,423 of NC_140593.1, read as the reverse complement.
CCTGCGGCGTTCTTCTCCCCCCCCCCCCCCCCCCCCGACTCCTCTCCCTTAGAGGACAGAGTACTCGACGGTCATTTGCCAGAGAAGACCATCTTTCTAATATATAAAAAATGTATAAATGACATGGAGAACCCCTTCCACGCATTACGAGAAAAATGGGTGAGTGACGGTATTGAAATTGACGATGAGGAGTGGCAGGAGGCGGTGTCCTCCCCGAGAATAGTTGCAATCTCCACGCGCCTGCGACTGATACAGCTTAAAATCCTCCACCGAGTCTATGTGACGGGGCCCAGCTGCTACACATGGGAGTGGCTGGAGGGGGGACTGTAGGAGGAGATGCACTCAGTTAGGCACATTTATTCCCATCATCTGGGACTGCACCTATATACAATTCTACTGGCAAAAAGTACACGAGGTAATCGGAGAGGTTCTTGCAATTTCTCTCCGCCCGGAGGCGCGTAGATGCCTTCTCAACATCTGGGAGCCCACTGATTTAAACAATTAACAAACATTATGGGTCACTCTGGGACTTACAATAGCTAAAAGGAACATAGCGCAGCTTTGGGGGGCCGCTCACGCACCCACGCTTTCAGACTGGAAAAAAGACCTCGATTGGTGCATGTGCAGGGAGAAGACATTCTTTATAGCCCGGGGCTGCTCCCGAAAATGGTCCAAAATCTAGGACCCATGGAACTCTTATAGGGGCAATATTTGTAGCCCACCCCGTGGAATTTTGACCCTGATAGTGTCTCTTCCCCATTACTTCCAATAGAAAGTACTGTTTCGTCAATGATCGCTGTTTGTCTCCGCTGTAAGCATATTTGCCTAATCCTTCGTACTGTATGTAAATGTCAATGACTGTTAATAAAAAGAATTATTAAAAAAAATCTAAACAATGTACAACTGCAAGAGATAAGTAGCTAGTATAAAACGTGTAGAAGGAAGACACTATTATACAAAGAGAAAGAAGAAAAATAAAGAGTTGAGCTCAAAAGAAATAATGATATAGAGTGATAATGAAATCTTTCTGAGAGAACAATAGTCCCAAATTGATGTCATTATTCATAGAAATAGGAAAACTTGCTTGAAGTTTTCATATATTGTTAGACTAGAGTCCATTCTATTACTGGTCTAGTTAAACTTTGGGGGCAAAACACGTGTTGGCTGCCGAAAGTTACTAATCAATAATGTAATCATTTAAAGCATGATGAAAATCTTGATTTGAAAATAAAACTGAAAATCACTGCAAACAATACAAGATTTAAAGTGTCTCTCTATATATGTCATAAATAAATTGGAATTACAAATATAAAGATACACAACTTATTCTCAACTACCTATTAGGATAGTTGTTGGCCTCCATCATTCTGTAAAATCTGCCTCCATCAAGATCCCACAGAGAAAGATAGTGACAGAATGAGCAACCATCTTTGTTTTGCAGCTGGTGATTCATGCTTCACTTGATGATTTCTTTTGATGCTTGGAGGACAAATTTGGACCCACTGACATCTTAACAGCTCGTACTTTCATCACCAAGGTCATAACTCATTCCTTAAGGGTATTTACTCACTTCAGGGTGTCTTGAACACCCAATTAGTGGTTTAGCAGATCGTATAGAATTACTAATCGGAATTTACATGCCATATTGAAATGAGTACCTCAGGATCATAATGAAATAACTTTGTCCATAGCGACTTACAATAAAGACCATCTTCGATTCGTAAAACCTCTATTAGAAATAAAGTTTGGGAGGATTTTTTTTTTAGCTAGTATTCATAATGATACTGCTGCTTTCTGGAAAGTGGTTAATCTTGCTTCCTCTTGTACGTCATTGGCTAATTTAGATACTCGTTTTGTCATGGAGAACTGATTGTAATTTTTCTAATATTTTATATTGGGCATCCCAAATACATGATGACCTACAGTGGCACCAGTGACAACAACTTGACTATAGCTTTCACAAGGTTGTAGAGGCAATAAATAACAGACCAGCAAGTGAAGCCTCAGGTCCTGATGGTGTACACTTGGACCCATACAAACCAATCTTATGTTGCTGGCCTTTAGTTTTCACCGGTGTATTAAATGCTACCTGTAAATCGGTTATACCTACCTCTTGTGCGCAATTCACGATTACCCTCAAATTCAAGTCGGCCAACTGAGGAGATCCATTTTGATCTATTTTGTTAAAGTGGCCGGACGGATTCTGTTGACTAGAATACAGATGTGGGCCCAATCAAATAGTATCCTGGCAGAAATCCAGTATGGTTTTTGGTTTTAGAGCTGGATTACGCACCTTCAAACAGTGCCTAAACATACATCTTTTAACCAGGGAATACGTGTTTGCAGAGCAACGCTCTCTACCTACCCTCTATGGACCTACGGTAAGTCTTAAATAAGTAGACAGGGCTAAGCTTTCATCCGTATTAAAATTCACGGGCTGCCAACAACAATTGTAGATTTTTTTAAGGTGACTGCATTGTGATCTGTCCACTAGAGTAAGGTATGGGGCTAGAGGCAAAATGTTCAGAAAGTTTAGACTTAGCCAAAGCAAGTCAACAGAGGTGTGTCTTAATACGATCTATATTACAGAGTACTTCCTGGAAACAGCACCCACTTATTCTTATTTAGGCATAACATGTGATAACACAAACTTGTGGGCCAACCTCATACGGACCAGTGGCCTAAATACCCAGTTTCATAGAGGCAGTTTTTTATTTATTTTCCCTCATGTTTGGGGAATGAGACCTTTGCACGTGTGAAAATGACATTTAACAGCAAGTGAGTTTCTTCACTTATTTATGGAGCTGCAGTTTAAAGCACCACATATGCCATAAGCTTACAGTTTGAAGAAAATATATTCTGTAGGCGATTATTGGGTCTGCAACATAGTAAATATAATTTAATTTGCTATGAGGAACTGGAACTCCAGGTACATGGAGATAAAATCAACCTCAGCACTGTTCTGTTATGGATTATCATAGGGTCAAATTCTGAAGCAAACGTGATCTGTGAAATCGTTCTGGATTGTCTGAAGTTAAATTACACCAATCGGGTTTCCATAGTTAAGGAAGATAAAGAAAAAAAGGTTTTCTCTGACCGGTATTGCCCCAAGCAGTTCTATAACCCATAAAAGTTTCAGAAGTGTGACCGGATTTGGATTAGAAAAAGATATTTAGCAGGTACGTTCCTACTTAGAGAGCCAATTGAGCTTATGAACCTATGGGTTAGGTAGTTTGTTTATTCTTGTTAAATCTGTGAAGGGTACTAAACCTTATTTACACTGGGTGATTTGCACTTATTGAGCACAACCTACTAGTAAGATTTTGCATCTCCCACCTCTTGTTATCATTTCCTAAAAGGTGCTAACATAACCTATGCCCTGGTAATAACACATCGGAGCAATCCATGATGCAATTCGTTTTTTAAAACTTTTGTAAGGCAGCTCGAAAAAAGTATCTAGTTCCGTTACTAAAAAGCAGAAAATTAACCAGTTATAGAGTAGCTTTTTTCTATATGCACATGCTGTCATATACTTTTAGCTGTTTTACACTAGAACGTTTTTTAATTAATAAAACTGAGATCTGTTGTTTCAGATTATACAAACTCCCATTTCTCCATTGCCTCTGCGCTGTTGTTGAATGATTCGTAACCATTTTATTTCTAGAACTAACAAGTAACTAATGAGTTGTTTATGGTGGGTTTTCCAAGGACTTAAACGTGTTTAATGCAGCTTGTTGTGATATACCATTTACGTTTCCGCTTGAGAAGATTATATATGATCAAGGCCAAAACGCATCATGTGTTCTTACCGAAAACAAACTCAAGACTGATCACTCTCGCCCTGCCTTGTGTGAATGGCCTTTTTTGTTTTGTGGCTTTATGCTGATTTTGTGGCCGAGTAGCTCCCTCAGTAGCCGCTCCACCTCTGAATTGGACGGGGCATCTTCAAAGAAGCAGTGATTTCATATATATTTGTAGTTATAGTTAGGATCCTGTCTCAATGGAAAAAGCATTTTTTGTTTTCCTTATAACTTTAGCACCGTTTGACGAATCTTGATGAAACCTGGAAGAGGGGGCTAGGTCTCATGCACCTAACACCTTCCTTGAATGTTTTGGGGTGATTCGTCAAGCGGGTACCATGAAGAAGGTGGCTGTCTCAAAACACATTTTCCCCTTTCATATTCCCAGAGGAAAATTGAACAGCTATACCAAAAAACTGCTAAACATCAAAATTGGCAGAAAGCTAGATCTTGGCCCATAAAGCTTCATTTTTGTTATTTGGTGTAAATCTGTTCAGTAGTTCAGTAGCAGAGGATCAGTGGATCCGACCGATCTCAAGCTGATATCTAATTGACTGGCCGCTGCCATTTTAGGATTGAGTCCTGAAAAGATAAAAAATTGATATAAGGGAGCAGTGTAGGGATGTCCTGCTCCCTTAGGCCTTGTGTGGGGTCTAAACCTTTTTTATTAATTTTTCTGCAAATCCGTGGGCTTCTTTGCTTTGAAATAATCCACCCCCCGGGGTGGGCCATGGGAGCAGCGCAAAGACTTTATATGGGAGGAAAGTGCATGGCACCCCTTCCCAAGCTTTTAGACCCTATCCTAGGTCTCGAGGACCCCACCACAGGAGTTGTGGGGAGGAGGGGTGAGATTGAAGAGACGAGCCGGAACAGTGAACCAAGGCAAAGTCACGAGAGTTCTCTTCTCTGTGGCCGCGATGGAAGGGACAAGACTGAACGGTGAGTACATGCTCAAACTAAATTTCAGAGTGCAGCCTGTCCATTTTTAACTGCCAGACTGTGATATTAATTCCAGATCACAGGCTGTCCAAGTTGTCAGGTGTTGTTTTGTGTTTAGTTAAGTACACCAATGACCGTTTGCTAACTTTAACATTTTAATTGTTTTGTTTCTGTCAAGTTGCTGTTTTTCATTAAATATAGAGGTCTGGGTGCCGGGTTAGGTTTGATTGCATGAATCAAGCTGTAGTCCAAGATGACAGCTGGAAGTAATGAAGCAGATGCTGGTGCCGGTCATGCTAGTCCGTTTTCTGTTTCCATGGCCCCAGTTCTGACACTTGGCACAGTTTGGTTATTATTGTTGTCACTGCAAGGGGCAGACAGAAGCCTCCCGGAGGAGAGGGGAGACCCTTAGTAGTTCTAGAGCCCCTTTCTCACCCAGCCACCATGGTAAGTCTGTCATGGGGGAGACTCTTAAGTTTCGACACTACTTGGGGATCTGTGACTTAAACCGAGGGCATCTGATGGCATATATAATGGACATTAGACAATCTACAGACATGGAATACGGGGCCCATAAAGAGGGACATGAGAAGGGGCCTTTTAAATGGGTGAAACAAATACACGGAGAAGGATTTAAAGGATCAAGGGAGAGGCATCAATGGGCCAATTAGAAGACATGGGGAGCAATTGGTGAGAAAGAGTGACTGCCATTTTCATCATTCAATGAGGCTCCTCAAAACCTTCCTTACCCATCAGGTTTACCGTGGCTGGTCCAACTTTTGGTCCCTTGTGGGTGATTTGCGGTCCTGCCAATGAGCACACGTCCTGGGAGTCTGATTGGACAGTGGATCTGGGTCGATTTCAGTAGATTTACTGAAGGGCCTGGGTGTCTGAAAGGATAGTGGAGCTGGGGCAGTGTTGGTGAACTTACAGGCATGCCTGGAAGTATGAGGGGACAGAGGAGCTGGGGTAGTGACGGAAGACTTACTGGCAGACCTGGGAGTATGAAAGGGCGGATTGCGAGTATTATTTATTTGTGTAACTCGCTGTGGACTTCCTGATTAGTCATCGAAGAACCATTGTTGTAGTTGGCTCCCTTCAGTCATTGGAAAGCCTGATAATTTGTACAGAGTTCAAGATATTGCCAGTTGTTTTCTGTCTAGCTCCGAAGACAATAGGGCGTTCAATACTCACTTTATTTGTATTTATTGAATTTGTAAAGCACTGGAGGAGTGGTATATGCAGGGCTAGGTAGGTCATTTACTGAATAATTCAGTCTTTAGGAGTTTCCTGAAGTGGAGAAGATTACTGCACTTCCATAATTGGATGGGCAATTGGTTCCAGTATGCCCTAAGTTTTCTGTAACGGGGGAGAGCTAGCAGAGCTTTATCTCCCGAGCAAAGAGATCTTGCAGGCGGATAGTATTTAAGTTTTTTGTCAAGATAACTAGGACCTCTGCCATGTAGTGACTTGTGGACTAGATTGCAAATTTTAAACTTGATTCTCTGGCGGATGGGAAGCCAGTGAAGCTGCCGTAACAATGGTCGGGAAGGGGTTCTGGGTGGCAAGTTAAGAGCCAAGCGGGCTGCTCTATTCTGAAGCACCTGCAGTCTGTTCAGCATAGCTTTGTTGGCGAACATGAGATAGGCATTACAGTAATCAAGATGGCTAATAATTAAGGCTTGTATTCAGGTCCTGCGGACAGTTAAGGGAAGGAGGTGAAACACTCTGCGAAGGAGGCTCAATGTGTGAATATAGGTACCAGTGGTGGCCAAAACTTGGTCTCTCATAGTTCGGGAGTGGTCCAGTCGGACACCCAGGTTTTTAGCCACAGATTTAGGGGTTGGGGGCTGAACCCAGCTCTGCGGGCCACCAATCAGGAGACCACAGGGTTTGGGCTTTACCAAACAGCAAGATTTCAGTTTTGGCTGCATTAAGCTGAAGGAAGTTTTGTGTCATCCACCTGACCTTCCGCAAAGAGAGATTTAGTAGAGATCTTGTCATTTTCAAAAGATAAAGAGTTGGGTATCGTCCGCATAGGAATATGGGGTAAATCCATGGTCTCTGATGATCATGGCAAAGGGGGGGCGACATATACATTGAGTAGAGTAGGGCTGAGACTGGAGTCCTGAGGTACCCCCTTAGTGAGTTCCAGAGTGCGAGACCGAAAAGGGCCCAACTTGACAGTATGGGTTCGCTGGTTCAGGAAACTGGCGAGCCATTGAGCACTAGTCCCTGGACACCTATCTCACTCAGTCTATGAAGTAGCATCTGGCGGGCTACGGGATGAAAAGCAGCGGACAAATCCAGAAGTACCAGCAGCGCTGCATTATTGTTGTCCAGGGAATGTTTAATGTGATCTGTGATGCCTGTGAGGGTGCTTTCAGTAGAGTAGTTGGGTCTGAAACCGGATTGGGAGGGGTCAAGTTTGCCGTGGGATTCTAAATATCCCGTGAGATGAGTGTTAATATGTCTTTCTAGGAGTTTACCCATAAGTGGGAGGAGTGAAATGGGACGGTAGTTAGTTAACCCGGTTGAGGGAACATGAGTCTCTTTCCAGATTGGGAGTACTTGTGCCGCCTTCCATTCGCGTCGGAGTTTCCCTTCACTAAGGGAGGCATTTAGTATAGTACAGATAGTATGGGCTAGTTGCGGGGCTAGAGAAGCAAACAGGTTGGCTAGCAAGATGTGGAGGGGGGAACCTGATTTAGCTGTTCTCAGCATCTCTTCAACTTCAGGTATCTGCAAGACGTGAAAGCTCTCGAGGCAGCCCTCACTCTTTCTCTGAGACGTAGACAGTATGGCAGAGATATCAGGGGGTACATAGTCTTTGGGGAATTAATCGTAGATTATATTAAAATAGTTGGCAATATTATCACATAATGTCTGAGAGGGGGGATCTGATTAGTGCAGGCTATAGGGTTGGTAAAGGAATTAAGGACTTTGTAGAGTTCTTTTGTGGAATTGCCAGCTTGTGTACCCGAGAGGCAATATGAGCTTTTCATGCCTTTTTAATATTCCTATGGTAGAGTGCAAGAGCCGTTTTATAGATTATTTTCTCTTTCTCTATTTGTGTTTTCCACCACGTTTTTTTCAATTCTTTGCAGTTAGGTTTTTCTCTCCGTAATTCGGAGGTGTACCAGACTGCATGTGCCCTACAGCAATTGATATACTGTTGTTGTAAAGGCACCAGTGTATCTGTGACTAATTCTACGGCCGCATGGAATGTCCTGAGCCTGGTCTCAATATAAACAGGTTCTACATATGTCTGGGTATAAAACATTTCCCAAAGGAGTCCTGTGTAATCTTGTGCCGTTGTCTTCTAAAAATTACAATGGGGAATAGAAGGAGGGTCACTAGGTAAGATGCCATTTATCTAGAAATTGATCAGGGAGTGATCCGACCAGGTCACTGGGCAGGGTGGTTCTGTAAATATACGAGGAGAGTTGGAGAAGATAATGTTCAGTGTGTGGCCGGCTGAATGGGATGGGCCCGCATTGATCATTACTAATCCTAAGGAAACCATATAGGCCAGAAAGTTAGCGGGCTCAGTGTTTTCACTATCTTCAGTGTGAATGCTAAAATCCCCTAGCAGCAGAAATTGCTTGGAGGAAATGGTGTTGGGGGGGCAATACTTTCCATCATTGTAGTAGTAAAATCCTTGAGAGGACCAGGAGGTCGGTATATAAGGGCGCCCTGCCAGCAATCCTGGGGGTTGGGTTCAATTTTAAAAATACAGATTTCTATGTCATTGTCTGAGGTAGAGTCAATGATAGACATTGTCAGTGTGTTTCTTTATACAACTGCGATACCTCCACCCACTTTAGTCTCCCTATCCAGTCTGAGTATACAGTAATTTTCGGGAAGGGCTAAAGTGATGGCTGGAGTGGAGGGGGTCTTAAGCCAAGTCTCCGTAAAAAACCCTAACTCAGAGGAATCAGAATTAAGTCCCATAGTTCAGTGGAGTGCTTGGGTAGGGATCTGACATTAGATAGAAAGCATCTCAAATAGGGAATAGGGTTGAGGGCTACTGGACGGGGGGTTGGCCGGGTAGTGGGAGCTACAGACTCCAACTTGTCCGGGTTGTTATGTCGGGCCTGATGCTCTGAAGGCGACTGATTCTCATTAAAGCTTTGGCAGTGGCAAAACCTGCAAGTGAACAGGCCCTCAAGCATTTTAAAAGGTATAATCATGTGACATGGGTCAGAGGTATAAGAAGAGGAGGCAGGGCATCCAACATGTTTAAGTTGGTTTGCTGAGTAGGTGCGCCTGGAGCCCGAGAGACAAGGGTCCTGGCTCCTGGTGACAGCTAGGCACGGATGGGCGCAGGCCGGCTTGCCTTTGGCGCACCCACTGCGCGTCTGTGGAGTCATCTAATTTAAGTAGTGGAGACTCTAGGATGACTAGAGCGTCAACCCAGCTGATTGTGCTGCCGGCGGAAGCAGCTTACGCTTCCGATCACATGCTCGCTCACTCCACACAATCTGGAAAAGCCTGTGGTGGACCGGAGAGCGAGAGGGAAGAAGCTGAGGCTATGTTTGCCTCAGGTGGGTCTGTTCAAAGAGGCAGAAATATTGTTTTAAAATCCCAACAGTCTAGAATCAGTTTAGTTAATATAGTCTACCATTCTGACAAGTGATACAGCATGTCAACCTTTTACAAAACCCATAAAAGTTGTCACCTTGATGAGGAGTGGCAGTCACACAGGCCTAGAAGAATTGAGTCAATTGGGTATATTTGTCTTGTTATGCATACTGCTAATCTTTATGGAACCCATGGTATTAAATCCAAAAGCTATTGTTCCGAAGATTTATGCTTAGTTCTGTTTTGAGGGAATTATGTACTGTCAGGTTACCAAAAGTCAATGTTCCTTTGTTACTTTACCTGTCAAATGTTTTCTTTTCTTATACTTTAAATTATATTCTGTTCCATATTTTTGTAGGCTGTTAGTTCACTAGATGAAGACGACCCAAATATACTGCTTGCTATTCAGCTATCATTGCAAGACTCTGCGCTCACAGTTGACGAAGAAGCCAGAGACTTCCTTAACAATGAAGCATCATTGGGGGCAATAGGTTCGTCTTTGCCTGCAAGACTTGACCCAGCACCAATAAGCAGAGATACTCAGAGGACAGCATTGAGTAGCTCTGAGCTGTTGGAACTTGGGGACAGTCTTATTCGGTTAGGAGCAGACAATGAACCACATGGCACTGATCGCCTTCGCTTACTCCCTTTCAGTGATACACGCATTGGATTATACTCAACATCTAGTAATCCAAATTCTGCTTGTCAAGACTCTAACATTAATGAAAATCTGCTTGGGAATATTATGGCCTGGTTTCATGATATAAATCCTCAGAGTATTGCACTAATTCCTTCAACTACTGCAGAAAATGATGAGGGTTCTCAACAGCAGGACAGTGAAGAGGATCACAGACTGCCAGTAGCGAAAGAGAGTGGACAGTGTGTCCAGGAAGAGCATGCACTTTTTGGGGATGCCCTCCTAAATGAAGGGAGAGGAGACCAAATAGAAGAAACTACTTCAGATTCCAGTGTGAACCCAGCTGAGGTTATGTTGCACAGTGATGACTACACATGTGAGACAACTAGTACCATGAGCCATTCTGAAGATGTTTCAAGTCAAACACCACAGACTGCAAATGAATGGCTTGAGCAAGTGCATTTAGTATGAACGTCTAGATTCATCGACTGTTGGATCATGTTACCTCGGACATTTTGCAGCTGAATTAGTTTGTGAAGTCCGGGTGCCTGCAATTTTGGCTCATTGATAAACCTCTAAGAATTTAAGAATGCATTACGTAGGAGCCCCTTCGGTATTCGTTCTTTATACTGATTACATTTTTAAGGCATTTTATTTGTATTTAATTCACTAATGTATGACTTTTTTTGTAAAGCAAGGGGAATATGCAGTTTTTTTCTACGTTCCTTTCCAGAAGCAGTCTGTGTAGCCTTACTTTGGAACTACTTACTGAATGTTTTGGGGATAAATAATCCTGTCCTGTTTTAAAGGAAATAAGAGTAAACCTCAAGTTATTAGCAAGCCAGCAATCACTAGCACTGGCATTTTAGTGTTTCTTTACACCATTCCTTTGTTTTGTTGCCTTTTTTAAGACGTATTTCCTTTACATTGTCACATGCTTCACTTGGGCTAGTCTAACAAGAGAACAATGGTCAAAAACGCTCCATGAATCACAGTTTAACATGTCAATTTATATTACAGTTCTAATGTGCCAAAATAGAACATGCTAAAACTGTATAACCTGAGACAAATACATGCACAGTATTCCTGCATTGTTACAAAGTAATTGAATTAATCTTTGCAGGGTAAGTTGCCATTTGGTGGTATTCACTTTTAAAATTTGGCACTTTATTGCCATGGTAACTACATTAATTTAAATGTAACCTATACTATAAATAAATTAAACATTTTGATGCTGTTCTAAACAGTTTATTTTAATATTTAAAATGCAATTGCAAACCAAGCGCACCATGTGTTAGGGAGCACTTTAATTGAAGTGCAGTCATTCTTTTTTCCATGTGTTCTTTTTCTCTCTAACTTTTTAACTGCAGTATGGAAATATGAAAATTGTGTAGTTTATAGCAAATTCCACGGTTAACCTTGAAAAGTTTTAAACTGCTTTACATTTATTCAAATGTCTTGCAGAATAAGTTACCGTGCCTTTGCCTAGCTGCCACCTTCAAAAGGAGTGGTTAATTTGATATTCAGAGTGTCTGTTCTCGATTAACTATGCTATAAAATAATGAAAACCTCCAGTAAACCAACCATGGCCTTGGCTTTACAGCAGATTGAATGACTATGAGTCAGTGTTCTTGCATTATAGGCAAACAGTGCTGTTTATTTGTAAAAATGCACGAAAAGAATAATTGTGTGATTCATGTTAATTTAGTGTAGGAGAAAAGCTACCCACTACATTATCCGTGTCCCTTTGTGGGAAAGTAATGCCGTTAGATTTGTGTATAGTATCAGAGGTTTTTACTGTAAACCCTATGAAAAAATATAATTTTACTTAATTACAACTACATTATACAAAACTATTTTACTTGCATACATGCTAAAAACATGAGCAATGGAGATCAATAGAGCACATTATCATTCTGCATGACAGTTTTGCAGCATCTGTAGCTGTAAGGAATAAAATATTCTCAGCTGAATATCCCTATTGGTGCAGGTAAGGAAGATGTTTGAGAACAAATTGGTGTCCATTTAATGTTTATCTTGTGTAGTATCGCTCTCTTATCATTTTGTAATCCTATCATGCAACTCCTGCTGTTTACCAAATACAAGTTTCTAAAAAACAATCTTATGTTCCAGCCAGTAAAACTAAGTATATCCTTAATACCTCTGGATTAAATAGTTTAAAGTTACCGTTTGCTTTAGGTGTGGTTGCCCCTTTTATGAACTACTGATGTATGCACCTTGTTTCCAAAATGTTCAGCTTTTATACAGTTTCCTACAAAATTTAAATTCTGTAGTTTTGTTTTGAAAATTTCTTAAACAGAAATCGTTATGATACCAGTTTTGTGTTTGAGAGTTTATTGATACAGACGGTATAGATTGGTATAGACGGCCACACAGGTGGATCAGTCATCTTGAACAATGTTTGGGGGTTCTAAAATATGATTATTCTGTGTGCGAAGATCGTGCATTGTGTGGATTCTGATTTTTATGTGGTCTTTTTTTTAAAGTTGTTCAGCTCGTCCATTCTCTGCAATATCCCAATTATAAATACAGAAATTGAATAAATTGTAATTTATTTTATCAATACAAATTGGAATAAAGATCATAGCAATTGACTTTACAGTTCAGTTAAGATAAAGATTGTCAATCTCAATTTTGTAAGCATTTTTTAAAAAAATGTAAGCAATTGCTCTAACCTTGAAATGTTAATTGCACTTTCACAGTGGATACTTCATACATTCCCACTTTATGTAATAGGCTGTTAAAATTGTGTAGAGAGGTTTGGCCAAATGAATGATAATAATAAAACGTAAAATTCTCTGATTAAACATTTATGAAATTGTGTTTTTATTTTTGTGTTATTGCGCTTATTATTTTTTTTAATAATAACTAGCTCGTCTGCTTTTCATGTTCGATTTTGTATTTGATTGGTAAGGATCTCCACCGAAAATTTCCATTAAGTTTTAGTCTCTTGATGACAAAAGAGAGCATGAACTAGAACTATATAATTCTGTGATGACCACAACATGCTGTATGTTGTTCACCTTTGTAAAGCAACAAAAATGGAAAATGTGTCTCAGTACTCTTGACTGTGACCAGAGTGTAATCCATGTGATCTGCAGGATAAAACTTCATAAGGAATTTTAAAACGGATTCCAAATTGAAATTAGTCTGTTTATATCATATACATTTTCCATCAGCGTTCTGTCCAAAACTATTTTATCCATTTTGTTCTAATTGAACATATAAACCGAAGGTAGCTTCTATTAACCTCTTCGATGCCGATGACGGAACGGTTCCGTCATGCACGCCGGTTGGGCTGTGCTTATGACGGAACCGTTCCGTCATGGCCCCGCCCGCGCTCAGATCTTTCAACACTGCGCGGGAATCCGCGCAGCGCTGAAGAGGTTAAAGAAACAACTGCAGTTCAGTAGAAAATGTATTTGATTCTTCATACCCACACTTCCTGATGTCCAATTTCAAAGTTTGAATCGGAAGTAACTTAGAACTACTGGTAACCTAAGAAATTTGAATAGTCCATTTAGCCAATACTCCAAACCAGGAAGTGTTGACAGCCATCTTGTGACTCGGTTCAACCGAGTCACAAGCAAAAGACTCAGAAAATGATTAAACAAGAAGATAAGGGGGCAGGGTACAATCACCCTTACCTCCTAGGCCTGCTCAAGGGGTCCAACAGGGACCCCGAGAGACAAAAAAAAGCATTTTGTTTTTTAATTGTCTGCGGGATTCGTGCTGGGTTCAAGAATGGTAGTCTGTATTTTAGAGTGGGTGTATGAAAGGTTATATTAGGGTGTGAGGAGGTGCATCAGTTATTAAGTGGATGATGTTATCAGTGATGTCACTGATCATGTCATGAGTGATGTAATATGTGACGTCATCAGCAGTGCATTGTGGGCGCGCAAGTTATAGTTAGCTCCACTAGCTATAACGGCCGCATTTCTCTGGCTTTGTACGAGTGAAATGTCCAACTAGCTATAACGTCCCTGAAACTTGTGTTTTTCAGTGAATATCAAAGGTTTTTTAAAAGCTGATTTCTAACTATAATGTCTCTGAAACCTGTGTCTTTTTCAGTGAAAAAATATATATATATTTCACCAAGGCGTGGTTATTGTGTTATGGGATACAGCTCTTAAAAGTGTGACAGACAGGTGCACAGTTTATGATTTTCAATAAGTTGCCAGCTTTGGGCAGCTCTGCAAGTCCCTTTATGGTATTTCTTTTTTTCATTGTCAACTTAGCTGGTAACTGTATTAGATTGGCAACGTTTATGGTGGTAGGACGTCAAGTATCAGAGATCTGCTAGGATGGACTTAGTTACTATCATCCAATTGCCATTGTGAGATGTCACATGCGGTATTAGGATGTAGCTAGCTGGGACCCACTGTGGTGGACTAAATTAAAGTACTCCATTGGCCAGTGTCACATGGTAGATCTTCTCAGTTATTCCATGGTTGTTCAGATGGTGATGGGTGGTTTGTTACTCTGGACAGATACCGTGCCGGGTGATGCATATGACTATATCAGTTTTGTCTTATGTGAGAGCGTCAAGCTGCATAAGGAAATTATTATGTGGTCTGTAACAACAACAATCACCTGCCCAACTGGGGGGGGCGTGGCTTGGCGCCGATGGAGTGAGCAGCACAGCTCACGAGCTCCGGTCGGCCAGCCACCATCGAGTATCATTGTGACTCCCAGAAAGGGACAACAGCCCCTGCGGCGCACCCCTGCAGTCACCCAGAGTGGGGAGGTGCACGTGAGAGACGGAGAAATCCCGTTCTATTGAGGAAAAGAGGTGGAAAAGCAAACTGACCGCAGCCGGGATGCGAGCCAAGATGGCTGCACCCGCGAGGAGATAGCGGCGCCAGAGAGAAAAGCCTTCCGATGTCGCCGACCTGGCTGCAGAGGGGTTGAGAATAGAGGGTGACTTCCCCGCTGCATCGCCGGATCCAGAACTGAGCCCGGCGATCCCCAGAGGCCAAAATAGAGGGGCAGAGTCAAGGCGGAAGCAGACCTGCCGGAGACCTCAAGTGGCAGACCCAAGAGCCGAGCTTGGAAGCCGTCGGCAAAGGAGAGTGGAGCAAAGAAGGTTGCTTTGCGGCCCCTGGAGGATACTGAGCTGACTACCACGAGGTAAGCGAACTGCAGCGGCATCAGCGCGAGCAGAGGGAGCAGTTGCGGGGACCCAATACGGAGACAGAGGGGCCCCCCCTCTGATGTTGCAGATTGAGTGCGGGTTAGGAGCTTTCGGATGGCACTCGGAGAAGTGGACAGCCAACAGGGCCTGGTGAGTGCGGCTACCACGAAGGACCGGGACCGCATCCAAGAGGGCCCTGTGCAGTCTCGTGACTGGGAGGATCTGGAGACCTTTCAAGAGAGTGTCTCGGCGGGGATCCTGGAGGCGCGACCGAGGCCCCAGCGGGGGAGACAGGCAACGGGCGGCCGGAGATGCGGAAGACCTCCCCAAGCAAGCGGCGAGGTGTATCTCGGGCCATAGGGCCTGACGAAGAGTAAAGAGGAATAACAACACTGGCAAGGAGCAGTCAAAACAAACACTCTGCCTACAAATTACTTTGTCTAGTGCAGTACGTCACTGATACATACAAAACAGTCCCTGGGAGCGGTAACTTTCAAATTAATGTCATGAAGACCTTGTGCGTATCATATTTCTTTAATTTATTTCATCAACATCGTAAAAAAGACATAACAGACAAAAATAGTACACAAAATAGTATAGACATCCTAAGCTGCACACGCACACACTATCAGGCAAACAAGCAGACACGGACTCATACGTGATCAGACATTCCAACACAATAACAACACATTAAAATGTACTAAACACGATCTTATAGTACAGAACAAAATTGACATCACATAAAGGCATCAAACAGTGTAAGATGCTAAGGTATATTTAAAATAGGTTGATGATAGCTATACAGCACTAGAACAATTCATGTTCAGGTAGATTCTCCAAGGCACAATCGCAAGCAAAGGGAGCTTAGGGGCTCTATCGCCAACACTGGCAAGGAGGCCTAACATGGCTGAGTGGGCTCTACGGTGCTGACGATGCCAGAGTGCGGGTCCAGGGACCGTCTTCACTGGAGCCCAGCACACAGAACAGGGGAGAGACCCTCCAACGAGCGCTGACCAGGTGATCACGCTAGAAGGACACAGAACCCTGAGGGGCGTGCGAGGAGGCGGAGAATAGGAGCAAAGTAGGCGAAGTGAGCACACTAACTGGACTGTAGCCCGGGAGTCCCCGTTCGAGCTAATGACAGTCTGAGCGATATATTGTGGCGCACAAGACCAGAACGTGCGCGAGGCCCGTGAAAGACATTGAGGAAGTTGGACTCAGGGCCACGCTGTGAATACAGGACACAGCTGAGGGGACCTGGAAAGAGTAGTGGGAAACTGGGGCAGAGGCAGACGTGAATAGCCTAGGTGCGATCATGGGAACACAACTGACTAAAGAGTGCCCACAAGAAGAGAAGACCCCACGCTCGACGGGAACTGACAGAAACGCACTATCAGCGCCCGCTGCACCAGAAGCGCGGTAGATCGAGAAGGCACGATAGGGAAGGTTCCCAAAAAGGACAGGGAAGAGGCCCCAATTAAAAAGTCGATGGAGGAGAGGGGGAAGCCCCAATCGCAGGCAGTTGGAATTCCAAGCCGAAGACGCTGAATATAGATTACCCAGGAACAACCTCAGAATTATAGATTTACTGGAAAGAATAGAAGGCCGCAACATGGTAGATTACCTTGAAAAATGGCTGTGTGAAGAGGTAGCACCAAACAGCCTATGTGGCTTCTTCGCCCTAGAGAGGGCACACAGAGTCCCCGTGAAACCACCCATACCAGGAGCGCCGCCACGAGTGGTGATAGCAAAGCTCCTCCATTATAGGGACAAAGATCACATCCTCGCCCAGGCGCATCTCAAAGGAGACATAGCAGTTGACAACTCAACGGCGCGGATCCTCCCAGATTTCTCTAGGGAGGTACAAAGACAGAGAGTCTCCTATCGAGAAGTAAAGCAAAGATTGCGACAACGGAACTACAAATAACGTAACACAATACCCAGCCAAATTACGAGTGAACACAAAGAAGGGTACAGAATTCTTCAGGACCCTGCAGGAGGCATCAAAAATGGCTGGAGAAGAACAAAGGGATGGAAGCGCTGCGAGACCCAGAGAGGAGAAGAGAGAACTGCTCTCGGGGTCGGCAGACTCTGAGAGAGAACTTAGCCCCCACACAAGAGGAGGCGCAGCTAGAGCGTCAAAACAGAATGCAAGTGGTAGCGTTGATGAGAGGCAAAGGGAGAAACTACACACCCCATGAGGGCAGCAAGAATGCAGCAGACTCTGGCTCGAAGTAGGGGTCCAGCGACTCCGAGGTGCAGAGCGTGGTACTCCCAGACATAACTCCGCAGATGGTGGAGGACATCGCCTAGACGGAGAGAGAGCGGATCCACTGTAAGAAGGGCTGGAGAGACACTAGAAACACCCGACCCAGCAATAAGGTACTGGGGTTGATGGAGGGAAGGCGCTGCGGGTGTTCCTTTGGGACCGCGGAACTGCAAGGTGGCTGCAGAGACTGAGAGAGTGGCGGACGAGTGGCCTTCGCCCCTTGCACTTGACTGATCAAACTGCAAGCGGTCACTTGCAGACTTATAACTTTAGTTCGGATGGGGGGGGTGTAGGAGAGTAGGATCTGCTTCTTATGGTTACCCCCACTTTTTGCTGATGTTTCACTGATTATCGACTTTAGTCTGGCTGGGACCCTGCTATTCAGGTCCCCAGCCTAGCTGCTTCCTCTCTAAATGGATTCCATGTACTTTAGGTACACTCCAGATTGGATTCTGGGGTACCCTTATAAGTCCCTAGTATATGGTATAGGTACCCCAGAGGCCTACCAGGGCCTGTAGCATGTATTATGCCACCCCTGGGAAGCCATTCAAAATTACACAACATGTCTATAGCAGCCTGTGTAAGGTGGTGTATGCACCCCTTACTTAAATATAGGTTCCCTATATCTATCCATATCACTGCACATATAAATCGATCAGTCACCCCTATGGCAGGCCTTATCAATCCTGAAGGCAAGGTGCTGGGTTTTATGTGAGAGGGTGCCCCTGCATGAGCAGAGCCCCTCTGCAGCCTTTGGAACCTTTATTCTGGGGTTGTTTGTGATGCAGCCAAACCATATACTCTTAAGTGCATTATAACCTTGCGGTATATGCTAACTGCTGGAATGGCTGCATAGAAACATGTCATGTTTGGTGTCAAACATCTTGGAATCCACCCTACTAGAGGGAGAACCATGACTAAAGTGGTACACCCTGTACCAGCTTTACAGACCCTGGCATCACAAAATGGATGCTGCCAGCCACAGACACAAGTCCTACTGCTGGATGAAACTCCGACAGGGGAGGCCTGGACAATAGGTTTCCTGTCACAGGGAGGTGTGACCTCCTCCCAGAAAGGCTTTAGTGTATTGGGGCTAGGTGGGTGCACTCCAAGAGTGCTTTGATGTCTGCACTGGGGGTACATTTGATGTCTCTGTGCATAGTCCAGCTCAAACCGGTTGCAGGGGCTAACAGCCCCTGCTCTGGCACGAAACTGGACAAAGGACATGGGTGTAGCCACACCTCTGTCCTGACCCTTCCATAGGCGGGTCCCTAGAGTTTGTCCCACCCCTTCCTTGAGTATAAAGTAGGAACCTCTGACTACAGGACTTTAGATTTACTTGGACAAAACTCTGCTACAGAATCCCAGAACTTGTACTATCTGCACGATGTTGGATGACCGAAGAATCTCCCTTGGAGTAATGGAGTTACTCCCCTGCAAGGCAGGCACCAAAGACGCATCTGTCTGGTTTGCATCTACCCAGTTTCTGAAGGACTCTGAAGACTTTGCAACACAGGAGGTGGGTTTCCAAGCTTCCCTGAGGCCGATCCGTGCTCTCAGCAACTCTGAGATCCAAAGCCCTTGTGGGGACCATGCAACCGGAACCCCTGGACACTGTGCACATTTGCAGCAGCATATGCTTCTTGGCGATCCCTGAGGCTGTGCTTTTAGTTTTTTGTAGTCCAGACCCCAAACAGTGATTCCACCGAAGATTGCTGGCCTACACTCCTCGAGTGACCCGTGGGCTGGTATCTAGTGATTACTCTTGAGGTCCCTTTGCGATCCCTTGACCGTCGACTTGTTGGTCCCTGAGAAGGGTACTTTGACTTTCAACGGGCTTACCTGGTTGCTCCAGACGTGCCCTGACTCTCCATCGCTTGGGTAGTCCACAGGACCTTGCTGGTCCACACCGAAGCCATTTTACTCTCACCAAGTGGGTTGCCATTGCCAAGGCTCTTTGGTCTCAAATCCGGACACCGACCCCCCAGCACTCGACATCCTTCGTGGGACAGCTCGCCTGCAGACTGTGGTCATCGTCAACGCCTCCTGGTCTCCGTGACAGTGAAGTCAAGCTTCACCTCATCGCACCTGAAACACCCGACATCGGTGGGCATTCGTCTATCGTGCCCCTGGTCACTGTCAAGTGACCCAGACTCTGTCCCCTCTGCTTTCAGGTTCTTCACATCTTCGATCCAGGCTTGGATCACACCGGACACTTTTCCTTTCCACGGCAGTAGCACTTTGCAGCAACTCTCCATTGACGACATCGAAGATTCCCGACACCATTTGACACCTATTCACCCGGCTTCCCAGGGTTAGGTAACACGAGTACTCCGGTGCTCACGTGGGTGCTCGCCTTAGAACCTTCTAAGTCTAAAAGGGTTTGCTCCAAGTCCTCTCCTAAATGTCCTTAAACACTAAAATTCCAACCACGACTTTCCCATAGGATTGTACGGAGCTCGCGGTTGTGTTCTCACACTGCACGCGTCCCCCGTGGGTCCCCTGTGTCACTACCTTGGGTGGTTACTAGGGGTCCCAGCGATTCTACGTGCTCTAGGCACTGTGTCTAGTCAAGTCGTGGTTCTTATACCACTTTCTTAATGTATGGTTTGGTCTCCCCCTGGGGCCCATTGTATATTGTGCTATTTACTGTCGTTTTAGAACTGTATTATTGTGTGCCTTGCTCTCTAATCTCATAAAAAGGTTAGTAGACAGTGTTTAGAAATAAATACATATATTTTATATATATATATACCTTGTGTGGTTCTCCTTTCATTTAGTTATTCAAGAGGTTATAATCTGGTAAACCAAGCTGCTTTACACTCCGTCAAGACTTAGCCTAAAGGCTGCTCTCCATAGCTGCCACTAGGATAGCTTTCAATAAAGGTTGTCTTAAACCTAATCATCAATAAGGGTTGTTTGGACTGGTGCAGGGTGCCCACTATAACTAGTGGACAGCATATACCAGGCCAACTTCTCACAGGGTGTTTTCCTGCTTGTCCTGGGGAGTGGGAGTTGGGGGAAATGTTTACTGTTGACATAGGGGGGATACCTTAAGTTGTAGCGCGCAGAGATCCGGATGAGAATGAGCGGGTGAGCAGGTGGATGACAGCACACAAGGAGGAGGGCCCAGAATGGTGGCATTACCCAATGGCTGACCTACAGAAATACAAATGCATGACTTGGAACATTAGAGGTATGCACACAATGTCGAAACACCATGAAGTCCTCTCATACATTAGAAGGCGGGGATCCCAGATAGCCCTACTGCAAGAGACGCACCTAACACAGAAAGAGGGACAGGCTTTGCAGAGACGATGGAGGGGCCAACTTTTCTACACCACATACTCTGCGTATGCACGGGGGCTGTTAATATGGATCCAAGCGGGGGTCCCATTCCAATTAACGGACTCGCTGGTAGATCGCTACATAGCCATAAATGGGCGATTAGAGGGACGGGAGATAAGTATAGTTGGCATCTACGCCCCCATCGCAGAACAACCAGCCTCCATCACAAGACTGAATCACTGCCTGACACAATACTTGACTGGAACTACCCTGATGGGGGGCGACTTTAATAGTGTAGACTACACACTCCTAGATAAATCTCACCCCCCCTCACTGCGAGGATCCCAAGCAGCATGTGCTTCACACACATTCACAATCTCAAGACAAAGCTGAGGACTGATAGATGCCAGGAGGACCTTACACACCCCGGATAGGGACTATTCATATTTTTCGAAGGTACATGTGTGACTAGATGCTTTCCTATGCACAGCAGACATGCAACACCACGTTATTGCCGCGGAATATCTTTCGCGCACGATATCGGATCACAACCCAGTGGTCCTATCCTTGAGATGGATGTACCCGATATCATTGATCCCCACAAGGAGCCTCCGACCGGACACCCTGGAGGACCAAGTCTTCCGGGAAGAGATTAGGGGGGAAATTGTGCGCTACTTCACGGCCAACACAGAGACGGCTCCTCGCCGAATGCAGAGTGGGACGCCTTCAAGATGGTCCTGAGAGGCCAATGTATAACACGCACCACAGGGGTCAGGCCCTTCCAGACCCCTCCGCTCCGGTTCTTTGCACCTGGCAACCACAACAAGGGTCAACAAAGTCCGATGGGGCGGCCGTTCCTTTTCCCACACCGCCGCCAGACTTTGGAATTCTCTTCCTTTAGTCATCAGGGAGAATAATAATTGGTTTGGCATTCAGGAAAGCTTTAAAGACCCATTTGTTTGCGAAGGCGTGTTGATTTACCTTGGAGCTCGCCACAGTAATCAGCGGAAGCGCTGCGAGGCCTCCGGGTAGTTACGCGCTATATAAATATAATTTTCATTTCATTTCATTTCAGGCGCATTCTACTGGGAGAGGTTGAGGAGGCAGAGTTGACCATTAGGGGATTCGAGCGCAGATGGCCAGAGCTTCCAGAGCTTCAGCAGGCAGTCTTGGAGGCCAAGTAGGAAGTGGCAAGACAGACAGAGAGGCTTAGATGCTTCGACTATAAGAAGTATCTAGAGCTCACCCACGCAGAATGAGATAAATCGGGATCACTCCTGGCATGTTTGGTAAACCTGGTCAGCAGGAGCCCACCACTGGTGGTAATAGAGGATGAGGGATTAGGCACTACACGCAGGCAAAGATCAATGAGGTCTTCGCCTGCTACTATGCGAAATTATATAAAAGGAGTACTTCACAGGTCTGCAGATGATGAGGCTGATACCCGAGGAGGCTGAGGAACTAGGAGCGGACATTGCACAACAGGAGGTGCGAGCTGCCATCAAGTGTATGGCATTGGCAAGGAATAAGACCCCGGGCACAGACGGCCTACCGGCTGAATTTTACACAGTGTATGTGGAGGATCTGGTGCCCTGACTGGTCACACTGTACCAGGAGGCCTGAGGAGTGGGTATACTGCCAGAGAGTACTAGGGCGGCCCTCATTGGTTTTTTTTTTTTTTTTAAACCGTTTATTACAAAATTCAAAAAATATACAAAGATGGGCCTACAACCTTCAGGCCGGCCGCTAGCAAGCAAGAGGAGCATGTGATACAAACAATAGCGCGCATGCCGCGGCAAAGGGAAATGCACAGGAGTTAGAAGCGGTGGTAGCCACACCATCCGGGCACACATAACGGTTTCATTTTAATATAAATAACAACAAAAGAACAAATCCACAAGGCAACCCACAATCAGAAACAGCAGCATGTGCTCCCCTAGCGGGGGGGACCCTACCAATCCATAGGAGTAGCAAGGGGGGGAAAAAGGTCAAGACTGGGATTAGGTGGACTCAGTGCCCGGGACCGGGGAGATAAACTGGCTAAGGGGATGGGGCCGGTGACGGATCGGGCAATAACGGCGGGGTACAGATTCCCCCGCGGTAGGCGTTCCAGGGGCCCCATACGTTCACCCATGTCCCAGGCTTACCTCTCGCAACATACACCACCTTTTCCCGAAACATGCACCAATCCATGTTATCCTTCCATGCCGAGACAGTCGGCGACCTCTGGGAACCCCACAGTTGAGCAATGTCGCGTTTGGCCACCATATATCCCAGAGTCACCCACCGCGTCTGCGGCACCGAGTAGTCGGTTGGCTCCCACACATTCAACAGGCATCTCCTCGCTTCGGGCAGCAGCGACACACGCGTAACCACCCGCAGGACCTCATGCACACCACGCCAGAATCGCTCCACCTCCGGGCATTCCCACAAAATATGGAAAAAGGTCCCCAAAGAACCACACCCACGCTTACACAACCTGTCTACAGCATATCCCATACGCAGTAGCCTTGGCCCCGTAACATAGACCCTATGGAGTATCTTGAGCTGGACGAAGCGAAGGCGGGCTGGTATGGCCACCTCCTTCGGGGAGGCCACCGCCGATACCCAGTCCTCGTCATCCAGCTCCAATCCATCGGCCGCCCATGCCTCACGAAGGTTAGTCAGCAGTCCCGAGCGGTCATTGATAAGTTTTTTATAGATCAATGAAATCGTGCTGTCCGGTACATGTCCATCTAGCACTCTATCCTCCAGAGGGGAATACTCCGGGATGGAGGCAACGTCCGGGAATACGGAGCATAGCGCATGATGGATCTGCATATACCGAAAGTACTCCCTGTCCTGCAACTGGAATTCTGTCCGTAGCATCTCGAACGTTTTGAATCCCCCCCTCGTCCAGAGATCACCCACCCTGCTGATGCCTATCATGTCCCACTTTTCAAAGCCCTTCGAGGTCCACAGGGAGCCCAACTGCTCAGATGCGTATAGTGGCGACGCCCGGGTCAAACGACCTTTCCACCCCATCGCCACATTAGCCGCGTGCCACACTCGTACCATGACACGCGTGGGGCCCGTCAGACGTGCGTCAAGCGAGCTGGAGTAAAGCGCTCGGTTATAATCACCACCCGGCAGTAACATCTTATCCATTTCAAAGGCCGGGTTTAGAGCGGGCCCGTACAGGCCGTGATTAATCGCAGCCAGCTGGGAGGCCCAATAATACCGTTTGATATCCGGGAGGGCGATCCCCCCGTCGTACCACGGGAGCGTCAGCTTCGCCAGGGCGATACGCGGTCTACCTTCCCAGAACAGTCGGCGCTGCAAACTCTCCACCTCGCGAAAGTAGCGCGCCGGGACGACGTCCATTGTGTTCTGCAGAGCGTACAGGAAACGCGGCAGCGACATCATCTTAAACAATGCCGCCCGGCCGAGCGGCGAGAGCGGCAAGCGCCTCCAACGCGCAACATCCTCCTTCAGGCGCTGGAGGGGGGGAAGCAAGTTCTGACTATATTGGGCCTCCGCGTCCAGGGTAATAAAGACACCCAGGTACCGGAATCCCCGCGGGGCGATCTGGATAGGACAGCCCCGCGGAAGGATAGGGTCCTCCCCAGAGAGAACATAGACGCACGATTTAGCCCAGTTGATGACTAGGCCGGAGTTAAGACCAAATGAATGCAACACATCAACCAGCACTATGAGTGATTTACGTGGGGAAGCCAGGTACAGGAGAATATCGTCAGCGTATAGAGATACGCGGTCCTCATACTCGGGGGTCCAGCGGAGACCACGAATAGAAGGTTCCCACCGCAGCCACTCCGCCAGGGGCTCCAAGGCGAGCGCGAAAAGGAGCGGCGATAACGGGCAGCCCTGCCGCGTACCCCTACCCAGCTCGAACGAAGCCGACACTCTACCGTTCACCACGACCTGCGCCAGCGGGCCAGAGTACAACAATTTTACCCAACTGATGAATCCTGGGCCAAACCCAAACTTCGCGAGCGTCGCCCAAATATAAGGCCATTCAAGCGTGTCAAACGCCATAGTGGCGTCCAAGGACGCCAAAATGGCAGGCTCTCGTATGAACGGGACACGTGCGAGCACCCCATGCAAACGCCGCAGGTTAAGCGCTGTATTGCGATGAGGGATGAAGCCGGACTGATCCTGGTGAATCAAGTCACACACTACGCCGACCAGCCGATTGGCCAACACCTTGGCGAGGATTTTGGGCTCTGCATTCAATAACGAAATAGGCCGATAGGATGTGACCCGGTCCCGTGGCCTCCCCTCCTTATGGATAACCACGATAGTAGCTAGACGCTGGGCTAGCGGGAGGGAACCCGCCGAGTGGGCCGCGAGGAACATAGCACGGAGATGCGGTGCCAGCGTATCCGGTCGCAGTTTATACAACTCGATGGGAAGACCATTAGGGCCCATGGCCTTGCCGGAAGCGACCGAACGTATGGCGAGGGCAATTTCTTCGGAAGTTGGAGCAGCGTCTAACGACACTCTGTCCTCCTCCGAAAGGGAAGGCAGCGCGATATCCCTGAGCAGGGGTGGGAATCCTCTTCAGAGCGGGAGGACACCGGGGAATACACCCCGCGGAAATAGTCTGCAAAGCAGGAGACAATTTCTTCTGGTTCAGTGACACACACACCATTCTGTTTCTCAATCAACGGGACAACTCGACTCGCTCTCTCCTTTTTGTCCAACCATGCAATCAATTTACCAGCCTTATCACCCACATCATACAGTCTCCCCTGTTGCTCTCTACTGAGGCCCCTGGCCGCCTCTGTGACGAGGGCCTTATAAGCCGCTTGCTTGAGTCGGAGAACATGTAATTTGTCATCCGTCACCCCACATTCTAGATCACCCTCCAACTCGGTTATCTCAGCTTCAACACGAGTCACCTCCTCCCGCTCGCGCCTCCGGGAATGGGAAATAAGGGACAAGGCCTCTCCCCTGAGTACCGTCTTGAACGCCTCCCACAATGAGATCGCCGATGACACAGACCCCACATTCTCGTCAAAGTAGCGCTTAAGGGATTTAACCAGCTCTGCGCGAATGGTGGGGTCACGCAGGTACCAGGGATTAATCGGGACCACCCTACCCTCTCCCCTCGGAAGAATATCAAAGTGCAACAAGAGTGGAGAGTGGTCCGAAATACCCCGTGCCAAATGGCGCACCTCCCCTATCCTCCCAACGTGCGCCGCCGGAACCAGGACATAATCTAGCCGTGAGAGACTACCATGAGCCCCTGAATGGAAGGTGTACTGCAGCTGCGTGGGATGTTTCAAACGCCAACAATCCACCAGCCCCAAGGTATCCAAGAGGCCAGACAACCATGCCTGGGCACGGGGGAGATCCCTAGGGGGGTGACGATCCACAGTTCCGGAAACCACAGCATTAAAATCCCCCCCACCACTAGAATCCCCTCCGGAAGGCCAAGGAGGAGGCTCCCCAGATCCGCAAAGGTGGTCGTCTGCAGCCCCGGCGGGACATAGACAGACACGAAAACGACCACTCTGCCCTCCATTCTACCCACCAAAACCGTGTAGCGTCCCCTGTCGTCATGGTGCACCTCATCAATCTCCAACGGGAGCGAGTTCTTTACCATAATGCCCACACCCCTTGAACCAGACGTGAAGACCGAATGGGCCACAAGGCGGTAGCCCCGTCGATTCATGGCACAAAAGGAGTTGCCAATGAGGTGTGTCTCCTGCAGAAAAACTATATCGGGCGAAATTCGCTTCAAGAACTGCAGGACCACACCTCGTTTTATCCTGTCCCCCAATCCATTAACATTCCAGGACAACAGACTCAGTCCCCTACCCCCCATCATAAACAGAAGCCATCACTCGTCCCCCAGAGAGCACTTTAAAAATGATACAACGATGCTTTTGCCTTGTGGTAGAAACGAACAACACCCCACCCCAACCCACCCACCCCAACAAAACTCCCCCCTCCCTGCACCCCTGCATGAGCCCAGACAGCCCCCCCAACTTGCAGTGTGCCTGTCACCCCTATATAGTAAAACTAGCTAGACCCCCTAGAGGAGGAAAGAGTACCCCTTCTGGACCCCACACAACCTCCAAGGGAGGGGAAAGAACAAAGACAGAAGCTTGGTCGAAAGTGGCATCATAGTCGTCCAGAGTGAGGCCCAATATCAACCCCTCAGTCCCGATCCAGTGGGCCGTCTCCTCCCGCCGCCCCCCCCCCACCATCACGAGCACTACCCCCAGACAGAGTGTCCAGCCAGTCCCCGGCCGCTTCGGGACGATCAAAAAAGTGCGTGCGACCATCCACCTCTACCCGCAGCTTGGCCGGGAAGAGCATGGCGTATTTTGAGTTCATGTCCCGGAGCCGGCGCTTAACACCCAGGAAACTCAGTCAGGATAAAAGTTCACCTCCATATTTTCCAGCTTAATCGGCCCTTGCAGTCTGGAGGCTTGCAAGATCGCGTCCCTGTCCCGAAAGTTGAAAATCCGGGCAATGAGAGGCCGCGGAGGGGCTCCGACCTTCGGCCTTCCCCCGGGAACTCTGTGGGCCCTCTCCACGGCAAAGAATTTACTCAGTCCCCGAGGCTGGAGATGGGTAGCGATCAGGTCCTCTACAAAAAGATCCGCCGCCGCTTCCTCCCGTCCCTCGGGTACTCCGATGATGCGAATGTTATTCCTCCGGGCCCGACTCTCGGAATCTTCCAGGCGCCGATCCATAAGCGCACTCGCCTGACGAAGTCGGTGCACCTCCGTTTGGAGGGCCGCCACCTCAGTCGTGAGGCCCGACGCGGTGTGGGCCAAAGAGTCGACCCGATCGTTGGTCTTGGAGAGATCAGCCCTCACCAGATTGACATCAACTAGGACCGCGTCGATTTTATGGGCTAAGGTGTCAAACCGCTGGCCCACCGAGGCCTTCATCTCGGCAATGGCGCCCATGACGTCTTGCAGAGTCAACTCTGTGGGCAAATCCGGGGCATCCGGAGGGCACTCAGAGGACTTGTGCGGTCCACCGGGAGATCCTTTCGGGAGGGTGTAGCGGTCCATGATGTTGGCCTGATGTGCGGCGCCACGCCGGGTCGACTTGGCCTTCAACCGATCGCCATCTTGTTTCGTGGCCATCGTCGCGGGTCTCACACCCTCACCAGCCACGCAGTAAAAGGCAAGCAACCAAGGCCACGGGCTCCGGAGGGTCACCCCAGGACGGCGGAGCAGGCCACAGCAGGCAGGCAGGCTGGGTCACCCAGCGAGGCCCCCCCCACACAAAGAGCGCCGCGATCCCACTTGCAAAGACGGCAAGGGGGCGCGAAAGTGAAAGTGCGGGGTACGCTACTCGCCAGGCCCAGCCCGCCGTTGTTGTTCACTTTGTCACCGGGTCGCCCCCAAACGCGAGTCCGGGGTCAGGAGCGAAGGAGGCCGCAAACTTCAATCGGTGCTCACTCCGGCACCCGAGGTCCGATTCGAAAACGGGAAACGGGTACCACCTCGGCTCAGGCTCACCGACACAGTCCCCTCAACCGATGCAGGATGAAGACAGGATAAACGTAGGAGGTCGCGGAGGTCCTCGGGAGCCTCGCACCTACGCAGCCATCTTGGTTGCACGCTAGGCTCCTGAGAGGCCCTCATTGTTGCGGTGCCTAAGCCTGGGAAAGAGCTGCACGACTAACCAACCTACAGACCTTTATCCATGCTGAAGATGGATTATAAAATCCTGAGTAAGGTCTTAGCAATGCGCCTTCTCATCCACATTTCTGAATTGGTCCATGCAGACCAAGCGGGGTTTATTCCGGGGCGAAACTCTGCCATAAATATTAGGGGTGTCATGGACTCCAACGGGTACGAAAAGCAAGAGGCAGCGGAGTTCGCAGTGGACATTGGGAAGGCCTTTGACAGCCTTGAGTGTCCTTACATCTATGAAGTCCTATCTAGGATGGGACTGGGAGGAGGCTTTCTTGCGTTGGTACAGCAATTATATGCGACCCCCACAGCCAGGGTACGCACCGGGAACACCATCCCACCCAGGCAGAAGGTGGAGAGGGGTACAAGGCAAGGATGCCCCTTCTCCCCACTGCGGTTTGCTCTGGCCATGGAGACATTGGCATGCAGGACGAGGAGCGGGCAGGACTATAATGGCCTAAGGACAGGCGAGGTGAAACACTATAGCATTATATGCAGACAACCTTTTACTATAGCTCAGTACTACAGTGGATGAGCTGAGAGGGGCGCAGGACATTCTGCCCCAGTTTGTCAATAAATCTGGCCTCAAAGTCAACTGGCAGAAATCTAGACTATACCCTGTGGTGCCCAATACCCCTTCACGGCCTGATTGAGGGAACCAGAAATGGAAGCCTGACTGCCTGCCATATCTAGTAGTCAAAATATACCTTGGCTCAGCTGAGCTGCTAGAGGGTAACGTGGATAGAGCGATGAGCTCAGTGCAGGCCGCAATGGAATTCTGGGGAACACTGCCACTATCAGTAGCTGGACAGGTAGCAGTCTTGAAAATAGTGGCACTCCCATGGCTACTGTATTGTTTCGGGGCTCTCCTGGTGAGGATCCCGGGAGCAACATTTAAAGACCTTGACTCAATGATAACGTCCTTTATTTGGGGAGCAGGACGCAGAAGGTTAGCACTGGCCTCCTTACAGCGCTCCACGGCAGTAGGTGGCCTAGCGGTCCCCGACTTCGAGGGATATTTTATAGCCACCCAGTTGTACTGTCTGATCCAATGGCTGGTGGCGGAGCGAAACCCGGATAGGGAACAATATCCAGCCGCACCAGATGCTGCAACCCTTGTGAAGATCCTGCTACAGGTACGAAGGAACCCGTCAGGAGACACAGCGAAAACTAGGGTGGTGGTGGTGCGCTCCTGGACTAGATACCTGCGACGGATGGGCACAAAAATCCTCTACTTCCCGGACTTGCCCATCACAATGCTTCGCTGTCTGCCGCAGGGAGAACACTGGACAGGATTAGAGGACAGGGAAGAATCAGATCTGAAAGTAATGGGGGACTAGTACCAAGATTCTACTCTTCTCCGCTTTGAAGAATTGCAAGCGGCATATGACTTGCCGGGAGGTCAATTTCTGAAGCATGGAGCCCTCGTCAGACAGATTGGAAAACACTGGGGTGTGGGTGGCACAGAGCCACAGGTGTTGGCAGGATGTAGGTACGTCTCGTTATCAGCGGCGAGGATCAAGACAGTCTCTTGCCTCTACAAGGCAATTAGGCAGGATATGCAAAAGCCGCTAGAGCGCCTGTGACTACAATGGGAGGAAGACCCGGGGAAGCAGATCCCAGGGAAGGATTGGGACAAGATTCTAGAGCGAACCCCGAAAGCATCTAGAAATGCGCGATTTAAATTAATTACTTTCTACACACTTCTTAGAGCGTACCTCACCCTGACCCGCATTAGGAGATACTTTGGGACAGAGACTGCAGCATGCCCAAGATGTGGAGAGAGGGAAGCACATATCATTCATATGTTCTGGAGTTGCCCCACACTGCAAATGTTTTGGGAGGAAATAGGACACATAGTGGGCGATCTCACTGACTAAGATCTCCCACAAACCCCAGAGCACTTCCTATTAGGATGGTTTCCGCACACAACCAAAAACAAGACGACTGGAAAGGTTCAGGATCTGGCCTCCGTTCTGGCTAAGAGAGAGAGAGACAGGAATTGGAAGGTGCGTGGAGGACCATGGATAGACACCTGGAAAAAAGAACATGAAAAGTGGGCGGGAGCAGAAGGTAGACTATTACTTAGGGAAACCACCCGAGGAATAGGTAAAATATACAGGGCTAGGGTGTGGGAAAACCTTGTAGGCAAGCGGACGGCAGATAGGCAAGGAACTAGCGGAATGGACTCCCCACAGCCGACGGCGTTGGAACAGGAGAGAGGGAGGGACGAACAATAGGACCGGAGACACAGGCACCTCATTGTACTGAAACTAAAAGCTTGACTTACAAGGACATAGCAGCACCCAGAGACTGCATTACACCAACCTAAGCGCAACACAAAGGGGTAGGGGGGGCATTTTTGTTACAAGGGACGTTATGTAAAGCCCACCAGAGAATAAATGTATTTTGCAATATGTGCAAGATCTGACGTGAATACTATTTATGCATGTCAATGTCTTGAAAACCTAATAAAATTTGGTTTTAAAAAAAATAAAATCACTTGCCCAACTGCAGAATGTATAGAAGTACATAATTAGTTTAAATAAGGAGGGTCAAATAATGTGTTGTGTTTTAACTGCATTTATTTAGCACTTACTACCCCTGAAGAGGTATTGTAGCACTTTATGCCGAGCAGTACGCTGCTCTGGAACCTAGGGTTATTAGTGTTTTTTTGGGATGGGGATTATTGTTTGTTATTGGATTTACAAATAATCAAGTTGTGGGAGAATGGATCACTTGTCCTGTAAAATCAGGGTCTTTGATGTTGGAAAACTTTGTAAAAAACCCTCATATGAGTACACAGGTCGGGGGCGGTGTATCTTGGTTCTCCGCCTCAGTGTACTGTCACAGCATCATCATTGGGTTTCTTTTGTATATATGCTGTCCTCCGCCTGGAGGTAGACCAACTGATTTGTCAGTAGTGTCCAGAAATCAAAAGAAAGAGGGACGTGCAGGTGCTCATAAGTGGTGAACTTAAAATTCCCTACTGCACTCAAATACAGTAAAAACTTTATTAGAGATACGAGTGAAGTGGGAAATTAAAACAAAAAAGTGTGATGCGTATATAGACGAAGTTACTAGTCTATTGCATCGGTGGGTCAGGTCAACATGTTTCAGCCTTCTCACGCATTCTTAAGGCTTTCGTCAGGACCAGAATGTATTAGGGGCTCGTTCTGCCGCCTAATGTAAGTGATAGAATCGTCACTTTTATATTAGTGTTTTTCTTAGATCTGTTGTATCTGTAATTGAAATCAAATTCATATATATGTCACAATAATTAGATTGGTATACCCTCTGTTATTTATATAGCGACCATTTGTCCTATATTTCAAAATTGTGCTATGACAGTGTTAGTATATTTTACATTATTATCATGTTATTAGATAAACAAATTCAGCAGAAGTGTAGGAGCGCTCGTACTAATTCAAACAAATATGGGGAGTCAGGTTATAAAGTTATATGAGGAGACACATTTCGTCAATATCTAAAAATGCGGTGAATCTGCATAATCTTATTAGTTAGTTCCGCATTGTCAAAGTCTCGGTATTGCGAAAAGTCAATGCGCGTGTGTCATGATTATTAATAGGGCGATTTGTGCTGTGAAATAATCGCAGTAGGTGTATAAATAGCTTCGCTATCAGGTTAAGGATGTTATATATTGATATCAACTGTGGTGCTATCTGTTTGGCGAGGTCGCGAATATCGCTTACATAGCCGAGTAGATATCATTCAGCGTTGTTACCTTTACAAATGCCGTGTTGTGGCTTCCTCAGGACATCAGAGATCAAGGAGAGAGCCTGCTCCTATGAAATTAGATTTCGTTTAGTAATGGATCGCTTACCGCGTTCGTCGTCTGCCTCGTGGTTTAGAGGAATAAGCGCTTACCGGTTCTTCCTGTTACGCAACTTGTGCTGTCTCTGATCGCGGTGTCCCGGTAAACGCGGGGCCGCGTATCACTCGTATTTACATAGTCTAACAAAGGTTAAAGACTAAGAAAGGACTCATTCAGTGTCGCAATGGTTGGCATAGTGGTTGGCATTGTGATAGCTATAATGGAAAAGAGACTATGTTCTATTGCAAATTTATCATAAAAATTCCTCTAGAATGTTAAAAAGATGTTAATAACGATAGAGATCATTAGCAAAACTATGTTGGTGACACCAGAAGTCAAAGGTAAACATTATAGATTAACAATTAACCATAGCGAAAACAGTCCTATTGTCCTAAGGATCGGTTGTTCTTTTACGGATAGGATCGCTGAATCAGACCGTATGGTTATTATGAAAATGTCATGCCAGTGTGTGCCAAGGGATAAAATCGTTCAACCCTTCGGTATCCGTTCTGAGACGATGGATCCAGCGTTGTTCTTTTTAAAAAAGGACACGTTCAACATTGTTGGTTTTCGTGTATATGGTTTCCAAAACCACCCATTTGAGATCGTCTGTACTGTGATTGTTCTCTATATAATGTTTGCTCATCTTGGTTGTGGCTCTCCTACAGTTCACATTGCTTTTGTGTTCTCCTATGCGGAGTTTGATTTTCCGGCATGTCATGCCTATGTATCTGCTTTTGCATGGACACGTGATCATATATATCATGTGAGTAGTATTGCAATTCGTATGATGGCGTAAGGTCCATGTAAAGTTAGGTAGCAATTCTAGTTTTTTTGTAGCTGTAGTGAGTTTGCACACTGCGCATGACCCACATGGGTAATGACCCATGATGGGACTCAAGTTCCAAATTGCTGTTAGGCTCTCTTTATTGACAACTGGTGCAGGTCTCGTATGCACTATGTGGTCCCTCAGGTTTCGTGTCCTTTTATTGGCGAATCTTGGTTTAGGCCATTGTAAGGTGTTTGAAGTTAGAATTCTCCAATTCTGGTTTAGGAATTGTTTGTCTATTCACTAAAGAAAGACCAGCCACAAGTAGTGGCTGATTACAAACTCACACGGGAAAAGGAGCGATCTGATCAGTTCAGGCCGAAGATGGCGGAGAACCCTGGTTTGAGCTATACTGAGGAGGAAGTAAATGCCATACTAGCAGAATCATCACTATTGCAAGATAAAGATCTGGCACAAACCCTGACCCAAACTAATGAATGGGATGAACTTACTGAAATAAAGAAAGACCAAGTCAGAACTGCCATTAATGGCATTATCATGAAAGAATATTTACGAGCAAATGGAGCTCCTAAAGGACTGTGGGTACAAAATGCCCCACGCATCTTTCTCAAAGATATTGCTTTTCATAAAGACTGGTCCTCAATCTCCTGGAAATGTACCAGAGATTATCTGGTGCTTATCATTAAAACAGCAACTAGATTAGTCGAAGCACTGACAATAAAAATACAAGTCATTGAAGCTAAACTCAAAACAACAGTTCAGATCTCGGTCTATAAGAAAAGACTGGAAGAAATCAATCGAGAAATGAATGAGACCAAAGACTATATAACTCAGAACAAGATCCAGAAACTAAGCAAAGACCTGAAACGTTTCTCAGTCGAAAAAATGCATCCATATGCAAAGGAAGACTATGTAGTTCCAGACCAAGGTGAAGAAGATTCTATGGGGGAATCGTCAAGTAACAATTCGGATTGGAGTAGTGATGATGGCAACTACCAAAGACAAGGAAAGTTCCACTATAAACGGAACCAACGTCAACGTGGAAACAGATGGCAGACCCCCAGATATTATGAACAATCACAACCAAATTTCCAACCTTACATGCCAAACTTCAATGGATGGATGAATCCATATTATACAGGCCCTCAAACAATGGGACCCATGATGAATATGCCTGCCCCTCCTCCTTTTTTAGGAAGACGCCCAAATTCAAGAAGGGGAGTTACGTGGGACGATGAGGAAAGACAGGTACATACTCGCAGCATGATGAAGGAACAACCCGGACCCAGTTCAACGAGTCACTGGTGATAAATCTCACAGATATAACTCTGACGACTGATCAAGAAAAAGTCCTAAATAGAGGATTGGGTTTTGTTCCAACACCCTCCTTAGACATTTTCAAAATACGATGCGAAATAGCAGAATTCTGCAGGAAAATCAAACTGAAGGCATTCTTTATGCATAAAGAGGAACAAACCTCTGAGTATGATACCAATTTGAGACCTAAATCAACATTCTGTCCCCCATCACATACGGTTCCAGTAGAAATACAGGCATTTGAACAGGCAGTAATGAAAGAGGTGGAAAACATCAAATCCACAGCTAACAAACATTATGTGAACATGACTAAACAAGAACAGAGAGCCCTAGAAGATCTATGAAAAAACAATGATCTAGTAATCAAGCCAGCGGACAAAGGAGGAGCGATTGTCCTATTGAGCAAAGAAGGGTACAATCACAATGTCTGGAACTACTCGCCGACCAAAGATTCTACAAGAAACTCACTATTGATCCAACTGCAAGACTAAAGAGGACTATTGATCTAATGGTAGAAGAGGCAGAAGTGAACAACTGGATTTCAAAAAATGAAGCAGACTTTTTAAGAACCAGCAGTCCCAAAGTGCCCTACTTCTATTCTTTACCAAAAACCCACAAAAACAGAACACCACCACCTGGACGTCCTATTGTCTCAGGAATAGGGTCCGAGTTAGAACCATTGTCACAATTTGCAGACCAATTTCTCAGACCACTGGTACAAGGAACCCCGACATATCTCAAAGATACACGAGATCTCCTCAGCCAACTTGAAGGCCAGATGTATGATGAAAGAACTATGTACTTAGTAGGACTCGATGTAGAGAGTCTCTACACCAGTCTACCACAACAGAAGACCTTAGATACTCTTGAAAACATCCTATTCTCTGAAACATGGAATTACCACATACCCAGACATTTCGTACTGGAATGTTGCAGGATAGCACTTACAGAGAACTATTTTGAATATGAAGGGATGCTGTTTGGTCAATGCCACAGTACTTCTATGGGTAGTACCTTCGTCCCTAGTGTGGCCGGGCTCTATGTAAGTACCTTTGAGCAACAGTTCATACAAAATCAAAGTAACCCTTTTCACTTACAGATACGTTTCTGGCAACATTATATTGACGATGTAATCATGATATGGGAAGACTCACAGGAAACACTGAATGAATTCCTAACATGGATGAACAGTAGAGACGAATGCTTGAAGTTCACATGCACATCAAATAGAGAA
The DNA here is from genome assembly GCF_964204655.1 of Triturus cristatus. NCBI lineage: Eukaryota > Metazoa > Chordata > Amphibia > Caudata > Salamandridae > Triturus > Triturus cristatus. Next base: position 275,159,911 of record NC_140593.1, on the reverse strand, counting down.
CGACTTGACTTTCTAGACATAACAATTTACACAGAAAACAATACCCTGCAGACCAAGACATTTCACAAACCTACAGCGCGGAACAGCATACTTTACTATAACAGCTTTCACCCTCGCCCCTTGAGGGAGAACTTACCCTACATCCAGTTCCTACGTCTCAGACGCAATTGCAGTACTATTGAGAACTATAAAGATCAAGCCAGAGATCTGGAAAGGAAACTACATTTGCGAGACTATCCAAACAGAATCATCAAGAAATGTCAAAAGAGAGCACGTAACCAAGCAAGGGAGAGCCTTTTGGAGACAACACCAAAGTCAACACCTCCAGACCTATTGACATGTGTTACTACTTATAGTACCTCTACCAACACAGTCAAGAAAATCATAAACCGGAATTGGAGAATTCTAACTTCAAACACCTTACAATGGCCTAAACCAAGATTCGCCAATAAAAGGACACAAAACCTGAGGGACCACTTAGTGCATACGAGACCTGCACCAGTTGTCAATAAAGAGAGCCTAACAGCAATTTGGAACTTGAGTCCCATCATGGGTCATTACCCATGTGGGTCATGCGCAGTGTGCAAACTCACTACAGCTACAAAAAAACTAGAATTGCTACCTAACTTAACATGGACCTTACGCCATCATACGAATTGCAATACTACTCACGTGATATATATGATCACGTGTCCATGCAAAAGCAGATACATAGGCATGACATGCCGGAAAATCAAACTCCGCATAGGAGAACACAAAAGCAATGTGAACTGTAGGAGAGCCACAACCAAGATGAGCAAACATTATATAGAGAACAATCACAGTACAGACGATCTCAAATGGGTGGTTTTGGAAACCATATACACGAAAACCAACAATGTTGAACGTGTCCTTTTTTAAAAAGAACAACGCTGGATCCATCGTCTCAGAACGGATACCGAAGGGTTGAACGATTTTATCCCTTGGCACACACTGGCATGACATTTTCATAATAACCATACGGTCTGATTCAGCGATCCTATCCGCAAATGAACAACCGATCCTTAGGACAATAGGGCTGTTTTCGCTATGGTTAATTGTTAATCTATAATGTTTACCTTTGACTTCTGGTGTCACCAACATAGTTTTGCTAATGACCTCTATCGTTATTAACATCTTTTTAACATTCTAGAGGAATTTTTATGATAAATTTGCAATAGAACATAGTCTCTTTTCCATTATAGCTATCACAATGCCAACCACTATGCCAACCATTGCGACACTGAATGAGTCCTTTCTTAGTCTTTAACCTTTGTTAGACTATGTAAATACGAGTGATACGCGGCCCCGCGTTTACCTGGACACCGCGATCAGAGACAGCACAAGTTGCGTAACAGGAAGAACCGGTAACCGCTTATTCCTCGAAACCACGAGGCAGACTACGAACGCGGTAAGCGATCCATTACTAAACGAAATCTAATTTCATAGGAGCAGGCTGTCTCCTTGATCTCTGATGTCCTGAGGAAGCCACAACACGGCATTTGTAAAGGTAACAACGCTGAATGATATCTACTCGGCTATGTAAGCGATATTCGCGACCTCGCCAAACAGATAGCACCACAGTTGATATCAATATATAACATCCTTAACCAAATAGCGAAGTTATTTATACACCTACTGCGATTATTTCACAGCACAAATCGCACTATTAATAATCATGACACACGCGCATTGACTTTTCGCAATATCGAGACTTTGTCAATGCGGAACTAACTAATAAGATTATGCAGATTCACCGCATTTTTAGATATTGACGAAATGTGTCTCCTCATATAACTTTATAACCTGACTCCCCATATTTGTTTGAATTAGTACGTGTGCTCCTACACTCCTGCTGAATTTGTTTATCTAATAACATGATAATAATGTAAAATAAACTAACACTGTCATAGCACAATTTTGAAATATAGGACAAATGGTCGCTATATAAATAACAGAGGGTATACCAATCTAATTATTGTGACATATATATGAATTTGATTTCAATTACAGATACAACAGATCTAAGAAAAACACTAATATAAAAGTGACGATTCTATCACTTACATTAGGCGGCAGAATGAGCCCCTAAAACATTCTGGTCCTGACGAAAGCCTCAAGAATGCGTGAGAAGGCTGAAACATGTTGACCTGACCCACCGATGCAATAGACTAGTAACTTCGTCTATATACGCATCACACTTTTTTGTTTTAATTTCCCACTTCACTCGTATCTCTAATAAAGTTTTTACTGTATTTGAGTGCAGTAGGGAATTTTAAGTTCACCACTTATGAGCACCTGCACGTCCCTCTTTCTTTTGATATCTGACACTACTGACAAATCAGTTGGTCTACCTCCAGGCGGAGGACAGCATATATACAAAAGAAACCCAATGATGATGCTGTGACAGTACACTGAGGCGGAGAACCAAGATACACCGCCCCCGACCTGTGTACTCATATGAGGGTTTTTTACAAAGTTTTCCAACATCAAAGACCCTGATATTACAGGACAAATGATCCATTCTCCCACAACTTAATCATTTGTACTAACCATTGGAAGCCGGATGGATCACTGCTTCTCATTCCCTCCCTGTTGATTTCTAAATGTTATTGGATTTAGTCTTTCCCTTAAATGGAAGAAGGAGATATGTGAATGCATGCATTGGTTGGTGGTTTAAATATAAGGGTGTTGCGTGGGTAAGGGATTAGCACAGACACCAAGTTGGGGCAAAGAAGGTTTTATTGTTTTCAATAAAGTTTTCCGCCTTCTATTCAGACTTTCTGGGGAATGTCTTTCAGAGTCCGCTTTAGAGTAGGGGCTCCTTTCTCTTCCGGTTTCTCTTCTCACTTGCTCCCTTCTGGACTGACGGCGGCTTCTTATAGGCTCCGGGCCCATGCGGCAGGAAACATAAAATAAAGGGAAAAGCGCGTAAATGTCCTTGTCCCTTCGTTTGTAGTGCAATGGGAGGTAGTGAGGGGGCACCCAAACACACGTGTACCACTCGTGAACGGTTTCTGGTAGGCGATGTGCTCAAAGTGGATGTGCCCATAAAAGAAAACAACTAACAAACTGAAATGAAGGCAAAAAAAATAAAAAGAATTACGGCGAGGACGTAGCTTCTAGAGCTACGGGGCCACTCTGTCCTGCCTCCCCACCCAGCCCGTGAAGCGTTTGCGTACCTGCACAAGCCAAGCTCCTCCAGGAGCGTGGCTGGGAGGCTCGTGGGGGTGTTGGCCTCCTAGCTCCTCCTGAGGTCGTCGGTTCCCGGTCTTCGCGCCTTCTTCCTTATTCTCGGGTCTCGCGTCTCCAAACAGCACCATCTTCTCGCCTTTCTCCGTGTCTTCCTTTTTGGTGTTCCGCCACACCTTCTTCCGGGATTCCCTCGGAGTTAAAGACGCGTAGGAGGTGACGTCACGGGCGGAGTCACGTCTTTCGGGTCTCCCCATTCGAAGATGCTTTTCTCCAGCGAGTCCTCGAGGCAGGACGGGCTTCTGGTCTCGGAATTCCATGGGTCCTGTTGGGAGAAATGAAAGCTGCAGAGGGAGGATTTGCGATCCACCAGTCCTCAGTGTCTGTGCGTTTCGTTTGAGGTAAGCCCGTCATGTCACACACCTCCTCCCCTTGTTTCTCCCGATTGGGGAGAGGGAAGACCCTTGATAGATAATCTGCACTGTGGTTGTCCTTCCCTTTTCTATGACGAAGTACAAACGAGAAGGGTTGCAGTGCCAGGAATCAGCGCATTACTCTGGGATTTTGTGACTTGTTGTTATACATCCACTACAAGGGGGCATGATCCGTATACAACATGAATGGATTCCCTTCTAAGTAGTACCTCAACTTGTCTATTGCCCATTTAACCACCAAACACTCCCTCTCTATGGTGGAATACTTGGTTTCTCGATGGAATAATTTGCGGCTAATGTATAAGAGCGAATGTTCTACTCTTTCCTCCTACAGATGGGACAAGACAGCGCCCAGACCGTAGTTAGAAGCATCGGTATGCAGTTTGAAGGGTTTGTTGAAGTTTGGGGAAGCTAAGACGGGCTGGTGGTGATTATTCTTTTTAGGGCGTCAAATGCCTGTGTCATGGGATCACTGGGGTGTAGGAACTGTGACAGTCGGCTATTTTTACGTAGCATGTCGGTTAGAGGGGTGGCGATCTCCACAAATTGGGGAATGAACCTCCTGTAGTAGCCAATTAAGCCTAAAAAGGCCCTGGGTTCCCTTTTATTTTGGGGAAAGGGGGTTCCTGCTATCGCCTCTACTTTGTCTGATTGAGGAGCTATAAGTCCTCGTCCTAACATGTACCCCAGATACCTTACTTTCTGATAGGCCACCCTGGATTTTTTTGAGTTTTTGTGTAGTCTGGCTCGTTCCAAGGTGGTCAGGATGGTGTGTAAGTGGTTTAGGTGATCTTCCCATGGTTTTCTGTATATCACGATGTCGTCCAGGTAGGCAGAACAGTAGGCCGAATGGGTATGTAGTACTGTATTCATGAGCCTCTGAAAAGTGGCAGGCGCTCCGTGTAAACCGAAAGGGAGGACGTTAAACTCATATAGGCCCTCGGCTGTAACAAAAGCAGTTTTTTTCCTGTCTTCTTCCCTGAGAGGTACCTGCCAGTATCCTTTGGTCAAATCGAGCGTTGTTATGTACTGGGCTTCACCCAACTTCTCGATCAGCTCATCTATGCGAGGAATGGGGTATGTATCAAATGAGGAAATGGCATTCAAGGCTCTAAAGTCCATGCAGTACCTCGTTGTTCCATCTGGTTTGGGTACCATTACTATTGGCGAGGACCAATCACTGGAGGAAGGACGTATAACACTCAACTCAAACATAGACTGAACTTCCTTTCTTACGGCCTCTCGTTTGGCTGCAGGTATTCTGTAAGGTCTTAGTTTCACTATTTTTCCTGGAATGGTCTGTATTTGATGTTCTGTTATGGTGGTCTTCCCGAGAAGGTCCGATAACAAGGGAGAAAAGTGTTCCAATGTCCTCCGTAGTGAGGTCTTTGCTTTCATTGTCAGGTCCTGGTTGACTACAAGTTGATCTAGAATATTGGTTTCTTTACCTGTTGTCGGAACAATCAGTTTTACCGCTTTGGGAGGGTCTCCTATCCATTTTTTTAGTATGTTTATGTGATAGGTTTGTTGCCTACGAGGAGTAACCTGTAGACGGTAGGTCGTTTTCCCTAGGATTTCAATCACCTTATACGGCCCTTGCCATTCAGACAATAATTTTTTTGTTGAGGAAGGGAGCAAGACTAAAGCCCAATCACCTTTGGAGAGGCTTCTCCATCTCTTTCCCTGATCGTAATGGGTCTTCTGTCTCTACTGGCTTTTCTCTATGTGAATATAGGCCAGATCTCTCAGTTTCCATAGTTTAGACTTTATCTGTTGGGTATATTCGAGTGTCCCTCGGTTTTCTTCCTCTGTTTCCTGCTCCCAGGCTTCTTTTGTCATCTCCAAAAGAGAACGGGGTTGACGTCCATATAAGAGCTCGAAGGACGAGCAACCCAAACTGCTTTGGACCTGTGACCCGATGACGTATAGTGCCAATGGTAGAAGCCGGTCCCACTCTTTGCCCTCTACTGCCAACATCTTCTTTAGGGTGGTTTTAATGGTTCTGTTGTACCTCTCTACGAGGCCATCCGTTTGAGGATGATAAACGGAGGTCCGGATGTGGTGGAGGTAGAGTATCTTGGACACTTCTGTCATTAGGCGTGACACAAAGGGCGTCCCCTGATCCGTGAGGATCTCTCTAGGAAATCCGACCTTTGTGAAAAGTTCTACTAGTCTGTCTGCAATAGCCGAGGAAGTAGAGGCTTTCATGGGGAAAGCCTCGGGAAATCTGGTGGCATAATCCACTATCACCAGGGCGTACTGGTTCCCTTTCCTGGTTTGGGGTAATGGCCCAATTATATCCATTCCAATCCTCTCAAACGGATTACCAATAATGGGTAGAGGCTGTAACGGAACGGCTGGAGGTCGCTGTATGTTCTTCCGTTGACACTCCTCACAGGCTTGACAATATATTTTGATGTCTTTATATATACCAGGCCAATAGAAATGGCAAAGTATATTTTGGTTGTTTTTTTGGCTATTGTGTGTCCAGCCGTGAAGTGCGAGTGAGAGAAAAAGAGAATTTGTTCTCGGAATGATGTTGGTACTACCAGTTGTTCTGGGTCCTCTGGGTTTCCCTGTCTGTATATTAAATCACTTTTTATGAGGAACCGAGGGTAAGGACGGTTCGGGGCATCCTGTCCTACATGGGCTGCCTCCCATGCGTTGAAAAGGGTGGGGTCGTTGGACTGGGCAAACCTAAAACTTTTGTCTAATACCCATGGCTCTGGGGCGGTCAATGCCGAAGGGGAGTGTTCTTGTTCTCCTCTTTTATGAGGTTTCTTAGCTTCCCTCTCAATGGTAAGAGTAAATAGCCTAAGGAATTCAGGATTGTCAGTTCCTAATATGAGCTCCTCTGGTAGGGCTTCTAAAACCCCAACCCGTACAGTGCAGGGAGGACCTTGTGGAGGGAGGATAGTGATGACAGCTAAAGGATAAGGTTTGATATCTCCATGCATACATTCGATATGGACCACAGTATCAGGGATATTTTGTTGAATTTTGACTAGGGACCTACGTATAACCTAACCGACTGTTTGCACCCTGAATCTAGCAAGGCTTTAACCCTTTTTCCATTCACTTGTACACTTTCACGGAACGCGGGCCCCATCTCAGCGGTGTATAGGATTGATCGGGGAACGTAGCCCACTTCCTTGGGTTCCTCACTTGTCTTCTGTTTTGGGCACATCTGAGCGATGTGACCCCAGTCACCGCATTCGAAGCATTGTGGTCCATGGAATGGTGGTATCTCGGTTCTTGCAGACTTATGTCGAACAGGTTCTGTCACCGGATGAGGTTTCTTCTCTTGCTTGGTGGATAGGGTCTTGCTTTGTTTATCGTTCTCCCAGGGTGAGGTGTGGACCTGAGCTCTCGAAAAGGTGGTGACCATTTCAACGACTTCTTCGGGGGAGAGGTGAGGGTGCTGCCTCAACCACCTTTGTGCTCCAAATGGTAGCGACTCCAAAAACTGTTCCAAGTAGATTTTCGTCATTATGTCTTCCTTGGTACTGGAGTGCGGCCTTAACCATTTATCCGCAGCCATTTTAAGGCGAAAATACAGGGTTTTAGGATTCTCTCCGGGTTGCCCCCGTTCCTTCCGGAAACGAACCAGATATGCTTCTGTGTCTAAACCAAGGTGATCCAGGATCACGTCTTTGATCACGTTGTACGGGGTATCGCCCGTGGTGTTGGCCACCTGGTATGCTGACTGCGCTTCTACTGTTAACAAGGGAGCTAAGAAGAATGGCCATCTATCCTCTGGCCATCCACATGCCCTCGCAGCTCTCTCAGAATTCAGTAGGAATGAGTATTGGTCCTCACCCGGGACATACTTTTGTAATTCCACCCCGGTGTGACCATGCGACAGACTACGGGATTCTTTTGGGGTGGTGACCTGAGGGGTTCCAAACATCTGCTGCAGTCCTTTCATCTGCACAGCGAAGGTATCCTTGAAGGCGTTTCTGTCTGCTTGTGCAGAAGACATCTGCCGCTCCACGGCCCATTCGAGCTTCTTTTGTGCCTTTATCAGATGCTGTATCAGGATGTCCATCTTTGTGGTACAGATGGATTCGACAGGGGATCCCACTTCTGACACCAGTTGTTGCGTGGGTAAGGTATCCGCACAGACACCAAGTTGGGGCAAAGAAGGTTTTATTGTTTTCAATAAAGTTTTCCGCCTTCTATTCAGACTTTCTGGGGAATGTCTTACAGAGTCCGCTTTAGAGTGGGGGCTCCTTTCTCTTCCGGTTTCTCTTCTCACTTTCTCCCTTCTGGACTGACGGCAGCTTCTTATAGGCTCCGGGTCCATGCGGCAGGAAACATTAAAAAAAAGGGAGAAGCGCGTAAATTTCCTTGTCCCTTGGTTTGTAGTGCAAGGGGAGGTAGTGAGGGGGCACCCAAACACATGTGTCCCACTTGTGAACGGTTTCCGATAGGCGATGTGCTCAAAGTGGATGTGCCCATTAAAGAAAACAACTAACAAACTTAAATGAAGGCACAAAAGAAAAAAAAAGAATTACGGCGAGGACGCAGCTTCTAGAGCTACTGGGGCACTCTGTTCCGCCTCCCCACCCAGCCCGTGAAGCGTTTGCGTACCTGCACACGCCACGCTCCCATGGCTAGGCAGCTCGTGGGGGTGTTGGCCTCCTGGCTCCTCCTGAGGTCGTCAGTTCCCGGTCTTCGCGCCTTCTTCCTTATTCTCGGGTCTCGCGTCTCCAAACAGCACCACCGTCTCTCCTTTCTCCGCGTCTTCCTTTTTGGTGTTCGGCCACATCTCCTTCCGGGATTCCCTCGGAGTTAAGGACGCATAGGAGGTGACGTCACGGGGCGGAGGCACGTCTTTCGGGTCTCCCCATTCGAAGATGCTTTCCTCCAGCGAGTCCTTGAGGCAGGACGGGCTTCTGGTCTCAAAAGTCCACGGGTCCTGTTGGAGAGAAATGAAAGCTGCAGAGGCAGGGTTTGCGATCCACCAGTATATAACAATCCTTAGCACACGTTATAATTTTCAATGCCAATACATATAGCGTGTTTCCACATAAGCTTCAAACAAATAAGCATAAGAATGAATTTGTCTTTCTTCTTCTTGGTTGTTCTTATATTAATTGCAATGTCACATATGGATTACCTTACCAGTCGAATAAGCACTGAAAGGTAAACTGAATATACAAGGACAGGATTACAGATTCTTGAGGTTACGTGTGACGCCGCCACACCAGAAACCATTGGCGGTTTGGAATTATCACCGCATACTAAATGCTACAATCAAGCAGGAAATAGCCTTGAAAAAGTCGCGGGACAACACTCCCCAGTAGCGACGAAACACGTGTTGGCTTGTGGCTGTTTTGAATAACTGAGAAGACTTGCAATTAATAAAAGAACAACCAAGAAGAAGAAAGACAAATTCATTCTTATGCTTATTTGTTTGAAGCTTATGTGGAAACACGATATATGTATTGGCATTGAAAATTATAACGTGTGCTAAGGATTGTTTTATATTGTACAGGGTCAAGGCCCATGATTCTGGGATGTTGGTTGGTTCTTCTCACCTTTTAGCACCGTCGATTACTTAGTTCTGGACAACTATATATGTGAACATTCTCTGTGGCGCCTTTACCTAAAACAAATACCACTGGTATTAACTATTCAATTTGCGATCCACCAGTCCTCAGTGTCTGTGCGTTTCGTTTGAGGTAAGCCCGTCATGTCACAAAGGGTTACAAGCGATTAGGTATTGTTAGTTTGCAGGGGTTTATCTTTTAAAGGAGAGGTAGTGCTCTTTGAAATGAGGTGTGGGAGATTTGTAGAGATACAATAATGTGGGTGTCATAGAAAGTTTAAGTGAACAGGTTTCCCCTTGGGTTACAACTCTACTATTGACCGCAACCCTTGCCCCTGTGATGGCACCAGTAAGCAGAATGAGTTACACTTTTTATTCTTTTGCAAATTTTATTTAAAATATATTAACTGGTTTTTAACACCCTATTTTAGAAAACACAGACCCCTCTCTCTTATGGAGTCTCGTCAAATGTTACTCTCCCTGGACTCTGAGGAACTGATTTTTCGCACTAGCACCTTTTTAAGATTAATAATCCGTGTACGCAATATGATGGAAAATCCCTGAATGACTGTTGTTTTAGTTCATTATAACTTTTAGAGATATTGTGTTGTGTATATTGTAAAGATTAATTGTTTTTTATGTCTGTACTTTTATGAATTCAAGTAATTCGAATAAAGGTCTTTTGATTGATTGATTGGTTTTATATTGTACAGGGTCAAGGCCCATGATTCTGGGATGTTGGTTGGTTCTTCTCACCTTTTAGCACCGTCGATTACTTAGTTCTGGACAACTATATATGTGAACATTCTCTGTGGCGCCTTTACCTAAAACAAATACCACTGGTATTAACTATTCAATTTGCGATCCACCAGTCCTCAGTGTCTGTGCGTTTCGTTTGAGGTAAGCCCGTCATGTCACAAAGGGTTACAAGCGATTAGGTATTGTTAGTTTGCAGGGGTTTATCTTTTAAAGGAGAGGTAGTGCTCTTTGAAATGAGGTGTGGGAGATTTGTAGAGATACAATAATGTGGGTGTCATAGAAAGTTTAAGTGAACAGGACTAAGCTGTTAATGTTGGAAAGGTATGCGTTGTAGAGCAAAGCCTTGTACACAGAGTGTATGACTAGTTGTCCATTTATCTCTATCTTGGCCTACAACTCTCTAACAGTGCCTTCAATAAGAGTATCCCTAAGTGGCAACCCCTGAGCATACCACTCCGTTATTCCAACTTGTTGGTGCCTCCTAGCCTGGAATTTCCAGATGTGCAAATATGGGTCCCGATTATCCGAGGCCCAGAGACATCATATCCTCAGCCTTGTGTGGTGCTGCAGGAAACAGGTGTGCCTGGCCAGTGTCTGACCCTCTCCTGCACAACGAGGGAGAAGCAAATGTTCCCATCAGCTCTCCCCTCACCTATTCTGACCTCCTTGCACCACCCATCCTCCAGTCCTCAAAATAGGATCTGCAGCTATTTAGCACCTGTTCCAGTCAGGTGGTAAATGGATGAAGAATTTATACTCCCCAGAATGAGTGTGGAATGGACCTGGTATTCCTGGTATCGCATGTTATTCCCCTTTCTGTGGAATACAAATTGAAATCTTTAGATTTATTTACTGTGTTATAGGTGGTTAGAATCTGCAAGTCTTGTTGGTATTTCCACACCTAAATCTGAGTAGCCCATATCGAGGGCCTAAGAAGTGATATTTGAGAAGCCAAAATAGCTGATCAGGAAGAGGTCATTAACCACTGCAACCAGAATAAAAGATGAGCATGTCAACATGGATTAGTACATACTGACCATAAAGATGGTCTGTGCTAGTCGTGGTTGTCCTAGAAAGTTTAGACATGGAATCCATAGTTTGAATACTACAGGTTTCTGTGATGTTCCTGAGAGGTGCCTTATTCTATATGATGTTTACTGTTGAATATTATGATGTAGTGTGTATATGTGGTGTTTCTAAACCAATAAAAAATATTTTTTTAACAGCCACATCCATTTATCAATCAATCAATCAATCAATAAATGCTTTATTCGATTTTAGAAAATAGTAAAATCATAAAAGCACAGAATTCAATATCCGATCATCTATAAAATTGCATTAAAATATCATAATAAAATACAGCTATTCCAATTATACATGATTTTACATAAGGGTTAACCAGTTAAACTTCTTCTTTTCCTCATTATACTCTTCAAAAGCCCCGTCATAGCTCCAATACAGTACACATTATCCAACAGTTTCAGAAAAATAAATGCTGGACGACATTGCTGCAAGCCTCCCTGCTTTAAGATAGGCTTAATCCATCTAGCTCTTTCTTTTACATAAAATTTACAAAATAAAACAACGTGCATTGTAGTTTGTGAAGCAATGTTGTCGCAGGGGCTAAGGCAGAGTTTCCTAGACCAATCATTTACAGTGGGAAAAGAAACCAGGCGATGGAAACAATCAAATCTGAGCCTTGTCAATATATATCTATCAAACTCCCGTAGGCAGCATATTAGGTAAAGCTGGATGGAATAGCTAGACAGGCTCAGTTGATGTGGATCACAGAGTGTTTGCTTATCTCTACCATCAATCTAAGGGACTCAAAGTGCTGTAAACATAAAGATTTAAGGTCCTTTCTCGATAAGGTGCACATAGTGTCAGCGTTAGAATAAAAATCAGGTCTACATAAATCTCGCGATAAATTACCTATATAGTTTAACCATGGAATTGTTTTTGGCCTGATCTAGTCCCATGGAATCTTTTATGATCTCTCGATTCAAATCTAAACTAGAAGAGGTCCAAATCCTATGCCAAAGTAAAATTGGTTGAATTTTAATCAGGTCGGAGATATGGGTAATACCCAGTTCATTATGACAATTAAAAATGGAAGAACTCCGCGGCACGGCTAAAATGAACCTTAAGAAATCATTTTCAACCACTTGGATAGGTGCAATATCGTAAAAACCCCAGATCCCCGCTCCATAAGTAGCAATACTAATGCATTTAGCTTGATATATTTTCAGTAATATTCCAGGGGGCCTTTTCCTCAATTTCCTTGAAAAAAGCATCAGTGCCGCAGTTGACCTTTTAAATAGGAGCGTTCTTCTCTTAACCGCTGGCCCCCAGGAGCCCCTATCCTCTAGTAAAATTCCAAGATAAGAAAATGTTTTAGTTGGTTCAATCCTACCGTCCCCCGTTACTAATGTTCTACATTTGTTCTTCCGTTTCCCACAGGACATCACAAAGGTCTTTGTAACGATTATTTTTAGGCCCCTGTTATCCATAAAATCAATATAGGCTGACAGGGACCTCTGTAGGCCAAGCTGGGTTCTAGCCATTAGCACCGCATCATCCGCGTAGAGAAGGGAGACAATCTGCTGGTTCTTTATTATTGGGGAATCGTTCACCCTGGCCACCAATTCCTCTTCCAATGCGTTGGTATATAATGTGAAGAGGAACGGGGCCAGTACGCAGCCTTGCCTAACACCCCTCTCCACGCGGAATGATTTGGTGCACTCTCCCTTTAATCCATACCTCACTTTGGCAGAGGCCCCCTGATATAGTTGTCTCAAAAATAAAACTAAGGGGGGATCAACTTTTAGTTCCTCTAATATGCACCATAATCTACTATGTAAATCTGAACAATAGGCCCCCCCTGAAAATGATTAGAGGTCCAAGAGTAGGGGGGAAAAATGAACTAGAGAAAGTCTGGGAAAACTCTTTCAGGACCTATATTGTTTTAACAGAGACTTAAACAAGTTCTCACCTGCCAACATTGAGTAAACAATTAAACAAAACGAAGATATTATTTAGTAACCATTTTTATTTTTTTCCACTTTTTTCCAATTTAAGTGAGATCTATTTAAAAAACATTATCCATTATTTTGTAGACACTACACATACATATTCATTTCGTGATATACAGAACAAAGAACATTTACATTTGAATGTGCATAACCCCGTAACTAATATAGCACAAAACAATTCATACTCTCAAACATACATCAGTCATACTCATACTCTTAAAATAGTGACAAGCATTTAGAGGTTTGGCAAGGTCCCCTAAAAAAGAATTTGAAGGGAAAAGACAACAGTAGGCACAGTTTTTTCTAATCGTGCTGGGTCTCTTGGGACCTTTCCTCTAGATGGGTAGGATAGGCCTACGCGCGTTTCGGTGAGGAAACACCTTCTTCAGGGCCACCAACTGAAGGGGCTTAAAGCCCTAAAATGAGACGGGGTTATCTGTAGAGGATTAGATATATTAATTTTAGAATGAGGCAGGAAACATTTTTAAACATTACGTTACGACTTCATACCACTTAAGTAGATCCACAGTTAATACATCTGGGATCATCAAAGCATGTTATAAACCCAACATGTTGCCACAATGTATGAAAGTAGCTCAAATCATTAAGAGTGATTACAAAAGTGTAAGCCTTCACCAGAAAGTGAACAAAAATAATAATAAGACCTACAAGTGTAAGACAAATTGTACATAGACCAGGCTACCTGAGTAATAAGATAAACAATTGGAGTGCCAGTCACGATAGTGGTTTTATAGGCAATCTTGTCTGTTCAGTAAATTTCAGGGCATTCTGCGTCTGAATAGAAAAGTTTACAATTGTTTGGAATACTGTGCATTGAGAGACACAATAAATTATGTTTTCTACATGTGGGGCATAAGGGAATGCTTACCCTTACGCATTTACGAGAGTATTGAAATTCCCAGTCCAGAGGCAGATAGCGACTCTCTCAGTCAAGTATTTTCGTTCCGCGCTATCCGCTGTGTAGTTACAACCTGGATGGTTCTGCTTGCAGTGCCCTCTAGGGAAATGGCAACAAAGTACCACAATGTGTCATACCTAACTGACAGAGCCTCTAATAGGTCGTCATGTGTCTGTGATAGTGAGAAGGATTAGACATCATTTACGTACAGGGCATAATGGAATGCTTACCCTTTCTTTTTTGAATGGTAGTGATTTCACTACTTCAAATGCGTGTAAGTTCTTCTTAGGGCAAGGTTTAGGTTCCGCGCAGTGCACTGTAACCACCAATACGGTTAGAGCTCAATGCTGCTAGGGTGTCTCTGGGAAAGTAACAGCAAAGTTTCAATATATATGCCTATAATAGCCACCATTTTGTTATGTCTAGCATCACACTGTCTAAGCGCAACCTTTACGGACTTTTACGTTGGGGTACTACTAATTTTTGATGTGGGGTTGTATAGCTCGTCGTAAAAAACAGCAGAAAAGCTTTTAATCCTTTATGGGCACAACGATGTCTTTTGCAGGCTTGTTAGTCCATGCTTAAAGTATGTGCTAAAAATGTATCTTGACAGATGGCAGATTATGGGAGGGCTGTGTTCCTTTTGGAGCACTCCGATGTTCTTACAAACATACTGGACATAGCTCGGAATACGTGCTGAAAATATACTAACGAGTACGATGCGCCTTGCTTTGGTACCAAGTCTACCCTAACGCTTAGTACGGGACGATGCGGCCAGTTAACAGGGCTTACCTGATTATAGCAGAGTGTCGGTCTAACTCGGACATCACCATGGGAAAGTTCGTCGAGACTCGTAATTTTAGCGCGGATTTTAAATCTTATTCTGATTGATGGTTGGCCTAAAAGATGGTCACAAGGAATCCCACGTGATCGCGTAGGAAGGACTTGCAGTCCAATGCTTTGTGCGTGTTACTGCGGGCGCCATATTCTAATGTGAGGCTAAGCTTACAGTACAGTGCCATGATTGAAAATAGCCGTCTAGGGAGTAACTCTTAATTAATACATCGGTAGGAGTCCCAGGGAGTTAAGGATATGCTGCCATCAGTAAAAATATATTTATGCTCAGCGCGCCATAATACGAGTGTTCAAAAACGAGCCACTCTGTAAGTGATTGAGTTCGGGAGGCAGTACATAACAAATCTTTTCAGCTACTGGACTATACATAATGGGGAATTGTGTGCTCACGAACCTTCGATTCAAAAGGTCGTTGGAGATTTAGTCATGGTGGATCCAATGCCATCAGTAAAAATATATTTATACTCAGCGCGCCATAATACGAGTGTTCAAACCGTAAGTAATTGAATTCGGGAGGCAGTACGTGACAAATCTTTTCAGCTACTGGACTATACATAATGGGTAATTGTGTGCCCACGAACCTTCGATTCAAAAGGTCGTTTAAGATTTAGTCATGGTGGGTCAAATGGGCAGTATCAGACACTCAATAGAGTGGATATAAGGTTTTAATCACTAATATTAGTGTGCCCAACATGTGACCCTCAGATAAATTGAGGGAATTATGTGACCAGCCACACAATTTCCTCATTTAAACCTTTGCGCACTGTGTCAAAGTAGAAAATCCAAAAGGATTCTCGCTCCTTTCTTATTTTATCTGTGTCTCGTCCTGCTTTTGAAATAACTTTCTCCAGTATCAGCCAACGAAGTTCTTTCTCGGTGTGGTGCAGATCCAAAAAATGACTGACCATTGGGGCTTGTCTTTTTCCCGTTCTGATCGCAGATTTATGTTCGGACAGTCTAGTTCTAAACTCTCTGCTTGTCTCTCCTATGTAACCTAGTCCACAGGGGCAAAGTATTAAATAGACAAGATTACTGCTTCTGCAATTCGTGTGGCTTTTCAATTTGGCTGTTTTAGAGCCATAGTTGCAAATTTGGGTGGTAATCGCTGAAGGACACGCATGGCAGTTGCCACATTTGTGGTTCCCTAAGATAGGGGGGAGTCCATCAATGGTCATCTGATGTTCTTTACGTGGACGTGGTCTGCTATGAACCAGCTTGTCTCTTAGATTGGAATTTCTTCTAAATGCTACGATAGGGGGAGCTAGAGCACTATCTTCTTCGCAGACATTGAGGATTTTCCAATTCCTGTGTAGTACCTTCTGAATTTTATTGTTCAAACTAGAGTGGTTAACTACACAGACGATCTTGTCGAGTGAGGGTTTTTGTCTCCCAGAGATCAAAGCGTCTCTGTTATAGTATTTGGCGCGTTTCATGGAGTGTCTCACTAGTCGTCTAGGATAACCTCTGTGGAGAAGTCTTTTCTGGAGTTCTTCTGCATGGAAGATGAACTCACTCATGTTGGTGCAGTTACGTCTAATCCTTAAAAACTCTCCAAAGGGAATGGAGTCCTTCTGACAACTTGGATGAAAACTGCTATGTTGCAGAATGGTGTTTTTCGCAGTCGGTTTTCTGAAGAGGCTAACTTCGATCTTACCTTTGCCATCACTGATCCAAATATCTAGGAACTCCACTTTCTCTGTAGAGTATTTGGCCGTAAATTTTAGATTCACATCACTGAGGTTAAGCCACTCAATAAATTCTAAAAGATCCTGTTCATTCCCTGACCAGATGAAAAAAATATCATCTATAAATCTGTGCCATGCCTGTATGTTCTCATAAAAAGGGGCTATTTCGTTAAAGATATGTTTTAATTCGAATTCGCCCATGTATGTATTCGCTACACTAGGAGCACATGAAGCTCCCATACTGGTGCCTTTGATCTGATGGAAAAGATCATCTCCAAATTCAAAAAAGTTGTTATGTAGTACTATATCAAGGCACTCCAGAATGAATTCATTTGGTCTATCACCCGGGGTTCTGGCCAGAAGTGCTGCCACCGCTTCTAAGGCTAGATCTTGGGGAATGTTTGTATATAGTGATTCAATATCTAGAGTGACCAGATATTGTGTCTTATGGTTGAAGGGTAAGTGCTCTACGGTTGTTATCATGTGTCCCGTGTCTTTGATGTAAGAGGCATACAATTTAGTGAGTGGGCAGAGGAATGAGTCCACATATTTCGAAAGTGGTTCTGTGCAGGAGTTGATGGAGGAGACAATGGGTCTCATTGGCGGATTCTTAGCATTTTTATGCGTTTTGGGGACTCCATATAGAGCGGGAACAACTGTATGTGTCTGGATTAGAAAGTCCAGCTCTTTTTGACAAATAAAGCCATCTCTGAAGGCTTTAACAGTGCAGTTCTCAATGAGGGTTTTCAAGTCTGACAGAACTGATCTTTGCACCTTACGGTAGTGATCTGAAATCGATAACATAGATTCCATTTTTTCAGTGTAATTGTCACTATCCATAACAACTATACCTCCTGCTTTATCGCAGGGTTTGATAGTGATGGAGCAGTTATTTTGTAAGTTGTTAAGGGCTGTCTTTTCAGAAGATGTCAAATTAGAGTGAGTAGAAGGAATATACTTGAGAATTCTTTCGATTTCTTTGAGGACTGTTTTTTCAAAAATTGCCACCTCAGGTCCTACCATGTCTAATGATGGAGTGAATTTCGATGGTGGTTTACAGCCTGAATAGTTCAGTTCTTGTTCTGATGGATTTACGTCCATCATATATTTTTTCAGTCTGATTTTCCGGAAGAAGGAAAAGAGATCTTTATGAAGCTTGAAAATATCGGGTTGGGTACTAGGCACATAGGATAACCCTTTACTCAAGATGTTGATCTCTTCTGAGGAGAGTAAATGTCTAGACAGATTAAAGATCGGAATATTGTCATCTTGATGATCTTTTTTATCTATGACTTCCAATATTGGTGGTTCCGTGTCCTCATGTATTGTTGCGGATGTACTGGCTCCGTTTGAGGATAGTGATTCCTTTCTTGTCTCTGGAATCTTATTCGTACTCTGCCTCTCCCTGACCGTAAAAAAGGCGACTGGCCTTGTTGGTGTTGGTTACGGAATTGTCCTGCAAATTGTCTATAATTAGGCTCGCTAGTATTAAGACTCTCAAGATCTGAGTCTGACGAATTAGTGTCAGAGAAAGTCACAACCTTTGGTCTTCTGTTATTCTGTGGGTTGTATGCTCCATGGTCAGAGATCTCACCTTGATAAAACGAGCAATGCAGGTAGGGGTAGGCTTTTTCTTGAGTAAACCAGCGAAGATCTTTCTTCAACTTGTCTGTTTTTTTCTTTATAAGATATTCTTCAAACTCCAAAAGTTCATGATTAATCTTATCTAATTTATCTTTAGCTTCTTCTATGCTGTTGGTCTTTTTCAATTTTTTCTCAAGTTCTAAAATTTCCTGATTGAGGATCTGAATCATTTCCTTGACCGTCTCTATGATGAGAATCATCCAGTCCCTGGAGCAGCGATTGGCAATGTGTGACCACCGCTCCAGGAACTGGCGTACCTCAACGAAAAGAGCTGGAACATTTCTCACTCTTAGCCCTGATGGGATAGCTCCTGCTTTTAAGTATTCCAACATAAAATGGGCATGCGATTCCATTCTCTTAGCTTTTTTTCGCAGATTTTGTAATTTCATCCATTCACTGTTATCACCTATTTTTTCCCTAGCACCTTCATTAGTACCTGATATTTGTCCAATGAGGGTGGAGAAAAGTTCATCAGAGAAACCAAATGTTTTAAAGCCCTCCATTATGTGATATAAGAAACACCCGTGAGATTAAATCTGGAAGACAAAAAGGGAAAGGATTACAAGGAAAAGATCAGAACAGACAAATAATGATAAGAAAACTATTAATGATTAGGTTTACATAAGGGTATGACGTCAAAGAAACCAATAAATGGTGGAGATACCTTCGGTAAAGACCGAGGAAAGAAATAAATCTGAACAATAGGCCCCCCCTGAAAATGATTAGAGGTCCAAGAGTAGGGGGGAAAAATGAACTAGAGAAAGTCTGGGAAAACTCTTTCAGGACCTATATTGTTTTAACAGAGACTTAAACAAGTTCTCACCTGCCAACATTGAGTAAACAATTAAACAAAACGAAGATATTATTTAGTAACCATTTTTATTTTTTTCCACTTTTTTCCAATTTAAGTGAGATCTATTTAAAAAACATTATCCATTATTTTGTAGACACTACACATACATATTCATTTCGTGATATACAGAACAAAGAACATTTACATTTGAATGTGCATAACCCCGTAACTAATATAGCACAAAACAATTCATACTCTCAAACATACATCAGTCATACTCATACTCTTAAAATAGTGACAAGCATTTAGAGGTTTGGCAAGGTCCCCTAAAAAAGAATTTGAAGGGAAAAGACAACAGTAGGCACAGTTTTTTCTAATCGTGCTGGGTCTCTTGGGACCTTTCCTCTAGATGGGTAGGATAGGCCTACGCGCGTTTCGGTGAGGAAACACCTTCTTCAGGGCCACCAACTGAAGGGGCTTAAAGCCCTAAAATGAGACGGGGTTATCTGTAGAGGATTAGATATATTAATTTTAGAATGAGGCAGGAAACATTTTTAAACATTACGTTACGACTTCATACCCCTTAAGTAGATCCACAGTTAATACATCTGGGATCATCAAAGCATGTTATAAACCCAACATGTTGCCACAATGTATGAAAGTAGCTCAAATCATTAAGAGTGATTACAAAAGTGTAAGCCTTCACCAGAAAGTGAACAAAAATAATAATAAGACCTACAAGTGTAAGACAAATTGTACATAGACCAGGCTACCTGAGTAATAAGATAAACAATTGGAGTGCCAGTCACGATAGTGGTTTTATAGGCAATCTTGTCTGTTCAGTAAATTTCAGGGCATTCTGCGTCTGGATAGAAAAGTTTACAATTGTTTGGAATACTGTGCATTGAGAGACACAATAAATTATGTTTTCTACATGTGGGGCATAAGGGAATGCTTACCCTTACTCATTTACGAGAGTATTGAAATTCCCAGTCCAGAGGCGGATAGCGACTCTCTCAGTCAAGTATTTTCGTTCCGCGCTATCCGCTGTGTAGTTACAACCTAGATGGTTCTGCTTGCAGTGCCCTCTAGGGAAATGGCAACAAAGTATCACAATGTGTCATACCTAACTGACAGAGCCTCTAATAGGTCGTCATGTGTCTGTGATAGTGAGAAGGATTAGACATCATTTACGTACAGGGCATAATGGAATGCTTACCCTTTCTTTTTTGAATGGTAGTGATGTCACTACTTCAAATGCGTGTAAGTTCTTCTTAGGAAATTACAAAATCTGCGAAAAAAAGCTAAGAGAATGGAATTGCATGCCCATTTTATGTTGGAATACTTAAAAGCAGGAGCTATCCCATCAGGGCTAAGAGTGAGAAATGTTCCAGCTCTTTTCGTTGAGGTACGCCAGTTCCTGGAGCGGTGGTCACACATTGCCAATCGCTGTTCCAGGGACTGGATGATTCTCATCATAGAGACGGTCAAGGAAATGATTCAGATCCTCAATCAGGAAATTTTAGAACTTGAGGAAAAATTGAAAAAGAACAACAGCATAGAAGAAGCTAAAGATAAATTAGATAAGATTAATCATGAACTTTTGGAGTTTGACGAATATTTTATAAAGAAAAAAACAGACAAGTTGAAGAAAGATCTTCGCTGGTTTACTCAAGAAAAAGCCTACCCCTACCTGCATAGCTCGTTTTATCAAGGTGAGATCTCTGACCATGGAGCATACAACCCACAGAATAACAGAAGACCAAAGGTTGTGACTTTCTCTGACACTAATTCGTCAGACTCAGATCTTGAGAGTCTTAATACTAGCGAGCCTAATTATAGACAATTTGCAGGACAATTCCGTAACCAACACCAACAAGGCCAGTCGCCTTTTTTACTGTCAGGGAGAGGCAGAGGACGAATAAGATTCCAGAGACAAGAAAGGAATCACTATCCTCAAACGGAGCCAGTACATCCGCAACAATACATGAGGACACGGAACCACCAATATTGGAAGTCATAGATAAAAAAGATCATCAAGATGACAATATTCCGATCTTTAATCTGTCTAGACATTTACTCTCCTCAGAAGAGATCAACATCTTGAGTAAAGGGTTATCCTATGTGCCTAGTACCCAACCCGATATTTTCAAGCTTCATAAAGATCTCTTTTCCTTCTTCCGGAAAATCAGACTGAAAAAATATATGATGGACGTAAATCCATCAGAACAAGAACTGAACTATTCAGGCTGTAAACCACCATCAAAATTCACTCCATCATTAGACATGGTAGGACCTGAGGTGGCAATTTTTGAAAAAACAGTCCTCAAAGAAATCGAAAGAATTCTCAAGTATATTCCTTCTACTCACTCTAATTTGACATCTTCTGAAAAGACAGCCCTTAACAACTTACAAAATAACTGCTCCATCACTATCAAACCCTGCGATAAAGCAGGAGGTATAGTTGTTATGGATAGTGACAATTACACTGAAAAAATGGAATCTATGTTATCTATTTCAGATCACTACCGTAAGGTGCAAAGATCAGTTCTGTCAGACTTGAAAACCCTCATTGAGAACTGCACTGTTAAAGCCTTCAGAGATGGCTTTATTTGTCAAAAAGAGCTGGACTTTCTAATCCAGACACATACAGTTGTTCCCGCTCTATATGGAGTCCCCAAAACGCATAAAAATGCTAAGAATCCGCCAATGAGACCCATTGTCTCCTCCATCAACTCCTGCACAGAACCACTTTCGAAATATGTGGACTCATTCCTCTGCCCACTCACTAAATTGTATGCCTCTTACATCAAAGACACGGGACACATGATAACAACCGTAGAGCACTTACCCTTCAACCATAAGACACAATATCTGGTCACTCTAGATATTGAATCACTATATACAAACATTCCCCAAGATCTAGCCTTAGAAGCGGTGGCAGCACTTCTGGCCAGAACCCCGGGTGATAGACCAAATGAATTCATTCTGGAGTGCCTTGATATAGTACTACATAACAACTTTTTTGAATTTGGAGATGATCTTTTCCATCAGATCAAAGGCACCAGTATGGGAGCTTCATGTGCTCCTAGTGTAGCGAATACATACATGGGCGAATTCGAATTAAAACATATCTTTAACGAAATAGCCCCTTTTTATGAGAACATACAGGCATGGCACAGATTTATAGATGATATTTTTTTCATCTGGTCAGGGAATGAACAGGATCTTTTAGAATTTATTGAGTGGCTTAACCTCAGTGATGTGAATCTAAAATTTACGGCCAAATACTCTACAGAGAAAGTGGAGTTCCTAGATATTTGGATCAGTGATGGCAAAGGTAAGATCGAAGTTAGCCTCTTCAGAAAACCGACTGCGAAAAACACCATTCTGCAACATAGCAGTTTTCATCCAAGTTGTCAGAAGGACTCCATTCCCTTTGGAGAGTTTTTAAGGATTAGACGTAACTGCACCAACATGAGTGAGTTCATCTTCCATGCAGAAGAACTCCAGAAAAGACTTCTCCACAGAGGTTATCCTAGACGACTAGTGAGACACTCCATGAAACGCGCCAAATACTATAACAGAGACGCTTTGATCTCTGGGAGACAAAAACCCTCACTCGACAAGATCGTCTGTGTAGTTAACCACTCTAGTTTGAACAATAAAATTCAGAAGGTACTACACAGGAATTGGAAAATCCTCAATGTCTGCGAAGAAGATAGTGCTCTAGCTCCCCCTATCGTAGCATTTAGAAGAAATTCCAATCTAAGAGACAAGCTGGTTCATAGCAGACCACGTCCACGTAAAGAACATCAGATGACCATTGATGGACTCCCCCCTATCTTAGGGAACCACAAATGTGGCAACTGCCATGCGTGTCCTTCAGCGATTACCACCCAAATTTGCAACTATGGCTCTAAAACAGCCAAATTGAAAAGCCACACGAATTGCAGAAGCAGTAATCTTGTCTATTTAATACTTTGCCCCTGTGGACTAGGTTACATAGGAGAGACAAGCAGAGAGTTTAGAACTAGACTGTCCGAACATAAATCTGCGATCAGAACGGGAAAAAGACAAGCCCCAATGGTCAGTCATTTTTTGGATCTGCACCACACCGAGAAAGAACTTCGTTGGCTGATACTGGAGAAAGTTATTTCAAAAGCAGGACGAGACACAGATAAAATAAGAAAGGAGCGAGAATCCTTTTGGATTTTCTACTTTGACACAGTGCGCAAAGGTTTAAATGAGGAAATTGTGTGGCTGGTCACATAATTCCCTCAATTTATCTGAGGGTCACATGTTGGGCACACTAATATTAGTGATTAAAACCTTATATCCACTCTATTGAGTGTCTGATACTGCCCATTTGACCCACCATGACTAAATCTTAAACGACCTTTTGAATCGAAGGTTCGTGGGCACACAATTACCCATTATGTATAGTCCAGTAGCTGAAAAGATTTGTCACGTACTGCCTCCCGAATTCAATTACTTACGGTTTGAACACTCGTATTATGGCGCGCTGAGTATAAATATATTTTTACTGATGGCATTGGATCCACCATGACTAAATCTCCAACGACCTTTTGAATCGAAGGTTCGTGAGCACACAATTCCCCATTATGTATAGTCCAGTAGCTGAAAAGATTTGTTATGTACTGCCTCCCGAACTCAATCACTTACAGAGTGGCTCGTTTTTGAACACTCGTATTATGGCGCGCTGAGCATAAATATATTTTTACTGATGGCAGCATATCCTTAACTCCCTGGGACTCCTACCGATGTATTAATTAAGAGTTACTCCCTAGACGGCTATTTTCAATCATGGCACTGTACTGTAAGCTTAGCCTCACATTAGAATATGGCGCCCGCAGTAACACGCACAAAGCATTGGACTGCAAGTCCTTCCTACGCGATCACGTGGGATTCCTTGTGACCATCTTTTAGGCCAACCATCAATCAGAATAAGATTTAAAATCCGCGCTAAAATTACGAGTCTCGACGAACTTTCCCATGGTGATGTCCGAGTTAGACCGACACTCTGCTATAATCAGGTAAGCCCTGTTAACTGGCCGCATCGTCCCGTACTAAGCGTTAGGGTACACTTGGTACCAAAGCAAGGCGCATCGTACTCGTTAGTATATTTTCAGCACGTATTCCGAGCTATGTCCAGTATGTTTGTAATAACATCGGAGTGCTCCAAAAGGAACACAGCCCTCCCATAATCTGCCATCTGTCAAGATACATTTTTAGCACATACTTTAAGCATGGACTAACAAGCCTGCAAAAGACATCGTTGTGCCCATAAAGGATTAAAAGCTTTTCTGCGACGAGCTATACAACCCCACATCAAAAATTAGTAGTACCCCAACGTAAAAGTCCGTAAGGGTTGCGCTTAGACAGTGTGATGCTAGACATAACAAAATGGTGGCTATTATAGGCATATATATTGAAACTTTGCTGTTACTTTCCCAGAGACACCCTAGCAGCATTGAGCTCTAACAGTATTGGTGGTTACAGTGCACTGCGCGGAACCTAAACCTTGCCCTAAGAAGAACTTACACGCATTTGAAGTAGTGAAATCACTACCATTCAAAAAAGAAAGGGTAAGCATTCCATTATGCCCTGTACGTAAATGATGTCTAATCCTTCTCACTATCACAGACACATGACGACCTATTAGAGGCTCTGTCAGTTAGGTATGACACATTGTGATACTTTGTTGCCATTTCCCTAGAGGGCACTGCAAGCAGAACCATCCAGGTTGTAACTACACAGCGGATAGCGCGGAACGAAAATACTTGACTGAGAGAGTCGCTATCCGCCTCTGGACTGGGAATTTCAATACTCTCGTAAATGCGTAAGGGTAAGCATTCCCTTATGCCCCACATGTAGAAAACATAATTTATTGTGTCTCTCAATGCACAGTATTCCAAACAATTGTAAACTTTTCTATCCAGACGCAGAATGCCCTGAAATTTACTGAACAGACAAGATTGCCTATAAAACCACTATCGTGACTGGCACTCCAATTGTTTATCTTATTACTCAGGTAGCCTGGTCTATGTACAATTTGTCTTACACTTGTAGGTCTTATTATTATTTTTGTTCACTTTCTGGTGAAGGCTTACACTTTTGTAATCACTCTTAATGATTTGAGCTACTTTCATACATTGTGGCAACATGTTGGGTTTATAACATGCTTTGATGATCCCAGATGTATTAACTGTGGATCTACTTAAGTGGTATGAAGTCGTAACGTAATGTTTAAAAATGTTTCCTGCCTCATTCTAAAATTAATATATCTAATCCTCTACAGATAACCCCGTCTCATTTTAGGGCTTTAAGCCCCTTCAGTTGGTGGCCCTGAAGAAGGTGTTTCCTCACCGAAACGCGCGTAGGCCTATCCTACCCATCTAGAGGAAAGGTCCCAAGAGACCCAGCACGATTAGAAAAAACTGTGCCTACTGTTGTCTTTTCCCTTCAAATTCTTTTTTAGGGGACCTTGCCAAACCTCTAAATGCTTGTCACTATTTTAAGAGTATGAGTATGACTGATGTATGTTTGAGAGTATGAATTGTTTTGTGCTATATTAGTTACGGGGTTATGCACATTCAAATGTAAATGTTCTTTGTTCTGTATATCACGAAATGAATATGTATGTGTAGTGTCTACAAAATAATGGATAATGTTTTTTAAATAGATCTCACTTAAATTGGAAAAAAGTGGAAAAAAATAAAAATGGTTACTAAATAATATCTTCGTTTTGTTTAATTGTTTACTCAATGTTGGCAGGTGAGAACTTGTTTAAGTCTCTGTTAAAACAATATAGGTCCTGAAAGAGTTTTCCCAGACTTTCCCATAATCTACTATGGTCAACGCAATCAAAAGCGGCACTAAGGTCAACAAATACCACAAATAAATTCCCTGCCTTCGCTTGGGTATATTTCCCCTGTATCAATGAAAAATTTAAAACCTGTTCAATAGTACCCATCCCATCTCTAAACCCGTATTGGACCCGGCTTAAGATGTTATTGTCCTCGGCCCACTGTTGGAGTCTGTTTAACACAACCCTTCCTGCAAATTTCATAAAGGAATCTAGGAGGGAAATAGGGCGATAACATGCAGGATTTTCCCGGTCGCCCTTTTTAAAAATTGGTATTATCACAGACTCCGACCAGGATTTAATAAACCCCTCGGCACAGCAGGCTTGTAAAACTTGAGTTAGCAGTGGGGACCATAGGTCTATTGTACTTTTAAATAGGTCAATCGGTATCCCATCGGGGCCTGGTGCTTTACCTCTTTTGCTCTCATTTATTGCCGTCACCACTTCCTCATGTGAAAATAGGATGTCAATTGGCGTAAACTGTTACCAGATATAAAAGGTTCCCGTGAAAGATTGGTATCCTCATTGTTCTTATTGCCGTACACTTTGGAAAAGAAACGTACCCATGAGGGCTCATCTATTGCTATCTCAACACGTGCTTCCTCCTTTTTGGCAAAAAATGGTGCTTTAACTGCCTGCCAAAAATAAATACAGTCTTTACGCAGGGAAGCCTCATAAAGATTATTCCATGCTAGGTTTTTGAGTTCTTTCTTACGGTTGCTTCTTGCTAGGTTATAGGCCTTCCTACACGCTCTAATTTCCTCATAATCCCTTTCTGATTTACGAAGGGCAGCCTTTAATAACAAGGAGTATGTCTTAGAGCAATTTTTATCAAACCATCCCTGGTCTTTATTAGGTACGGCTCTTGTTGGGCGAGTTAGCAAATTCTGAATCACCGCTGTAATTTCAGAAAAAGCATATAAAATGTCTCTGTGGGTTGTCCCTTCCTGCAGGCACTCAATGATGGGAATTGGAGCGTTTGCTATAATTATAGGATTTAGTGTTTCGGGGTCATTCCGACTCCACTTGAGGGAGAAACCGTTTTGGCGGGCCAATACAACATCTTGGTTCCAAGCCAAACTTTCCGAAATCGAAAGTATACATTTGGTTGGTAGCAGAATATTTATGCTTAATGGTAAGTGATCACTTAGGCCATTTGGGTGAATACAGAATTGATCAAACCAATTGGAATAGCAGTTTGGTATAATAATAAAATCTATCGGGGAATTAAATCCCCTTCCAATGAACGTGGGACTGAACTCAACACAAGGAGAACACAATGTATTGGCAAAACCTAAATCAAAGGTTGCCATCATTTCATTAAAACTTTCTGCTCTGTCTGAATGGGCAAAGTGGGCTGCATGGACATTATGATCTATATCGATATCCCCAGACCCACATACAGGATTTCAACAAATACTAGTATTGAAGTCCCCACCCCAAATCATAATCACATCCTTTCCTCTAGGAACAACCAGATTAGTTAGAGAATCCGTAAGGTTTTTTAATATTCCTACAAAATTACCCTTGTTGATGTTATTATAAAATTAATAATCACTACTTCAATTTGCATAGAGAGGTGAATGTTGATAATTTGGTAATAAGGGGTCGATGTTAGTGTTTTTATCTTCTGGACCTTTGTCATGTTCGAAATGTAAATGGAAATTCCCCCTTTATGTCTCCCATGGACTGAACGCAAGGCAGGGATATGATATGTTTTAAATCCATCAATATGCAGTGCGTCCAATAGCCAGGTCTCCTGGATGCAAAGAATATAAAAATTGTTAATAAAATCTACCCATAATTGATTGTCCACCTTAGATTGTAAGCCAGCTATGTTCCAAAAAACCACTCTAACATAACATTTATCAGAGTCAGTTTGGGGAAGAAATTCCTGGTTCCCATTTTCCAGTCTTTGCTTCCCCTCCGGCTCTGGGACGATGACGGGCCTATTTAATATGTCAATAGGAGATACTGCTTCAATAAATTCACTGTCCCTAATAGGGTCATTTAATACAGTTTTAAAAGAGCCTACTATGTTTGAAGCAGTTAGGTTTTGATGACCCGTTATAGTGTTTACATTTATGGAGTTATTACACTTAAATGTCGGGTTTTCTGTGCAACCCCCAGACAGCGAGTCCCTTATGCCTTTGGTAGGTTCCTCGGCAAATACTGGAAAACTACGCCCCTTAGTGATATTAAAAGCCTTATCCGATCGTTGATCATATCTATTGATAGGAGCCATACGTCAATCCACCTCCTCAGTGGAGCTAGAGGGCCAAACCTATTAGATACTTCAATATTGTACAATTGACTCATATGAGATGAGGCTGGACCAATTAGGGTAGAATAATTTTCGTATGATCTTGGGTGATAAAAATACCCCAGAGGCAGAACATAGATGCCCTCAGTCATATAATTAGTAGTAGCTGTTCTGGTTAAAATTGTATGGACTAAGCAGGGGGATCCCAAGGAGAGAACAACACAATCCCCTTTAAACCTTTTTCTGTTATCTCCCACCCACGGGACTCGTCTCACCATTTTGAATGCGGAGAACATCTCCTGTGACAAACCAATTTTGGTAGCCAAACAATGAATAGCTTTATTTTTCAAGGAAATCCATGATTCTTGGTCGCCCTCTGATAACTGAGGGACGTTTGCCAGAATCACGGTATAAGGAACCGCAGCCGGGGGGAGATTTAAAGTATGAGCAAATGGATGGGGCTCTTGACTAGAGCGCATGCAGGTGTCTTGGGAGGAGCCAACATCAAATTGGATCAGATCATCCCTCCCTTCCTTTCTAGCAGCCACACTCCCTCCCCCACTTACCTTTACTGCCCTGTGCAAATGCCCACCAGGAACTAAGTTCCCGGAACTTTTAACACTGGGGGCTCTATTTGTATCCCCCGTCCTTTTACTTTGGTTACAATAATCAATATGATTGACTGGTAAAGTATTCCATGTGGTGTTATCTGCGCCATTTACCTCACTGTTTACAAGTGGTATAATGGTCCTTTCATTTAGGCGCCCTGTAATGGATGCCAAAGTTATCTCGATGTTGTCCAATCTCTGTGCGAGAGTATCGATAGATTCCTTAATCAATATAGTTAAATTGCTTAATGTGCTCATAATTCCTGGGACATTTTTACCAGGTTGGCCTCTACTTTTACTTTTATTTTTACTTTTATTACTAGGGCGAGTATCACAATCTTCAGTTACGATAGAAATACCCAAACTCTGTGTCAGCTCAGTTTTGATTGTTAAAGTATTAGTAACAATAGGGGATGCTGCTTTACATCTTAAGGGCGAGGTACTATTTGTCATTACTTTTTTCTTAGAAATACAAGCCCTTTTTAGCGGTGGCATTGATGTTGTGTCTGGGTCGATTAACAAAATCTCATTACTGCCTGTCTGGACGCATCCATTCTGTAATTCCAAAGTTAGTGCGTGAGGGTTTATCTCCTCCCCCAATGACATACACTTAGAGGGGACTGGCAAATCCTTATGCAAAGCCTCTTCTACATTGCATATTTGTTTTTCTATTGCACCTACAGCCCCCGTCAAATATTTCAATAACAACATACTGGGCTCTTTAGCCTTTGAATGTTTTTCAGTAGTAAGCACATGCTGAAGTTTACGTTTGCCCATCACAAAGGCAGCAGAATGGCCCCAGCAATGCTAGCCCCACGCTCAATGAATCGTACACGGTGTATCCGTACTGTGATTAGACAGCCTCCACAAACATTACCAAAATAGTAAGCTATGGGAGGCCCTCCGATGGTTTATGCGCCGACTGGCGCGCTGAGAGTGCGCAGTTCGTCGCGCGTGTCCGATAGCCACCTGGGAGTTGTAGTCCCCTTTCAGAGGCTCAGTGGCAAGATCCGCGGCAAAACCCGCTCTTGTTCCGACGCTGTAGTTCCCGACTGCAGGGAAGGCTGGGCAAAACACAGCAGCATTCTCCCAGCAAGGCAAGCTCCTCCAACTAACGGGCGTCCCGCGCTGCGGGAGGCCCTCCGATGGTTTATGCGCCGACTGGCGCGCTGAGAGTGCGCAGTTCGTCGCGCGTATCCGATAGCCCCCTGGGAGTTGTAGTCCCCTTTCAGAGACTCAGTGGCAAGATCCGCGGCGAAACCCGCTCTTGTTCCGCTGCTGTAGTTCCCGACTGCAGGGAAGGCTGGGCGAAACACAGCAGCGTTCTCCTAGCAAGGCAAGCTCCTCCAACTAACGGGCGTCCCGCGCTGCGGGAGGCCCTCCGATGGTTTATGCGCCGACTGGCGCGCTGAGAGTGCGCAGTTCGATGCGCGTGTCCGATAGCCCCCTGGGTCTTGTAGTCCCCTTTCAGAGACTCAGTGGCAAGATCCGCGGCGAAACCCGCTCTTGTTCCGACGCTGTAATTCCCGACTACAGGGAAGGCTGGGCGAAACACAGCAGCGTTCTCCTAGCAAGGCAAGCTCCTCCAACTAACAGGCGTCCCGCGCTGCGGGAGGCCCTCCGATGGTTTATGCGCCGACTGGCGCGCTGAGAGTGCGCAGTTCGATGCGCGTGTCCGATAGCCCCCTGGGTCTTGTAGTCCCCTTTCAGAGACTCAGTGGCAAGATCCGCGGCGAAACCCGCTCTTGTACCTATGCTGTAGTTCCCGACTGCAGGGAAGGCTGGGCGAAACACAGCAGCGTTCTCCTAGCAAGGCAAGCTCCTCCAACTAACGGGCGTTTATCAAAACAATGAATTCATGAAATGTTTACCAATAGAATGAAGTTGGCGATTGAAAAGGGGATAAATGCTTTAAACAAACATATAAAATAGAATAATTAACTAATGAACATGGTATGAGATTTCCAAATAGAACTTTGGTCATATAAATTTGACTCCAAAGAGTGCTAAAATGATCTAACACTAAAGAAATAATGTTAAACAGACTGTTCGTTATAGATTCCTTACCTTAGATTTACCCTCCGGTTTCAGAGTGGATCCGAAGATTTTTTTCTTAGCATTACCCCTTCGCGTCGTTAGGTGGCATCGGTCGACTCCTCATCCGTCGTTGGTGTCGTGGTCACCAGAATGACATTGCGGTGTCTACTTAGACGCCGCTCCTGCGCGCTGATGTCAGTTCTTTCTTTTTTCCACGCCAGCCTTGCGCAGATCCGGAGAGAGCTATCCCTTTAGTCATAATTTTTCTTTTTTTTCTCGACATTTGTCGAATTGTTTTTTGAGTCTTCCGACCCTTGGTGTACAAAGGATGTCCCATCGAAGAACTGGGTTTAAGCTGTGTGAGGCCTGTAACCGCCTGATGTCAGTTACGGACCACCACCTCATGTGCTTTTGGTGCCTGGAGCGCGACCATGACCCAAAGTCGTGCTCCGACTGCCGGGCCATGAATCCAAAGTCTTTGCAGGAGTGGTCGAGAATGTTGTTGGAGGCCCGGCAGCCAGCTCCACGTCGCACGAGGTCCCGGTTGAGAGGAAGGTCTCAGGATGGACCGCGGAGCCACCAACATCATTTATCATCAAAGTCTTCGAGGTTTTCGGGCAAGTCGAAGCACAAGAAAAAGCCGAAGAAGCAGCTTCACTCTTCACCTTCTTCCTGTCTGTTGGCCGGTGCGACGCAGGACCCAGAGCATGATAGCTCTCCAGCTTAGTCTTCGGAGCCTATTCCAGGGAAAGCTCCGAGCTTCCCTCCTTTTCCCGGTGCAGGAGCGTCCCCTGCCCAGCTTCGAGCTTACTGAGAAGCGCTTCACAGCAGTGGGATACGGTTGTGCAAGTGCTGTCGCAGTGCCTGGAGGAGGCCTGGGCTGTTCTCACAAGTGCAGTGGAAGAGGGTAGAGATGCACCCAAATTCACAATCAGATATGGGGTGGATACCGCCGACTCACTGGACAGAATAGTTGCCATGTCAGTATCCCTGAGGCACTATGCCTGGTTGAGGACTTCTGGTCTATCTGGGGATGTCCAACCCACCTTACTGAACATGCCCTTTGATGGCCGTCGCCTTTTTGGTGATAAGGCAGACTCGGCGCTCGAGCACTTTAAGGATTCTAGGGCAACGGCCAGATCCTTCAGCCTCACGGCGACCTCTCGCCCCACGTAGTCTGCTTTTCGCCCTATTCGTAACAGGTGCCCCACCACGTTCGCCCCAGTCTAGCCACCGGTTCACGCAAGCTTGCCATCCTGTTTGTGGCCACAGACGTGGGACCCATCGACCTTGCGCGTCTGGGGGCCTGCGAGTGGGCCAGTCCACACATAACTCCCCCCCCCCCATGCAGCAGCCTCCTAGTCCAACCTTTCAGGGCCACCAGAGGCCATTAGGCGGCAATATTCGCCATCACCTCCCCCACTGGCACACCATCACATAGGACAGGTGGGTTTTGCAGATAGTCCGAAGGGGCTACTCCCTCCATTTCGAGACTACCCCTCCCTCCATGCCACCAACCTTCCATCGCATGTCTGACGATCACTTGGCCCTTCTCTGCAAGGAAGTTGCAGCTCTCTTGGCCAAGGGAGCTATTGAAAGGGTCCCTGTGCCAGAAGAAGGTTGTTGGTTGCTAGTCCCCTTACTTTCTGGTACCCAAGAAGGACTAAGGCCTGCGTCCTATCTTAGAGCTCAGGGCCCTCAACCGCTACTTCCGGAAGGAGAAGTTCAAGATGCTCACGTTGGCTCAGGTCCCAATTTGGGAACACTACTACCCTCCTTTATTACTGTTTGGCTCAGGTCCTGTCTGCCCTCGACACCGCAGACTGGATGGTAGCGTTGGACTTGCAGGATGCATATTTCCATTTCCCCATCCTGCCAGCTCACAGGTGTTACCTACAGTTCACGGTAGGCCATAAGCATTTTGAATTCACCGTGCTCCCCTTTGGCCTTATCAGTGCCCCTCGGGTGTTCACAAAAGTGATGGCGGTGGTCGCAGCTCATCTGCGCAGATCAGGGGTTCCAGTCTTCCCCTATCTCTACGACTGGCTGTTGATGGTAGCTCGCCCCAGGCTGTCGTCTTCAACCTCCAGACTACGGCGGACCTCCTGCATTCGCTGGGGTTCACTATCAACGTGCCAAAGTCACACTTGACTCCCTCTCAGAAGCTCCTCTTCCTCGTAGCAGTTCTGGATACCGCACAGTTTTGGGCTTATTCCCAAACAGCGAGTCCGGGATATTCGGGCTATGAAACTGATGTTTCAGCCACTAACCCGGATTTCAGTGAGAATGACCCTGAGGCTGCTGGGCCTCATGGCCTCCTGCATCCTGCTGGTGGATCATGTCAGGTGGCATATGCAGGCTCTGTAGTGGGACCTGAAGTCCCAGTGGGCGCAGCATTAGGGCAATCTTTCCGATGTCGTCCTGATCTCAGAGGGGACTGCACATAAATTGCAGTGGTGGCTAACAAACGAAGATAGGGTCAGCTGCAGATCCCTCTCCCATCCCCAACCAGAGCTGACCCTGGTGACCGATGCGTCACTCCTGGGATAGAGCGGTGTGAGAAGTTGGCCTGGCATATGCTGTCCACTAGTTATAGGGGACACCTTGCACCAGTCCAATTCGACTCTTATGGTGATAGGTTAAAAGACAACCTTTAAAGAAAGCTATCCTAGTGGTAGCTGTGGAGAACAGCCTTCAGGCTAAGTCTTGAAGGAGTGTTAAGCTTATTGTTTTACCATAGATAACCTCTTGAATAACCAAATGAAAGAGTAGTCCACACAGGTATATATATAAAATATATGTAGTTATTCTAAGAATAATCCCTACTAGTCTCTTTATGAAACTGGAAGTAAAGATACCATTCAAACAAGCATTGATAGTTACAATAAATAGCACTGGAATCATAGGGCCCGGGGGGGGGGGGGACCAAACCATATATTGAAAAGTGGTATAAGAACCACGACAATTCTACAGACAGTGCCTAGGGCACTTGGGGTCGCTGGCCCCTTAAGAAACCACCCAAGGTAGTGAGGAAGGGGGCCCACGGGAGACGCGTGCAGTGGTATAAACTACTGTTGGGATCTCTATTAAACCCTATGGAGAATGTCGCGGGTGGAAATTGCAAGAATTAAAACACTTCTAGCAGGAGTTCAAGTTCAGCAGCTTAGAGTTAAGCTCTTGGAGGGCCCACACCCACAACAGTACCGAAGTACCACTGTTACCTGCCCCAGGGAAGCCGGGTGCATAGGTCGTTTTCGATGTTGTGTCGCGTCGCGATCTCGTTTTCAATGGGAAAAGGTGAAGAACTGCTGCTGGCGTGAAGCGTTGTCGATGTCGTGCAGATTGAAGATGTAGATCTTGAAGGTAAGGTCCTAAAGCAGAGGGGACAGAGTCAGGGTCACGGCACAGTGACCAGGAGGCTCAGGAGAAAGAGCCCTTCAATGTCGGGTGCTTCCAGGTGGAAGATGGGTAGCTTGGATCGTCAGCCACGGGGTCCAGGAGGCTTCAAGGAAGGCCAGCTTCTGGAGGGCGACTGTCCCTCGAAGGAGGAGGGTCGCTGCGGTGTTAGTGTCCGGATTGGATCCACTAAGCCTTGAAAACCGCAACCCACGCAAGGATCACAAAACAGCTACGGTGCAGACCCACGAGGTCTGAGCAAGGTCTCCAGCGAGGAGACTGTAGAGCAGGCCTGGAGCAACCAGGGGAGCCCTTTAAAGTGAAGATTGACCTCCGCTAGGGCCCACCAGTCGAGAGACAAGGGACCACGGGAGGCAGCAATTTTGCGTGCGTAAAGATGCGCCCACGGGTCGCCGGAGCGGGCTAGGGCGTCGATCTTTGGCACAGATGATGCTGAGAGGTTGGCTCAATAATGGGCCAAAGCACAACTTCCCCACTGGTCGGGGTTGTGTGCTATGCAAGAGGTGGCCGGTGTCCTGGGGTATTGGGGATCTCGACACCCACGGTACTGAGCTCTGCTGTGCACACTCACTGGCCTCTGGGATGCCTGGAAACCCACCTCAAGGTAGGCAGAAGTCTTCGATGTAAGTAGGAGCAGCGGAGTTCCAACCGGGTCACTTACAGTGTTTCAGGTGCCTGCCAAGCAGGGGGGTAATTCCTTTACCCCAAGGGAGATTTCTTCATTCAGCTGTGCGGCAGCAAGTCGAAGGTTCAAGTCTGTGAAGTCCAAGATTAATCTGAGGCTCTGGGGACCCTGTATTCACCTTTATCCAAGGATTAGGGGAGTGTCTAGATCAGAGCCCACCAATGAGAGTTCAGGCGGTAAAGGGTGGCTACACCGTCTCCTCTTTGTGTGTTTTCCCACCTGGGCAGGGGACAGGATGCCCCTGAACCGGTTTGAGGCGGTGTATGCAGAAGTAGGCACTGGAGAAGCCTACGTGCAAGTCTGAAAGACATCCTATGGTACACCCACCCAGTTCCAATCCACATAGTCTGTCTGGGGAGGTGGGAGCACCTCCCTGCAACAAGATCAAGATCCCTATTGTCCAGCTGCCGTGGCTGGAGTTCTGCCCAGCAACAGGCAGCCAGAGTCGTGTGGGTGGCGGGTAGCATCCATTTTGTACTACGTGTGCACTTTTAAATTGGTGTCTAAAATCTGCCACTTTTACCATATCGCCCCTCTAGCAGGGGGGAATCATGCCCTCACTCCCATGGTTGGATTGGGGGTATGATTCCTAC
This sequence comes from Triturus cristatus, assembly GCF_964204655.1. Lineage (NCBI taxonomy): Eukaryota > Metazoa > Chordata > Amphibia > Caudata > Salamandridae > Triturus > Triturus cristatus. Next base: position 275,124,534 of record NC_140593.1, on the reverse strand, counting down.
GTGTTTGACACCAAACACGACATGATTCTGTGCAGCCACTCTCAAGTTATCACGCTATCGCGATTACTTATAATGCGGTTAAGAGTATATGGTAAGGCTGCACTACAAACAACCCAGCAATAGTTTTACGAAGGTTGCAGAGGGGCCCTACTCAGGTAGGGGTTCCCCCTCACACATATCTCAGCACCCTGCCTTGTAGGATTAGCAAGGCCTGCCTTAGGGGTGACCTGTGAGGATATATGTGTTGTATTAAGTGGGATACATGATACCTATATCCCTGTAAGGGGTGCAAGCACCACCTCACCCAGACTACAGTAGTGGTCTGGTGGGGTCAGTTTGTATGGCTGTCCCAGGGGTGGCACAATAAGTGCTGCTGCCCCTGGTATGCCTCTAAGGGACCCATGCCCTGGGTACCTAGGGTACCATCTACAAGGGACTGATAGGGTGTCCTCGGTATCCAATTGGTATGTACCTAGGGTACTCACATCAGTTTAGAGAGGAAGTAGATAGGCTGGGGTCCTGGATAGCAGGGCCACAGCCTAGCTAGAGTCAGAAAACATCAGCAAAAAGTTGGGGGCAACTATGCAGTCGATGCCACTCTCCTACAAGCGGCCACTTAAAAGAGGTGAAGATCAGAGGACTCTGGTCTCTGGCTGAGTCCGGCCCCCACATCAACCTTTTGGAGCTCTGGGTGATTCGTCTGGCACTGGAGGCATTCCTTCCCTCTATATAGCGTAGTGTAGATGTTCACAGACAACACCACCGCCATGTGGTACTGCAATAAAAAGGGCGGGGAGGGGTTGTGGACCCTATGTCAAGAGCCTCTTCACCTTTGGACATGGCTGGAATATCGGGGCATGTCCCTGGTGGTTCAACACCTGGCATGTTCTCTGAATGCCATGGAGGACGAGACCACTTTGACTGCGCTGAAGGATAAGTGGGAAGCCGATACCGGAAAACCTATCCCGGAACTGACATGGCCTGCACTTCAGAGACGGGCCTGGAAGAGCACGCGTAACGCCCGGTTTCAGCTGGTGCAGTATTTCACCCTGCATAGGGCATACCTGACGCCGGCTAAATTGTTTCAGTATTTTGGGGGCCCCATGCCGCAGTGCCCTCGTTGTGGAGAGGAGGGGGCTGACTTTAAACACATGTTTTGGTCCTGCGATGTTTTAAGTGGCTACTGGGAGGAGGTCGTCGGATGCCTGGCCCAAGTGACAGGGCGGGAGTTGCGGGTGGAGATGGGAGTCTGTTTGCTGCTTTGGTTTCCACACACGCCGCGCACGAAAATCACTAGCAAGTTTTGCGACCTGGGGCTGGTGGTGGCCAAGCCAGAAATTACGCTCCACTGGAAGTCGAGGACGGGTCCCAGCGTCGCGAGGTGGAGAGCGACATTTACCAAGTGGGCGGGTAGCGAGGGCACGTTCAGGCTGCAGCGATGACAAGGCTCTGGACATGGCTCGGGCGTGGGAAGCACTAGTGGTTGATCTCCAGGGATGGGGAACCGCGGGGGAGGGAGGCCCTGCGGCACTGGAGCAACAGGCAGGTACTTAGGGGTGGGGGAGGCTAGCTGATTGGCTCATGGGGGCCGGGGGCTCTCCTTTTCCTCTTTGCCTGGGGCCTGTCTGTGGTGGGGGGGGGGGGGGCGGCTCATGGCTCTTAATACGGCTCCTTCTGAGAGAGGTTATCCTGGTAGTAGTCGTCCCGGCACACTGACATGTGGGTGGGGGGGGGGCTGTATTATTTTAGGGGAGGGTTTGGGGACGGCGCATTGGTGGGTGGAAGTGGCCCAGATTGTATTTGGATGTGATTTTATAAGCGGATGGCGGCCACTGGCCAGATGAACATTGTGGATGTCAATTGTGTTTGAGTAATGCAACAAAAAAATGTTTTTGCAAAAAAAAAAAAAATGGAGGACGAGACCAGCCGTAGGTGCGTTATGGATCACAAATGGCATTGTAAGGTATCTTTCAGCAGTGGGGAGAGCCTTGGTTAGATCTGTTCACCACCGAAGATAACGCGCAGTGTCAGCAGTTCTGCTCATTGGAATTTTCAAGGCGGTACTCGCTCGGCGAAGCTTTTCGTCATGAGTGGAACTACCGCCTGCTGTACGCCTTTCCACCTGTACCACTTCTGCCCAGAGTGCTGAAGTAGATCAAGCGCGACAGGGCCCAAGTCATTCTTTTGGCTCCGGACTGAGCACGAAGAGTCTGGTACCTTGAGCTCTTGAACATGACCATCAATCCTCCAATCAGACTGCCTCTCCTAAAGGATCTTCTGTCGCAGCAGCAGGAGAGGGTCCTCCACTCGAATACCTCCAGCCTCCACCTCCTTGCGTGGAGATTGAGCGGCAGCAGTTGACAGCTTTTGACCATCCACCCGAAGTCTGTAATTTCATCTTGGCAGCCAGGCGTCCCTCAACGAAGTCTGTATATGTCTGTAGATGGAACAAGTTTGTGGCATGGTGCACTGCAAAGGCTGTGGATCCACTTTCTGCCCCTCTTGTTCATCCTTTCTTTAGCCCAGCAGGGCTCTGCCCTGGGCACTCTTAAAGGCTACCATTTTGGCCATTTCGGCCTTCCTTCAGCTGCCTGACCGGCCTTCTCTCTTCAACTCCTCTATTGTATATTGCTTCCTTAATGACATTACTCTCTTGTTTCCTCCAACTCCTTTCGTGATGCCCCAGTGGGACTTGAACCTGGTTCTTACTTATCTTATGTGTGCCCCTTTCGAGCCACTCCATAACTGTCCTCTCAGACTCTTGACCCTTTAAACTGCCTTTCTGGCTGCCATCAGCTCTGCTGACAGGGTGAGTGAGCTCCAAGCCCTTCCTTCAAACCCTCCTTTCCTGGCTGTTCATCCGCACAAAGTTATCCTCCGCACTAGGCCTTCTTTCCTTCCCAAAGTGGTTACTTCTTTCCATATAGGACAGACCATCACTTTTCCCACCTTCTTTCTGCCTCCTTCTAAAGAGGAAGAGAAGCGCCACTGTCTGGATTCTATCGGGATTGCACAAAACAATTCTGGGGGGATGACCAGCTCTTTGTTGGCTATGTGGGCACCAAGAAAGGTCGGGCCGTGCAGAAACAAACCATTTCGTGATGGGTCATTCTTTGCACCAAGATCTGCTACTCCTTAGCTGAAAAAGAACCTCTTGTGGGGTTGCGTTCCCATTCCACCAGGGCGATGGCAGCCACTACTGCTTTGGGTCGTGGAGTCCCCCTTCTTGACATCTGCCAGGCAGCTACGTGGGCTTCACTGCACACGTTTATCAACCACTACTGCCTGGCTTCTTCGGCCGTTCAGTTCTCCAGGACTTTCTGGTGTGAACTTGGTTCACAGACCCACCACCGGGGTTGGTATTGCTGGGGTATCTATTCTAAGGTGAGGAATCCATAACTAATTGTCTCTTTCAGATGAACAAGTTACTTACCTTTGGTAACGATATATCTGTAAGAGACATAGATTATTGAGCGAGCTAGGTTTGCCCTAAATCCAGTGACTTATGTACGGGGACTCCATTTCGTCCATCTTACCAGATGTAACGCGCTCCGTGCTATTGTCCTGGCAGGCAGCTCTGCATCATACTCAATGGTCACACAAGCTGACTCAGTGCACGCATCTCTGGCATGGCTCTTGGCTCCGAGAGGTCTGTGGGCTACAGGGATTTAGATCATGGGACCTTATAGGAATCTCGCATTTGGGGGATGTGTGGGTGAGTGGTCATATGTGTTCCTTCCAAGACCTCCGAACCCGATACTCCCGCACCCCACACAAGTTTTCAAATATTTGCAAATGCGACATGCCCTCCACATACACCTACCGGACGACACAAGGATCCCTGAGTACAGCGCTCCCGAAGCGCAGACTATGCTGGGTGACCTGAGGAAGGGGGGTATTTCCCACATTTACCGGACGCTGGTTAACAACACCCCGACCTCACTAGATCGGCTTAGAAGCCAATGGGAAGACTGGGTGGGTGCTCTAGATGAGGAGGATTGGCGTGATGCTCTCATAGCACCCAAGACGGTTACTTCATCAGCTAAACTCCGCTTGATCCAACTATACTATTTGCACGCCACCTACCTCACAACCGGTATGCCTCCACCAGGCTGGCTTTTACCCAAGCGCTTCCTGCACGAGGTGCGGCCATGACCCAGTGGATTTTTCCCCACATGGTATGGGCATGTCCACATTTTGCAGGGGGGACATTGAAGAAGATCTTACAGAAATCTTGGGGTGGGAAGTCCCTCATGACCCATGACATTCTCTTCTGGGGATTACAGATGGGCTGGATGGGTCTAGGAATGAAAAATTATTTCTCAATACGGCAATGGTAGTGGCCAAGCGAGACATAGCTGCATCCTGGAATTGTCCAGATCTTCCTTGCTCTGGGAGGTGGCGGACGGGGGGTGACCTGGTGTGCCACACAAGAAAAAAACATGTACAAGGCGCGAGATTGTCCAAAGAAGTATCGCAGGATGTGGGGCAAATGGTTGGGTACCATGGAGTAGTCAATGTTATGTGTGCAACGTATCTATTTGTACCTTAAGGGGTCGGATATTACGGATTGATCATGTATTTGGCTGTGATTTGTTAACCTCAGTGTCCAAAACTGATTTGCTGGTGTTGTTAATTGTCAAAACAATAAAATTGATTGTCAAAAAAAGAGACATAGATTAGTTATGGATTCCTCCCCGCCCCCCCCCCCCCCCATCCTCCCCGTTCTGCGAACTGACTTCTAGGGTAAGGGACTCCCTTGCAGGGCCCTAGTTTTCGTGCACCAGTGGTCAGTGTTATGCATGGCTCTGCGCTTCTGGCATGGAATGTCGTGTAAAGAACCGACGTCAGCGCGTGAGGGCGGCGTCTAAGTAGATACCGCGATGTCATTCTGGCGACCACAACGCCAACGACGAACGCGGAGTCGACTGACGCCACTTATCGACGCGCAGAGGTACTGCTGAGGAAAGAAATTCTCCAGATCCAGTCTGACGCTTGGGGGTAATTCTAAGGTGAGGAATCCATAACTAATCTATGTCTCTTACAGATATATTGTTACTGAAGGTAAGTAACTTGTTCGAGCCCGTTGGTGGAGCTTGGTGATGATGAAGATTCTGAGAGGTGAATGTGAGCCGGCAGGTGAAGGGCAGAACACCTCAACTACAGCAGAAATCGCTAGAGAGTTGTGAACATTGACGCAGCTGAGGGTGTTGCTGGGTGCAGTGACTAGCGGCCCAGGCTAGTGACCCCAGCCTGGAATAGTGTGGAGGTTGCTCACCCAGTGTGTGTGTGTGAATCCCATGGGCTACTATCTCTCCTCTGGCCTGCATCCCGCCACAACATGGACAAAAGCCTAAAGAACATTGGACATCACATCAGAAGCTGAGGTTGGGTTAAGTCCAAGTAGGCCCTTGCTGTGGGCATCTGAGACCTTCATCAGTCTGAAGAGAAAGGTGTATAGGATGAGCTCACTAAGAGCAGTGGAACATAAGGAACCCAACAGAGCTGTGATCTATGGGATACAGATTATAGCCTTCAACACAGAAACATGATTTTCCCCACACACTGAGTGAGGCCTGAGTTCACTTCTCATTCCTATCCCACACTGAGACAATTCCTGTGAGGTGGCCGGTCGACAAGAAGGCAGAAGAAGGGTCTAAATCTAGTGAAGAGGGAGAGTGACTCCCTCTACAAATACTAGATCATGGCAAGGCGGAATGTAATGTAGCATGTTTCTCTCCCTAGCCAATGGAGTGACCAAAGGCCTGCAGATGTTGCAGTGGGGTAAGGGAGAGGCTGATATGTGGCCGGTGAGAAATGTGTCACAGAAAAATGGGAGATTGTAGAGGAACGAATATATCCATGATGCAGGTATGGTACCCACTAAATAATTTCGGTGCAGGGGGTTACGCCTTTTTCCGAACAGCAACCCTCAGGCCTCAAAGGAGAGATGCTTGAAGTGGCTGCTGTACATGAGCAACCCAACTGAATAGCAATGGACTGAGGCAAACCGTGCAAAATCCCCCTTCAAGGCGAAATGGACAAATTGAAAAACACACATAGTTATCATAAACAGTGACCGAGAGGAATAAAGGTACATTGGCTGCAGGAGATAATCAGAGCTTTCAGCTTCTTCAGATGATATTCTGCAGGGAATCCAGATGACTGTGACTGTATTGGAAACTAAAATAGGAGAAATAGGAATAGATGTGAACCTTCTGCGACAGGATGTGTAGAATGCAGTAGATCAGGGTCACAGGAGCAAAATGCTACATATCTGACCTTGCAGTACAGCAACTTTAGGCTACAGTAGCATCCCTGAATACAGCAGCCCAAATATTAAGAATCAAATGGAAGAACCGACGGCCAAGCCTAACAAAACAGTCTTCACTGCATGAGTTTCCCCAGAGGGTGTGGAGGGCACGGAGGGCACTAACCCAGAGCAATTCCAAAGCCAGTGTCTTATGGAAGTGATTCCTGTAGAACAAATATTGCAGTGCTTCACAATGGAACGTGCACTATGGGACCTATAGCAGAAGCCCCCACCAGATGCCCCACATATGATAATGATGCCTGCTGCTATGTCTGGCAAAGCGTGTTTCAAGGCAAACACCCTTTCTTTGAATCACCCAAGGAGGCATAACATTAGGGGAAGAAATATGGAGGACCCAGCAGCAACATCAAACAGTGGCCCAACACTGGATGGAATAAAAGAGATACAGCTGGGATGAACAGCAAGGAAACAGGAAAAGAAAGCACTCAAAGAATGTACATAATTAGCCCCCCGGTAGTTGTTCCCTGCAGAAGGGGGTCCCGGCTGTCTCTGACAGGCGCAGCAGTTGTCACAGACAAACATGTATAAATAAACCAATTCCAGCCATAGCCATCACCCAGGTTGGGTGAGTAGAATCCGATGTAAGTTTTGAGTGGTTTTTAGGTCGAGCCTAGAGTTGGTGCTGCACCGCGCAAGGCATGCCGTATTCGGTATGAGGAGTTTGGCCATGTCCACCGCTTTTAATTTGGTTCTTTCTGGTGCCTTTCCAACTGCTTGTTTTGTGTGTTGAATGGTGCCATTTGTCCCTCCTTTGGTTGTGTCTGTCAGGCCCATGGCGACTGGCCCTCTTACATGGGTCATTTTGCTTCAGTCGATTTCATACTTACGGCACACTCTTTTTTTTAGGTCTCGCCTAGCGAACGCAGCGCATGCGCTGCTTCGCCTTGGCGAGACTATTGTTGTGGGTTTTGCTAGCGAAGGGAGACAAACAATGTGTGCGCATGGACATGCGATGTGCACGCGCATGGCATCTCCTCTTAGCTTTCAGTTCATGTGCACGTGCACCGCACAGCATCTCTTTTGCTCGCGGGCTTGTTTTTACAACCGTGCGCTCAGCAGCGATTTTAGGAGGCTGGCTTGTTTTAATCTGCTCCCACTGGGTACACATGCTCCAGTCCGCAACTTCCATTTTACAAACTATTGTAAAACACATGCAGATGTACTCCTATGAAAAGCAGGAGTATTTTATTCTCAGGGTAGGAGTGGGACGGGAAACCACTATATTTAATGGGAGTGTAGAAGAAGGGTTTTCTCTCCCAAGGCAAATATTTTCCCTATAAAAAATACGAAGTTAAATGAGTGGCCACTTAGAATCCTTCTTGCCGATTTTCCACCTGATTGAAATTCTGCTTTGGTACATTTTACGCAAGAGAGTTTTCAATTCCCCGAGGTACATTCAGTATTCTTTTTGTATCCCCGAAAAACTAAAATGGGGATTAATCCGACGAGAACAATTTTCTGACTTTTCCCCCAGACTTCAGTGAATCTAGGTGACAGAACATAAAAATAATGCAGCCAGTCGACAGAAGACCCTTTTGCGATTCTGCTGGTCTAGATTGTGGCAATAAACAAGCATTATACAAGGTCAGGCGAGACAGCTTCACGTCAGTTTATTAAAACAGCTTCTTTCCAAATTAAGGGCTGGCAGATGGGCGCGTGAATCCCACAGCAGTCCTCAGTGCAAAAGCCCGCCTGTTCAAGAACTGCCACATCTGATTCACGTCAGGTGTAACCACCTCGCCTCCCCCCCCCCCACGCTTTGTTTCCTATAACGAGCTTCAAGGGGACCTCGCAGAGGAAAAGGCGCCGAGAAGGCCCCTTATTGGTGTTAATAAAGATTCTAATTTGAAAAACAACTGATTGAAACGAGTCATGACACTCAGGCCGCCCGTCCCCAAACAGCCACTAATGCCAGCCTTCTCTGCAGTGCTTGGATTTCTCTTACGTTCAGGGACGCATGTTCCAAATAAAAAAGTAGGGGCACAGAATCTATAGAATTAAAGAAGTAGGGGCACGCCGTGCCCTGCCGTTCCCGCCCACTTCGACCACTGATTGTATCCAATTCCTCGTGGCGGCCCCTGGGGTTTGGAGGCCCTGTGCAGGTGCACAGATTGCACATGCCTAAGGCCGCCCCTGCTCAGTACTTGAAGCTTCTGACCGTCTGTCAGCTTCAAATTCTCCCCAAATCCATACACTTAAAGCCATGATAACTTTTATTGGATACAGGGGCGTAACACAGGACCCTGCAGAGCAGCCCCCCTCCTTTTTTACAGGCCCCCCATTCAGTATAAAGCCTATGGCTATAAGGGGCATGTGACAGTCTAGGACCCCTCATCACCTTCTGCACTGGGGCCCATAATTTTTAGGTTATGCCTGGCGTTAGCAGCGCGCATGCGTTGTTCTCGCCATGCGAGGGCCTTTTGGAATCAATACGGATTCCAAGATAGATGTGCACGCGGACGGACAGAAGATGTGCACGCGTAGGACTGGATGCTTCACTGGCGGCGTGACACTCTGCGCTGCTTACTAAAAGCATCAAATATTGAAAACAAACAGTAGGCAATCTTTGATTGTGCTCATTGGAGTGAGTGTTTGCATGCTCATTTGAGCGAGTGTTTGCATGCTTGTTTGGAGAAGTCTCCGGGAAGTCTGTTTGCTGAATGTTGTTAAAGGTTTTCTTGTTGCTTCTGTCCTGCACCTCCCGGTGTAAAGTTTATGGCACTTGTGTTTTTTTTTAACTTGTGCCATCTTATGAACATCAAAACACACAACAGTGCTTAACGGTTAAATTGACTGTAAAAAGTTGCCAGTGAAGGCACAGGACGTGGGGGAGGGGTGATGATGAGAGACGCGTTGGAAGAGACAATACACAAACCAACAGGTCACCTCACTGAGAGAGACACCGTAAACACCTCCTTGTTCTTGTTTCGTGTGGTTTGCCCTGCCGGTGATGCACTGCTCCCTTCAGTTCTATTAAAAAATACACAAGCCTCCAGGCGTTCCATATTGGGTTCCGATTGTCGCTGAAGGACTCGCTCCGCTGAGGGTGAGTCCAAGGCTGGTGTCGGCGCCAGAGGCTGGGCGCCCCTTGGGGTCCGCTTAGGCTGGAAAAGAACTGTATCCGTGATACTGCTCATGCCTGTTCACAGATGGTGAGGCTGAATGAACAGCTACAACAATAATGGAGAAAACAAGAAAGCGTCATTATGAGCCGTTTCCCTTTACCCAACGAAGACCTCATTACCGACAGAGAGAAAACGAGCAGTGGGATCATCTCATTAACTGCGTGTACTTTTTTTCCCGACTGAATAAATGAGAGAAGGTGCCGAGCATATTAACCGCCTCCATTTTGCGAGCCCTTGCACATCTATCTCCTCGAGTGGCACTGGGTCCGGCAGCAGACTCTTAACGTAAAATGATGTCACTCTGCCCCCCCCCGCAGAATGTGAGAAGGGCCCCTGAGCCTCCCATCTCTTTAAAATATTCATTGGTCTTGGGATGAATGGGGGTCTTCTGAAGGGATGCTTTGCTACAGCGGTTTTGTTGCGACCCTGTTACATACACAGACCATTCTGGCAGAGGAAAAGGTCAGATTTACACATAATGGCAGCGCGACCACATGTAGAAAGGGACGACTTCCTTTCTCACGCTTGGGGTCTTTTTCTTTGCCCATAGATTTTATTTTACGTCAGATAGGAGCATAATTCACTCTTGTAGTTTTAACAAGCAACATTATAGTTATTCAGGTTTGCAAAACTGCTTTCTTTGGGAGTGAAACAGCGCTGTTACGCAATTCCTGAGTTTTGAGGTGGAAATGAAAGAAGACACACGAGAAAAGTAACTTTGCATTTCAAAGAGCATCCTTCTATTTAATGCGCTCGGTACAACGAGGAAAAGAATCAGGATTGCCGCTGACCGCGGCCCCCACAGGGGGCCACTATAGCGGTCGGCGCCCTAGTGCCGCCTGGGCACCGGTCACCCCTCCCCGCCCCCCCCCCCCTCCTGGGGGCAGGGACTCCGGCCGGTGTCCCCCTCCTCTTCCAGCCCAGAAGTGACGCGAGGGGCGTCACTTCCGGGGCTTTTTTGTGCGGGGGGGAGGCTATATAGCCCTCCTCCTCCATGCTGGCGACCTCTTGTTCGCCTTGCACGCCGCATCCCTCCCTACAGCTTACCCGGCGTGGTGATGGCAGCTGGGGGTGAGAATATTGTAATGTTTCCTTTTTTCGTTGCAGGCGGAGTTACAGGGCGATCTGGAAGCAGGCCGGTACCAAGAGTAGCTCTGCGCGGCACCATAGGGGGTGCCAGAACCAAATACGAGGAGCCTCATGGGAGGGTCCTGGAAGCCGTGTCGGCGCACCGCTAGTCCTTCGGGCGGTTATGGGCCTGAACAACCGGGTGTTTGCTATGCGACGCTCCGCCCCGGGAAGGGGCGTGAGTAGAAGTTACCAACGGGCACGTGATCCTGTAAGAGAACCACTTGGACGGCAGCAAAGACGGGGTTCGCCCCAGTGCTGCCTGGCTCATCAGGCTGGCAGGCAGCCCAGTTGGTTGCCTGCCCTTGGATCTCCCGTAAGATATCCCACCTATTACATAACGGTGTATGTAATAAACCTGCAGCATTTTGTACCCAATCAAACAGTCTGTGTTGTGTGATTATTATTGGGTAATGTATTTTAGTTGGAGGGGGGACTGAGGGGTGCCAATGGCAATAGTATGCATATGGCCTGTGGTTAGGGTGAAATGTAAAACGAGGGCTATGAAACGATCTGTGCTTTGCTTCAGCAGATTGACCTTTTCCATGTGTGGAACCGGGCACACGGATGCGCCTCGGACTCGGTTTGAGAGAGTAAAGATAAAACGCTCTCAAACCTGGGTGTCATCACTGAGGGAGGTGCCTTCGACAAAATGAAATCCAGGGGTCAGATCATGCACTTGCGCGAGAGGGCACTGGGGATGGGAAGAGAGAAGAGGGAGTGTTACGATTAAATCTGCAGTTGTCTGTCTTTCCGTGGGGCCTGAGGGGAAGGAATACAAACGGCGGTCAATGGTGAGAACGGATGCAGAGAGTGAATGCACTAGGGCTGGAACCATTTTCGCAGTGGGGTTGCTGCCATCTAGGGCTTTAAGTGGGCCGGGTCCTGCTGGTCCTCCGCACTGGCAGTTTTTAAAGGCAGGTGCTGAAACGGGTTTCTATCGGGCTCTCCATTTTTATCGTCAGGGTGAAAAAAACAAAAAAACCCTTAACTCTGCAATAGAACAACGTGTCTCTGTCTTTGCTGTAACTTCTAAGAGACTTATTTTTCCCTTTATATAGCGCAAACTTGGAGCGCTTTACATAAGCACCAGCTACATTACACTAGGGCATATTCATTTTTTGAATCACAGGACGTCAGGCTCGGACCTGTTTTCTCAGCTCGAAGGTCGGCTGTTCTGGCCTTATGCCACAACTTCGCCCACAAGAGCGCCTAGCATTTTCAATACTCTATACAACGAAGTGATAGTTGTTGCCTATCTATCTTATGCAACTAATACCTATTGACAAAGCCAACAATCCTGGCTTGTTGTAGGTGTAATGTTACTTGTTTTATATGTCTGAATAAATGGACACAAGCAGCAAAATACTAGTGGGGCGGGACACTATGCTAAGCACAGATTTTTAGCTTCAGTGTGTTAAGCCCTGCCCTTAATTACAGCGGCCACAGTCAGGCGGGCAACTAGAGCCCAATTTCGGGGGGGGGGGGGGGGGGGGGGGCTGCAAAAGATTTTGGGGGGCTAATTCTTCCAGCCATAGGCAGAGCTGTAACTAACAGGTATTCCAGTTATCAATGGTACTTGGTGGCATCTTTGCTGAGAGTGGATAAGGACATCAGGAGTCACTTGAGGCTTTGCCCTTCTTTATTGATGGCCCCTCTGCACATTTCACAGTGGGAATAAATAGCATAATACACTCGGCGCATCTGCATCAATGCTACATATATACTGCTGAAGTTTGGCCACGTTGTTAATATAGGTTCAGACTAGAGACTGTTGTGCATGTGACTGTCACTCAGTGCCTCAGGGAAGGGACTGCCATGAGTGATCATCATTCGATGCCTCAGGGACTACCATGAATGACCATCACTTGATGTCTCAGGTGAGGAACTGCCATGAGTGACCATCACTTGATGCCTCAGGCGAGGTACTGCCATGAGTGACCATCACTTGATGTCTCAGGTGAGGGACTGCCATGAATGACCATCACTTGATGCCTCAGGCGAGGGACTGCCATGAGTGACCATCACTTGATGCCTCAGGTGAGGGACTGCCATGAATGACCATCACTTGATGTCTCAGGTGAGGGACTGCCATGACTGACCATCACTTGATGCCTCAGGCGAGGGACTGCCATGAGTGGCCATCACTTGATGCCTCAGGCGAGGGACTGCCATGAATGACCATCACTTGATGTCTCAGGTGAGGGACTGCCATGAGTGCCCATTACTTGATGCCTCAGGCGAGGGACTTCCATGAATGACCATCACTTGATGTCTCAGGTGAGGGACCGCCATGAATGACCATCACTTGATGTCTCAGGGAATGCCATAGGTGACCATTACTTGGTGCCTCGGGGGAGAGACTGCCATGAGTGACCATCACATGAATGACCATCACTTGATGCTTGAAGTGAGGGACTGTCATGAGTGACCAGCACATGAGTAACCATCACTTGATGGATCAGGTGAGAGACTGCCACGTGTGACCAACACTGGAAGGCTCGGATGAGGGATTGCCATGAGTGATCATCTCTTGATGCTTTAGGCAAGGGACTGCCATGTATGACCATCACTGAATATATAGGAGAGGGACTGTATGTGCATGACCAGCACTGGATTGTTCGGTTGAGGGACTCTATGTGCATGAACATCAGTGGAGTGTTCGGTCTAGGGACTGTATGTGCGTGACCAGCACTGGATGGTTTGGGCTAGCGGCTGTATGTGCGTGACCATCAGTGGACAGTTCGGGCGAGGGACTGTGTGCGTGACCATCAGTAGATGGTTCGGGCAAGGGACTGTATGTGCGTGTCCTTCAGTAGCTGGTTCGGGCAAGGTACTGTATGTGTGTAACCATCAGTGGATGGTTCGGGCGAGGGACTGTATGTGCGTGACCAGTGGATGGTTCGGGTAGGGACTTATGTGCGTGACCAGCACTAGAGGGCTGAATTGAGGGTACTTTCATAAACGTAAACAGTTGGTGGCCCATTGGCTTCATGTACTGGTTTCATGCCACCCTTGTCTAGGTCATTGGATCACAGCTCGGCGAGGTGAGCCAGTTGGTTTCTGTGGCTAACTTACTGCCCATCTGGCAGGTGGCCATCCAGCAGCGAGGACCCCTGCAGAGTTGATAATGCTCCTAGAGTAAGTGGGTGGAGTCAGTGAAGGAAGTGAGTGGAGCCAGGGAAAGTGGATGTGGCCTCCTACAAACATTTGAGCACCTGGACTTCATATTTTACATATTAAGCACTGTATGGCTGGGCTTACTTATATACTATTGCGCGACCTCCTCTGATGTGTCTGTAAAACTTACCTATTGTCCTGAAGTTTTGTCCTGAATTTTGACTTCCTGTCCTGAATTTGTGTCCTGAATTTTGACCCTTTGTCCTGAATTTTTACACTCACCATCCTGATTTTGCACCAATGCCAGTTGGTCACCCTAGTGCCAGAACAGAAACGCCTTAAAGCAGAGGTGAACCACTCCACAGCACATTGACAGCAGTCGGCCTGGGAATAATGTACAATGCATTCTGTGGTTTTCAAGCGCTTCAAACAACCGACCATGAGAAAGCTCAGCCCCCCCGCTCATGTACTCCCCCTCTCCCAGCCCGTACATTCGTGCTCCGAGGCCTCCACATAATCCTCCCCCCTCATCTCTCCTCCCCCAACGCGCCACCTGCCCACTCAACAGCAGGAATGCTGCTCTTACCCAGCGTTGGGAGTCAAGAGGGGATGCACTTTCAAAGTCACACTGCCAAACTGCAACAAGACCCGCATGGCATGGGACGGTGAAAGCTTGCCAAAACTTGAAATGGGCTCCCCAGGTTCAAGGTCAGCAGTTCGAGAGCAATCAGAAGAATCAAGCCCGAAACGTGGCTACCCCAAAGACTTCAAATTCCTGAGCAACTGAACGACCCAACACCAGCCCCACTGCCTCTGAACAACGCAAAAGCCACTCAACATTTTAAATATGGCATCTCCTCCTTTTTTGCAATGGCTTGGCATGTGGGCAGCCCACCACAAATTCAACGCAGCTCCACAGTTCTCAAACCTTCAGCCACATCCATCACACACACGAAAAAAGCCCACACCCACCAGCACTACAAAAATAAAGTGGACTCCATTGCTGGATCACCTGCAGGTGTCTGCCATTTTGCCCCAGCTGACATGGGGAGAGCACACCGAACCCTGACCATTGCTCCCCTGGTCAACGGTCAGCCACCGCCACATCCCCTTTCCAAAGCATCATGCCCCACCCCCCCCCTTTCACCGAAACGCTGCTCTTTTCAATACACCCAATAACACAACAAACAACTGACTAAATTGCCGGCCCAACAATCCCTGCACAAACCATACCGCCCTCCCAATCCCAACATCTTCCCATGTGAAGAGCACTCTGCACATTCAACTAGGTTTCCCAGGTCCAAAGTAGGGGCATTTCTCTGACCTTTCCTGGATTGGGGTGGAGGGCACGCCAAAACGCAAACATGGCTCACAATCCCACACAAGGGAGCAACTCCACAACCACACCTTCCTTAACAAAATGCATATGTATGTTATCCATCGGCAAAGTCTGGCAACATCATCCGTCATGCACAACCACCAGTTCCATCACAAATATTGAACCCAACACGAGCCCTTCCAGCCCATCAAAGGAAGCGAAAAGTCTTCTTTACATGACTGCTCCCTCAAACATACCGCTTTCCATACCAACCAACCAACACCTATCATCAAGCTTGCCTCACCCCATTGACCCATCGCAAGCACCACTCTCACTCTCCACACAACTGTCCACACCGACCCTGCCCAACGGCACCCATGAAGTGCTGCATATCTCCCACAAAAATCAGTGTGTCCCAGCATGCAGGGGCGCACAGGGAAGTCACTGTGAAGCTGCCAATGGCTCCAAGGTCTTTGACTCTCCCAAGAACACCCCACCAAGCATTGGGTGCTACAGGATGGACACAGGTGATCTGTGACAAAGCAGAGGCAGCAAAGGCTGTGTCTGGGTAGCCAACAATTGCCCCCTGTCTACCAAGCAACTCCACCACCTCTAGAAACAGCATACAGACAAAACAAATTCTCAACTAGTCACACAACAACTTCACCCCACATGCCAAAATCACAGCTCAAACAAATACAAATGGCTGCAATGAGCATTGATGTCACAAATAAACAATAACTCCAACATCAGCCTCCCTTAAGCACCCGCAGGACCTCTCCAGGAGACCGCAGAGCCCCCCTCGCTACGTTCCCCCCACAGCGCTCCACACTCACCTATGCTCCCTCTCAAACAACACAAGGTACCCTCTTGACAAACAAAACCCGTTTGCGCCTCAAGTCCTCTCCCTCGAACGCCACACAACGGTGGCTTGGCGACACAGAAACACCTCTCCTGTCCCCTAATGTCTCTCCTGGGTGGATAAATAAACACTGTCCCTTGATACATTGTGGCTTTGCAAAGCGGCAAAACTTCGC
The DNA here is from genome assembly GCF_964204655.1 of Triturus cristatus. Taxonomy (NCBI): domain Eukaryota; kingdom Metazoa; phylum Chordata; class Amphibia; order Caudata; family Salamandridae; genus Triturus; species Triturus cristatus. The sequence goes on along the minus strand of NC_140593.1, from coordinate 275,108,472 downwards.
CTGTAGTCACATTCATCTTTTTTTCGGTAGGAGGCAAACATCCACTGTCTCTCGAATTCACGCTGCCCTCCACCCACCTAGGCCATACCACATGCAGACCTTCTGCAAGAGGAAGCATTGCCCTTAGCTTCGTTCACCCAACAGCACACCGCACACACTGTCAGTGGTGTAGAAAGGTCGGGTAGTACCCGGTGCTGAACATTTTTTGTAACCCCCGGCTTAACGTACAAATACAAACAAATAGCATGCATCATAACGTTTACGTTACTTACCAAACTCAATATCGAAGAGGATGATCACAATGAATCAATGAACTAAAAATTTTAAAAAAACATAAATTCAGCACGGCACTTATAAGTTTCAGTAATAATACACAACTAACTCAACAGAATGACGTGGGGTGACTGACCGGCACGGATAGGATTGTTTGCGGGTTGAGTGATGATGAGTCACCGGTTGTTTACGTCTCGCTCGAGTACAAACTGTAGAGGCAGACTTCGGCGCAAAGAAACACCCCCTCCTCTTTCTTATACATATGCTCTCCACTACACATCGTCGAGTTCAGCCGCGTTTCGTTGCATTTGTTGACTGAACGAAAAAGTTTCAATATTTATTATGTTGACTTGAGGTTAATTAATTGTCAGACGAAGTTATTAAACTCGTTTTAAATAATATTATTTTTTTCAAAAAGTGTCGTGTGCCTTCAAAAATATTTTTTATTTTAAAAACATATTTTTGCCATTTTTTCACCTCCCTCAGTGATGACACCCAGGGCGACCCACATCCCCCTTCCTATGCCACTACACACTGTTGCAACTTTCGTGTCAGACACCGAGCACCATCTTCAATATTGGAATATTTTTTATTTTAAAAACATTTTTGCCATTTTTTCACCTCCCTCAGTGATGACACCCAGGGCGACCCACATCCCCCTTCCTACGCCACTACACACTGTTGCAACTTTCGTGTCAGACACCGAGCGCCATCTTCAATGCTGGACCCTGCCTGTGTTTCCAATTTTCCCATAAACTGCAGATGCCACAAAACTGCCTCTTGGCCCATGACAATATGACATCACAATAACTCCTCTATGCGGGTATTGCTGCCGCCTGGGCAGCACCTTTACTGTCTTTCTATTGCTTCAACCATCCAAAGTGACGCAAAAGATGAAAGGTACATGATTTCACAATATGTTACTTCATAGTGCTTTGCAATCCTACACAGAATGTTATAGTGCTGTTCAAGGGCATCGAGGCACGTTTCTTTCTGTCTGTGCGTTAAAAAGCCTTGGTATATTGGAAATAAATGTTTTCTGAGTAAGCATGTATTCCTGCATCAGACTGCATGACCCAGTGTGTAGTAATTGTATAATTCTTCAATCCCTGATGGCACAGCACCCAGGATAATATGCTGCATGGCTAAACAATTATAAGGTCCCTAAGGCGAGACCTAGTGGCTATGCTAGTGCTTGTTTTGTTTTTTAGGTCTCGCTGAGCCCAGCGCATGCGCTGGCTCGGAGAGACATTTTGTATGTGCGTTTTTTAAGTGCTGCTGGCCAGCCAGCAGCACTCATGAACGCTTTCTGCGTCATCGCGATGACTTTCGCTTTCACAGCGATCGTGATCGCGATGACTTTCATGGCCAATGCTTGTTTTTTTTTTTGAGCGCGCGCACAACTCCCGGGCTGCTAATGTACGGCCGCGTGGCGTTACTTTTACTGCCGCGTGGCCAATGCTTGTTTACTTGGTCAGCGGTCCTGGGGCAGGATTCAAGGGCGTTCGAGTGGACGCCAGCGTGTCAGCAACTCGTGGGGTCGAACGGTCTTCCCATCTCTAAGCCACCCGCCTCCCAGCGGCAGTCGCCGCTTGCTGCCTCCCAGGTCGGCTCTTCGCCGCCGGCTTATTCACTGTGCGTGCCCTTCTCGTCCTCGCTCTGGTACCTCTCCTCATACTCTCCTTCCACAACCAGGCAGATGTTAAGGTATCCAGAGTCCGTAGCTAGTGATCGCAGTCACAAAACTAAACACAGCGAACGTCAAGCACATAACGATTCACCATGGAAGTGATGCTCTGCACTCCAGCTTTTCAAAAATAAGACCTTGCGTTCATACCTTTGTAAATAAAGGAAAATATTATAGTGCGCATGATAGCAGCTTGCTCTATTGATGTTTTGAGTTCTCTATCTTTCTGTCTGTCTCATTCTGCCTTTCTCTATCTGCCAACTGTAAATGCCTGTCTCTCTATAAATCTCTATCAATCAATATTTATCTGTCAGTCCTGAATTAGCTTGTTTTATCTTTTTTCCTCCATATCAGTGCTTAATTTGTGTTGGTGTTTGTCTGTGCTCAGGACCGGAGCACATCGGTGGTGGACATTCATAAATATGCAGGCAAGGTCTGCCTATGTTTGAGCAGAACACGTCAGTAGATTGTGTAACCAATCGCAATACTTTTGAAGATGTTAAAATTAGCATTGCTAGGCCATCCCTACAGCTTGAGCTGACCTGGAGTATTCAAAAATGTCAGACTTACTCTTATTTGGCAGCCGTGACAGGAACTGTGAGTGGGTTTAGCTGTAGTGGTATCCTGAGAAATATCTCGGGCCCTGGGAAATATATTTTTCCAAATTAAACACTGCTATTTATCTTGCTGTCCGTCTCTATTTATCTGTATCTCTATCCATGAGCTATCTTTTTCTGCGATATATTATTCTACATCCGTCCCAACGTAGTCCTATTTGGCAGTGTCTCTGTTTATCTGTGGGCCTCTGTTATCTATCCGGGTCCAGCTGCCCCTCTCTATCTGGCTCCATCGATACACCTCTATCGATGTCTCTTGTTGGTGAGGAATCTCTTCGCGCCCGAGCCCCTTGTAAAGCGCGCACCCTCGCCAGTAAAACCAGCTTTTCAGGATACTTCTGTTGTGATTTTTAAGTTGGTAAGCCTGCGGTTTTATCTTCATACGGTAGAGGGTTGTACACTTTGTATACAAGCCCTCCTCACCCTTCCTTGAACCTGCCATTCTCTGAAGCGGCCCTGTTCTTTTAAGGTAACACGTTACGAATGGGAAGTTAATATAATGTATACAAAAATGGTGCTATGTGCGGACTCGAATTGTTAAAATTAGCTCCAGATTCAGTCTTGTATGCCCCCCACACAGCTCTCTGGGTATTTAATATAGTCAAATTCCAAGGGGCAGATGGCTTTACACGGAAAGTTATTGTCGCAGCATGAACAATTCAAATACGAGGTACTGCAGCCAGGGCCATCAGCATTGCTATTTTGAGAGTGACTGTCCATAGACACACATGTCACAGACAGCCAGAAGCGACAATTCCAACCACTGCGACATGGTTTGAGACGAGGAGACTTGAATGTGCACCTATCACTGTGTGACAGGCTGTGATCACAGAAGTCTGACAGCGGATGCCAGAGCGCCTTTCGGGGCACCCCAAGGACAGAGCAGTGCAGATGTAACAGCCTCTTTTTAGGTCTCGCCTGACCCAGCGCATGCGCTGGTCTGGCGAGACTTATTGAGAGGGCTCCAAAAAGTGCTACCAGGCCAGCCTGGAGCTACAGTGCATGTGCGCGGGCGCGCGCGCCGCGATTACCTTCACTTTAGCGGCCGCACGGCCGCTTTGCAGATAGGTCTCGCCTGACCCAGCGCATGCGCTGGTCTGGCGAGACTTATTGAGAGGGCTCCAAAAAGTGCTACCAGGCCAGCCTGGAGCTACAGTGCATGTGCGCGGGCGCGCGCGCCGCAATTACCTTCACGTTAGCGGCCGCACGGCCGCTTTGCAGAGCCAATAGGTCTCGCTTTTGGGACCTTATAAGTAATTAGTTATGCAACTGTTGCATGGCTAACAAAGGCGAGACCTATTGGCTATGCCAATGCTTATTTGTGCTTGGAAAGGAACTCTTTCCAAGCAGTTTCAAGGTCAACGTGACGTTTCTACCCGAAAAGTATATCGCACGTCTTTCAGAGACAATATAGATGGCAATCATAATAAGGAGTTAACTTGACACATCTCAGTGTGTTGAAGGGAGCGTTACAATATAGATGGTTATTATCGACAGGAAGTTCCCGATGGGACAATACTGTGACTTTAAACAGTATTGGAAGAAGTGCGTTGTTTCAATTTGGAAGACAGCTTGTGGGATTTTTGAGAGTATGAGAATTGCACCCTATCAGCATACAAAGGGGAGCAGAGAAGGAAAAGGTCTCCGTCTCTTGCTTCCTGCCCAGACAAGACAAGGAAGGTGTCCGCTTCTGCTCTGCCGTTGGCAGCTGCCCCCCCTCTCTTTCTTACTCTTATTCCCTCTCTGTCTGTCTAACTCCTCCTCACTTACCGAAAACCGTGACTCAAGAAATGGTTCTCACCCTCTCTTTCTTCCTGTCGTTCATTTGTTCCACTGTGAAATGGATGCAAAAAAGAAAAACACTTTTGCTGGAAATGCCGTTTTGACATTTTTCTATTCCAAAGTGCAGCCACGGAAATAAAAGGTTCAAAATATGAAAAATCAATAAAGCAAGACGGAATGTTTTTAAAGTGCCCAGATCGGTTTTATTCAAACCCCAAAAACATTAGCGTCACTTTACTCAGTTTGCCAGTGATGCGCTGTTTTCCCCCGTTGGGGAAGTGCACCAAACCTGGAGGTACTGCGATACCTGGTTGATGGGTGGATTGGAAAACAAAATATGTACGGCGGCTTTGTGTTCACGAATGTGGTCTTTTTAAACCATACTGCTTACGTTTTGTAAGCATATAAGCAGTGGACATTGAAATGGGTCCTTTCTGGGCCCTGTAGTTTTCAGGCAGAAGCACTCACTGATTTCTGAATAGTGAGTGTAAAAGCGTTAAGTTCACCATGTTGTTCCTGCTTACATTTCACAAGCTTTATTTAATCTTTCATTCCCAATGAGTGTTTGCTTTTTCCAGGATGTTGTTACTTTTTCCTTTAGGGAGCATATTGCTCTTGCTAGTGCTTAATTTGAATTGAGTTGCATCCAGTTGTTTATAGCAGGTCAAATTGGATTGTAGTTGAAGGCAAATTATAATTTCTCTCAGTGGGGTAGTATGGTGTTCAGTGAGGGAGCGGATGTAGCACTGGGGGCAGAGCTGCCGAATTTAGAACTGAGGAACCAGGTTCAGCCTTCATGAGCAGTCCCCCAGACCACTCTCCTGAGGGAGCACAATCCCACGCTAGACCTTAGAAGACCCTGCAATTCCGGAAAAGCCCTGGTGTCTCAACACCAGCAGGTGGACCCTAGCAGTGACGTGTGGGTTCACCTTGAAGGCTTGCCCACCACAATCCATACTGAAGTTCACCTCCAGTCTTGCTGGCAGGCCTAAGAAGTAGCAGACCCTAGAGCAACAGTGAGGTCACAGGACCCCTGAGAAGAGCTGGCACTAGGGTGATGCGACCGGTGTGACCGCAACGGGTGCTGACTTTGAGTGGGGGCATTGTATATTATGGTTTCAAAAGCACTTGCTGCCTCCTTCCTGGCCTACAGCAATTTTCGGCAATAATAAAAATGTCATGATAACTCCGGTGAATAAACGTCTTACTAGAGCGAGATCGGAGTTTTGTCTAGTGGAAGTTTTGACTCATGGAAAGATAGCGCAGAGGGTTAATGTCCGTGCTGCTAAGAAATGTACCATGCCCATCACAAAGTGCACATATTGTAAATAGGTTAGTGGGTTACTGCTTTTGACAGTAAGATCCTTTTGCTACTTGCAGTTTATAAGTTAAAATCCTAACAAAGAACAGTGAGCTATTAGCTTTCATCTTAGAGCTGCATACAAACTGCAAGGTATAAACTAGAGCTTTATGTTTTTTTTCCCTAAGCCTTTGATTATCCTAATGTTGCAAAAAGTGTTCATTTGGATAGAAATCAATAATGATTATTAAAGGGACCCTCCAATCATGGTATCAAGTTTTAAATTCTGAGTTTGTGTTTCTCCAGATCAATCACTATTAAACTATACTGCTTACTAATATGGTTGTCATGTGACTCCTACACCTTGTAGTCCTTTGTCTGATGTAACATTTCCCATACAGTGATTTACACACGTAAAATTGATTGTCTCTGTGTATATTGCTGACAACAGAAAATCCATGGCTCAGAAATAAATGGCTTGTTCTTCCACTTTTAAGCATATTTGGGACATTCTGTGATTATAAACATATCCCACTTTGTGAATTTATTTTAATGTCAATAACTCATATTAATCGTTAAATAATCATGTGTATCCATTGGTTGAATTACATAACATAATAAGCTGTAAATGGTCAGTGAAATGCCAAACAAATAATAAAGATTGGGATGTTTTGCCAATCCTGGCCACACCTCTAACTCCGCCCACTGATCCAATCCTCAGGTTATTCCCGCCCTCTGATTCTCCGCCCACAGTTCCCCTACTTTTTTTTCCCCACTTCGACCACTGGATACAATACATATTCGTGGCGGCCCCTGGCAGGGATTTGGCGGCCTCTGGCTTCCACTAACTTGCAAACACCCTGACCGTCACCCCCTCTTCCCGCACCTGTGTTCCTCGTTCCTGATTCGCGCCTCCCCCGCAACGGTCACGCGGCGTGCTCGCGGACGCCGCCATCTTGCTCTGTCTGTCTGTCTGGTCTTCTATCATCCGTCCGCGGCTCGGGACAAAGCCTTTTACTGCTGAGCTGTTGGCGTCCGCGAGATTTGAGAGCCTCCGCGTCCGGCCGAGCCCTGTCACAAGCTCTTATTGGCCTGAGGGCCGCATACCGGACCACGTCCGTCTGTCTGTCCACTCGGGACAGCGGTGACTGGATGCAGGTGAGACATCTGCCTTCTAGGCGGATGAAGCGGGCAACAGGCATGTGTGTCTCTGAATGCAGGGTTCCTTTACTCCCTGTATTTTTCTGGATGTGTCAGTGCTGTCTGTCATTTTGTCTTTCTTTTTGGGTCAGTAACGCTGCCTATTAGTGTTTCTGTCTCTGTGGGGATAGAGTGATCTGCGCAGACTCAACCTCCTCAAACTGCTTCCCGCGTGCGGCGTGGCGTGTGTCATCAGTCTGCATTCTTTCTGGTGGTCGGACTCGGAATGTTACGACGCGTGCGGTGCCATCTAGCTGTCACACATTGCCAAACTGTGGTAGGAAGGTGTGTCTCATTGAGTCTTACAATTTTTTAAATACAAAGAAATAAAACATTTTAGGTGAAAAAGGGAAGAAAGGGAAGCATGATAGGTTTTTGGTAAACAGTAGGTAAACATGAGTAGTGCGTCACATGCTGAGGTTGCGGAAATTCGTTTCTTTTGCAGTTTTCCTGGTGTGCCTGAGTGAAAACGAACCCTTATTTACTACATCGCTGCCCGCGTATCCAGAGGACACAGGTCCTGTCATGGCCCTGCAGCCGTCTGTGCCAGTCTCTCACGTTGTGTGTCACAATGCCCTCCTCCTCCTCCTCCTAAATGTTATTGTTCTGAGACGAATTCGGAAGGGTAGGAGCAGCCGCAGGTACTGGTCATCTAACGCCTTTTCTGGACATTTTATTAAAACACCTTACTGAGCTCCGCCCCGCCCGGACCCCCTCTTCCGGGGCCCCCTACCTACGCTCCCTGCACAGGGCCACCATGAGCCTAGAGCCGCCCCTGCCCGGGACCACGCACTCAATTCAGCGAAGCCATCGCAGACTTCATCAGCCCGCTCGCCCTCGCCTCCCCCGACTACATCCTCCTAGGGGACCTCAACTTCCACCTGGAGGACAACAAGGACAACAACACCACCACCTTGCTAGACAACCTCGCCAACCTCGGACTCAAGCAACTGGTCAACATCCCCACACATTGCGCCGGCCACACGCTTGACCCCATCTTCTCCTCCAGCAACCACATCTCCTTCAGCCACTCCACCAAGCTACACTGGACGGATCACAGCTGCGTCCACTTCAACTTCAGGAAAACCACGACTCTCCACCACCAGCAACAATTTCCCCGAAGATGCTGTAGCAAGATCACCGCCGACCAGCTCACCGCCTCCCTGAGCCAAAACCCACCCACCAACACTACGGACCCCAACGAAGCAGCCCGCAACCTCACACAGTGGATCACCAACTGCGCCGATGCCCTTGCACCACTGAAGAACCCCCCTAGCAATCACGACAGCAAGAAAGCCTCATGGTTCACCGACGACCTCAAAGACTCCAAGAAATCCTGCCGTTCCCTCGAGAAAGCCTGGCGCCACGACCAATCTACAGAAAACATGACAGCCCTCAAGAACGCCATCCGCAACCACCACCAGCTGATCCGCACCACCAAAAGGACCTCATTCAGAGACCGACTGGACAACAACAACCACAACAGCAAGGAACTCTTCAGCATCGTTAAAGAGCTCTCCAACCCCAGCGCCAGCAACAACGACATCACGCCGTCGCAAGACCTTTGCGACTCACTCGCCACGTTCTTCTACCGCAAGATCGCCGACATACATGACAGCTTCGGCGCTCAGACTACATACCCATCCACGGGACCTATGCCCCCCACCACCACCCTTTGCGCCAGGAACTTCGTGAGCACTGAAGACACCACCCACATGATGAACACCATCCACTCCGGCTCCCCAACCGACCACTGCCCACACCACATCTTCAACAAAGCCGGCTCCATCATCTCACCCCAACTCCGAGATATCATCAACAGCTCCTTCGCGTCCGCCACATTCCCGGAGAGCTGGAAGCATGCGGAAATCAGCACCCTCCTGAAGAAACCCACCGCGGACCCCACTGACCTCAAGAACTTCCGTCCCATCTCGCTCCTCCCCTTCCCCGCAAAAGTCATCGAAAAAAACGTCAACAAACAGCTGACCTCCTTCCTCGAGACAAACGGCGCCCTCGACCCATCACAGTCCGGATTCCGAGCGAACCACAGCACTGAGACCGCCCTCATCGCAGCCACCGACATCAGGACCCTACTCGACAACGGTGAAACTGCCGCCCTCGTCCTCCTCGACCTGTCGGCCGCATTCGACACGGTCTGCCACCGCACCCTGACAACCCACCTCCACCACACTGGGATCCAAGGAAAGGCCCTGGAATGGATCATCTCCTTCCTCTCCGACAGACCTCAGAGAGTCCGTCTCCCGCCCTTCTGCGCAGCAGCCACCAAGATCATCTGCGGCGTACCCCAAGGATCTTCACTCAGCCCTACCCTCTTCAATGTCTACATGAGCCCCCTCGCAGCCATCGCACGCAAACACAACCTCAACATCATCTCCTATGCAGACGACACCCAACTCATCCTCTCCCTCACCAACGACCCCACCACCGCCAGATCCAGCTTCCAGGAAGGAATGAAAGACGTCGCGGTATGGATGAAGCTCAGCCGTCTGAAGCTGAACTCAGACAAGACGGAAGTCCTCATCATCGGACCATCCCCCTCCGCCTGGGACGACTCCTGGTGGCCCACAGCTCTGGGCCCCGCCCCCATACCCACGGACCACGCACGCAACCTGGGTTTCATCCTGGACTCCTCCCTCACGATGACCAAGCAAGTCAACTCCGTTACATCTACCTCTGCATGCTCCGAAAGATTTTCCGATGGATCCCCACTGGCACCAGGAAGACGGTCACCCAGGCCCTCGTCACCAGCCGACTGGACTACGGGAACGCCCTCTACGCTGGGACCACGGCCAAACTACAGAAAAGACTCCAGCACATACAGAACGCATCGGCACGACTCATCCTGGACATCCGCCGACACAGCCACATCTCTCCCCCCCTGAGAGACCTGCACTGGCTCCCCGTCAACAAGAGGATCATGTTCAGACTCCTCACCCACGCACACAAGGCTCTCCACGACATGGGCCCCGAATACCTCAACAACCACCTCACGTTCTACACACCTACCTACCAGCTCCGCTCCGCCAGCCTCACCCTCGCCACCGTCCCACGGATTCGCAGAACCACCACAGGAGGAAGATCCTTCTCCTACTTGGCGGCCAAGACGTGGAACTCCCTCCCCGCCCACCAGCGCCTTGAGACCCTCGCGGGTGAGTAGCGCGCTCTACAAATGTGATTGATTGATTGATTGATGTTTATGGCTTCCTCAATGGTGCCAGATCACTGAGGAGAAAGGTGCAATGAGATTTCCAAAGTAGGGTAGCTTTGAAACTAGTTTATTGAGAGATTGAAAGAAATATTGTATGAAATGAAACTGCCTCCTAGACCTACCCCTTGAATATGTGGCAAAAGGCAGCCTGAGAGAAAGAAAGGGCCAAACTTCAGGAAAAGACAAAGAGGGCAATGCATAATTATGCACATGTTCGATGGGAGGAAGAACAGCAGAGCCGGAGGCAAGCTATAGTTGAAGGCGTAAGATTAAATCCTGCTATTGAAATAAAATTAAATGAAATTATAATTTGTAACGCACACTAATACCCAAGGGTGTCCACAGAAATACCAGAGAAAGGGATGAAGAAAAATACCCAGGGAAAAGATAAAGAGGAAAAAGAGAATGAGTCAGATAGTGATTCAGGGGATGATAATATAGACAAAATGTTGGCTGCACGACGCCGCCTTATGCAACAAAAACAACTGATAGTACTGAGAGTGGTGCCACAGCAAGTAGTACAATAGCCACTGCCCCTGTAGAAACTAGAGTATTACACATTTAGACACCCCTTCAAGTATTACAGATTGCAGCACCAAGAGCTGCTCAGCCACAGACTTTTCATCCACCTGTGGTAAATCCACCTGTTATGCATGGTCTGGTGAAAGTGCTGCATCCAGTAATTATACAAACAATGCCTAGACCAGTTGTAAATGCCCCAGTAAATGTTAACTTGACTTCAAAGACTCAAGGAGCCATAGGAGGGTTACCAACCACAGGATGCATTCTGATGTCTCAGAATTCACAGAGTGTTGTATGGAGAGCACATCAGACAGTTCAAGCATTAAGAGCTGGGTAAATGCTTGTATTCACAAAATCTGTAGCCTCCACGAAAACAAATTTGTTTGAAGATGGAATTTTTCCACTAGGGTTTGAAAAAGCCGCAGGGATAACACAGACCGAGAGCATAGTGCAACAAGCTAACCCAGAACCTGAAAAGGAGAGACCATTAGATATTTCCAAGCTAAAAGATGACCTGGAAGAAATAATTAGGGGATGTTTAGAATTAGGACATTTGAACCTGTATCAGGAGAAAAAATTGATTTACCTGTGTAAAGAAATTACAAGTTGAGCTGCCATTACACATTATAAATTGACAGAATTGCCTCTGAAATATGAGGTAGTCCTTTCTAAAAGTTTTCCTTTGCTGAAAAGTTACAGGGTTCAATTAGATGATGAAGCAATTGAAACAATGCGTTCTTCAGGAATGCAGTTGCACATTACCGAATTGATAAAATGTATTTGTAAATAGAGTGAAACTGAAAAAATAGCAAACAAATGGGCAAGAAAACATGAAAAAAAGAAAGAACCTGAGTTGATGGGGGAAAAGAATGAACAGAATAAGGAAGGCGCTTCAGCTTATCCCCTGAGAGAAATGGCAGGAGGAGTGAATGTCCATGTGCCTTGGAGTAGAGGAGATCTGGCAGCTTTTACAAACAATTTCCTGAAATTGAAAGATAATCCTGTGCTGTGGTACACACAAGTTGAACCATTTGTGAACATTTTGAAAGTGCTGTGTATTGATTTGAATACATTCGTTTGTATTGTGGTACCAAGGGATTTGTGGGCTGAATGTACGACGCCTGTACAATGGCCACGCGAAAAACTAGAAAAAAATGACACTCACTTATGCACAATCTCTTGTAGTAATGGTAAATATGAAACAGTGATTACTTTCCTGAAAAGAATCTGTTCATGAGTAATATAAGCTGTTGTTGCAGGAGTTTTAGCTGCACATTGGAAGAGAATACCCTGATGAGAAAGTCATGGGGATTTTTGTATCCCAGTTTATCTAAGGATTAAGACCAGAGATTAGTTTGCATATAATCGAAAGTGTAATCTGCTGTCAGAGTAAATCACTTGATGAGATCCTAAGGTATGCAAAATATTGCAGTGATGAACAAGAAATGAACCATAAACAGATTAAGGAGACATTTATACTGGCTCAGACAAAATGTTTGCAGGATGGTTTTTAGAACTTCTTTTGCAGGAAATCAGTGAGGTATGCAAAGTGTTGTGGCCCCAAATGTGGGATTTCTGGATAATGTAGGAGGTTTTTGTTTTTCACAAGGCAGAGGCAGAGGTGTTCCAATGGCTCTAGGGTCGGATATGGATGTTGCAATGCTGAAGAAGATGACTGCTTGTCACGTTTGTAACAGGGTCAGGCAGTGGAAGAGGGAGTGTATATTTAATCCTGATGATGCAAACGAAAATGTGCAAATGCAGAAGGGAGTGCAGATGCAAAATATACCAGTACCACAAATGCAGGTGCCAATGCTAAAACAAGTTCTGATGATGCAATTCCCACAAGCTCAAATGGTCCCACAGAATATTGGTAACCCAAAATTTCATTTGAATCCGATGCAAAATGATAATAAAAATCCTTTTCAAAATGCAAATCAAAATACATTTTAGCAATTTTCTAACACAAATCAAAATGCTTTTCAGCAATTTCCTGTTCTCGATAATGATGGCTCAGGCTCTGATATGTCTAGACGGCGGTGCATGAGGGGGGAAGAAGATTGCATTCTTGTCGCAGTCTTAAAGGTAGACCAGAATGGTCCATTCATAGAAGGTGAGGTGAATGGCCACCCCATATCTTTCCATATAGATACAGGTGCTACCACGTCCACTGTTGAAGTCCCAGAACTACTTCTCTAGGGAAAGAAGATCCAAGTTGTAGGAGTTTCAAATAAACAGATTATCAATTCAGTTTCAGAGAAGGTCCCAGTAAAAATAGGCTCATTTGAAGAAAATCACCAATTTGTTGTTTGTGACACAAGCCCAGTAAATCTATTGGGGAGAGATTTGTTGTGTAAGTTAAATTGCACAATTTACTGCACACCGGATGGTGCGGTGTTCCAGACGCATAATAAAGATGTAGAATTTAAAATGGCTCAGCAAAAAACAGTTGAAGGATTGTTTACATTAATGACCATTGAAGACTTTTCCGCTGACTTGAGTGAAACTGTGAATCCAGAAGTATGGGTTGTCACACAGTAAGACATTGGATTCATTGCCATACCAGCGGGACCAGGGGACTGCGAGTCCCAGCTTGCCTTGCGGCCGTGAGTTGCCGCCATTGTTGTTTCCGCGCCCGGAGGCGCACATAAAAGCAGCCAGCCACTCCCGCAGCAGGGGAGCCCTTACCATACCAGCGGGACCAGGGGACTGCGAGTCCCAGCTTGCCTTGCGGCCGCAAGTTACCGCCATTGTTGTTTCCGGGCCACGAAGCACACATAAAAGCGGCCAGCCACTCCCGCAGTGCGGGATGTGTGCGTGCGTGCCCGGGCAAAGCCCGGGCCAAGGGCGGACCCATCTGCGCCCGTCCGCAGTCATTTGAGGCCAGGCTGGGCCCACGCCCCTTTGGTCTTTCATCTGTGGGGGCCATTTTTACCCGCACATTCTCCTACCCAGGTTTCAACGCTGATCAACGTGGAACAAGCCAATGGCACCAAGATGAGTGACAATTCCTGTTTAGTTCTGTTTCTTCTTCTACATTTACATCTTTTACCTTTTCCTTTAATAGAAGTTTTTTTTAACAGAAAAGAACAATTCTAAAGGGCTTGTTTTGTCCTATTTTTGTGTGTTTTTAGAATGATATAAGGTCTTTTATCTTTCACTTTGCACCGTGACCACAGTTTTGCTCTCCTTTGCACATAGCAGATTGTACTGTGTACTGTATTTCCTATAAACGCCCTAGCACTTAGCACTTTGACCCCAGCACATTGTACTTTTGCACCTGGCACTTTATATTGAAACTGAGTGTGTACTAGATTATAGATCACACTAGTTTATATTCTATATATAAATACCACTTGGGAAGTCACCATGACCAGACACAAAATTCAAAAAGCTATAATTGTTAACCCACGCACTACAATCGACTCATTTTAGTGCGAGCAGTTAGTGCAATCACTGATGAAATTGACAGGACAGAACGTCATTTATCCCTGGGCCCTGGCATGATGGTTGGGGAACAGTTAGGTAACAGTAGCGGACTCCAACAGGGAGAGTCTACGCAATCTATAGAAGCTGCCCCCACTGCACCACATGGAAATGCATTAGAATCTGAACATGACTTTCTCATTCAACCTGATTTTCCCCCCCCCCCCTTGCATACACCCGATAGATCGCCATCCCCGAAGAGGAAGAGAGGTTGCAAGGAAAGACAATCAGTGGTGGGCAACTCTAAAGGAAAGAAAGGTCCTATGCAGACCCCTAAAGACCTGATATGTGATAACCTAGACAGCCAAGGCACTACTGCCAATTCACAAACAACTTTATTATAGCCACAATTTTATCTAAGTTCGAGGAGTTGCTTAGGCCGGTCCACGAGAAATTTGATAAACTATTAGCGAGGTGACCAAGATAAGCGGCCTACTGAGGGACACTTACACCAGTGCCGGGACAAAGAGTGATGCAACCAGGGGAGGGATAGACAAGCCTGCGTCTTAGATAACTACCCCTAGTGTTAATGGAATAAACAAAGGAACAGGTAGAGAACTTCCGGAGGGCCGAAATGACATGGCAAGCGCAGGGGTCATCAGTAGAAATAATTAATTAACAATCCATAATCCACCAAGACAGCAGGTCCTGATTAACCAACCCCAACCAGTTCAAGGGGCTAGGTTGCATGGGACGGATATGGAACATCCAACTGCTACCTTAAATAAGTCAGGTCACAATATAACCCAAGAGAGGAGAGTAGACACTCCTATCAACCTGCCCCCGGAATGCTGCCCATATGCCGCCGTTCTGGTGAATGTGCCCCCCCTGCAACCAGGCCAAATGGAGAGCCATGATACCCTAAAGAACAGAATAGTACACTAGCTTGACAAGAATTGTGGCTTCTCAGTGACCGGAGCTAATCAGATCCTCCTGACATGAAGAGTGGGATGGATTGGCCCCTTACAGAAGTGTCTCAAAGGAGACTGTATAATTATCAATTTTTGAACTCCTCCTTGGGCTGGAAACACCTTAGTTAGAGCACCTCCATTGTCTCAATTTGATTCCATCATGACACTGTTACCACTTGGTTTCTTTTATAGGCACCTAAGGTTTAGGCAACATAGGGACAGTAACCAAAGTCCCCAGAGCATGAACTTAATTTTATCAATCCAACCTCACCAAGATTTACCAGTTTCAAACAGATACCAGGTCTTGAGCTCTCTACAATAAAATGATTGACATAAGGGTACTAACCATCCTAGACTGGCGCCATACCCTACTGGAGACTGGGTTGATGATAAAGATGCAGGGGGCTTACCTATAATCGATCTACCTCAGATTGAGCCTACTGTCATTACAGACTCAGAGTGTATAGCTATAGAGGTTCCATCTGTAAGTCTAGATACAGGAAGTAATGGCAAGTACACTCAAGTATATTCTGGGAAAATACTTGAGAATGCTTACATTATTACCACCTGGAATGTCGCAGGGTTAAGGGGAAAACAGAATTTACCAGCTTGGCAGGATTTTATTACTACCGACCATGATATAATTTGCCTGCAAGAGACCTGGTGTACTGAACCCATATAAGTAGAAGGGTTTACATCATATTGGCTCCAGGCTGCGCCTTCACCAGCTGGTAGAGCTAAAGGGGGGCTCCTGACCCTTATTTCAAATAAGCTATCTGTTTTTATTGTTAAAAGAACTATCACTATAGGAACACACTCCCAGATTTTATGGTTACATTACAAAGATAGTAAGGATGTGGTCATGGTCAATTACTACAATAACGTGTTCGATTCAACCAGTAGTAATGTTGTATTCGAATTAGACAATGGGCTCGACAAATTGCTAAGCTCTATCAAGACTAATATTGTTATAATCTGGGTGGGGGATTTTAATATTCAACCTTGTCCATTGTCGATGACTAAGGTCTGCGGGAACACTCATGGGGAGGATGATGAAAGTATGCATTTTACACACAATGACTATGGTGGAGCTCTTAATTTATTGATTCCCAAATATGACCTTGAATTGTTACAATGTGCATGAGATACAAATGGTGGCTCTATACCAACATTTACTGGTAGAAATGCTGCTTTTATTATTGATCATATGCTTATTTCAGCTAGGAGCAGCTATTTCTGTTCTACTCCATGGATCCCTGAGCAAGTAGTGAGTGACCATAATTGTATTTCTATGGCAACTTTAGTCTGGGGATTAAAAACAGCAGTAAACCAAGATGTCATAACTAATATTACTCCTATCAGGCCTAACGGGACACGTATTAAACGGGTTGGTGTGGACCCTGCAAAAGTTTTAAAATAAATTGTTATTAAATGTGATACAGAGATTTATTATTGCCTCAATGAGGATTTTAATCCCTCCCTGCTGCTAGCCAACTTCGAAAAAATGTATGTCGTAATAGAGGGGATATTGACTGCACGCTTCAGGGAAAATAGTAGACAAAATAGAGGTTGGTTTGATCATACCTGTACACAGGCCCTAAGCCAACTTAAACAAGCCTTGGGTAGTAGGCCTAGAAATACTGAGACCATCAAAAACTCATGCCTTAATTATAAATTGGTCCTTAAGGCAAGGAGAAACAAGCTTCAAGAGTCAGCGTGGGATAAGTTATCCATGGCAGCAGATACAGCGAACAGTAAGCTATTCTGGGAAACTGTTAATTCAGCGTTTTTAAAGAATGATTAATTCCCAGAATTATTCTCTCATGTAAACTGTGACGTGTGGGTGAGACACTTTTCTAGTATTTTTAATCCACTTGATCGCGATGTACTTCAGTTGCCAAGTATAGTAGGAAGTCAGTTGCCGGTGTTGCCCCTAGGTATTACCATTGACGAAGTCCATGATGGATTGACTGGCAGTAGGGGTGGTAAAGCACCAGGTCCAGATGGGGTCACCATTGATGTTTACAAAACTGAAATAGATTTATGGAGCCCCATTTTAACTGCAGTTTTTATCTTAGCAGTGACGGAGTTCATACCTCTGTCATGGGGTCAATCTGTGATAATCCCTATTTTTAAAAAAGGCATCAAAACCGAGGCTAAAAATGATCACCCTATTTAGCTTCTGGATTCATCAGTTAAAGTGATGAGCAAAATACTATTGGTGATACTTGAAAACTGGGTCATCCAAAACGAGATACTCTCACCAGTTCAATATGGTTTTAGAAAAGGGTTGGGAACCCTTCAGCAATGTATTAATTTAGAACTCCTGATAGGCAAATATACGGACGCTAAACAGAGAAGACTATACCTGTGCTTTGCAGATCTTAGCAGTGCGTTTGACCTTGTTGACCACTCTATTTTGTGCCCAACCTTGCTCAATCTAGGTGCCCCAAAGAAATAATTATCTTCCTTGCAAGGCTGTATGAGAAACTTTCCTGCAAGGTACGATATGGCCAGCGAGGGTGAGTGTACACCACACTTTGAGGTTAAAAGAGGCATCCACCAGGGCTGCGTTTTGGCACGTTACTTTTTTCTCTATTTATAAATGAAGTCGACAAAAGCCCTTAGGTCGGTACAGGCAGATGTACCACAAATAGCTGGCAAGCCCGTACCCGTCTTACTTTATGCAGACGATGCGGTGCTGCTCTCCAGAACCCCAGTTGGCCTACAGCGATTAGTGGATAATTTTAGCCTTGTTATCAAGAATAGGAAATTGTTAATTAACAAGACCAAAACTTTTGTCACGGCTTGTGGTCAGAAAATCAAGAAATGTAAAACTTTTTACATAGAGAATTCCCCTGGAATCGGTCAATACCTTTTGTTATTTGGGTATAACTTACTCAGGAAATGTGAAATGGTCGAACAAACTCTCTAATGTACGCTCCAAGATGGTCAAGAGTGCCCATGGGATTTTTCGATATGCAGCCAAGCTAGGCAACCGTCGCATTAAAAATATGGTAGACATATACAATGCCAGATGTGTTGCCGTAGCCCTTTACGGTGCAGAGGTTTGGGGCCAAAATTATAGCTAGACACTACAGCTCAAAGAAAACTCTTTTTTAAAACGCCTCTTGTGTCTACCCCCATCAGCATCTACCGAAATTACACACCATGAAATAGGTATTAATTACCTATTGGATCTCATCGCTTTGCGGCCATTATTGCTATGGAGATCCATTTGGGCCAAAGTGGAGACCAAATTTACTCAAACCATCACTAACGACTGCTTACTTTTGGATAAAAGTTAGAGTATCCCCTGGCTCAAATATATTCACGATTGGTTTAGTAATTTATTTGATCTTCTAGTCCAGGGTGACCCAGGCTGTGTGACAATTATATCCAAACAAGAGATTAAGAATACCTTCTTAGCCCACCAAATAGAGATTCGCAGGAGAGCGATAGGGAAGCAACCTACTCTCGTATTTTATCAACAGCTTAAGGTCAGAAGAGGTTTTCAAGATTACTTGACAGTAGTGACTAAGCCATCACATCGCTTTGTTCTGACCCGCTTGAGGTTAGGTATAGTACATCACCTAGTTACTTTCCCTACCATGAAAATGTGTCATTCAACCTTATGCCCCTGTGATGGGATATCCATACAAAGCACAACACATTTTATGCTAGTCTGTAAGTTCTATTCATTTTTAAGACGTTTTTATTTGAAACCCTCTTTCTTAAAATTCAATGTGAGAACAACCCATGCTGCTATGAACTTATTGGTTACCCTTAATGATCCTGGAATATGGTTTTATGTTTTTTCTTTTATTCTGAAAACAATTGCTGCTAGGAAATCTATCATACTTGATAGTTAATTGGACTGTTTTATGTATCGGATATTTTATTCATAAACAATTGCTGCTAGGAAACGTATTATACCTGATAATTAATTGGACTGTCGTACGCATTGAATGTCTTATACATGTGTTTTAAATTTTGTTTTTGCTTTTATGGTTGTTGTACAAACCAAATAAAGCTCTTTTGAGTTGACTTGATTAAAGGAGTAGAACTAGTCCACATTACCTTAAAAGCAAATGCAGTATACCCAAGAACACCACCATACTAGCTGACTCCAGAAACCATTGCAGGAATAGCGCTTGTAATAGATGACATGATACAGAAAGGGATTTTGAGGGAATTGATTAGGAGTCCATGTAACTTGCCAATCTTGGGTTTACAGAAACCCAATGGGAAGTGTCGAATAGTGCAGTATTTTAGGAAAATAAAGAGCATAGCTTTTCCGTGTTGTCCCTTGGTACTGAATCCAGCCCCAATATAACTCACAAATTCCTTTTACAGCAGAATGGTTTACTGTCATTGATCTTTGTCAGACTTTCTTCTAAGTGTCATTGAATGAAGATAGCCAGTTCTTTCTTCCATTTTTTTTAAGCAGAGAGTTTTGGCATGTTACCGAGTTCCACAAGGGTATACAGAGAGTCCATCAATCTTTAATCAGATCTTGAAAAGAATCTAGAGTCATTACAAATGCCCTACAGATCAGCCCTTGTGCAGTTTATAGATGATCTGCTTATAGCATCAGAAACACAAGAAGCTTGTAAATAAGATTCCATTGCCTTGTTGAATCACTTGCCTTAAAAAGGACATAAAGTGTCACCAGGTAAACTGCAGTCCTGTCAGAAAGAAGTTTAATATCTGGGACACTTAATTGATAAGGGAGCTAGGAAGTTGTTACCAGAGGGAGTGGAAGCCATTCTTCAGATAAATTCACCCTGAACACAGAAAGAAGACCGGATGTTTTGGGGAATGGTTGGCTACTGTAAGACATTGGATACCAAACATTTCCCTAGAGGAAAACATTTACTGAGGCTGACACACAAGGATGTGTCTGACCTGCTTCATTGGGACAACGTATGTTTGAAAGCCTTCCTAGAGCTGAAAAAAATGTTGTTGTGCCCCAGCACTAGGAATGCCAAATTACTGTTAAGACATTACCTTATTTTGCAGTGAGAAGGAGGGCTGCTCTTCTCAGTGCTGACTCAAACCCATGGAGATGCTCGGACGCCAGTGGCATACTTTTCAACTACTCTTGACCCTGTTACCGCAGGTCTGCCCAGCTGCCTTAAAGTGGTTGACGCAGTGGACACTAGTCTGGAAAGAGCATAGTGATGGGATATGCTTTAACTGTAATGGTCCCACACTCTGTGGAGTTTCTATTGACACAAACGAAAACCCAATACATGACCCATTATAGGATCACCAGATATGAACAGAGAATTTTGTCATCTGACAATGTAGTTTTAAAATGTTGTCAAATCCTAAACCAAGCAACATTGCTATCAATAAATGATGCTGTTTGTGATCAACTTGAACATGATTGCCTAGATGTCACAGATTTATACAGCAAGTCTAGACCTGATATTAAGGATGAACCCTAATTGAGGTCGATCATGTAACTTTTGTCAATGGCTCATGTCTGAGAACAAATTAAGGTACTCTGTGAGCAGCTTATACTGTGTGTACAGTAAATGATGTTGTTGAAGCTTCATGACCAAGAGGAGGGGAACTGGTTATTATCTATTGTGATTCTTTTCAATGTACAAATTTCGACCTTCCCTTCTTGAAAGGGTCAGAAAGTTTGGGTTTTTGTTTTAAACTCAATGGCTCTGCTTCCCTCACAGGAGGCTTGATATATCATGTCCCTAACCCTAGCCTCGAATTTCTAGAAACTTTAGGAGATACATTTGGGCACCTTATTCTTCGATACTCAAACTTTACTCTACTAGGAGATTTTAACCTCCATTTAGAATGCCGGAAAGAACCAGGAGTAGACAACTTTCTTGGAACATTAGAAACCCTTGGAATCCACCAGTTGGTTCTGGCCCCTACACATCAGGCGGATCACACCTTGGATTGGGTTTGCTTCAACTTCCCTTCCCTAACAGTTAATACTCCAATCCCTTAAGCTTGGTCAGACCATATGTTGATTCCGTCTAACATCAATCTTTCTTTTAAAAATCCCCCCTGAATCCAAATCGAAGTTCATTACCTTGCCGCAAACGTGCTAAGACGATAGAAACAAAAGGGTTGCCTCACATAACACGAGCTTCCACACTCATTATGTCAGGAAATACCTTGAATGATTCCTGCTGCTTTGGCACATGGATTACAACTATAAGCAATGAATTAGCTCCCATGGTTCCAGCTACGAATAAATACATTTCTAAAACCTCTGCCTCGTGGTACATGCTGATATTAGCAGATATCCATCTTCAGTGCCAACAATTAGAACATAAGTGGAGAAGAGACTACAAAGTAGAAGAACTAGACCTTTTTAAAATAGTCAGGAAACAATATCATCAACAAATCGAACTAGCAAAAAAAGAGTATTTCTCAAAAACAATAATAGATGCCAAGCAGCCTCGGAAAATGATTTTCACAATTGTAAAATCCTTTACTAATCCAAAAATGCTAGTTAAGGATATCCCCCCCATCAAAGATTTTATGTGGCCAGATCACGGTCTTTTATTTTTTTTAACTGCACGATACAAACAGCACATTGAGACGCATCCACGCTGTATATCATTTAGAAATATACATAAAAAACAGCAGTTGGCTTTTTCGCTATAAGTACAGTACCTTTATCCCCCGCTCCTATCCCTACAACAAACAAAAGGCAGGCAGGTAGAGCATAGTAACACACTTGAAATACAGACTTAGTTCAGTGTAGCTTCTAGTTCTTGCAAATCTCATTTAGCTTATAGATCCGATTATTCTATATTCGCTTATTTCAAGTCCGGGTTCTCCAGGAGGTACGCGGTTAGTGGGGCCCAAAAGTCCTTAGGTCTAGATGCCACTGGAATCTCTTCAGCATATGTCTCCAGCTGTTCTTTACAATATACAAGATCACAAACCTACTTCCCCAATGTAGGCGCCGCCTTGGTAGTCAAGTGCATTGCGACAGCACATTTGGTGATCAAGGTAGATTCAGGATCTCGATCTTTTTTGAGGAAAATAATTCGCAACATGGTGGAAATGGTGGATACATTGAAATTAACCTTAGATAAAGGAGAGAATGCAGTGCTGATCTTACTAGATCTGGCTTCCACGTTCAATACCATTTCTCATTATATCCTTCTATCTCGAATGAAAAGCTGCAGCATATCGTGAACCGTTGTAGCCTGTATAAAATCTTTTCTTCCCAACCGCAGACAAACAGTTGCCTTACGATCATTTCTTTCAACAGAACGCCCCATTTCCTTGGGCGTATGTTTTGAATGTAGCTTCTCACCAATAAGCCACACCCAATCCCTGCACTCCCACCTGGGAGGCAAATAACAAAATGCAAAGACTATCACTTTTAGAATAATGCTTGGGGTTTATTACATAATACTCTCTAAACAAAAGCTGTCTCAGATACCAAATGCATAAGATTCAAATATATGTAGCAAACTCATAATCTAAAGGCATGAATCAATAACTGAGCAAACTATAATACTGATTAATAAACAAGCAATAACTGATATAAGATAAGGTACACTGGACATCCAGCAAGAGATCAGAAAGATATACATATATAGAGAGAAGAGGAGTACTCTGGATGTGCACCTCCCACACCACAAAGAAAACACCTCCAATGATCAAAGAACCACACAACTCAATACATCACCTGGTGCATACACTGCCCACTTCTGACTGGGGGAATTACAGCCGGGGATCAGAGCTCAGCAAGCCAGGGTTCAATCCGAGATAGTCACGTCTGCCCTCGCTCGGAATCCAAACTCCCAGTTTCTCAGCCTGCAACCCTCAGCTTTAAACACACTAGAAGATTTGTGAAAGACCTCCTCCCACCGCCAGAGGAATTTTACTTGAACTGGCCAAGTTCCAAGCAAGCATCTCCATGGCAGTAAGGAGCTCTCAAGTCTCTTCCTCCATTCGCACTTCTTCCAGCCTCTGTCTTGACGAAGCTCTCACAAGGCCTTCCACAGTACACTAAACAAAAACAATCGCTCAGGAAAACACCAAGACCTTGAATGTGAATAACCGAAACAACTTGCAAGCACGGCTGTGCACGCAGCAGCAAGGCAGAGTCAGACATGAGGCCCTGTCAAAGGCAATAGTCCGCACCTATAATTCTCATCCACACCACTTACAAGCACCACTGTGCACACAGAAAAGTTTGAAGCAAGGTAAAGTCAGAAGGCAGAATGACATTAGACTACGTCAAAGCCAATAGGTCAAAGTCATAATTCACCTAACCCAAATAACATTATACACTTAATCCCTCAGTATACAACATTGAGCACATATGTGCACCACCACCCACAAGACTGCACCTCAACATCCCATACCTTCTATTCTTGGAAAGACTATTCCACTAAAAGGCAGAAGAAAAGCAGGCATATGCAAACCCATCCTACATTAAGGCTAAGGTAACATAACACACTTAAGTCAGTACAGAATGGTGGTGGTTGAGGGTCATCATAGGGTGTCAGACCACAAAAGTGGCTGATTCACTACAGCGTACCACAGGGCTCTTCTCTTAGCCCTCTTTTGTTCAACATATAGATGGCCCCAGTTAGCTCATTAATATCCTCATTTGTCATCAAAACAACTTCCTATGCGAATGACACAGAATTGATCTTAGCCTTAGATAAAGACTCCAATGAATCTGAAGTTAACTTTAAGCAATGTTTAATAGAGTTCATCTGATGGATGAGATCTAATCATCTGAAATGCAACACGGATAAGACACAGATAATGTTAATAGGTAAAGATAATCCCTTCAATCCAGTCAAATGGTGGTCAGAAGACGCTCCTGCCCCTCCTAATACAGTAGAAGTAGTTAAGAATCTTGCGGTAAAATTTGATGCTCCCTCTCGTTCCGGTCACAGGCCCTGGCAGTGGCAGGGATGTGTTTCAATTTAATCAAATCACTCAATACGTTTTTTGATCGAATCCCTTACTCTGCAAGGAAGACAGTAGCAATAACACTTATCTTATCCAGACTAGACTACTGTAATAGCCTGAATGCAAGGGTAAATCAACAAGTGCTAAAAAATTACAGATGGTACAACATGCGGCTGTCCCCCTGGTGTTGAAACTGCCCCACCGCTACTATGCCTCGGCAGCCCTTAAAACCCTTCATTGGCTGTCTATTCAAAAAATAATTTTATTTAAGCTTCTCTTAATCACTTTAAGACCCTTCAGATAATGAGGGCCAAAATACTTAACTACCAGTCACTGTATTTTGTATGTTACTGCCAGGACATTTAGATCCTCCTCAGCAAACTTGCTAAAAAACCCTACATTTAGATACAAAACCAAAGGAGGAAAATCCGTGGCAATTCTGGGAACCTCATGCCTACACAGCTAAGACTGATGGAATCAGAAACTCAATTAAGGAAATCCTTGAAGACCTGGATTTTTGCAGCCACCGAGGAACTCTGTTCCTCACTTGTGTAAATCGTGATACATTCCATACCTGTTTGAACCTTTCTGCTTACTTCCGCACAGCGCCAGGATGCTCCTTTGGGAGTGATAGTTGTGCTTTACAAATACATAAATCAAGTCAAATCAAAGCAAATCATGTCTTCAAGGGGTTACATCAGCACAAGTTGCAGAATTGATTTCCCTCATCAGAGCATGCAGTTCAACTGCTCAAATGAGAGTGACTATATTTACGGATAGCCAGTATGGCTTTGGTGTTGTCCATGATTTTGGGCGATTATGGTCACAAAGCGGTTTTATGACCTCTTCAGGTACCCCTATTAGGAATGGGGTGAAAGTGAAATATTTATTGGAAGGCCTACAGATGTCTGCAGAAATTGCTGTTGTTAAATGTGCAGCTCATCAACATGGGAATGGCTACATTGCCATGGGAAATAGCTATGCAAATTCGTTAGCATATTGTGCTTTGTTTGCCTTCCCATTTAATGGATATTTCACATGTGAATCTGAGGAAGACAATTCATTTTCAGTGTTGATGAAAACAACCGAAACTTGGGATGAACTAAAGAGAGTACAGGAAAATGTTTCAAAAGCATAGTTGGATCAGAGCAGGTTGTGAGAAAAATGCAAATTACATATGGATGTCAGCTGATGGAATGACACAATACTTTCATGGCTTTACACATTAAGGAACGGATGCCATAGTGAGACATCTTCAGGCAAGATTGGTTTAATCCCAGGTTCCGGATGCTAGCAGAAGATGTGTGTCATCGGTGTGTGACATTTCAACAAATGAATGCAGGGAAAAGAACACATGTTACACCAAGTCACATAGGAAGATCGGTGGTCCTTTCAACAGAATGCAAATGAACTTCATTTAAATGTCTGTCTGAAACAGGCTGAGATATGTCCTTGTCAAAGTGTGTGTCTTCTCGAGATGGTTGGAAGCCTACGCAACCAGAAGAAATTACAGTCTCACAGTAGAAAAACTGTTATTACGAGAACTGATTCCTAGGTACGGAATGACGGTTTCTCTGGAAACAAATGGGCAGACCTACTTTAACAATTAGGTCCTGAAGATGATTTGCACAGTATTACAAATTGAGCAAAGACTACATTGCAGCTATTGACCTGAGGCTTCAAGTATAGTTGAACAGATGAGACTATCAAGTCGACTAGCTAACATCTGTGCTTCAACATCACTGAAATCGACAGGAGCTTTACCCTTGGTGCTGATAAATATTCAAAGTATTCCTGAGAAGAAGACTGGCTTATCGCCCCATGAGATTCTGATGGGCCGTGCAATGAGGCTGACTTCTGTACGCGCAAATGCACTCTTGAATATCACAGATGATATGATACTTGATTACTGTAAAGGATTGGCTGATGTAGTCTGTTCTGTTTCTAAATTAGGTTGCAGCTGCCACTAAAGATCGCATCAAGAACAGTGCCACAACCTCAATCCAGGTGATTGGGTCGTGATTAAGAAGCACGTTCAGAAGACTTGTTTGGAAATGAGATGGAAAGTCCCTGTCCAGGTTATTTTAGTAACAAACACTGCTGTTTAATTTGCCTGAGTTCCCATTTGGGTGCACGCATCACACACCAAGAAGGTGAAAAATCCCCAAGAAGAAATTGTGCTCTTTCATCCTGAACGCAGAGCATTGGTAGATGAACCACCACCAGCTGAGAGACTGCAAAGAGCAATGTTACAGACAACACAACAGCAACAAGAAGAAAGGGGTGAAGATTCACAGACTGCAACACAAATCCAAATACCTGTTGTTTCACGGCGTGGCATTAAAGTCTCTAACAAAGAAGATGCAGAGGCTGACTCTCAACTTGAAAATGTTACTGAGACTGTCTCAATACAGTCGGAATAGCCGGGTGAAGAATAAAGCAATGAAACAAGGAGAGTCATCCGTAGAGTTGAATGACCACAAAACTGTAATCAAGGAAGTTTGAGAAACAGCATATCAGCTGATCGGATTCCAAAAACTATTCCTGAGGAGATGGGGTCAAGTGATGAAAGTGATACGGAAAGAGATCATTCAAAACTGAGGAGTTCAAAAAAGAGTAAGAGTGCCTTGTCAGAGGTATTCAGCACCTGAGTGATCTTACTATGAGGACCACGCACTGAATGTCACAATAAGATGACTTGTGTGATGTGAGATCCAAAATATTTGAGCATCCATGATTTCACTACAGTAAGAACTGTTGGGATAAAAAGTTATGGGACAGAGACAAAACTGTGCAATGCTTAAAAAAAACTATTGAAAAAGCGGAAGAGATAGAGATACTAACTATTGTTTTTTTTCCTCAAAAGAAGATAACCTAGGAGTGGGAGCGCGCACTGCCGAGGTCCCCGGAGGCCGTTCGCGCCACTGCGCAGCGCTGGGCCAGAAGATTGGAGTGGCCTCACTACCTCAGAACGTTGGGACCAGCTACACAGAGCGACACATGGGACGGAAGCAGTGGGCCCTCTCTGGCGCTGGAGGGCTCGGCTGAGGGTGCTTGCTCCTGCATGTGTGGAGGTGGAATGAGACGATCTAATGAGGCAATCCGGTGGTGCCCGCTGTGCTGCCGACAGATCTGGCAAGCCCTGACACCTGCGAGAGCCCGGTAAGACGCTGCGTGTGTGGCGCCTGGCGTGAAGAGGCCTAGCATAGCAGGCTCGGTCCGTAGGTCGGCGGACGGTGAGCACTGGCAGGCGGGACGTGAATGCTGGTGCGGGCTGCATGCTCCGATCCACGGAGACACGAATGCTGGTGCAGGAGTGCTGAGACCCGGGGATTCCACCGATACAGCGAGACCCACGGTGCCTTGACGGTGAGGGGCCTCTGGGCTGGCGAATGACTGCTTGGGCCCGCGGTGCAGGGGCTGCCCCCGCCGGCTGGGCTCTGAGTGCGCCATCTCTGCAATGACTGTGCCTTGGTGGGACCCGGGGGCAGCGGTTGTTGTTGCTGACCTCGACTGTTGCACCCGAGGGGGTCGGGAGCTGATAGCCCCTCTCCAGCTCCCCTAGCTTAGTTGAGACGGTGCAATACATTGCCTGGGCTCTGTAGACAGAGAGCCCTCTCCTGCATTTTTCCGTTCACGTTCCCACAGGCCCTAAGCAATCAAGGTCGGACAAGGCCGACAGAGGGGCTCACACAGAAGCGGTCGAGAGCTGCGGACACTGGAGTTGGTGGACCCCCTACCACATCACCAAGGAGGGATAGTCTGCCATCTCCGGACCGAGGGGGACAGTGAGACACATATCAGATCACTGTGCATCATCAAAACTGGCCTTACACACTTGCAGGGATAGCAACCCACAAAAGCGAAGGGCTAATTTCTTTCATAAAGCAGGGACAACCAGGCTGTAATCGATCACATACCGGATTACATCAAGCCATCTCATAACCTGCCTACACCATCTGTGCGGAAGATAGACAGGATCTACTGTATACCCCTTATTGATCTCCCCTGGTAACTGCGTACTCGGCACTTACTCATCCCTACGGTGCGGGCTGAGACATTTGTGGCGCGATATCGCAACGTCGTTAAAACTCTGTGACGGCGGAGACATAACACGCCTGCTGGGTCGACTAGACGTGAACACTATCACAATGCAGCAGTGCAGACGAACAAACTTGATAAATATGCGGTCCACAAAACATAACCCCACGGAAATAGGGAGCCCAAGGTGGGAACATTGAAGAAAACGAACCGTCTGTCTCTTCCATCATGGCGGCCATCCAGGTGCTGGGTGCCACACTCAAGACTAAAATCGACAAAGTCTCCATTGAGATGAACCTGCTGAGGGCGGACATGAGTAAAACTACAGACAGAGTCAAAGTAAACAAAACAAATGTTCTGGAACTTCAAACCTCCATGAAGAAGTTTGAAGAGCGGTACAGCAGTTGGTTCACCAGCACCGTCAGTTGGCACTGAAACTTGAGGACCAGGAAGCGAGAGCCCGACGAAACAACATAAGGGTAGTTGGGGTCCCGGATGGCTCGGAAGGGCCAAGTGTAGACCTCTTCCTGGAGGAGTTAATGCTCAACCACCTCAAGCCGAAGCGGCTTTCCTCCCTATTCACAATCGAACGGGCACACCGGGCGCCAATCCCTAGGTCCAAACTGGGAGCAACGCCCAGGACTATAATTGCTAAAATACTCAACTATAGGGACCGTGACGCAATCCTACAGGCAGCCCGAACACAAGGAGATCTACAGTATGAAAATGCGACAGTGCGGTTCTTTCCTGACTTCACGCTTAGGGTCCAGCAGGAATCAAGTACATGATGTTCTTCCCTGCAAAGCTCAAAGTCATAGTAGATGGCAAATCCCTTTTCTTTACGGCCCCATCGGAGGTGATGGCTGGTTGAACAGGGTGGCCACTCAGAAATCAACGGTGACTATGGGTGACAACTGGAGAGACACCCGCACCCATTCGCCGGGCTCGGTGGATGGTAGATCAGATGTCGACAAGCAGAGCCAGCGCTCCTGGAGATCGAGGTCCAGCAGCCCGGGGACACTATTGGTTCAAAGTGACTGAACGTTCTGAACTCTGTGGTGCTGACCCAACGGACCCACCTCAACAAACTGTAATGTATACACTCCCCAACGGTGAGGTGGGCGGGATATATTTAGTAAGACGTGGGGTTGGCTTACCCTGGGAAACTATTTTACTGTTACCCTCACAAGCTTTCTCTATGGGTGGGGGCACTCCTTAGGTGACCGGAGTCGGCACTAGCCCAGTTTTCCCCGTCAATTCTTTGATTTGTTCTAGGGGCGATAGGCACTCTGCTAGTTGGGGATGTGGGTAGTTTCAAACCTACGTGGCAGGGTAGCGGGGGGGACTTCGGGTGAAGAATGCTATTTTCAGTCTGATTGTAATTTTCTTATGTCAAAGTGGGAGGGGGGAGGATTTGAGGGCCGATTTTTTGGTCATGCAGGAAACTTTATTACATGCTTTGGTTGTGCCACATGTTGCGCGGGTGAGACACCGCCCTGGTTTTTGAAAGCGATTATGCAGTGGGATAAAAGTCTAAAGCTTATCAGTTGGAACGTTAATGGGCTTGGGGACAAGGTGAAAAGAAGCATAGTGCCCCAATACATAAAGCGTCATTCTCCAGATGTTGCATTGCTCCAAGAGACACATCTAATTGGCAACTCCTGTAAGGCTCTAAGAAGGTCGGGCTACACAATGGTGGCACACGCTGGCTTCACCTCCGGTTCACGCGGGGTATGCATCCTACTTAGACGTACATTCCTGCTCAGCATCAAACACACATGGACAGATCCACTTGGCCACTTCGCGGGGTCTCAGGGCAATGGGAAGGGCAAACCCTTATGCTGCTAGCGGTATATATCCCACCAGGTCTTCAGACTCAATCATATAAAGACCTTGGGACGCTTTTACTCTCCCTTCTTGAAGGACAACTCATACTGGGTGGGGACTTCAATGTGGTTGTTTCGGGGGTTCGCGACCGCCACCCGCCCCAAGACATTAATGCTGGGCGCAACTGGCTTTTCAACTTCGTTGAGGCCTCTGGCCTCACAGACCTCTGGAGAATGCGCCATCCAGACCTCCAACAGTACACTTTCTTCTCAGGGTCCCATCACACATTCTCTAGAATAGACTATATTAGGGATTAGTAGTTGTGAACGTACATTTGAATTAATGGCGAAACATGGCAAATTTTACTGGGAGAAGAATCTGCAATTCCAGGAGTGTCTTTAGAATGTTTACTTTCTGTTACTTGCTGACTGGTATGGTATATGCTATTTAGCTGTGCTATTTCCTAAAATGTATCACGTGCATAGTATACATGCATTAACAATTACACCAGCACACAAACCTACCCATAGTACAGAAAGTGGAACTGAATTATTGGGAGACCTATTTAGTGCAATCATTGCACCCGTAGGAGTCATTAAATGATGAAAAGATTAGAAAACTGTCATCATTTGTTGACAAGCTGGCAACCAGTACTTCTGAAGCTTTATTAATAGTAAATACTGAAGTTGTAGCAATAAGATCAATGGTTTTGCAAAATCATCTAGCATTAGACATTTTGCTTGCAGAAAAAGGAAGCGTCTGCAAGATGCATAAATTAACTCATTGTTGCTCCTACATACCTGACAAGAGTAAGTAAATAGAGGAATTTGCAAAGAAAATTTTAGACTTAAAACCTGAATTAAAAGAAATAGAAATACCTAGTGGTTTTGAGAATTTTAAGAAAGCGATTCATACAATTGAGAAATGAATTACAACAGCAGGAGGAGATATTTTGAAAGCTATTCTTATGCCAATACTAATAAGAGGGCTTTGTTTGTTATGCCTATTTGCTTTGTATGAAGGCTGCAGACTACTTACACAAGAGAAAGAGCATAGAAAGAAATAAAAGATTTGAAGAAGAATTTGATTTAAATAGCCTCATGAATGATGACTACTGAAAGTCATTAAAATTCCAAAGTTTGAAACGTAAACAACAGGATTCAACTGATAATGAAGGTGCCCTTTGATTGGAACTCACATGTGAAATCAAAATGGTGTGATGGTTAAGATAACCATCGAATGGTGTACTGATGAGGTCAACTAATTAAATGCAAATTATTTAGATTACCAGTAAGTATGTACAGTGGTTAATGTAAAATTCAAAGCTGAAATGAGACACATTTAAAATGTGCACGCTGCAATTTGCAGTCATAGTTATGTGTTTAGGCCACAGAAATACTAAGAAACAAGCTTCCTTTAACTAGAAGTGAATCTAATATTGATGAACTGTGCACAAATATAATTTAGTATTCTGACCTTAATATGACATGCTTAGATATGTTGGTCATATCTAAGGAATGTTTTGGTTTTAATCAAATATATTACTTTACTAAGCAACATATTGTTTGTAATGTTTAACTTCAGATTCTCACCCTATTTTACATAATGCCTGCATAGAATAGTTGCACATTAAAAAAATATTCCTTGTTTGTCTTAATGAAATACTTTACTAAATAGTATTTTGCAAGGTTAATATTTTTTGTCTTTAGCGTAGTTCATTGTGCACGCAGTGAAACATTTATTCTAGAGGGCTAACACGCGAACAATGCCTATGTGAAGAGAGGCTTATGTTTTCAGAACTTATCTATGTAAGAAGTCTGTAGAAACTTGTGCTAAGGCTTTACAATCTGCATGTAATTTTGTGGGAAAGGAAGAGTGGAACTTGCTCACAGAGGAGAGCTGTCATTTGATAGGACCAGGGAGGACGAAGCCTGCTACAATGTCTGCAACATGTATTCATGTCTTTTATATTAGTGAGTGTTCCTAGTTAGTGTCAATGCCTTATTTCCCACGCCTTAACTACTTTTTGGCAGTTGTGCCTACTGCTGCTTCTGTTCATCCTTAATTCATTTTGAGGATTTAAGTTTGAAGATTGAGACAGCAACTGTATGAACTCATTTTTGAATTAATGACACTCAGCTGAGTTTTATGAACTACTCTTTATGGGAAATTTGACTGCTTAAAATTGGCTTTGAGCTTTATGCTCCTTCAATCTCACTCTTTTCCTATGAATATGAACTTTTCATGGGTTGTTCTAACTCTTAAATTCTGGATTGAACTTTCAGAATAGGGTTTTACTCCTTTATGGAACGTACTTAAAGAATTATTTGTCTATTTGATTCTAACCAAACCTTTTTTATAAGAATGCCTGTAAACTTACTACAGATTATTTGACGAATCAAGAAAAGAATACAAAGACAATTACTAATCTCTTAATGAGAATAAAGCTTTTAAACTTATTCAAACTCTCATCTTTGACTGAAGTTGTTGCTTGTGATGCCGAAATAGCCCTTTGAATCATATTTTGGTGACAAAGATCTGTCACCTAGAGGAGAAGAGATCAGAGCAGGAGAAACAGTGCTGGGAGCACTCAATCTGCAGTTAGGCACACAGTCCAACCCAGTAGGAAATTGCATTATTATTTGGGGTGGGTGATTACCCGCTTCAAAGAATAATCACAATCCTTGTCAGGTTGAACCCTCAAAGTCACTAAATTAACCTGCGGTCAACCCCTTGGTAGCTATGGCACAGAGCAGACAGGCTTAACTAAGGGAGGTGTGTAAAGTATTTATGTTGTATGAAAATAATAATAAAGTCAAAATGCAAACCAATAAAAATCACAAACCAAATTTGAACGATAGAGTGCAATTTAATAAACCAACACACCAAAAATGATAAAAATCAAATAAAAGGAACAGGAAATATTATTTTATCAAGTTTTAAGTAGAAATAGCTCCAAAAAGTACAAATAAACTATAATAGGAAATGGTCACAGTTTGGCCTGGGCGGTAAAATCCACTCCGCTCATGGAATTTGCGGAGTTTTGGCAGTGCCGCGTGCCGCGGAGAACGCGGAATTACCGAAAATTCCGCGATCCGCGGCGTAGAGGAATTATTTCCTTGTTCGCATGTTAAAAATGGGTTTTTGCGCGTACTGTAGCGACTTATCGGGATTCCTGCGTTTGCCAATGAGTTTTCCTATCCGTTCGCGTGTG
This sequence comes from Triturus cristatus, assembly GCF_964204655.1. NCBI lineage: Eukaryota > Metazoa > Chordata > Amphibia > Caudata > Salamandridae > Triturus > Triturus cristatus. The sequence goes on along the minus strand of NC_140593.1, from coordinate 275,075,458 downwards.
CCACGTAATTTTGGTAGCCAGACGCGCGATCCCATGAGAGTGTGCGATCGTGAATACGTCATACGTGTTCCCGAACAGCACTCATCACTAATGGGTGGGAGCACGCAATAAGCGATCCGGAACAGGAAATAAGCATCGCGAATGGGCGGGACAAGTGAAAAACAAGACGCGCCCATTAGCGACTGCATGGGCAAGTTCACGAGATATTTCTCCGCGAGCATGCAAACAGCGTCCCCCGAACAGGAAAAACACATCGCGAACGGGCGGAACAAGCAATTCTGCGCGCTTGCGGAATTCTGCGTAGCTCGCGGAGATTTTTTAACGTTTCGCTGAACTTTGCGTAATGAGACTACGCAAATTCCGCCCACCCCTAGTCACAGTACACCAGGACCTAGGTGCTAATTGAGGCTGACCACAATGGAACGAGTGGCTGATACACCAACCAGGTCCGTCCCGGTCAAAGATTTGACCTTCTGACTTAGTCTTTTAAGTCCCAGGAGTACACTTCTAAAGGCTCCCAGGACCTCAGGGAATATACTTAGAGGCTTGCAGAGTGTCAGGCAAAGGTCAACAGCAGGGTTCAGTCCAGCTCTAGTTGCCACTGGTCAGCTGGAGTAATTCTAGGAAAAGGCCTCTTGCAGTTTGTTGTCTCCCTGTAGCCACACAGTAGGTCAACCAAATGACCATTGGAGTCCACTTATTTGACCTGTGTACAAGAGGGAGGTGGTCCAGTCCTTCAGGGCTCTTCTTGATTCACAAACAGCAGGCCCAGGTCTCTTCTGATCTTCTCCAGGTCCATTAGGTGTTTTGACGGGGGTGACGTGGGTGCCTGGAAGTACCTTACTTATGCCTGGTACCAGGTAGTGCGCTAACCAATGGGGTATACCTTTCCATTAGGTAACCCTAGCCAATTTTGCAGCAGTTCATGTTTGCCTTACTACAAGCAGGCCCAAACTGCCATGTATTAGAGCATTTTCAAGATTGCAAAAGTCTTCAGCCACACTAATCTTGGGCTCTTAGGACTGGGGGAGCAGTGTAGGGAGAGTAATAGAGGGGTTTAATATGGTAATCCTAGTGTCAACTCACATCTAACACTAAAATCCAGTTTACAATAGGTACTGTACCCACAACAAACCCATAGACAGAATTCTGAAAGGACAAAATCAGAGTTCTCTGGCAACCAGACAGTGGATACTGTTCTCTCCCCATTCAAGTGCCCAAGCGTTATATGTGGCTTAAAAGACCTTTCAAGCAGGATTTGACACTGTAGTGTCAAAAAGGATGCCCACAGCCCCCACCCTGCATGTTCTGTGAAGTTCAGAGGAGTCATCTCTGCCCATTTAGGTCAGCATATTGTTTGCTCCTGGGAGGCATTTCCACCTTTTTCATGCCTGGTCAAGTCTAAATTCAATCTGAGATCTGGCAGAATTATGATAATTAACCTGACAGTTCAGGCTGGTAAATGGTAACTTTCTAAAAGTTACTTTTACATAATAATTATTAAAAATCTGACTTTACCAAACAGTGATTCAATAATTTTTCTAGATGATCCCATTCCCGAGATACAGTATTAGTATTTTAATTTGTGTTTTCTGCATAGGACAGTTAGGCCAGCCACAGAGACAACAGCTTTTAGGTCCTTGTCATTACAGGGTCATGGTACTATTACTTTTCTACATGTTCCACTGTTAAATACCATACACACTAACTGGTGGACTACAAGGCTCACATATGGGTGGCTTACTAATATTTAAAAGGAAAGTTTTCACCTGTCAAAAAGCAGGTCGCAGTGCATGTTTTGTACTGTTACAGTCAGGCTACAGTGATGGGCCTGATGCCAAGTTTGCACTGTCAGCATAGTGGATGGTGCAATAGATGCTGCAACCACTAGCGACATTTAACTTCCAAGCCCTGGATACATTTTGTACCACATATTAGGGACTTATTGTTAAGTTAAATATACCAGTTAGGAGGAGCACAGGCACTGTACTTCTAGTTAGCAGGGGTAAGTCAAAGGCTATTGTGGGGCGTGACCTCATTCATGCACCTGCGTGCCCTGGAAAAAAAAAAATGTTATGTGAATTTGTAAAGCGCGTCTAATCAACCATGAGGGTATTGAGGTGCTCAGTAGGGAAGTCCTGAGTGGGGAGGAGGAGATCATGCCTGATTTGTTTGGAAGAGCCATATCTTAAGGTTCCTTTGGAAGTTGATAAGGGAGGTTCTGAGGTGTTTTGGGAGCTTGCTCCAGGTCTTGGATGTAAGGTATGAGAAGGAGCGTCGTCCTCCGCTTCTGGTCGTCGTAATCCGAGGGAGGTGTGCTCTTGCCTGGGATGCAGATCGAAGGTGTCTGGTGGGTTGTTAGGAGATGAAGTGGTGGTTGAGGTAAGCTGGACTGGTGTGGAGAACTTTGTAGGCATGGGTGAGTAGCTTGAACTTACATATTTCCTGGACGGGGAGCCAGTGGAGACGATGTGGTTATTTGGCAGGATGTTCAAGGTGGGTCTAGGGGCAGTGTTCTGGGTGATTTGGAGTCAGTGTAGGACATGGGCTGGGATTCCGATGTAGAGGGTGTATCTGTAATCAAATTTACTAATGATAAGAGCCTGGGTGTCCGTTCGTCTGGTGTTCAGTGGGATCCACTTGAACATCTTGTGTAGTATTCCCAGGATGTGGAAGCATGATGAAGAGACGGCATTGATCTTTCTACACATGGAGAGATTGATCTTCAGGATGATTCAGAGGATCTTGGCATGGTCTACAGTAGTGGGTGTGGGGCCAAGTTCTGAAGGCCATCAAGAGTTTGTCCCAGGGGGAGTGTTTGTTGCTGATGATAAGGACTTGGATTTGTTTGTGTTGAGCTGGAGGCAGTTGTTTTTCATCCAAGCAGCTACATTGCTGATGCAGTTGGTGACGTTTACTTTGGTGGTGCTGGTTGGCGGTAGATACTATGTTGATGCCGTGGGCTCTGATGAAGTCCTCGTGGGCGTTGTGTAGACGTTGATGAGTGTTGGGCTGAGCGACGATTCTTGAGGGACTCTGCAAATGAGTTTCTTAGATAAAGAGGGGAAGTCTAACTCATTGAGTTCTGTCCATGAGGAAGGAAGATATTCACTTGAGGGTAGATGGTGGTTCATCCAAGGTTGTATATGATGGGGGGGGGGTCTGCGTCTGAGGGGGCTCCTGAGTGGATAGTTTTTATCGGGTGAAGGTTTCTTTCTTTGAGAGGGGCTTTCAGTTGCTTAGATGCTGTTTAACAATGAAATTGGTGTCCAGCTGGTCAGGGGAGTTTGTACCGGTATGGTGTGGGTCAAATATGTTACAGATCTTGGCAATCTTCTGTTCAGAGAATTTTGAGAGGTTGTTGCAGAATGCTTGGATGAGGGGTTGTTGGTAGCTGCGGGATTGGAGAACTCCTTGATGATGGTGACGAGTTCTTTCCCATTGTAGGAGCTGGCTTGGAGTCTGAGAGAGCCTTTTTCTCTGTCTCATAGTTGTTGGTGTTAGAGGTTGAGGGTGGCTTTGTATGTGAATCTTGCAGTGATGTCAAGTCTCTATTTTCTCTCAAGTTGTTTGCAGTGGCACTTGGACTCCCTGAGGTCGTTCATGTACCAGCTGATCATTTGTTGTTTTAGCAGGTCTTGTTTCTGGTAGGAGCAGTGCGGTTGGTGCAGTCGGTGAGCCATTTATTGAAGAGCTTGGTGTCAACATCGAGGTTCCTGGTGTGGTTGAGTGGACATTCGTTTAGGGTATTGGTTTAGTTTTCTTAAGATATATTGTCCCAATGGTTGGATGGTGCTTTGGGTTTTTCTGGTGGGGGCTTGGTGGGCGGGTATCTTGAAATGTATGATGTGTGGTCAGACCATGTGAGCGGGGTCATGTGGGTGATGGTGATCCTGTTTTTAGAGGAGCCAGTAGGGCTGAGGGTGTGGCCTGCTGTGTGAGTTGGCCCTTAGATGAGCTGGTTGAGTCTGAGGTTGCTGAGGCTGTCAAGGAGGGCCATGGCGTTAGGGTCTGTGGTGTCTTCCAGGTGGAAATTGATGTCTCCAAGGAGAATGTAGTTGGTTGATATGATGAAAGGGAAGCCATGAAGTCTGCGATGAGGTTGCAGAATTCCGCTCAAGGGCCAGGGTAATGGTAGGTGAGGGTTTCCTTAAGGGTGTCATTGTAGACTGCTCGTATTTTGAGGTGGAGTTATTCCATGAGGTTAGTGTCCGAGTCCATAGAGGTGGGGCAGTCAGTTGTGTTTTTGTAGATGATCGTGAGTCCTTTGCCTGGTTTGTGCGTTCGGTCCTGGTGTATGAATTTGTAGGTGGGCAGGATGGCTGCGGCAATGTCCAGGTTGGAGGCTGGGTTGACCCATGTTTTGGTCAGGAAGAGACGTTCCGGTGTGTTGCTGTTGAGGAGGTCCCAGATTTTAGTGGAGTGTTTCCCGAGTGATAGGACGTTGAGGAGCATGGCAGACAGTTGGTGTTCATGGTGGTAGTGGCAGTGTGCATTGGTTGTTTGGAGGTAGTGACAGGTGAAATCACAATGGGTGCAGGAGAAAGGTCATACTATAGTGCTGGGGTATGCACAGCGTGTTTGCCGGTGTGTGTTATTGAGGTCCTGGAGGACTGTGGAGGGGTAGTGGCGACATTTGTTGTTTCCAGTGGCGGCTGCGGTTGTGGAGTTATGTTGGATGGTTGTTGGGCCAGGGTTTCTAGCCATGGGTGCAGCCCAGGTGCGGACGTATGCAGGCGCGCTTGCCCTTGGTGTGACACCAGCTGTGCGGTTGCGCTGAAGCCTCCATTAAGTTGGTCTTAGATTGGGCGGGGCTTCTGTTGGCAGGGGGAACGGTGAAGGAAAACCCAGGCAGAAAAACCTGGGCACAGGTGGTGTCACTTGGTCAAAAGGTGCAACTGGATCAGACTGGAATAAGCAGGAACTGGAGGCAACTGTCTAGTGGCAAGCTCGGGGCCCAGGTGCCTACTAATGCAGTCCCCTTGCGGCCTATATTAAGTAGGTCCTGGGGTGGGCGGAGCTTCTGTTGACGGGAAGGACGGGAAAATCTGGGTGGGCAAGTTTAGGCAGCAGCGGTTTCACTTGGTCAAAATGCAGCAACTGGATCAGGCTGGAACAAGCAGAAATTGAAGCCCACTGTCAAGTGACAAGCTGGATGCGCAGATGCCTTCTGTTCAGGCACCCAAAAAGACAATCGGCCGTGGCAAGATCAATGATTTTACTTAGCTGTGTCGCTCCACATCTACTTGTCGTCCACCAGGCCTTCAGCGCCGCTTAGAAGTAAGTGAATGAAGTTGCTGCAGAATGATCAATTCTTAGTGCCTGAGGAGAAATCTGGTCTGGATTAATAGAGGGATGAACAACATGATCACATCATCTCTATCTACAATGTAACAAAGAAGAGGAAGCCTCAGCCAAGTACATAATTAAGGCACAAGTGAAACTAATGGTCCCTTTATATGAGACTGGTGTATCTATGTCATCATTGCACGGAAGACAAGCAGTTACTGTGTTTTGTCTTAAAACAATCACTGTTTAAAACTAACTCTCTTTATGTAACTACATTATACAATCAAATGCTTTCTCTGCAACCAGGTAGACCAGCCCCGATGGTCATATATTCTTCTGCGGACACACCTCAACTGGTCATTGTTCTACAAGGTATGGCAGAATGTTGTCAGGTCAGAAAGTTGTCAAGGATTTTGTTAAATATTTTGGCATCCAGATATAGGATGCACATTTTTCATAATATTTAAGTGACTGGCATCCAAAACAATCTGTGGACCCCATTTAGTAATTAAGATTTAATTAAATATTTGTTACAAGAGATCCAAAGTTTTGCACTCCATCTCTATGAACTAATGCAGTCAAATTGTCTTGTCCTGGGGCTTGATTTATTTTCAGAATGTAAACACCATAACAATTTCTTCAACCACCTATGTGCATCGTTTAGCCTCGATAAACACATTTTTGTTGTAGAATGCCAGATACTTATTCATGAGAGCGATTTTAACCGGCATTTGTGCCAACCACCAACCACAGTGTGCCTCTAAATTTCAGAATATGTAACCAAAGCTTTTCCACCTTCAACCTGAATGCCAGGACCAAATTGAAATTAGTTTAGTTGCCCATTAAAAAAAAAAAAAAAAAAAAAAAGTTTAACATTCAATGAGGCCTCTCAACCTTATTTGTTAACAGAATATTTAGTTGTGTCCTAACTGTCTTTATCTTTAGCAAATCTGTTGTGGATCCTGATTCCCTATGCTTCCATTCCAATGCCTTTAATTCATGTTCTAGATGCCCCTGTAGCATGGGGCTCAATCTTCAGTTCGGATCTAACTTGCTGAACATGCCAACTATTTACTGGAACATGGGATTTTTGGTTTGGTAACCACCAAAGTCTGCAGGGTATTCCCCCTAAACTCGTGATAGGTGTCAATTATTGTACCCGAAAAATACCACACACCTTGGTGTCAGTTTTTATCAATTGTGATATTTATCAGTTTTAAAACTGGCCAACTAACAATGAGGGCCATAGTGTTAAAGTCTCCTGCCCGGGAGCCTCTAACAGGTCGATGGCGGGCTGCCTCTGAGTAGCTCGCCCATGGTAGTTGCCTGTCAACAGGCTTGAGAATATGTAGCTACACACCTGATAAGACAGCTATATAAAACACTGTACTGTGCCCCTTTCGGTGAGAACTCCCTAAAGCTGACAATACAGGATAAGGCAGACACCCCTCTTCTGTAAAATTCTTTCTTTACACATTTTTATTTCTTTCTTGCAGCGCCTGCCTTCTTTCTTTTTTCTTTCTTTAATGTATTTCTTTCCTTTCTCGTTGTTTATCTCCTCTTCTTTGCTTTCCCTCTTTCTTTCTCTGTCTTTCTATCTGTTTTACACCTTTCTTACGCTGCCTATTTCTTTATTTCCCTTTTTGTTGTGCATTCATTTCTCTTTTTTGTCTTTGTTGTACTCTACCTCTATCTTGCTCATATTCATCTTATATGTTTTTTTCACTTTTTCTTTCTTTTCCTTATTCATTCTCGTTATTTTTCCTCCTTTTCTCTGCATCTTTCTTCTTTTCTAACTCTTTTTTCCTTTCTAAATATGATTGTTCTTTGTTCTTTCATTCTTTCTTTTTCATCCCCATTTTTCTCCTTACTGCATTTAATTTACCTTCAAATTCTCTGTTTGTTGATTTCTCTCCTTCTCTACTTTCTTTCTTTTGTCCTACTTCTTTCTGCCCCTATTCCTTTCTTTCCCTCTTTTTCCCTTCTTCTTTCCCTCCTTTCTTTCAGCCTTATCATCTTTCTGTCTTCATCTTTCCTCCTGTTATACTTTCTCTTTTTCTTGTATTTATTTCTTGTATTTTTCTCCATGTATCTTCTTCTTTGTTTCTTTCCCCTTTAATTTTAATTTCTTCTCTCTTTGCCTTTGTATATCTCATTTTCTTCTTGCCTTACTTTCCATCCTTTTCTTGTTGTCTTTTTTTTTCTTGCCTTCTTTCCTCTTTCTCCATTCTGCTCTTCCTTATTTGTCTCTTTATGCCTTTCTGTGTCATTCTTTTTTCTTCTTCTCCTTTCATTTATTCATTTCACTGTTTCTCTTTCTTTCATTTTCTTCTCATTTATCTTCTTCCTTCATCGCCTTTATTTTGCTCTTTTCTCTATTTATTTTTCCTCATTCTTTTCTTCTGTTTTCTTACCCTATCTTTCTCTGTTTGTCTTATTTTTTTCTTTCTCTCTTGTCTTTTTTTCTGCACTGTCTGTCATTATTCCCTCTCTGTCTCTTTCTCTTCCCTCTTCCTCTCATTTTTCTTCCACATTCTCTAACTCTATTTTTTTTTCACTCTTTCTCACTTTTTTTTGTTGTTGTCCTCATTCACCTCAAACTGCAATAGCCTCTCCAAATGTCGGTACCCAACAGACCCTGGGAGCACGTAAGGAAGAGCTTATGACCCTCTCTCCTGCGGGTAGACTTGCGTGTTGGAAGGTATCACCCCAGTGACTGGATAAGGTCACTCTCCAAATTTCATCTGATATACATCGGTAACTGTTTAGATGTCCCATGATATCGAAACTGAGAAGGGCCCATCACAGTCTAGAGAGATCCAGAGAGGTATAATCATAGAGCAAAACTTTTGGTTAGAGCTGAGAGAGAAGGAGAGGGGCTCGATTTTTTAGCCTAGCATCCCGATCCACCTATCTTAATAGAGGATCCCAAAGAGCCGTCTTCCTCTTTGATTTCATTCCCCTCAGGTCTATCTTTGATGTTGATATAACAGATTCAAGCCAGTCTGAATGTTGGGGAGACCGGCTATCCCCCATCTACGACAAATTTCCCTCCTTGCTACTAGTATTGAATAAAAGAGAAAGGCTCTCGCTGGGCCAGTAACTTGGCTAGAAATTCCGAAGAAAATCATAGAGAGGCTTACCTTAACTTTAGCCCCCAGAATGGCAGAGATAGTTGCACTGACCTTAGTCCAATACTCCAAGATTTCTGGACATTCCTGAAATATGTGGATGTCGGAAGCTCTCTCGAGTCCACACTTCTTGCATTTCACAGGAGGGCCAGCTGATATTTTTGACACCTTTTGAGGAGTTACGTAAGCCCTACGCATAGAAAAAAAAGGATTCCTCCTTAGCCAGGAGGGACCGTAATGAACAATGTGTTCATTGATACTTGCCACAGATCTTCCCAGACAACTCCCGGTATGCAAGCTCCCCATAGTTCTTCTGAAAGTCTGAACTCTCCAGCTGTTAATTCTTCGATCTCCCAATACCACCTGGAAACTTCTTTTTTCCCTGGCGGAATTTCCACCAGATGTTCTTCCAGTGAGTTGCCCCCACCTAATGGACCCTTCAACATCCTCTGTGCCCAACTCTTCAGCTGGATATACTTGAATCTGGAGAGTTCTCTTTTCAGGGAGACCTGTAGTGATGGCCATGAATAGATTTTGCCCTCTTGGGTAAGATCGTCCTAGACACTAAGCCCCGCTTTCCTCATTGGTAGTGCCAGCTTATCTTTCAAACAATCCGGTGTACCGGGGGAGTCCCATAGAGGAGCGAGGCTAGAATAGTAACTAAGTGCTGTCGACTTTTTAATACTGGCCCAAGTTCTAGCTACTGCCTGTAACATTTTAAGTGTCTACGATGTTTGATGAGTAGATGAGTATGTCGTCTGCATATAGGGCCGTCTTCCTTTCCCACCCCTCATACCTAAAGGTGGAATGTCCACCTCCACTCTGAGCTTTTGAGCGAAGGGCTCTATATACAGGTGAAAGAGAAGGGAGGCTAGGGCACAGTCCTGTCTAGTGCCTCTGGTAATTTTAAAAGGCTTCGTTAGGTTGCCGTTAACCAGCAATTTTGCAGTAGGATTTTGATAAATCAGCTGGATGGTTCTGCAGAAAGTTGCACCCACATTATATTTTTCTAGAACGTCCCCCAGATACACCCAATTTACTCTATCAAACGTCTTTGTGGCATCCAGCATCACCACGGCTAAAGGAAGTGAATAAGTTGAAGCCAGGTCAATTGCCCCAATGAGATCGTAAGTAAGTTTGTGCAACCTTCTGCCTATAACAAAACCCTTCTGATCGGGATGCAGCATGCCGGCAGCTACTCTGCCCAACCTATCTGCTAATATTTTGGTAAAAAACTTAAAATCTGTTTTGAGCAGGTCTATATGACTCACATTTCGCTGGGATTTTCCCTGGATTTAATATTAGAATAATTGTAGCTTCGCCCCAGGAGCCCGGGATTTTTACCCCTTTGCTTGGAATCTCATTAAAGAGCAGAGTCATCATTGGAATTAGTACCTCGCTCAAGTTTTTGTATAACTCGTTTGGCAGCCCATCTGGGCCCCCCGCCTTCCCTCCCTTGCTTGAACTTGCTTGAACTTATGGCCCCTCTAACCTCTTTCTGTGATATTTCTTGTTCTAGAATATGTTGTTGAGATGCTTCCAGGGGTTTGATTGTGTTAAAAGAAATCCATTCATCAGCTTGCTGTTTATTTACCTTACTATTTTCAGTATATAGTTTCTCGAAGCAGTCATATAAAGAACCCTCTTATCGTGCCTCAGTGGTGAATTTAGCCTTACTTTCCTCATCCTCGATTTCTTTAATCTCGTTTCGGACCTTGTCTGTTCTTACTTTCCAGGCTAGTAATTTCCCTGTGCCTTCTCCGTACTCAAAATGAGCCATCTTACTTGCTTCACATCTCTTGACTACCCTCGTTTGTAATATAGAATCTAGCTCTTTTTTTGATTCCTTAAGTTTTTCTCTATACTCCTGTCTCTTCGCTTATCATTGAGGTAGATTTGGGTTGTAACAACGGAGAAGCTCTTTCTCACGTTTCGTGTCTCAGGAGCAAAGGGGCAAAAACCGATCCTCAGGAACCCCAAATTTAGACTTTCTGCAGTACCGCTCATGTGTCATCAATGTTGTGTGCTGCATGTAGCAGGAATAGGGTACTCTAGGGGCAGTGTTTAAGGTTTTTGAAATCTGTGTTCAAATCCCTAGTATTATCAGAAGCAGCTCTCACTAAAGGAAAGGCTGAAGATCCCTGCTCCAGCCCAAACAAACTGTGAGACATAGGACTGCCATCATTTCATGGCCAGTTCTTCATTAATCTTCCATCATGGGCTGTACACATTCACAAAGGTCAGCCTATCTTCTGCAATGCTTCCATGGACTACAACACCAAGACAAAATATATAAAACAGACCTTCTTCTGTACTAATACAGCGTGTCTCTCCTGTGACATTGCTGCATTGATTTGATGGTGTTTTAATTATGCACTAACTTCAGGAAGGTAATAGGGTGATTCATTCCACGTTAACACCCTCAGCGGCAATCTTAACGCAAAATTACAGCCCTCAACTTCCCTTGGCTCACATATCTCATAGCGAAGCAGTACAGTCCAAGGTCTCCAAAATGTCCTTCCCTTGTCCCATTCCCTCACCCTCACTGATAAACACACAGCTGTCAGTGTGAGACCCCTCACTCAGACGAACTATACTCTCCAAACAGCAGCGAAGAAAGTTTTATAATTTTTAACTATTTACAGATATTATAATTTGGGCCAAGCCCCCTCACCCCGTCCAAATCTTAACCTCATATTCTGTGGTGATCAAATCTGGTAAACCGACTTCGCTTGGTAATATCATCTCTTTGTCTTGCGAATATACTTTGTTTGGAAGCAAGACCGAGTTCACCATGACAGGATCCCCATATCTCCGTCTGAATCACACTTGGCCATTCTTCCAAGATTCCAGATTTTCCTATCGACCATTCTGACAGCATCCTCATAAACTTACACCACTTTCAGAAGGTGAGTATCTTTGAATGTGATGGAGCGCAAAATTGTACTTTCATTTGTAGGGCTGCATCATAATCACAAATTGTTTGCACCCGCATATATTTCTTTGTCCTATTAACAACACGGGACAGGAGAATATGAACTGTAATAACGGGAATTGTGATGTATTATGAATAATTTTTCATAAACGTGAAGAGATTATTGCTGAAATTCATACCTGTTTAGCTGAAAACATTAGCATGCAGAAATTGTGTATGCTGCTGACAATTAATCATGCATTTGGTGTGCTTATGTAATGTGTTAATATAGAAGTGTTTAGTAATGTGGATTTCCAAAAGGTCCAGTCATGGCCGGCATACATTTTTTTTTGTTTAAATCTGTTTTATTGAATTTTACAGGTACATGAAAGGAAGCATATTTTTTGTACTGTCTATGCATGATGACACGTATCGGCAATAGAAACATATTTTCATTACATGAAGGCTGAGCCTAGTAAACATACACTTATGTAATGTGTTAATATAGAAGTGTTTAGTAATGTGGATTTCCAAAAGGTCCAATCATGGCCGGCATACATTTTGCCAATACAGAACAACTGTATTGGCAAGTTATGGGCACTTCGATGGGCAGCACTTGTGCCCCAAGTATGGCCAATTTGTTCATGCACTGGTTCGAGATCACCCATATATATCCTGAGTAGAACCCCTTCCACAGCAAGCTGTTGCTGTGGAAGTGTTACATCGACGATATTCTTATTTTCTGGGAAGGTGATAAGGATTCACTATCAGAATTCTCTTGTTGGCTTAATTCTCTCAACATCCATCTCAAATTCACTTGGGAAGCCAGCAATGAGACTTTGCCCTTTCTTGATCTAAGATTATACCCCCATGAAGGTAAAATCTACACGGAACTATACGAGAAACCCATGGTGTGTAATTCTTGGCTTAACTATAGTAGTTTCCATCCCAGGGCACTTCGGGATAATCTCCCGGTTGGACAATTCTTACGCTTAAGAAGAAATTGCTCTGAACTTGTAACATACCAGAAACATGTTGCCAACCTCAGTACGCAACTTCGAACACGACAATACCCACCAGATCTGGTACGCAAGGCTAATAAGAGAGCTATGAATAATAACAGAGAAGCCCTGCTTGAAACCTTTGACAAACCTCCTTCTGATCGCTAAGTTTGTGTCAGTACCTTTAGCCATTTGAGCACTACCATAAAAAAGGCTATAAATACCAATTGGAATATTCTCAACAAGGGTAAAAAGATTTGTGAGAAACCGCTCTTCCCATTTAGACGAAGTAGGAATATTGGTAACATACTGGTACACCCTCGGCCGAGAGTTACTAATGTCACTAGTCAGTTGAGAACAATCAATACGGGCACACCAGTCCTAGGACACTACCCATGTGGATCTTGTGTAGTATGTAATCTCACTACACGAACATTTACACTAGATCTAGGATTAAAAACGCCCTGGCGACTTACTTCACATACCAATTGCAATTCGGATGGAGTGGTTTACCTGATAGAGTGTCCCTGCAAATTGTATTATGTAGGTATGACCACTCGTAAGGTAAAGACCAGACTTATTGAAACCAAAAGTTCCATCAAGTGTAAGAAATCTAACACGAAACTGACCAGACACTACCTAGATGCTAATCACTCTGAAATGGATCTTAAATGGGTCGTTCTTGACAAACCCCATTATCATAGGAACATGGGTCCTCTTGAGACAGTCTTATTTTTAAGAGAACAACGATGGGTGTTCAGATTGAGCAGCCACATTAAGGGTCTTAATGATGATATACCCTGGTGCGCTCTCAACTCCCACTGCCAGAAGTGACAATTTTTTACAACAATACCACCCGCCTTGTTTCCATTCAGTATGTCGTTGTGATATGGGATTCCAAATAAAGTGACAGTTTGTTCAGCTCTTCACATCTTTGTTTATTTCAGTAGGTTACTTGGGTTAATTATAGGTTTATAGACTACCTACATGTACATTACATTGTTGTGCATTCCATTTCGATCCATTCCCTGGTATGACAATATAGATCTATTGGTTATATTGTGTAAACCTATAGATCAATTGCTAGGTTGTGAAGTGAGAGTATGTCGGAGCATTTTGGAGACCATTATCTATCTTGCGCTTATGTCTCCTGTAAATGGTTTCTAATATTTGGAGACATAGCAAACTATTGAGACTAAAACATGGAGACATAACAAGATATTAAAAAGGACACACTTTATTTATTTTATTTCTTCCCTCATAAATTGCGACTTGTACCAAGGGATAACGTTTTAATGAACAACAACGACATTAATTGCATGAGATCATCTGTCATGCAATTCTATCACGCCGATGTTGAAAACTTTCTTAGTTCCTCATTAACAGCTAACGATATAAAAAGCGATTATTGACATGGTGATGAGTTTTAATCTTCATGTCGATATTCAAATCATCTTTAGCGCATTGGGATGCATGTTTTGCTTTTATTTTGTGCCTTTCACGATCGTTAGAAGTGTACGGAGTGACGCTGAGGACGTACTCACGTGGTGCGGGTTTTTTTTTAAACACTTCCGCATTTATACACACACGATCCAGTCACCCGTTACTCCCGGCAGAGTCCGTATAGCAGGATCACGCGCCATCCAAGTAAGCCACTTTTTTAAAAAACGCCTATTCTTGCCGTTTAACTTGTTTTGTTCTGCCTAGTATACTACCGATCATACGAGTGCACCTTAGCCGGTACTTCTGTCTTTCTGGTAGATTATTAGCGGTCACTATACGATCCCTTTTAAAGGGTTTTACTAGCTATTGATGGTGGCACTTATTGTTTGGATCATATGGCCCACACTAAATAGGGCGTTAATACACTATTGATCATACGAGCATACTTTGGCGGGGACTTTTGTCTTTTACTAAACTGTTAACGTTCTTTATATTAATTCCCTGAAAAGGGTTTTACAAATTAAGGATGGCGGCCATTATTACTCGTATTACATGGCCCACCTTAAATAGCGCGTTACTACATGTGGTAGAGACTCTATCTTTTGATAGGCACATGCCAAGTTTGGTTAGAATTTCTTTACACTAATATTAAGCATCAGTGTTTTCATATGTAGGGGTCTGTACTATGAGCCTGACTTACTAAACATATAGGTACATTCATTCATTTCAATAGCATATCAAGCGTGATGTGAGACTCTGAAGTCGGTCGAGTTGTTACACACAAAGTATGCTTTAGGTAAGACTCCAGCCTATATGTTTCTTACCACTGTTTGGGCAATGGTCACATGGGTGATTATTTGATATTAATACAAGTTTTATTATTTTGAAGAGCCCGCTGACCCATTACGTTGAATGATTGTCCGTATGAATGTCAAGCATTTGAGGCCTAAGTATACATTTCTTATGATTTGAGCACACATATTGCAGAGTGACTTTCTTATTGATCCTGACGAATGCCACGAACAGTTTTGTCATTAGGGCAGAAACATGTTGATCAATAGATAGGGTAACTTGCACCCTAGATTCACTTGCTTTTTAATGACTATCATTTAGGCAGGAAGAATAAAATTGTTGGCCCTAAATAGATAGTTTTTAATTTCACTTTTTGCACTCTGCCCCTCATCACCGTTTCGAGTTGGTAGATCCAACACGTGCTTTTGCACTCCTGCTCCTTCCCTCTTGGGTTAAGTCGAAGCCCACACGGGGTACCTTGCGGTCCCCGTGTGCTGGAGGAACCCCATGATGAAGCATGTCACCCTCGGGTGAGTGAGGGTTTTCGTCCATTACTGGCACATGCCCTAGATAAAGGTTACTTTTAGGCTTTAGTGCGCTATCCTATATCTTATGTGAGATTGAATTGATTTGGAAGATATATAGGTCAACAGCTGTTGTATGTAGCTTAGTTCTTCCTTTAAACCCCCTTTGGTGTGAGCCACACGTATCGGCAATAGAAACATATTTTCATTACATGAAGGCTGAGCCTAGTAAACATACACGGCGCGTCTACCGCACCGGATTACCTACAAGGACAACATACAGCTCCTTTCATTTCTGCGATGCATCACAGGTCGGTGACTGTTTCGTTTCGGCATTCCCATAAGTAAAGTCTTTCAGCTGATTCAGCGTGGACTTCAGAACAGACGGAATAGAATGATAACAATTAACATCTAACAATCTCAACCCAGACCGGTATTGGTACCAATATCTCCCTTCCCCCCGTCATGGCCAGCATTAATCACGGGTGGAAGAGGGCTGGGGGTCGTGCCGGGATGGGGTGTGGTAATTGTAATAATTCATTTTTAAAACGTACCTGTCTGCTGGCCGGCCGGGTCCGGTGTTTTCTCTGCTCCTGCTCTCCTGCCTCCGGCAGGAACAGGATACAGGCAGCCTCCATCCTCTCCCCTAAGCCAATCACAACACTGCCATGGAATGGCAGCGTTGTGATTGGTCAGGACGGTGCCCAGCCTGGCGCCTATGAGGAGACCTTTTTCTCCATGTAGGCTGCATTGCAGCCTGCATGGAGAAAGGGCAGAGTGTGCATGACTGGTTTGGGTGGCCCCAGAGGGCCGCCCAAACTAGTCATGCACACTCAAGAGTGGGCACACCTCTCCTCCCCTGCACAGCCCTGCTAGTAGAGCCTGTGGCATTGATGTATCAGAGTTAGGGAAAGTGTCGGGGGACTTCTGCCTTGCCTTGAGAGAGAGAGAGAGAGAGCATCTTAGAACGAGCTATGTAGCTTTAGGCTACTTGAACCATCTGACAGTGGAGTGACTTCTTAGGAATGGTTCACACGTTAACACTGTAATGACTCTGGCCTTGGAAAATGCTATGTAGGGATGGCACGCTAGTGGTAGTGTAGGGACGAACTGAAATGTTTGATTGGCTAACAATTTCTCTCCCCTCCAAGCTTTCATGCTGACAAAAAGTACCATCGACCTGAGGTTCTAGATCAGATCTAGAACATGGAACCCAGGCCTTCAGTTGGTAGCAGAGTAGGATGGTTGTCACATAAAGCAGGGGCGAGAATCCAGAAAAATCGAGAAAAGATCTAGACCCCCTAGAGCCTCAAAATAAAGCCCAATGATCTAGAGCGGAGAGCGATGGTCTTTAGCAGAGACCGACAGAGTTTGATGGTATGGCAAGAACAGCGGCGAACGGAGGAGTGAGTATTAATAGGGATGCTTTCTGTGTTATAATGCGGGAGTGTGATGGTTGTAGGATGTCTGGCGGAGTTTGTGTGAAAATTGATTGAATGTGGTTTCGGGCCGCACGTGGTCCAAGGATTGAGATTTCAGTTTCAGGTCCCAAAGTGGCCTATGATCCCGGGATATAATAAATGGTTTAGACACCAAGTCATCATGATTGACTGCAGATTTTAGGAGTTGTCGTGAGACGTCATTGGCAGTTCCACCTAAGACAAGGAACTTTGTGTGAATGGGACGTGTGGGAATCGTTTGGTAAACCTTGTGTACAGGGGTAAACTATATTGATTCAGGTGACCAGCGCAGGTCGAGGGTCGCTATCTGTGAATGTTCTTGAGTGACTAAATTCTATTGACCTTTTAGAAAGGCAGACAATTACGGAGTTGTGATTGTGTGAGTGAGTGAAACATCAACTGAGAAATTGTGAAGGAGGGTGAGCCACTGCAATGAGGAAATGGTGATATCAGAGTGTGCCACGCTGCGATAGGTCAGTTGGTGTAACGCCGCGCTGGGATTGGTTTGTAGTCATCAGGAAGTTGCGATTGAGAAAACCTTGTGCATCGGACGGAAATATTGACCTAATCATGCGATGCTTGAGGGTGTTACGGGATTTGTTATGAGGAGATCAGAGAGTGGATACTTGGGTGGGTGAGGAAGCAGCCCCTAAGGATACTCCAGCACATTATGTCACGTGGTACATGAGGCCATCGTCGTTCACCCTATGTAAGCATGAGTCCGTGGCAGCCTGTCCTCTGCTTTGCGCACGGTACTACACGAACATAGTTTGCTTTGTGCCACCCTGCAACTTTCACACAGAACATGCTGTTGTTTTTGCGTTCTGTTTTCTCCTGGGACTTAGTCTGCGCACTGCAGACAAGATCGAACAACATGCCTCTTGTTATTATGTTCTGGTCAGGCCGCAACACCTACACAAAACATGCAGATGCAGTTGTTGTTTGGGAACCGGGATTTGGGTAATATAGGTATGCATGGGAGGGTGGGTAACACACACTTGGAGAGGGATCTTTCCAGAGAAGGGAGCGTGACAGCACCTGTGATGTATATCTTCCATCTATAGACTGAGGTATGGCGCCTGCTGCTAACACCCAGAGATCTTCTGATATATAATCATTTTGCTTCTGTAGAAGGGGGGGAGGTTACGCTACCCTGTTGTATATAATGACAGCACCTTTTATGATTTACGGACTACTTGTTATGCTAACTGTATTTTTGTTAGGTATTTTACTGCTTGTTGTGGTACGTATACTGCATACTAGAGCACTATAGTTGAAATAAACATTTTGAACTTTTCTCGTGTCTCTGTTAAATCTTATTGTGAGAGTGAGAGCGAAAGGATGTGTCCTGCCACCGCGATTCCTGAGAGTGTTGTGTTCTGGGGTGTCTAATCACTTGTCCCTCTGTGAGTGAGTAGGAGGGCAAGTGAGACACTATAGCTAGTCGGTCCCCGGGCTCATGTATACTCAGGTGATAGGATGACTCGGTCCCTGCCTACTAAGGTTCCATGATCCCAAGCATAGTTCTTTGACTCCGCAGAATCCCTTCAACACTGTGCGGCCAACGTTTGGTCTGGTACTGATTCAGGGAATGTGTGAGTAGTGCTTGTGCTGGTCCACACTATCCTTGCACCAGTTCCTGGAGACGTCTGTGGAGGGCTTTGCCTCCTCAGTTAGTAGGATACACCTCTTACTCTAGGTTTTTCAAGCTTGAATTTTAAAAGGTTTTTGACCTGTTTTGTGCTACCAACAGATCTTTTTTTTCTTTTAACATTTTATTATGGCTCAACTGATCGCAATTCTGGCACATTGCTGCACGGCGGTTACACAACATTTGTTACAGAATGGGGACCCCCTATGCCGGTCCTCCTGTTGTTTTTGTGGTCGAAGCAGATCCAGCATACCACTTCAAGGTTTTTTATTCATGGGTTTCCTGCGGTAGATGCAAATGATAATTCCTTTCATACTTATATGGTTGCTGCGTTTCTGGCAGCTTATCGTCCTTATGCAGTGGTTGAAGTTCCACTTACACCCTGGGAGCACTAGATTTGGTTTAATGGCACCCTTCTCCACCCTCTTTCTTTTGTCCATATGGGCCCCTTAAGTATTGATGGGGCCACATGGCCTGTATTGGCCGGTTTTACTCTGCATCCCAATTATCGTAACGCTAATTTAGCGGATGTTCATTTACTGTAGGGGCAGGTATGTCTTCTATATAGAATCCTGGTTCAGTTTATTTCACATGCCTTTTTGGTTGCTCCGCCAGGGGCTGCGCCTCTGGTGCAGGCACATGTTGGGGCCCTTGTGATTAGCCCTGTTCTTATTAATTCGGTAAAGGGCAAATGTTCTCAGGCTCGTGAGGACCTTCCATTTTGGATTGCTCTGAAGATTGAACAGCTTGCTGCTGTCTTCCCTAACACTGGTCCTGTGAAGAAACACAGGATCCTTACTATGTGTTTACCAAGTGGTCTGATTCCTCCTCTTGCTGAATGCAACACCTGGGGGACAGTGTTGCCTCAGTGTACACACTTTGTTTTGGCACCCCCTCTATGAGCGTTCTTCGTTTTAAAACAAGTACAGAATGAACACGGGGCAGGTCCTGCCCCGGATTTGGCGATGAAATTGGTGGGTATTTTTCCTGTTGTCTCTGAGATGAAACTTTCTATTAATAAGGATGCAGCAGTTTGCTTACAAGTCCGCCAACATCTTTCGGCGGTGGCTGACATTGATCGAGAACGTGAGTTACAGATTATTATTGCCGATATTTATACATTCTTGGGTCGCAATAATTTGGGAGTCAGACGTTCTACCCAGTCCCAGGGTAAGCCACCTCCTGGGAAGGAGGGATGTTCAGCCTTTCCTAAAAAGACATGGTGCAAGAATAAACAATAACAGAAGCCTAGGTCCCGTGCTGGTTCACCACCACCTGACGCTTCTAAATGTAGATACGATTTACGTGATCTCTCCAAGATTAAACCTCCTGAGAGATTTCAGGTTCCTGATCCTCATTCTCCTCGTCCCTTTCAGGAATCATCGAATCAACAATTTGGCAGAGAAGGCCAACAGGATCGCAGACAAGGCGAGTCCACGCAACATAAGTGGGACCTGCAGTGCCAGTTTGACGTGAAAGTCAAATGGGAGGAACCACCTCCGTATCGTGCCCCTTTTCAGAAGAAAAAAGTTGCTGCTTTGACAGCAAAATATGCCACAGATGATGAGAACCCTTCTCCTGGACAGGAGTTGGGCGGTGACTCTCCTCGACAGCGAGGCAGAAGTTACCGTAGTGCAGCAGACACTCCTCCGGTTTCTGGAGGCGAAAGCAACTGACACATTTGTAACTGTAGAAACCGCGGACACCCGCGTAGCTCCCCCTGATAGACTTTATCATGTAGACCTCCAGATCAAAGGTGATATTAAGCGCACCATAAATGCTATTTTTTGGGGCCAGCTTGATGTCTTCTTATGACATTGTTAACAGAGATACTTTGACGGCGGACTGCTGTTTCTGCACCTCATGTTAGTTTCATTTATATTGACTGTCCTTGCGCAACAAGCCCTGGAATCAGCCCTCAATTGATGCCTCTGTAAGTCAGTTCATAAGCAGTAGAAGGGTTGGGCGTGCGCCAAGTGATGAAGTCCAAAAATCAGTATTTAGTTTTCAAGTAAGTCTTTATTTGCAATCAGTTAATTCACTCGAAATTGGTGATTTTACGGTCAGCCAACACGTTTCGTTCTCAGGGTGAGAACTTCGTCAGGGCTCAATGGAAATGTGTCCTTATGGAAAAGTAAGGTTTATTGGAAATTACTGCCACTCCTAAGGTACAGTGGAAGCAGTGCAGCCTTGCTCCAAATAGACCTCTAGCTCAAAACATGAATAAGTGAGCCATCAGTCCAGTCTGTGTTTCAGGCAGTAACTCTGGAGACACTAAGGGTATCACATGGCATCGATCGGCATTCAATTTATTTCTTGAACGAGCGGTCCTCCTGCCACGATGAGCGATGGCGGACCGTAAAATCACCAATTTCGAGTAAATTAACTGATTGCAAATAAAGACTTACTTGAAAACTAAATACTGATTCCTTGGACTTCATCACTTGGCGCACGCCCAACCCCTCTTCTTCTTATGACATTGTACTAGCAGAGGTAGGCCTCCCACGTTTGTTCTTGCTTGTCCTCGTGGCGACAAGGTGATTGTTCCTTCTTTTTCACAAAATGTCCCAGAAGAGACTAAACATGCGTATGCTTCGAATTGGGCTCTTGCCGTAGCTTCTGCCTTATACCACAACCAGGCTGGTTGGGATAAGGATTCACCTTTCCATGTGGTGCTTTTTCGGCCTAATCCTCAGCCTCATACTCAATATCCAATTAACCATGACGCAAAGTCATCTATTAAGGAAATTCTCTCTGAATTGGAATACCAGGGTGTAATTGAACCCTTTGTCTCTGCGATGGATAATCCTCTTTTTCTGATTTTAAAACCTGATGGTTCATATCGCATTGTTATAGATTATAGACATTTGAATCACCATACCCGTACCTTTGCCATACAAAACACGCATGCTACATTGCTAATTAATAATATTGAACTAAAAAGTTTATAACAACTTTGGCTATTTCAAATGGATTTTTCAGTCACAATTTGGCTCCAGAGAGCCATGACTTATCCGCATTCAGCGCTCTTGGCTCTCAGAAGTGCTATGAGAGATTGCCTATAGGGTAGAAGAATAGCCATGGGGTTTTTGCAGCACGTATTGTGTTCCTTTTAAATGAAATTGATCCTGATGCTTTTTCGTATGTCGATGACATTTACCTGACGGATGATGAATTAAATCCTCATCTTGTGCAAGTGGATCGCATCATCACTCGTTTTGCAGGCTTAGGCTACAAATTTAACTTTGTGAAATAACATATAGCCTGTTTGGCCGTTCTTTTTCTTGGCTATGAACTAACAAGTGAGGGTAGGGGTTTAGCACCCCACTTTCTGGAGAAGTGTGCTCAATTGCAACCTCCATCTACCCTTAATAAAGTACAGTCCCTGCTGGGTTTTTGAAATTTTGTCAGTGCTTATATTTCTGCTCAGTGTATCTACGCTTTGATACATTCTTCCTTTTCTGCTCCCTCTTGGCTTCTGGAACACACCTCAGTGTTGTGCGTGTTACTAACAGACTTGCTTGCAACACAGTACTAACAAACTAGATTAAGTACAACTAATTTGGTCATCCGTATTTTACCCGGATCAATTGTTTTCACTTATGTGACTTTTAATGAGGGTGACACGGTTGCCATAGCCTACAAATGGCATCTGTGCACTCCTGCAGAGCTGCGTTTTTCCTCTACTGAGAAAATTCTTATTGGTCTGCAGATGGCGATTCTGAAAGAACTCCCTCTTGCACAAGGTAAATGCATTTTTTGGTTTAAATCTTTTTATTGAATTTTATCAACATTCGACATGTTCCTTATTACAGAAAGCTGTATCATCGTCTCAGGCACACAGCCGTCGCATGCCATAGCTAGAAGTACAAAGCATGTAAAATCATGTCGCAATAAAGTCAAACACAACAAAAGGAACAAGCATTTGAAATGCAATAGGTCTCCGTTGCTAATAATAATGCAACACTAGCTATTGGCATTGCAAATGATAATGGCATTTATTTATGTGTTTGTTTTATAAAATAGATAAAAAAGGCATTGTCATGAACAATGCCAATAGCTTAAACTTTTGCAAATGCGAGACCTATTGCATTGCAAATGCTTGTTTCAGTACTGCAGGCTTTTTTTAAGTTTTAGTCACTACTCAAAATGAAATCCATTTTATTAGCATTGCCAGTGTTCCTTCATGTTTAATGCCATAAATGAAACACAATGTTCTAAGCAGATTGCTAAATAGCATCTCCAGCCCCGATCACAGTGTCTCAATTCATGCTGGACAGTGGGCACCCTGTTTTCATGCAGCGCCAAGATGGGGTGAATTAATGCACAGACTGAGGTCTGTCAGCCTCCGAGGCTCAAAGCATTCCTTGCAACAGTCCGCTGTGTCGAGGTATTGCCATGTGTACAGCACAGTCTGCAACAGCAAGTGGTTTCATAGTTGGGGGTGACTTCCCAAACTTTCCAGAGGTGTTCATCGTGTTTGGTGACAGCGTATTTATGCTGACAGCCCAAAAAACTGTTTGAGGTTGTGTGCGTGTGTTGTGTGTGTATGGGTGTGTGTGCGTGTGGTTGTGTGTGTGTGGGGTTGTGTGTGTGGTTATGTGTGTGGTTGTGTGTGTGGTTGTGTGTGTGGTTGTTTGTGTGGTTGTGTGTGTGGTTGTGTGTGGTTGTGTGAGTGTGTGTTTGTGTGTGTAGTTGTGGTTGTGTGTGTGTGGTTGTGTGTTTGTGTTATTGTGTGTGTGGTTGTGTGTGTGTGGTTGGTGGTGTGTGTGGTTGTGGTTGTTTGTGTGGTTATGTGTGTGGTTGTGTGTGTGGTTGTGTGTGTGGTTGTGTGATTGTGGTTGTGTGATTGTGGTTGTGTGATTGTGGTTGTGTGTGTGGTTGTGTGTGACTGTGTGTGTGGTTGTGTGTGTGTGTGATTGTGGTTGTGTGTGATTGTGTTGTGTGTGATTGTGGTGTGTGTGGTTGTGTGTGGTTGTTTGTGTGGTTGTGTGTGTGGCTGTGTGTTGTGGTTGTGTGTGTGGTTGTGTGTTTGTGTTATTGTGTGTTTGGTTATGTGTGTGTGGATGGGTGTGTGTGTGTGGTTGGTTGTGGTTGCGTGTGATTGTGGTTGTGTGTGTGGTTGTGTGTGTGTGCTTGTGTGTGTGGTTGTGACTGTGTGTTGTGGTTGTGTGTGTAGCTGTGGTTGTGTGTGTGGTTGTGTGTTTGTGTTATTGTGTGTGTGGTTGTGTGTGTGTGGGTGTGGTTGTGTGTGTGTGGCTGTGTGTGGTTGTGTGTGTGGCTGTGGGTGTGTGGTTGTGTGTGTGTGGTTGTATGTGTGGTTGTGTGTGTGTGTGGTTGTGTGCGTGTGCGGGTGTGTGTGTGTGGGGGTGTGTGTGTAGGGGTGTGTGTGGTTGTGTGTGTGGTTGTGACTGTGTGTGTGGTGTTGTGTGTGGTTGTATGTGTGGCTGTGTGTGTGTGGTTGAATATACACTTATAGCCTCAAAATTGATCAAACAATGCCACATACAATTGAAAAGACTTGGAGCATTGGGCAGACAGTTTTAAGAATGGTTAAAATATCTTCTGAAACAGTAAACCGACCATTAGGAATTGTGGACGAAGACTGTTAGTAAACAGTAAATGCATTGATGTTATTGGTGGAACATCCATACAGATGCTTCCGCTTTCCAAGATTTTCCAAAGGATGAGAATTTCTAAAATGAGCTATATAATACCCTGACCTGTGGCCCACCGTCTTATAACTATGGCGGGACAGTAACTTCTGCTCTGTCCTATGTAACTGTAAAACAAACAGGCAAAGGTTTCATAAAAATGTATAACAATGTCAAACTGGGAAGAGAGACCAAACACAGGAAGAAAATCAAAGTCAATGTTTTTGTTCAGTTCTTAATCATAACTTCAAAGAAATTGAGGCAATGTCCATGCTTTCTCTTGCCTCATGCCCGTTCCATTCAGAACTAACTTGTGGATAATACGAACAGTGATGGATGCAGTTTAGATGTAGAAATATTTCTACGTTTGGGCCTAATCTCCAAGTCACTTTTCGAGCATGTAAAGTACGTACTCATGTGCCCTTGAGAACTGGGCCCCAAACATTTAAAACTGGAGTAAAATGGGAGCATTCATATAAAACTAGTGCAAACAGGAAGGAGTGTGCCACTTTGCTATTTCACGAATAGGACATTGGGTGTTTGGGCTCATTCACAAAGACATGCAAGAGTACATAAAAGACTACTCCTGGACTACTACTTCAAGTACTCAAATGCTTTTGTGACTCAGCACCACTGTCTTTTATTACTCAGTCCCTAGAAAGAGGAATGGATTGGCAAAAAGACTGAAAAATGCAGATGGTGTTAAAAACACATAGCTGATATTGGAAGGTGGTGGGCACTGAATCATGCCACCAGCACATCACTTTTCCAACATACTCCATGAGTTGGTTTCCTTCAAACGAACAGTCGCATAGCAACCAAAAAGAAGCCTACGACTGGAAAACAGTAGTGTCTGTTGTACCTGAAACCATCTCACACAAGCCACTCAAACTGGGTACGAAGGGCCAAAAGACTGCTGAGGTAGCAGCATTCAGCAGCCTCTGCTAGTTCCAATGGTGACACCAGATTCAACTAAACACCGGAAGTGAATACAAGTCAGGGGGAGGTGCTGTCACTGCTGCGCTACGGTTTTATCGGGCAGTATCATAACATGTTCATCTCACACCATGCTGAAACTTCTTTCTGATCTAAAACACCGGGAGCGGCATCGCAGCAATTAACCACCTTTGGCGTTGCACGTTACATATTTACAAATGTCTATTAAGTCACTCGGGAGACCCCACGAACACTGCAAGCTGCTTCTCGAGCGTCTGTCCACCAGCAACCTGAAAGTTGCCTGGCCATGTTTACAACCTAGGCGCGTGCTTCCTGCCGCCACAGCTGAGCAACCCTCATTCAAAGCAACAGAAAAAGAAGGGAAGTTCAGCGGATCCGAGTTTATTATTTCACTTCAGCTCCTATTTTCTGACTTTTAATGCTTCGAGACAATAACAGTGTCCCGTCATACACAAACCTCTTCTTCCACCTTATTAGGAGCTGCCAACCCTGCGCTCCAGTGCTATCAGGAACGCACACTCACTCACCCAACAAGCGGCAGGGAAAGCGTTCGCTTTCACTTCCGAGTGAAAAAAAGAAAAAGCCCACAAGTGGTGTGTGTGCGCCACTGCAAGCCATGGCCTATTGGTGTCTATTATGCGCTTGGTGCACGTAATAGACACCAATAGGCCATGGGCGGAGCAATGCGCCCGCCTGTGGCCTATTGCGTGCAGTCTTTCATTAAAAGACGCACGCAAAGGCCAATAGCTGCCCACAAAAGGAAAAGCACACGCACAAGCGGGTGCGATTTCTAGGGCAGCTTCCAAACCCCGTTTTTCCCCTACTAAAGGGCTCACGCCTGCGCGAGCACTGCTGCGCAGTGCAACGCAGGGCGCGAGCCCTAAAAGGAAACTTTTACAAACCCCGCTTCCCTCCCCCACTGTGGGGCCCGGCCTCGTGGCGTGGGCCTCCATGACCATTAGCACCCCAACCCAACCCATACACCACCCCTGATCCCTGGTTATAGCCGCCCGGCCTCCCCACCCCGTAGCCACCGAAGACCCCCGGCCACCATGTCCCGATGTCCCGATGGCCGGCTCGGGGCCCCTGCGAAACCTAGACCCTAAACATGCCATGCCCGGCCGAGGGAGAGGGAACCCCCCAAGCAAGACAGGGAGGAGTCGTCTCTGTCACACCTCTGACCTCCTCTCAATAGAGGGTTTCGATCACCCTCCGGGCCCCCAGGGAGCTGGCTCCCCGCATGCTGGGTGTCTGGAGTCTCTCCCGGCCCAACTTGAAAGGATCAAAGAGCCGAACGGCAGGAAATCCCAACACACCGCCCCCCAGACGCCAAGACCCCTCTCTGTGAGGACGCCGGACTTCAAAGAGGAGAAGGTGTATAACAGGGGGTGCTGAGGGGACTGGGGGAGAGAAGGCCTGGAACTAAGAGAGCCCTGCGGACCTGGTAGCGGCTCATCGGACTCCGGCAGCAGGCCGAAGCCCAGGCGGCGGGCGACAGGTCCGGAACCCATTGGGTGTATTGGGAAAACGACCTCCTGTACAGTGAGCAGAAGTCTGCCGAGCTAGGATCGGCCCAGGTACTGGTGGTACCCCTGCGCTTCCGAGACTTCCTCCTGGGCCTAGCCCACGATGTGCCCCTGGCGGGACACTTGGGCCAAGACAAAACCTATCATCGCTTAGTCACCCACTTCTATTGGCCCAAGATGCGAGCTAATGTCGAGGCCCACTGTAAGTCATGTCCCACGTGCCAGGCCAGCGGAAAAAGTGGCGGAAAGCGCAAGGCGCCACTACAACCTTTCCCCGTCGTTAGTACCCCCTATGAGCGGGTGGGGAGGAACATCGTGGGACCCCTGGATCCAAGGACCACCCAGGGCCACCGGTTCATCCTCGTACTGGTGGACCATACCACCCGCTACCCCGAGGCCATCCCCCCTCTGAACCGTGACGGCCCCCGTGGTGAGACGAGCCTTGATGGGGATATTCTCCCGCGTGGGGTTCCCTCGTGAGGTCGTGAGTGATCGCGGCACTAACTTTATCTCGAAGTACATGAAGTCGTTATGGCAGCAATGTGGGGTATCGTACAAATTCACCACCCCGTACCATCCCCAAGGCAATGGTCTAGTGAAACGGTTTAACCGGACCCTGAAGGGGATGATCATGGGCCTCGAAGAGCCCCTCCGTCGCAGGTGGGATGTCCTCCTCCCCTGCCTCCTGTTCGCCTACCGGGAAGTCCCCCAAAAATCCCTGGGGTTCAGCCCATTCGAATTGCTCTACGGGCACCCCGTCCGGGGACCCCTGAGCCTGGTCAAGGAGGGCTGGGAGACCGCCCCCTGAGGGCCCCCCCAAGATGTATTCCGATACATCCTGGCGCTCCGCAACCAGACTCGGAAATTCCGAGAGCTCGCCGAAGCCAATCTCGAGACTAGCCAGGAGGAGATGAAGCGCTGGTATGACCAGAATGCCACTCTGGTCGAGTTCCAGCCGGGCCAACAGGTCTGGGTGATGGCCCCGGTGAAACCCTGCGCTCTCCAAGACAAATGGACTGGGCCCTTCAAGGTAGTAGAACGGAAGAGTCAAGTCACTTATTTAGTTGATGTCCAGTCCCCTCGGAACCCCCTCCGGGTCCTCCACGTGAACCGCCTCAAACCTCACTTCGTGAGGACGGAGTTGAGTTTGCTCCTGGCCACCGACGATGGGACCGAGGAGGACACCGAGCCCCTCCCGGACCTCCTGTGCGCTAAGGAAAAAGATGGCTCTATAGAAGGAGTGATACTTTCCTCCTCCCTCACCCCCCAACAATACGACGATTGCCGCCAGCTATTGGGGCAATTTGCAGACCTCTTCTCCCTCACCCCCAGGGTCACCGACTGGTGTGTCCACGACGTGGATACCGGAGACAGCCCGCCAGTACGGCACAGAGCCTACCGCGTCCCTGACAGGGTCCGGACCTGCATCCAGGCCGAGGTAGCCAAGATGCTAGCCCTAGGGGTGGTCGAACCCTCCGACAGTCCATGGGCCAGCCCCGTGGTACTGGTTCCGAAAGCAGCGGCCCCTGGGGTCGCCCCCGAACTAAGGTTCTGTGTGGACTACCGGGGGCTCAACGCGGTCACCCGAGCCGACGCTCACCCTATTCCCCGCGCAAACAAACTCATTGACCGCCTTGGGGCTGCTCACTACCTCAGCACCTTCGACTTGACCTGCGGGTACTGGCAAATTGCGCTCACTGAGGGAGCCAAGGAGCGGTCCGCCTTCTCCACCCCAGATGGGCACTATCGCTTCCGAGTCATGCCCTTTGGAATGAAAAATGCCCCGACAACCTTCCAGCGGCTGGTCAACAGGGTCCTGGCCGGGCTGGAAGAGTTCAGCGCCGCGTACCTAGACGACATTGCGGTGTTCAGCTCCCAATGGACCGAACACCTCCAGCACATCCGACAGGTGCTGATGGCCCTGCGCCAAGCGGGCCTAACCGTCAAAGCCAGCAAATGCCAAATTGGACAAGGTTCAGTGGTTTACCTGGTACACCAGGTCGGGAGCGGGCAGGTCGCCCCCCTCCAGCCCAAGATCAACGCCATCTTGGCCTGGGAACCCCCTGCGACCCAGACAGAAGTCCGGGCCTTCTCCGGCCTCACCGGCTACTACCGAAGATTCATTAAAAACTATGGCAGCATAGTAGGCCCCCTCACAGAGCTAACCTCCAAGAAACAGCCGAAGAGAGAACAATGGACCCCACCTTGCCAAGAGGCGTTCGACGCCCTAAAAACCGCTATGTGTACTGCCCCCGTGCTCCAAGCCCCCGACTACTCCAAGGAATTTGTAGTCCAGACGGACGCTTCGGAGCACGGCATCGGGGCCGTCCTCTCACAATTCAACGAAAAGGGCCTAGACAGCCCGTAGCCTTCATTAGCCGGAGGCTACTACCCCGGGAACGACGGTGGAGCACCATTGAAAGAGAGGCCTTCGCAGTAGTCTGGGCACTAAAGAAACTACGGCCTTACTTGTTCGGAACCCACTTCCGAGTCCAAACAGATCATCGACCCTTACGGTGGCTGATGCAAATGAGAGGAGAGAACCCCAAAGTGCTGCGATGGTCGATCTCCCTCCAGGGGATGGACTTCACCGTAGAGCATCGCCCAGGTACTGACCACGCCAACGCTGACGGCCTGTCCCGATTCTTCCGCCTCAGCGAGGAGAACCCCCAAGAAGATGGGTAGTTCTCCCCGACTTTCAGCTGGGGGGACACGTGTGGGGCTCGTGGCGTGGGCCTCCATGACCATTAGCAACCCAACCCAACCCATACACCACCCCTGATCCCTGGTTATAGCCGCCCGGCCTCCCCACCCCGTAGCCACCGAAGACCCCCGGCCACCATGTCCCGATGGCCGGCCCGGGGCCCCAGCGAAACCTAGACCCTAAACGCGCCATGCCCGGCCCAGGGAGAGGGAACCGCCCCAAGCAAGACAGGGAGGAGTAGTCTCTGTCACACCTCTGACCTCCTCTCAATAGAGGGTTTCGATCGCCCACCGGGCCCCCAGGGAGCTGGCTCCCCGCATGCTGGGTGTCTGGAGTCTCTCCCGGCCCAACTTGAAAGGATCAAAGAGCCGAGCGGCAGGAAATCCCAACACACCGCCCCCAGACGCCAAGACCCCTCTCTGTGAGGATGCCGGACTTCAAAGAGGAGAAGGTGTATAACAGGGGGTGCTGAGGGGACTGGGGGAGAGAAGGCCTGGAACTAAGAGAGCCCTGCGGACCTGGTCGCGGCTCGACGAAACTGGAAAGAAGGACGCTACCTGATGCTTGGAAACCATCTGAGCCCTGCTGACGTCGTCGCGGCTCCCGAGAACACTAAGAACACCGGAGCCCTGCTGAGAGACTTGCGGCTCCCCCCGACCCCAAGACCATCGGAGCCCTGCTGAGAGACTCGCGGCTCCCACCAACTCTAAAGACCGGCTGAGCTTGCCGAGTGAATCGCGGCTCACCGAAGATCACCCGAACGACAGTTCCTTCCCGCCGGAGCCCTGCGGACGTGGTCGCGGCTCGAGAATACACTGGTCCGGCTGGACCCGAGACTGTACCGTGTCCCCCGGCTCGAGGATTGAGAGCTGTGCGAAGGAGACTCGGCATTGACTCTGAACCTAGAACTGTCCCGCTACCCCAACCCCCCTATCAAGGAATTACCGAACTTGTTGTATTGACCAAAGACTACCTTGCGGTTCATAAAGATCCAAAGAATCTATAGATAAAGATCTCTGTCTACTGAAACCTACTGTGTGGTGTCCCTTTGTCAAGTAGTGCGAGCTCAGCGCATGCAATCCTAGAGTATGAGACCCCTTCCTGAAAGGGCCTCCCCGCCGGTGCTCGGCCTGGTTCTGGGAGAGGTGGGTCACGGGGTGTTCAGGAACGTGTTCTGTAACCCCCCTGAGATCGCCCCTTCCAACACCCACCCTGTTCCTTGTCCACCAAAGAAACAAACCTAAGAAATACCTGAGTCCTGCTATGGAAATTAAGTTATCACAATCCCGAACGGTGCGGGGCAGAGAGCTGCAATAGGCGGAGATATCTGGGACAGATGACTTCTTTGAATTCGGAGGACAAAAGGTACAAAAATGGCTCCCACAGATCATTGATTATGGATCCCTTCCCTGCTATAGTTAAAGTTTTCCCCCTCTTAAGTGCCCCGTTTTTTGGCTTCTGTGCCACTGTTTTCCCCATCTTTTGTGCCCCGTTTTTTGCCTCTGTGCCACTGTTTTCCCCCTCTTTTGTGCCCTTTTTTTTGCTTCTGTGCCACTGTTTCCCCTCTTTTGTGCCCCGTTTTTTGCCTCTGTGCCACTGTTTTCCCCCTCTTTTGTGCCCCGTTTTTTTGCTTCTGTGCCACTGTTTCCCCCTCTTTTGTGCCCCGTTTTTTGCCTCTGTGCCACTGTTTTCCCCCTCTTTGTGTGCCCCATTTTGTTTTCTGTGCCACTCGTCTCCCCTGCCGCTGTGCCCCCTGCGGCCCCGCACCCCTGTCTGCCCACTGCCCATTCGCTTCTCCCGCCTCCCAGCTGCTCCTCCCTCCCACCTCCCCATATATGCCGGACACTGCGCGGTGAGGAGAGCGACCCCTGACCCTCCTGGTAGGTCGCTCCCCCGCCACACAGCTCCGCCTGTGCGCCCCTGCCCCAGCTGCCGCTGCAAAGGACTCGCTCGTAAGTGTGCTCATCTTCCGTTTTTGTGCCCGTTTTTTATTTTTGCTGTGTGCCACTGTTTCCCCCCCTTTTGTGCCCTGTATTTTGCCTCTGTGCCACTGTTTTCCCCCTCTTTTGTTTCCCATTTTTTTGCCTCTATTCCACTGTTTTCCCCCTCTTTTGTGCCCCGTTTTCTTGCTTCTGTGCCACTGCTTCCCCCTCTTTTGTGCCCCGCTTTTTGCCGCTGTGCCACTGTTTTCCCCCTCTTTTGTGCCCCGTTTTTTTGCTTGTGCCACTGTTTTCTCCCTCTTTTGTGCCCTGTTTTTTGCATCTGTGCACTGTTTCCCCCCTCTTTTGTGCCTCGTTTGTTTTTGCTTCTGTGCCACTGTTTCCCCCTCTTTTGTGCCCCGTTTTTTGCCTCTGTGCCACTGTTTTCCCCCTCTTTTGTGCCCCGTTTTTTTGCTTCTGTGCCACTGTTTCCCCCTTTTTGTGCCCGGTTTTTTGCCTCTGTGCCACTGTGTTCCCTCAATTTTTGTGCCCCATTTTGTTTTCTGTGCCACTCGTCTCCCCCGCCGCTGTGCGCCCTGCGGCCCCGCCCCCCTGTCTGCCCACTGCCCATTCGCTGCTCCCGCCTCCCAGCTGCTCCTCCCACCCACCTCATAATATATGCCGGACGCTGAGCGGTGAGGAGAGCGACCACTGACCCTCCTGGTAGGTCGCTCCCCCTCCGCACAGCTCCGCCGGTGCCCCCCTGCCCCAGCTGCCGCTGCTAAGGACTCGCTCTTAAGTGTGCTCATCCTCCGTTTTTGTGCCCCGTTTTTTTTTTTGCTTCTGTGCCATTGTTTCCCCCTCTTTTGTGCCCCGTTTTTTTGCCTCTGTGCCACTGTTTCCCCCCTCTTTTGTGCCCCGTTTTTTTGCTTCTGTGCCACTGCTTCCCCCTCTTTTGTGCCCCGTTTTTTACCTCTGTGCCACTGTTTTCCCCCCTCTTTTGTGCCCCGTATTTTTTTTGCTTCTGTGCCACTGTTTCCCCCTCCTTTGTGCCCCGTTTTTTGCCTCTGTGCCACTGTTTTCCCCCTCTTTGTGTGCCCCATTTTGTTTTCTGTGCCACTCGTCTCCCCCGCCGCTGTGCCCCCTGCGGCCCCGCACCCCTGTCTGGCCACTGCCCATTCGCTTCTCCCGCCTCCCAGCTGCTCCTCCCTCCCACCTCCCCATATATGCCGGACGCTGCGCGGTGAGGAGAGCGACCCCTGACCCTCCTGGTAGGTCGCTCCCCCGCCACACAGCTCCGCCTGTGCGCCCCTGCCCCAGCTGCCGCTGCAAAGGACTCGCTCGTAAGTGTGCTCATCTTCCGTTTGTGCCCGTTTTTTATTTTTGCTGTGTGCCACTGTTTCCCCCCCTTTTGTGCCCTGTATTTTGCCTCTGTGCCACTGTTTTCCCCCTCTTTTGTCCCCCATTTTTTGCCTCTATTCCACTGTTTTCCCCCTCTTTTGTGCCCCGTTTTCTTGCTTCTGTGCCACTGCTTCCCCCTCTTTTGTGCCCCGCTTTTTGCCGCTGTGCCACTGTTTCCCCCCTCTTTTGTGCCCCGTTTTTTTGCTTCTGTGCCACTGCTTCCCCCTCTTTTGTGCCCCGTTTTTTACCTCTGTGCCACTGTTTTCCCCCCTCTTTTGTGCCCCGTTTTTTTTTTGCTTCTGTGCCACTGTTTCCCCCTCTTTTGTGCCCCGTTTTTGCCTCTGTGCCACTGTTTTCCCCCTCTTTTGTGCCCTGTTTTTTGCCTCTGTGCCACTGTTTTCCCCCTCTTTTGTGCCCTGTTTTTTGCTTCTGTGCCACTGCTTCCCCTTCTTTTGTGCCCCGTTTTTTTTTGCTTCTGTGCCACTGTTTCCCCCTCTTTTGTGCCCCGTTTTTTGCCTCTTGCCACTGTTTTCCCCCTCTTTTGTGCCCCGTTTTTTTGGTCTGTGCCACTGTTTTCCCCCTCTTTTGTGCCCCGTTGTTTGCCTCTGTGCCACTGTTTTTCCCCTCTTTTGTGCCTCGTTTTTTTTGCTTCTGTGCCACTGTTTCCCCCTCTTTTGTGCCCCGTTTTTTGCCTCTGTGCCACTGTTTTCCCCCTCTTTTGTGCCCCTTTTTTTGCTTCTGTCCCACTGTTTCCCCCTCTTTTGTGCCCCATTTATTGCTTTCTGTGCCACTCGTCTCCCCGCCGCTGTGCCCCCTGCGGCCCCGCCCCCCTGTCTGCCCACTGCCCATTCGCTGCTCCCGCCTCCCGCCTCCCAGCTGCTCCTACTTCCAACCTCCCCATATATGCCGGACGCTGCGCGGTGAGGAGAGCGACCCCTGACCCTCCTGGTAGGTCACTCCCCCTCCGCACAGCTCCGCCTGTGCCCACCTGCCCCAGCTGCCGCTGCAAAGGACTCGCTCGTAAGTGTGCTCATCCTCCGTTTTTGTGCCCCGTTTTTTTTTTTGCTCTGTGCCACTGTTTCCCCCTCTTTTGTGCCCCGTTTTTTTGCTCCTGTGCCACTGTTTCCCCCTCATTTGTGCCCTGATTTTTGCCTCTGTGCCACTGTTTTCCCCCTCTTTTGTTCCCCATTTTTTGGCCTCTATGCCACTGTTTTACCCCTCTATTCTGCCCCGTTTTTTTACTTCTGTGCCACTGCTTCCCCCTCTTTTGTACCCCGTTTTTTGCTGCTGTGCCACTGTTTTCCCCCTCTTTTGTGCCCCGTTTTTTGCTTCTGTGGCACTGTTTCCCCCTCTTTTGTGCCCTATTTTTTGCCTCTGTGCCACTGTTTTCCCCCTCTTTTGTGCCCCGTTTTTTTGCTTCTGTGCCACTGTTTCTCCCTCTTTTGTGCCCCGTTTTTTGCCTCTGTGCCACTGTTTTCCCCCTCTTTTTGTGCCCCATTTTGCCTTCTGTGCCACTCGTCTCCCCCGCCGCTGTGCCCCCTGCGGCCCCGCCCCCCTGTCTGCCCACTGCTCATTCGCTGCTCCCGCCTCCCAGCTGCTCCTCCCTCCCACCTCCCCATATATGCCAGACGCTGAGCGGTGAGGAGAGCGACCCCTGACCCTCCTGGTAGGTCGCCCCCCCTCCGCACAGCTCCGCCTGTGCCCCTCTGCCCCAGCTGCCGCTGCTAAGGACTCGCTCGTAAGTGTGCTCATCCTCCGTTTTTTAGTTTTATTGTTTCTGTGCCACTGATTCCCCCTCTTTTGTGCCCCGCTTTTTTGCTTCTGTGCCACTGTTTCCCCCTCTTTTGTGCCCCGTTTTTTTGCCTCTGTGCCACTGTTTTCCCCCTCTTTTGTGCCCCGTTTTTTTGCTTCTGTGCCACTGTTTCCCCCTCTTTTGTGCCCCGTTTTTGGCCTCTGTGCCTCTGTTTTCCCCCTCTTTTTGTGCCCCATTTTGCTTTCTGTGTCACTCATCTCCCCCGCCGCTGTGCCCCTGGTGGCCCCGCCCCCATATAGGCTAGACGCTGCGCGGTGAGAAGAGCGTCCCCTGACCCTCCTGGTAGGTTGCTCCCCCTCCGCACAGCTCCGCCAGTGCGCCCCTGCCCCAACTGCCGCTGCTAAGGACTCACTCGTATGTGTGCTCATCCTCTGTTTTTGTGCCCCATATATGCCGGACGCTGCGCGGCCGTGCCGCTGGCGCGCCTAAGGCAAGCCCGTCTGCACCTGTCTGCGCCTGGAACGTGCCCAGTGCCAGGAACCCTGGCCCCCGCACACACCACGACCCCCGCCTCCACTGCGACCCCAGCACTCTCCATGCCGGACGATCTCACACCTGCTGCCAGGCCTCCCCGAAACGCACCCAAGGACCCTTCTCCTGCCGGAACTGCAGCTTCACCAGCATCTGGCCTGCCAACCCGCCCAACATGAAAACCAACTTCCTCAGATGCATGCTGCTCAACACCCGCTCCGCCCGCAAACACACCGTCGAACTCTGGGACCTACTCGACACCAACGCCCCAGATGTCGCCTTCCTGACGGAGACCTGGCTGACCCCCTCCTCAGCACCTGACATCGCCATAGCCATCCCGGAAGGCTACAAGATCACCCGCAAGGACCGCACCAACGGAATAGGAGGAATTGCCATCGTCCACAGAAACACTCTCAAAATCTCGACACACGCCGACGACACCCTCAGCACCGCCGAACACCTGCACTTCCAGATCCACACCGACCCCAACACCACCCTCAGAGGCACCCTCATCTACAGACCCCCCGTACCCCGACCGCAGCTCAGTGACTCCATCACCGACCTCGTCAGCACACATGCCCTCGCCTCCACAGACTACATCCTCCTCGGGGACCTGAACTTCCACCACGAGAACAACAACGATGCCAACTCCTCCACCCTGATCGACAACCTCGGCAACCTCGGATTCAGACAACTCGTCACA
The DNA here is from genome assembly GCF_964204655.1 of Triturus cristatus. Lineage (NCBI taxonomy): Eukaryota > Metazoa > Chordata > Amphibia > Caudata > Salamandridae > Triturus > Triturus cristatus. The sequence goes on along the minus strand of NC_140593.1, from coordinate 275,040,105 downwards.
GCATCCACACACTCCGCCGGCCACACGCTTGAACCCATCTTCTCAGCGAGCACCCACGTCTTCTTCGACCGCACCACCGAACTCTACTGGACCGACCACCGCTGCATCCACTTCACCTTCCGGAAACCCACCACACACCACCGCACCCAGCAGATGCCTCGCCGCAGCTGGGGCAAGAACACCGAGGATGAGCTAACCGCTGCCCTCGTCCAGAGCCCACCCGCAGAACCAACCGACCCGATGCCGCAGCCTGCAACCTCAAACAATGGATCAATGACTGCGCCAAAACCCTCGCCCCGCTCAAGAGACCCCCCCAACACCCACACCAGCAAGAGAGCCAGCTGGTTCACCGAAGACCTCCAGGCCTCCAAGCGAACCTGGCAAAAACTAGAAAGAAACTGGACCTGCGAAAGAATACCGGAAAGCTACACAGCCCACAGTAACGCCACCCGCCGACAACACCAACTCATCAGATCCACCAAAAGAACCGCCTTCAGAGACCGCCTAGACAACAATGCACACAACAGCAAAGAGCTCTTCAGCATCGTGAAGGAACTCTCCAACCCCAGCTCCAACACCAACGATATCCCACCGTCACATGACCTGTGCGACTCGCTGGCCACCTTCTTCCATCGCAAGATCGCAGACATCCACAACAGCTTCGACACCGTTACTACCCCGGCAACAACCGACACCCCCGCTCCCACGACCACTACCCGCACCAGCCGCCTGCTCACCTGGACCAACACCAACGACGACGATGACACCATCAAGATCATGAACACCGTCCACTCCGGATCCCCGGAAGACCTCTGCCCACACTACATTTTCAACAAAGCCAGCAGCACCATCGCACACCACCTCCGGAAAACCATCAACATCTCCTTCAAGACAGCGACCTTCCCGGAGAGCTGGAAGCATGCAGAGATCCTCATCCTCAGCTCCACCCCCTCGGCCTGGGACGACTCCTGGTGGCCAACGCCACTAGGAGCACCCCCTACACCCACCAACCACGCACAAAACCTAGGGGTCATCCTCGACTCCACACTCTCCATGACAAAGCAAGTCAACGCCGTCTCCTCCTCCTGCTTCAACACCCTCCGCATGCCTCGCAGGATCTTCAAGTGGATCACCACCGAAACTAGAAGGACGGTCACCCAGGCCCTCGTACTGGACGGCAACGCACTCTACGCAGGAGCCCCGGCCAAACTCCTGAAACAACTCCAACGCATCCAGAACGCCTCCTCTCGCCTGATCCTGGACATCCCCCACCGCAGCCACATCACACCCCACCTGAAAGACCTGCACTGGCTCCCCATCAACAAGAGGATAACCTTCAAGCTCCTCACCCACGCACACAAAGCCCTCAACGACACCGGACCAGCGTACCTCAACAGACGACTCAGCCTCTACACCCCCCGCCCACCAGCTCCGCAGACTATGCCCTCGCAACCATTCCCCGCATCCGAAGAGTGACCGCCGGCGGCAGATCATTCTCCCACCTCGCCACCTGCCTACGGCAGACCGAAGACCTTCTAACCTTCAGAAGACTCCTCAAGACCTGGCTCTTCGAACAGTAGCAGCATCCCCCCCCCCCCAGCGCCTTGAGACCCTTACGGGTATGTGGTGCGCTTTACAAATGCTATGATTGATTGATGATTGAAGTCAACTTTTCCATTTCCAGACCGTGCCATAGCCGGTGTAGCCACCCCGTGAGGGTAGGAACCTGGGGGGTGCGCCAGTGTGTGAGAATATTTTGTACTGCCGAGCCAAGCGCTACTGTGATCAGACGACCTCTGCGAGATTTTAACGGGTAGGTCAAGGAGTTGGGGAGGACAAGCAGAATATACACTGGGAAGCGCAGTATTTGTGTGTCCAAGTGTGTGTCCACTTCGTCAATTACTTGAGTCCAATATGTCTGGAGGTGGCTACATTCCCACAGTAGGTGTACCAGGGTGCCTCGATTCCCGCATCCCCGCCAGCACTCTTCCCCACGGGAGGGATCATTGAGTGGAGACGCTCGGGGGTGTAATGCCAATATGTAACCAATTTCGGGAGGGTTTCGGTCAGTCCCATGTGATACGCTGAATGGCGAGCTCTGTAATATACCCCTTCCCATTCCTTATGGCTCAGTGTTCTACCCAAGTCCTTTTCCCACCTCGCGCGACCACCATTGTATGTGTGAGTATTACGGATGAGCAACATCTTGTACAGGTCGGAGATGTGTTTGCGATCTGATGTGCGCGTGAGAAGCCATTTCTCATAGGCAGAGAGGAGCCTACTAGCGAACGGCTTAACTGTGGCATGCAGGGCCCAATGTCTGATCTGGGAATATCTACGCCTTTTGGTTTCGGGTAACCTATATTATGACCTCAGCCGCTGAAATGTTATGATCCCGTCTACATCAAAGAGATGACGTAAGGAGCGACAATCTGAGGTCCTCCAACGTGCAAACGCGGCTGCATCCATGCTTGGGAGGAAGTCGGGATAATCGAGTAGAGGAGTAAGTGGCGAGGGAAAGGTGGTTAAGTTATGTTTGCGGTTGGTTCGGTCCCATGTGTCGAGAGTTACTCGAGTAATATGCGATGCATACAGGTTAAGTGGTCTATGCACCTTCGGGAGAAAGGGGATCCCCTGTAGAGGCTTGACGACTATTGCCTGGTCTTGAAACAACCAGTGTTTTTCCGACTCAAGTCGGCTCCACTCAACCAAATGATGCAACTGAGTCGCTTGGAAATATAGATGGAGGTCAGGGACTCCAAGGCCCCCTTCCTCTGGTGGAAGTACCGACAGTGCCTGCTTCATCCGTGGTTTGCGTCCACTCCAGATGAATTGAGCTAGTTCAGACTGCGTGTGCTGTAGCCACCCCTTTGGAGGCTGGAGAGGTAGTGTTTGGAACAGATATAAAATCTGGGGCAAAAATGGTCATTTTAACTGCCGCTATCTTACCGAGCCAGGAGATCGGGTAATGCTTCCATCGGCTCAGTTCCTTGCGGATCTTTGACTGCAAACGTTCATAGTTAGTGGCCACTATGGTCGGCAGAGAGGGGGCCAGCTGTATTCCTAAGTAGGGGACTGAGCCCGACGGCCAGTGAATGGGAAGGTGTTCCTGGAGATACGAAAGAGAGGCCGCCGTTGGGGAGAGATCAAGAGCCTCTTACTTGTCCAGGTTCACCTTAAACTCTGAGGCTTGCGCGAAGGTCTCTAATTCTGCGAAGCTCACTGGTAATGCAGCAGTGGGGTTAGATAGTGAGATCAAAACGTCGTCCGCCTATAAACTGATCATGTGGATATCGCCACCAAACTTAATCACGGTGATCGCTGGTTTGTGCCCAAAGCGGTGAGCTAAAGGTTCCATATAGAACACAAAAAGGAGGGGCGACAGAGGGCATCCTTGCCTTGTGCCCCTCTCTATCGGGAACAGGGATGATGTGTGGCCATTAACCCGTACTGTGGCAGTCGGGAACTGATAGCAATTCAAAATGCGTGTCCGTGATTTCTCCCCCATCCCCACCCGCTTGAGAACCCGTTCTAGATACGGCCAGTGAACCCTATCAAAGGCCTTTTCGGCATCGATAGTGAGCAGCATATATTCCTCTTGCGTCTGGGAAGCTTTCTCGATAAGGTGTAGCGCCCGTTTTGTCACTGGTTTGGTGGTGTGGGATGAAGCCTGCCTGATCCAGATCTATCAGGCCCGGCATGTGAGGCGCCAGGCGGGCAGCTAGTATCCCCTTGTATGGTTTAATGTCGACGTTAAGAAGAGATATGGGGCGGTAAGCTCCACATGTCGTCTTGTCCTTGCCCGATTTTGGGATAACTACTATGGAAGCTTCAAGCATTTCTCCCAGTATCGCTCCAGGTTCAGCGAACAAGTTAAAAAGTTTAGTGAGGATCGGGGCAACTAACACGCAGAACGCTTTGTAGAATGTGGCGGAGAATTCGTCCGGCCCGTGGGCCTTGGCGGGCTTAAGGTGAGAGATGGCCGCTATAACTTCTTCTATCCTGATATCCCTGTCCAGGTGATCAGCCTGGTCTTCAGTCAGGGCAGGTAGGTCTGTGGCTGCTAGATAAGCTGCCCCGTCTGCATTAGACAGTGGCAAGCTGGAGTACAAGCGGGCGTAGAAGTCTCGGAACGCCTCGGCAATATCGGAGTCCTCTGTGACTCGTCGTCCATCCTCTCGCCGGATCTCCCGCACCCCCTGCCTTTGTCTGGTTTCTCGTAGCTTATGGGCAAGAAGGCGACCACATCTGTCCCCCCTGTGTAGTAAGCGTGCCTTAGCCTAAGGGCTGCGTACTCTGCTCTGTCCTGATCGAGGGCCGCGAGCTGTTGTCGCATGGCTTTTAATTGTCGCCAGACCCGCGGTGCCCCTGTCCTTTGATGCATCTGCTCCAGCTCCCTCGAGTGAGGTCATCTCTTTTGCGTTTACGCTCTGTGTTTTCTGCCGTCGAAATGGCCAACAATTCCCCACGTATAACTGCTTTAAGCGCTGCCCATTGTGTAGAAAGGGAAGTGTCATTGTTATCATTATGGGTGAGGAAGACAGAGGACGGCTCCCGCGCTCCATGCGCGAGGCCATAATGATCCCCCTATTAAAACCACGCAGAGAGAGCGCTGACCCCGCGTCCTACCGGCCCCTGTCAATGCTCACTACCGATTACAAGATCCTCAGCACCATCCTGGCGACCAGACTGTTGCGCCACATGCAAGAGTTGATCCACAAGGATCAATCTGGGTTTATACCCACCCGCAATACCTCCCACAACATCCGGCGGTTGATCAGACTGGTAAATAATCCCCCGCCCGAGGCGCGGATGCCCCTAGTACTGTCGATCGACATTGAAAAGGCGTTCGATAGCCTGGAATGGGACTACCTGTTCAAGGTGATGCGGAGATTCGGTCTGGGAGATAAGTACATACACTGGACGAAAGTGCTCTATTCCTCGGCGAAGGCACGCGTCAAAGTGGGTACTTTGGTCTCACAGCAGTTTGAGGTAGATCGCGGCACCAGGCAGGGTTGTGCACTATCCCCCCTGCTGTTCGCATTAGCGATAGAGCCCCTGGCGGCTATGGCTAGACTGGGCAACCATTTCGGCGGGCTGGATTTTAGAGGGCACCGCCACTATATATCGCTATACGCAGACGACCTCCTTCTCTTCCTGGAGGACTCCGACAGTGCGGTGAGGGGTGCGGAGAGGCTCCTGGAACGCTTTGGAAGAGTGTCTGGTCTCCGAGTTAACTGGAGCAAGACCTGCCTGTTCCCCCTGCGGCACGCGGAGGCGCAGCCCCCCGCTTGCCAGTCGATTAGATGGGAGCCTCGCTGCCTCGACTATCTGGGGGTGCACATTTATCATGATGCCCCGGACTTGCTGGAGGGCAACATAGGGCGTTGCATCTGGGCCCTACAGGGGTGCATGTCTTTCTGGGCTACCCTGCCACTGTCAGTGGCGGGCCGCATATCCCTACTGAAGATGATCGCCTTGCCCCGCTTGCTATATTTCTTCCGGACCCTTCCAGTGTGGGTGCCTGGAGCGATTTTTAAACACCTCAGGTCTCTAATAATATCCTTCCTGTGGGGTTCGGGCAGACGCAGATTAGCGCTCACGATGCTGACCCGTCCAAAGGACGACGGGGGTCTGGCGGTCCCAAACTTCGAGCTCTACTACTTGGCCGCGCAGCTGCAGTCTTTCACGCAGGAAATAGCGAGAGTATACCGTGGCCCGGAGAGTGAGAGGGACGCTGGAACTCCCCGCCATGTCCTAGCTTACATCGCCCTCCAGCAGAGGCTGGCACCTGGGGATCTGACCCAAGAAGAGCGTACCTTCCGTCTATGCTGGAATAGCTCGCAGAGGAGAGCTGGAGTCAGACACCCATATGCGCCCGAAATCCCACTGGGCATGGTGATGGCACTCCCTCATGGGGGTGATTGGTCGAGGCTGCAGTTATGGGAGGAGGCGGGCCTGCAGATGTTGGGGGACCTGTATGACGATGGTGTGCTGTCCCCGTTCCAGACTCTGCGGGATCGCTACGACCTCCCGAGAGGGGATTACCTCTTGCATGCGGCGGTGGTGAGGGCTATACAGGCGCACTGGGGCGAGGGCCTAGTTGAACCTACGACACAGGTGTGCCAATATACGATGATGTCGGCTGGCACCTTTAAGGCAGTGACGTGCCTTTACTCGCGGATGGTGAGGGAGACACTCCAGCCCCTAACTGCATTAAAAAACAAGTGGGAGCTGGATCTGCAGGTGGACATCCCTGACACCACTTGGGCGCAATTGGTGCGCAGAGCCAGAAAAAGCACGAGAAATGCGCGATTCCAATTGATACATTTTTATGTGCTCCATAGGGCATACCTTACCCCAGGAAAAATTAGGAAATATTTTGGAGCCGCGGAAGCTGCGTGCCCTAGATGTAATAGAGTGGGAGCGGACCTGGTCCACATGCTGAGGACCTGCCCAAACCTGCAGGAGTACTGGGAGGGGGTCGGCGACACGTTGAATGACGTAGCAGATAGGGACCTACAATACGACGCGGCCGTTTGTATACTCCACTGGTTCCCGCACACGCCCAAGAATAAAATGTCCAGCAAGTTTATAGACATGGGCCTTCTCCTAGCTAAGCGAGAGGTGACGAAAGGGTGGAAGTCGAAGGCGGGGCCTACACACCGGCGATGGCTCAATGAATTTCTCAAATGGGCGGCTAGCGAGAGCACACTCAGGTACCAACTAGCTCACCGAAAACCGGACGACCGGGCTCAGGCGGCGGCAATGGTATGGGAGGTGATGGTGCAGGCCCTGCGAGATAGCCCAGCCAGTGGGGAGGAGGGTGAGAACTCTGAGGAAGCAGCGGACGAAGTCGTACCACTGGCCCCCCTGCCAAGCACGCACGATTAGGGATTACTCCATTTTTCCTGTTACCCGCCACACATGCTACATGTTCCTGACCAGGCGCAATCGGGAGGGCACTAGGGAGGGGTGGGTGGAGGGGGAGTTTCCAAGTTTAAGGTTTGCTGAAAGTAGGTTGTAAGTTCTGTAGGTAGTTAGGGGAGCAGAGGGACAGCGATCAAAAGCGGGCAGCGGGGTTCTTCACCGGAAGTATGCTCCTGATAGTTTCGTATTAATGTGCCATGTTTCTATATGACGCCGACCGGCCTCTGGGATGTGGGCAGTACGGCTGTGTATACTACACGGATTAATGATTAAGGGGAGGATGGGAAACCTGCATTATTGACATGCATCCTGGTTGCTGTAAGCTGTACTTGGTCCTGCAATAAAAATGGTTTGACAAAAAAAAAAAAAATTATGGGTGAGGAAGTCCTGAATGGAACGCTGTAGCTGTTCTACAACTATTGCGTGGTGCAGAAGGGATTTGCGAAGACACCATTGTCGGGAGGGTCGCTGCTTGGGTGGGAGAGCGAAGGTGGTGGTTACTGGTGCATGGTCAGATAGAGAAGCCACTCCTATCTCAACATCTGTCGCTAGCGCGTGTAGAGGTGCAGAGGCCAGTAAATAATCTAGTCTAGCGTACGTCTTGCACGCATTAGAGTAGTGTGAATATGCCCGGCTGTGAGGATGGAAGCAGCGCCACAAGTCCTGAAGGCCCAGATCCTGCAGTCATGCTAATCCTGCTGTCGACAGAGCCCCGGTCTGCCCCACGCGATGATCAGACCTATCCGCATCATTGTCAAACACCAAATTCAGGTCATCTCCCAACAGGATTCGGTGTTCCGATGTGGCTGACGTTTCAGTGAGTGCTCTGTGCATGAACCTCTCCTGTCCCTCGTTAGGGGCGTACACTGAGCCTACCGTAAATGTGAAGTCTCCATGGCGGAAGCGATAGGCGAGGAGTCGCCCCTTGATTTCGGCCTCCTTATGGAGAGTTTCCCCTCGAAACCCCTGGGCAACGAGTATGGCGACGCCTGCAGTTTTGGTAGGGTTCGAGGAGAACAGTTGGGTCGGGAATTTGTGGGATCTGAGACAGTGACAATCTTTGGGTAAGAGGTGCGTTTCCTGCAAAAGGCATATGTCTGTTTTAGTGTTTTCTAGGCATGAGAAGACTGCTTTACTCTTGACAGGATTATTAAGCCCTCGCACATTCAAGGTAAGTGTCGTAAGTGTGGTAGGAGCCATTTACTTACAGGAATATGTCAAGACATAAAAACAGGATCTGGAACCCAGCGCTGAGCCAATAGGTGGTGGATTGTAACATAAGGGAGCGCATCCTCTGCTGGGCCCTAGTGGCATTTAAAAAGAGTGGACAAGGAACCCCAAAACCCCCCAAAAAAGACCCCAAACAAAGAACCATAAGAAACTCTTCTGCATACTGCAGAGTCAAGAGGGGAGGATAAAGAGAACCATCATATAGTCCATCATCCCAAGATGATCGGGTTAAAGTTGGCATGGGGACAAATTGTGGCCAGGGACGTCCCCCGTTTCCCCCGCCCTCCAACATTAGATAGACATCAATAAAGAGTATCAGTGGGCACAATGAGCTTCAGGGCGGCTGCGACTTCGCTAGTTCCAGGGGCAGAGTCGCAAGAGCTGCTTGCTGTCCTTTTGAAATTTCTGTGGTGTCCGGGCGTCTAAGCTGTTGTCGCTGACCCTGTTGCCTCCAGCGCGGTCTCCTGTCCTCGGCGTGCGGGGTTGAGCTGTCATCTCCACTCTCCTCTGTCGGGGGATCGATACCCAGTAGGCGACATGCCTCCGCGAGGGAACGGAGCTGGAAGAGCTTGCCGTCCATCCGGAAAATCATACGAAACGGGTGACCCCAGCTGTAGGAGATATTACGCTGATGAAGATGCGAGGTGGTTGGCCGGAAGATTCTTCTCTTTTGCAAAGTGAGTGCTGCCAGATCTTGATATAGGACATGGGTCTGGCCTCGAAACGTCAGGGGGTGCATTTGTCTGGCTTTCTGCAGGATATCTTTTTTGGTACGAAAGTCTTGGACGCAGACTAGGATGTCGGATAGCGGAGCTGTGGCAGGACGTGGCGGTCCCACCCTGTGTGCTCTGTCCAGCTTAAGGTCGGCGTCCAAAGGGTTACCTAGAATATGATTAAACAGTTCCATGGTGTATTTAAAAATGTCATCCGCTTCCTTATTGGCCTTCACCTCTTGGATCCTGATGTTATGTCGCCGAGAGCGGGTCTCCAAATCTTCGAGATGGGACTGCAGATCTACCTGCTATCGCTTTTCTCCTCCAGCTCAGTGACCCTCTCGCCTATGCTGTCGATATCCCGACAGACATCTTTGTTTTCGGCCGTGAGGTCACGTTTGAGCGATTGTAGGTCTTCTCTCAGGGATGTAAACAAGGACTCCAGGAAGGCTTTCATTATGGGTTCCCCGCTGTCCTCAGCCATCTGTGCTGCCTGTTCAGGGTGCGGCTGCGCGTCGTTCGTCTGGCTACTACTGTGGGCCTTTGCAAAGAGGTCCTTCAAGGATTTCTCTCTTCGTCCTCGGGAGGAGGACATGCTGTGGTTCAGTGTGTAGTCGGGGTGCAGGTAAATTATAGCTGAGTGCGGCCAGACTCTCCTGCCCTCCCGTGACCCCCCTTCAATGGTACCACACGTCGGTGCAGTCTCGCCCAGACTCCGGTGCGTCGCTTGGGCTCTGTATTGGCACACAAGCCGCAGTCCCCTAGTGCGCTTCGCTTAGTGGGTGTCGGCAAGTCTTAGGGGAACACTTCCCGCTACCTGGTGAGGGCCGACCCCTGCTCTCCTTCTTTGGCACAACACTGGCGGTGGGGCCCGAAAGTGTCCCTCTTTTCGGTTCGGGCCCTGTGTCACAGACGGGTTTTGGGGGGACCGTGTGGACTCCAAAGATAGGTGCGGGCTACTGCCGGTCATCTCCCCGCGTGATCCTACGAGCGAAAGGACACGATCCGGCTCCCCGCCTCAGACGGCCCATGTGGCTACTAATCCCAGGGGCCCAGCGCTCACCTCCACACTCCTCAGTGCCTCTCCTCACACTTTCCCCTCAGGCCCTCGGATCGGGGTGCTGCGCAGTCTCTCCGGGCCTGTGCCAGTTCCACCTCCCAAGACCAGACACGGCCGGTGCTGGGCCTCGCTCACCCCTTAGCTGTCTCTCGGCCCTCTGCGAGGGGGTCACTGTCTCTCTCCCCTTTCCCCTCTCACACACGCTGCAGCTGCCCGCCTCAGGCCAGCCACTTGCCTGAATCTCGACGGTTGGGCTCCGAAGCTGGCAAATCACCGGAATGGTGCAGGATGATCGGCGGTCCGCTAGGCCGTGCCTCAAGATGGCGGGCCTCTCTCTGCTCTGCTGCTAGCTGCCCATCAGCGGGAGTCTGCTGGTTCTGCGCCCCGCTGTAGATGTTCTCTTGGGGGCCATGTAGCTCCGCCTGCTCGTCCCGTCTGCCTCCCAAGTGCCAGTGTGCTCTCACGGGCCCGGGTCTCCAGCCGCCGCTCCGTGAGCTCATGGCTGCTCACACACCAGGCCGCACTCCGCTCAGACTGTGCCCAGCAGCCACACACCTCAACTGACGTCCCCACGGCACCTACGCACTGTGGGCACTTTGTGGCAAGTTTTGTCTGCTGTTAGTGGCGAAACGCCAGTGCTTTTCCGGGCCGCCTACGGGAGAGACGGAGTAACACATCTTCTCACGCCGCAATCTTGGCCACGCCCGGTACATGCATTTTTATCATTTCTCCCATGCCTGCCTTAAGGTGGTCACAAAGGCTAGTGTTCCTAACTCTTCATCATTGATGGAGTCAATGGGCTACATCCCTGACATCAGTTTTGTTTTTGACCAATCATTACAAACTTAAGAGTTTCTTCAGTATGAACATGTTCCCCCTCTTCCTTCATCGGTTCTTCTTCTTGACCAGTACAAATGCATAATTTACACTGATGGTTCAGCTCAACCCGCCATTGCTTCTAAACATGCTTATTCTGCACCTTGCACTATTGTGGTAGGTGCAGCAGTGGACGGAGTTTTTCAAGCTACTTTAGTTCACACACAGTCCCTTGGAGACTGCATAGCCCAGTTGGCCGAGTTACGAGCTTTAATTTTAGCTCCTGAATTTGCTGATCCTGAGTTACCCATCTTTGTTGTGAGTGATTCTTTTTTATTGGGTACAGTCTTTCAATGACAATTAGTTTTTCTGGAAACAGAACGATTTTCAGGATTCTAAAGGTAGCAGATTCAAGCACAAAATGCTTTGGGTCAGAGAGGCTGCTCTTAAAGACCACTTGCCACTTACAAATGCTGTCCATACATTAGGACAACAACGTGCGGGAGCGCACCCTGTTGGTAATTCAATGGCTGATGAAGCAGCCAAATCTGCAGTAGCCACAGTTAAAGTAGCAGCAGTTACTATGTCGATGAATAAAATTGACGATGACATTTTGGCAGATATAGCCCATCTAAGAGGGGTACTCCTTTTTTGAGGTTTTCCTTCCTGTAATACTTATCAAATGACTTCTAAAAAAGTACCATTTGTAACTATTCCTACTGTTGGTGATCGCTTGATTCCCAGTGAATACCGCAGACTATCGCTCATTGTGGCCGCCCATGAAGGCCTGGCTTCTGCTCATGCAGGAGTGTCGGCTACAATTTTTTTCTTTTGCTTATAGCAGCAGACTCGTAAATATGTACTTTTTTGTGATGCTTGTCATCAAATTAAGAGTTCTACTGTGTCGCGTCCACCTTAGACACAACTTTTCAATTCTAACCATCCATTTGGGTGTATTTATCTTGATCATTAACATCCGATGATGCTATCAAATATATTTTGGTTGCAGTGGATTCATGCACTAGGTTCCTCAGGGTTTGTTTGGCTGCAGCGCTCTGCTGACGCTTGTACTGTTATATAAGATTTGCATGTCTTTGTCGAGACTTATGCCTGTGGCACTTTTCATTCAGACCAAGTTACGGCTTTTGCCTCTAAGGCATACCGTGATTCAATGAAGTCCATGGGAGCGCAGGTGCATTTCTCATCACCATATAGGGCTGAGGGTAATTCTGTTGTGGAGCAGATAAACCGTGACTTAAAGCCGTCTTTAACAGCAAAGGTCTTAGGTACAGGCCATTGCTGATTAACTTATCTCTATGGGGTTCAATGTGCTCTTAATAATCTCCCAAGAAGATTTTTGGGTGGGCGGACACTGTACCAAATGATCTTTGGCACTAAGATGTGTGTTCCAGACATTGAGGGTGTAGACGTTGTGGCGGCTGCCGCTACATTTGACATAGATAACTACTGTGCTGTATTACAGCATCTACAAAGGTGTCATGACGCTCTGGTGAAAAAACATTTGCCCTCACCCTTGCCAGCGGATGCAGCAGTTCCGATTCCTGTTTCTGGCAGGCTCCCTAAAGTTGGTGATCTGGTTCGTGAAAAAGTGGTGATTTAGAAAGAATTCGGTCCCTCGTACCGTGCTCCTGTTGCAGTTCTTGGTCTTCAGGGCACTCGAACTGTGATTTTACCTCCACTACTGGGATACAAGGAGAATCGCTGTCTCAATTGAACATGTCAAGTTACACAATATGGACACTCTTTAATAGTGTGCCTAGGAGTGTCCCAACATGGGATATTTCTTTGCAGCCTGTGAGTCTCGTTTGTTATGATTCTCCCCGGCTGCCGGAGGGGGATGTCGAGTCTTCAGTTGACAAATTATCAGTTTTAACTTACTCATATTCTACCATGGAAATCGTTCATTCTTATCCACCTGTTGAGAGCCCTGTGGACCTGCAAACCTGTGTGCTGGGTCTAGACTCTCGGCCTCCGCTGTTTCAGCTGAGTTCTTCTGGTTATTATATTCATCAGGATCATTTTTCTTCAAATAGTTCTTCTCTGTCTACAGTCCTCTCCCTGACACCAGCAAGGATTTCTGTGCTTATCTCTTGGTTGAAATGCACTTATTTGGTTCCCCCTTGGACATATGTTTGGATTTTGATTTGCATGGTGTTCCTGTTCATGGGATTCGATTCATAACTGTTTTCTTCCTTCTGACTAATGGCCACTACCTTCCTGAGTGCTCCAAAACTGAATCTGTCGATGGTGTGTTGGCCTCACATTCTTTCTTACGTAAAACGAAAAGAGACCAGTCCCTTGTTATCGTTTCAGCGGTCCCAGTCACTGATGGAATTGTATGGGATGAAGTGCCATTCGATGTATATGCTCCTACGGAGAACCTACAGATACCATATGTATTCCGTGTTTCTATGGGTAATGTGGTTATACTTGGGTTACAATCAGATGATTGGGTTGTCAATGCTGTGAATTCTTTGTTTTCTGAATTACAATAGTACACTGTTTTTGATACAGAAGATTTATATTTGAATTCTGCTAACTATGCAGAATTGTTTTGTTAACAATATTATGGGCATCATTTTCAGCATAGAACTAACTGACAGCATCCCCTTGCCAACCTCGGATTGGAGCAGCTGGTCAACACGCCCACTCACAAAGCTGGACACACCCTCGACCCAATCTTCGCGGGAAGGACAAACATCCACTTCAGCCACACCTCCCAGCCCCTCTGGACTGACCACCACAGCGTCCACATCACCTTCAACACCACCACCGCACCCAAGCCCCCCGTGCCCGCCACGAAGGAACTGGAGCAAGGTAACAGAGGAACTCCTCAACACCACCCTCCTCCAAGACTCCCCCAATGCCACAACTGACACCAACGCTGCAGTTAAGGAATTTCACCGCTGTATCTCCTGCTGCGCCGACAAGCTCGCTCCCCTCCACCACCCTGCCAAACAACGCCCTCTGAAGGCCGCCTGGTTCACCACAGAACTACAAGAAGCCAGACGCTCCTGCAGACACCTAGAGAAATCCTGGCGTAACCAGAAAACCACTGAAGCACGGGACAACCACAGGAGCGCCCTGAAGGAATGCCACCAGCACATAAGAGACACCAAACGGACCTTCATAAGAGACAAAGTCCAGACCAACGCCAAGGAACTGTTCAACGTCATACAGCCGTTTGTGAAACCCCCTAGCGAAGCCACGGACATCATGCCTTCCCAGGAGCTCTGCAACAAGCTCAGTTCCTACTTCTATCTGAAGAGCAAGGTCCTCTATGACAACTTCAGTGAACAGATGCCGGACACCGCCCCCACCCTACACCACAGAAATGCCATCCATCCAGACCTGGAATCCTGCCACCATAGAACACATCACCGCGACCATTAAGAAAACCCACTCAGGAGCACCAACGGACCCCTGCCCACAACACATACTCCGCAGGGCCGCCACCACCATCGCACCCGAACTACGACGGACCATCAACGCCTCCTTCATGTCTGGCATCTTCCCAGATGACTGGAAGCGGGTGGAGGTTAAACCCCTCCTCAAGAAACAAACGGCCGACCCCACAGACCTGAAAAACTACCGGCCCATCTCTCTCCTCCCCTTCACGGCCAAAGTCACCGAGAGATTCGTAAACGCCCAACTGACCGCCTTCATCAAAGAGAACTCCATCCTGGACGCCTCCCAGTCTGGATTCCACAGCAACCACAGCACCGAGACCTCCCTCCTCGCAGCCACTGATGACATCCGCATGCTACTCGACCAGGGACACACTGCAGCCCTCATCCTGCTAGACCTTTCCTCAGCCGTCAACACGTTTCACATCGCACGCTCACAGCCAGACTTCACAACACAGGGATACAAGGAACCGCCCTCGACTGGATAAAATTCTTTCTCTCCGGCCGAACCCAGAGGGTCAGACTCTCTCCCTTCCTCTCCGAACCCACCGATATCAACTGCGCAGGATCATCGCTCAGCCCCACACTCTTCAACATTTACATGGCCCCCCTCGCCGCCATGTAAGACAGCATGGGCTCAGCATTGTATCCTACGCCGACGACACCCAGCTCATCCTCTCACTCACGAAGAACCCCGAAGACACCAGTCTCTGTTTTCAGGAAGGAATGAGGAACTTGGCAGCCTGGATGAAAGACAGCTGTTTGAAGCTCAACTCAGAGAAGACCGAGGTCCTCATTCTCGGACCCATCTCCTCTGCCTGGGACAACACCTGGTGGCCCTCAGCCTTAGCTAACTTAAATTCAGATTTGAGGATGTGGGAAGCTTCGGTACGAGGACCCATGGGAAGGATACCAGAAGAAGGTGCGGGTCAGGAAACTTCTGGAAATCAGCATGTCCTAAAGACTACCAATTTAGAGGATTGGCAAAGAAATCGGAGCAGTGATAGGGATGGACAGAATAGCATGTTGAGTCAGGGCACAATCGAGGCTGTGGTAAATGCAAAGGTATTGAATGTGGTGAGGTTGAATGCTGAGGTAGATGAGATAATCAGTGGGAACTTGCCTTTGGAAAGCATAGACACTTATGAGCCGAATGAACTGTTGTTTGTGGCGAAGGATTTTACTCATAAGGCGAGATGTGCACATAAGATATTGACAGAATTGGCTCAAAATATGATGTAGATTTGTCTAAAACAAACATTTTACAAGAATACCATAGATTGAACTACAGCGATCAGGAATTGGAAGAGAAAAGGGTAACAGGCTTGAAAACACACATTCGAGAGCTGATCATAGAGATCAGCGTATGGAGCATGCTTGACAAATGGGAGGAAAGGTGGTCAAAGACTGACTGACAAGATACGAGCAGATTTTGCTGGCCACTGAGAACATCACCCTGAATCGGTGTTCTGTGTTAAATCCTGCTACTTGTTAATCCTTGTTAATCCTGTTAATTGTGAGGACCATGACTGTCTGGATATGACTGAACTGGGCACCAAACCGAGACCCAACATTGTTGATGAACCACAGCCTGACTCTGACCAAATCCTTTTTGTTGATGGTTCATGCTTAAGAGACAATGAGGGTTATCTAAGAGCAGCTTTTGCTGTCTGTACCATCTCTGGAGTTGTGGAAGCTGCTTGTTTACAGGGAGTATACGCCTCACCATCTATACTGATTTTGGTGTAGTTCAAGACTTTGGACAGCTATGGTCACAGAGGGGGTTCTTAACGTCATCAGGATCTCCATTAGAAATGGGGAGTATGTGAGACAACTGTTGGAAGCCTTGCAGCGACCAAAGGAAGTGGCAGTCGTGAAGTCTGCTGCCCATGAGAAGGGAGAAGATTTTGTGACTGTGGGCAACCGGTACGCTGACGAAGTCACCCGCTTTTGTGCAACCAATACATGTATTTTTCATGGGGAATATTCTGAAGAGTTTCAGGACCCTTGGAAGAAACAGCTTCTCTCCCTGTAGTGATTCCAGCCATGGTTGCAAGGTCACCGGAGAGGGCAAGCCAAGCGCTGGGGGTTCCTGAAGAGGCCGGATACCCACCAAGTCGAGCTGAGGAGGGTCACGCTATACAAGGCCCAGGTATAGACTCGGAGGGAGACTGTAATGTTGCAAGTGGTATAGAGTCTGACTCAGCTGAAGAGACTGGTGTGGAAAGTAGTTGAGTGCTGTGAAAGAAAACAGAGGTTGCAAGAGAATCGTGGCTGGTGAGACAGAAAAGGGAAAACTTTTGACTCCCACCAGAAACAGATCTTTCTCCCATATCTGTATCATCTGAATCCAATCAAGGTGAGACAGAACAAACTCAAGGGAGTTTGAGGAGATCAAGGAGAGCAAGAGTTCTATGCCAGATATACACCTTTCCGAGTGGACTTACCTTGCTACAAATGCTGGGGAGAGTGAGATCCGGGACATCAGTACTGATAATTGAGGTCGAACTGTTAGTCCCTGGAGTAGAAGCTAATGGAATCCTGACTTTGACTGTACCATACCCACCGAGACTGAGTAGTTTACGGAGTTTGATTTTGGAAGATCTCACATTTCCTACCTTTGGAAATCAGCCATCAGCTCAGGAGATTGCAGCATTTCGCATTGAACTTTTGCACTAAAAAACGTCCCAGATGCGGCTGACCGCAGGCTCAGCACATCAATCCTAGTAACACAATTAATGAGTCCTGTGCAATCCACCTCCGAAACCCACCGCACTTGGGTCTCACTGTAATCCAGACAAATAGATTAGAGATCTTGTAGGGAGCACCAGAAATGAAGTCTCACTCTCTTGGGTTGGTCTTTTCAGTTTCTTTTATTCTTCTTAGTGACACAAACAAGAGGACATCAGCCAACGCATTTCGTTCCTTTCAAAAGGAACTTCATCAGGGCTGAAATTGAGATGAGACATCACATAAATATCCACAACACAGACATATACTACCATAATAACACATACCATTATACAAATATATACACATAATACAAAACATTTTTTTAACATGATTTAAAAGCACGCTTTACTTAAAGCATATTTGACACAAAAGTACCATATCTAATCACAATACAATGCTCAAGACTAATATTAAAAAAACATAAATACATTCTATATAAAAATACAAACACCACATCCTAAAAGAAAGTACCCAAAATTATAACAAATATACAAAACACAAAATATGGATATATAGCACACAAGAGTGTAGCATGTAATAAATTCTTTATTTGAAATTACATAAATCCATAGTCATAATGACAAAAATAAAAAAGAGAAAATAGTAAAAATAAGAGAAAGGGAATGGGAAAAAGAGATCTACATAGAAACAAGGGAAGAAAAAATTGAGACAATGTATAATAAAAGAAACAAGTGTTTAGAATGGAAAGAAAAAATTTAATCAAAGAGTAAAACACATCAGAGAAAACCCGGCATCATGGACAAAAAATATAAGTTAAGAGATATCAACATAATAATAATAATACTAGGAGGTATGAATGCTAAGGGAGAAAGAGGGAAAACCAAGGATTTCAAAATGTCAACACAAAAATACACGAAATGTACAGATAGATATAATCTATTAGGCAAAAAACAAAATAGAGACAGATATGCAATCTCACCCAAGTATTGCGGGTAATAATATCCAAAGCAGCAAATTCAAAGAGTCCAAAAGTATTTGAAACATTAGACCCACAATAGGGGTGGTGGTCGACTTCAGTCAGATAATTCTGAAAAGGGACATAAAAAAAGTCCCATTTAGAGCATATAGTAATGATCCTGATTTTAGATAGACAGGATTGCCTACTGTTTTGCCATAACACAAACTCCCGTGTGTAACACTGCTTTATAGACCAGTGTTACTATTATTCTTTAAAAACCAATATCAATATTCTAAGTCCATATCTGAAGGCCCTTATAATAAAGCCTCTCAAGCGTATCACAAACCGAAATATGCAGAACATAAAAACTTCAAATATTAGTATTTGGATTGTGAAAAATAGCGCACCAAAATCCAATCATGGTTATAAAGAAGTACAAATATAAAATATCTCACCCAGCGACCTCGATTAGAGTTGCTCAAAAAAATCACTGGTCAAGTTCCAGCAATAGAAATAATATAATCGCTATTGAACGCTACAACCATTGAAATGTTGCCAATTGAGCGCTACTGCAAGTGTCAAGGGGTCGCGTGAGGTAATCAAAGGAAACCCCCACGCATCCATAATAGTGGCCTTAACAGTCTAGAAGCAACCCAAACATTATGGCATAATTTTAAAGGACAAAGTTAAAACATTTGTGAACATATGCTCCGCGCAGAAACTACAGCGCGTAACCAGCATGCCCATATCCCGAGGCAAATTGAACGCTACACCCATTGAAATGTAAACTGCTGTGCGCAACTGCAAGTGTAAGGAGGTCACGTGAGGTAATCAAAGAAAACACCCAGACATCTGTGATAGTGGCCTTAACCGTCAAGAAGCAGCCCAAACATTATGGTGGGAACACATGCTCGGCGCAGAGACTACAGCGCGTTGCCAACATGCCCACATCCCAAGGCAAAAAGGGGCATAAATGGGAGGCTCCTGACTACATCCTGTATATAGTACAACATAAACAGACAAATGCAACGCTAAAATATTAAAGAGCGCAGGTCCGCGACACGCCTTGAAAAAACCCCAACCATATGGCAAAGTTGAAAGGTCCCCATATCCCAACAACTTGCCTGAAAGATCTTCCTTGTAGTAACGGCAAGTGTGCTGAGGCAGTGCTGTAAACGGAGTACCATCCTGAAATCGGCAAATTTAAACACGCTGCCGCAACCTGTCAATTGGCGCGTGGTGACGTCACGAATCATGTGAGCAAGGAGGTGCGACGATGGTGGAAACGCCCCATGGGTGCCATATCAGAAGGGATACTACTATGGAAACTACCCATAGATCCACAAGTTGAATAAGGATCACGGTAACAAAATAGCTAAATTCTGCAAGAGCCAAGGAATAATGTATTGTAGAATGTGTACACCAATAATCCTAAATATTTCCGGATGAAAACCTAAAAGTAACGAACAGCATGTTAAACAGTTCCACAATGTCGGTATCCGAGCGGCAAGGAGACATACTGTTACATGTAGTATTTACAAGTGGTATTATATGCACATGTGTCTTTAAGGAAGAGAACATTCATTTTCATGTTGTTCTAGAGTTTAGAATGTAAGTTTGTAAGTAGGCATTCAGACTGGGGATCTGTCCTGGAAAGTCGTGGGTTGTTAACCTCTGAATTAAAGCTTCAACCTGAACTTGGATTAAGGCTGCCTGGATTTCCTTATTCTATTTATTATTGGAGCTTTACACTTTACAATTATTGGCGACGATTGAAACAAAACAAAAAACACAATACTCCACATAACAACAAAACACACAATTGGCCAAAAGACACTAAATTAATAGTACACGAAATCTTCACTTCTGAATGGTGAAACTCTAATCCTAGAACTGTGCCTAACCACCACATTGTCACCACCACCTTCAGTCCCTCTACCAACATCTGGAGCAAACCTGTCACTAGAAGACACTATCTGAGAAGATCTGGTGTTGTTATCACCTTCTCCCCTATTCTGCAAAGGAATGGAAATGCCAGAATCTACAACAACCCTGTCACTCTTACTATTCAAATCACACAAATCAAACCCATCTGAATGGTCTGAATATCTACTTTGAGAACTCATCTTATCTAAAATTATCTTTGCTTGTTCTTCATTGAGTCTAATTACAGCATTGCGATTCCACCATCCCCTATCTTGCAGCATGACCGCCATTTCAGAGACTCTTAATACCTTGGCTGGCTTAGAAAATTTCGAATGCCCTTTCGCCACTCTAATGGGTTTCCTAATAAGAACCCAATCTCCAGGAACTAATGAAGTAACTTTGACATGTTTCCTTGCATCATAATTGGCCTTACAAACTTGCTGTTTTCGTTTCACAAATTCCCTAACTTTACGCAAATCAATCTCCTGATAATCACCTTGTTCAACCTTTCCCTTCAGCCACGATGGACTGAATCTCGAAACAGGTTTCCTACCCCTCAACAACATATAGGGAGAGATGTTAGTGGTTGAATGTGGAGTAACATTGTAACTCCACACCTTATCACAAATATATCTTTGTACCTCCAAACCATTATTTACAGCGGTTTGTACACCTTCTTTCAACATTTTATTTGCCCGTTCTACCAAACCATTAGAAGCAGGGCTGTATAATGGTACCAAAATGTGTTTAACTGAAACCTCATTTAAAAAACACTTGAAATCATTTGAAGTGAAATGGGTACCATTGTCAGTTACAATTTCAGACGGAAGACCTTCAATCAAAAATAGACGCTGCAAAAAGGAGATAGCAGCTCTTGAATCTGAACTTTTAACAAATGAAAAATATAACCATTTTGAGAAATAATCAATTATAACAATCAAAAATCTGCTATCATCACCTAGTATATTGAAAGGACCAGAGAAATCCAACCCTAGCTTTTGCCATGGACCCTTAGGCCACTCCACTGGACACAAAGGAGAAGTGGAAGTACGCCAATGTTTATCCGAACATAAACATTCCGGACATTTATCAACATATCCCTTGACCTGACCATCGATGCCTGGCCACCAGTACACATCCTTGATCTTCCTAATCGTACTGGAAATCCCCAAATGTCCCTCATGGGCCATACTAATGATTTTACTCCTTAAACACTCAGGTGGAACTATTTTATCATCTCTTAACAAAATGTCATTGACAATTGAAAGTTCAGACGCAACTTGCGAAAAACATTTGTCTTGCATCGATAAACTTCTGTCACACGGCCATCCTTGAACCAAAAATTTTTTAACACGCTCCAAGCAATGATCTTTTTGTGCACACTCAATCCATTCATCCTCTGATAATTTACTAATTTGTGTAACATCGTTGATAGTGAAAACCACATCTGAATCACTATTGTTATCAGAATCCGCAATCTCCTTATCTAACGGAATTCTAGACAGACAATCTGCCCTAATGTTTTTTCCACCTGGAATATACTTAATATCAAAGTGAAATTCTTGTAATCTAGCAAGCAATCTGATCAACCGTGAGGAGGCCTTGTTCGAGTTGCTATTACCCAACATATATATTAAAGGCTTATGATCTGTGAACAGTTGAAATCTCGCACCCCAAATATACATTTTGAATTTTTCTACAGCCCAACAACATGCCAGCGCCTCACGTTCTATGGTACTGTAATTCAACTCTGCCTTATTTAAAGTTCTTGACGCAAATGCTATGGTATACTCCTTGCCCTCAACCAATTGACTTAACACAGCACCTAAACCCTTTGAACTGGCATCCACTGTAACCATGCAGCAGTGACCATGAGAAAAGGCTCTAATAGCTGGAGCCTCTAAAATTTGTCTCTTGACAGTATCAAAAGATGATTGGGTTTCTTCAGACCATATGAATTTTGCATTTTTCTTGAGCAAGTCTCTTAGGGGTTGTACCGTGACAGCATAATTTTGCACAAAACGAGCATAATATTCGCTGAGTCCCAAAAAAGCTCTCAATGCATCTTTGTCAAATGGTCTTGGAGCTTCCTTGATAGCATTGATAAGAGATAGTTTTGGTTTGATACCATCAACCGAAATGTTATGCCCCAAGTAGTCTACCTCTTGTGTCACAAATTTACACTTGCCTTTGTTTATGGTCATACCAATTGCTTCAAGTTTGTGTAACACTTTGTCTAGTAGTGATAAATGTGATTCCATTGTGGATGTGTGAATCAATATATCATCCTGGAATGCTTGAATACCTTCTATTCCAGCAAACATTTTATCCATTAAACGTTGGAAAACGCTGGCCGCTGAAGCTAAACCAAATGGCATACGCTTATACATAAAAACCCCAAATGGTGTAACAAAAGTGGTAAGCGGTTGAGATTCTTCCGAGAGTGGGATCTGATGGTATGCTGATTTTAAATCAATGGTACTAAAAAATTTGCTACCACCCAAATTCGCCAACATCCCTTGAATCCTGGGAAGGGGATGACAATCCACAACAATATTCCGATTTAAAACTCTCAAGTCTGCACATAAGCGGATTTCACCTGAACTTTTGCGGGCTACTACAGCAGCCGAAACCCATTCTGATGATTCAACAGGTGTTATAATGTCCTGTGCACATAGGTTATCTAGAGTTTTCTTCAAATCCTCCCTGGCAGACAAAGGAACAGGTCTACACTTTTGAACAACTGGGAACGCATCCGTTTTAAGTTTGATAGTGTGCTTGAAATTATTAACTAAACCAATCTTATCTGAAAATACCTTAGAATATTTTGAAAATATACTGGCTAAATCACTTAAGTCATGCTTTTCCTTTCCCACCTCATGTACAATAGTAGATATAGGTAAGTCACCCAAGGTAACTGGTTCTGCGTGTCCAGGTTTTAAAATGATGCCAAGACCTGCTTGATCTTGCCACCCTAAAATATCCCTACCATTCACAGCGACATAGACTTTTGTGTGAATTACTCTCCCTTTAAATGTGATAGAATCTAAAAAACATCCTTTCATTATAATGTCAAATCCCCCAAAAGCTTTAGGATTAACATCTGTGTGCTTTAGAATAGTTTTTGACCAATATTTACTGAAAGTTTTCTCATCTAGAATTGTGATGGGAGATCCGGAATCAGCCATGACGTTTACATCAATAGGACCAATTGCGACACATACCCTTTAGTTCAGTGCCCCTTATATAATTTTGAAGTTCGAATATGCCGAACAAGTGGGGGGCATAATATGGTTACAAGACAACTGATTATGCGCAAATCAGGCGCCATCTTGGAAAGGTCAAAGAGTAAGCGAATTAATAGAAAAAACGAAATAATAACCTCACAGGACAGCTGTTAATTAATAAAATCAAAGTGTAATCCAACTCACAAAATGTAGTTGAAATACCATATTTTAGGCAATAATAGTAGTCGACTTCCTCTATTCAGACTGACAGAGGAGGAGTACATACTTATCCCAAAGGCAAGTCTCATGAGGTGATAAACCAGACGAGAAAATATGTTCTCTGATATGATATACCACATAAGACAAAGTAATAAGGAGAAAGAGTAAGAAGAGATAAAAATTGAGAGTCCAAGTGTATTTTAGATTAGGGGTTGTCCAAAATATTTCTGGTAATCAGGTCATTGTTAAATCCACCGCTCAGATGCGATGTGTCCTCGCTGCGCCGAGTCAGGGGATGGGCTGCTACACATGCTGTGGAGCTGTCGCAAAAAATACACACCTATTGGCGGGCAGTTGGGGAGATACTACACACATGTACAGGCCGCGACTTACCCTTTGAATGGCCTGTTTACCTGCTGCACCTCTTCCGCAGAACTCCGGTCACAAATTTTTCATCCAGTTTCCTTGACTTGGGATTAGTGGTAGCTAAGCGACTTCTCACTAAGCGGTGGAAGGCGCAAGACCCGCCTCATATACGGGCTTGGAGGTACTCACTCTTGGCTTGGGCTAAGGCAGAGGGAATCGCCATCCGGCGGGAGGAAACGTTGAGGCTACGGAAGGTACTGATAGAGACGCAGTGGAAGGGGCTGCTCCAGGCCTTAGTACAGACAGAGGGGGACAGCCCTGAGGGGCAAACAGAGAATGGGGGAGGCGTGTCCACGCTGAGCGACGGATAGCCCATCAGTTGACCTCTGTAATATCATGTACGTGCGCATACGCCCTCTGACACCTTAGGTTGAAGCCGCTGAGGTCAGTGGGTGAAGAAGGCGGTCTTGACAGTGCCGAGGGACGGCACGGTGGGGGTTGGAGGGGGGTACCGGGGGGGGGGGGACAGGGTGAAGGATGGTCACAAAGAAGTCGGTATATGCTGCTGTTACTGGGTTTTAAGTTTTGTTTGTTCTTACCTATAGCATCTGTTCAATTATCCATACTGAATGCACTGAAGAGGCTCTGTACAACACACTAACGGAACCTCATCGCTGATGTACGTGACTTTTACCCTTGTTGAAATGGGCTATCTGTGCAAGCTCAACTTGCAACTGAGTCAATAATGTTGTCAACATGTATGTTAGATTTACACCTGCCCAACTGTAATGTCTCCTTGAGATTGATAGATGGTTTAATGTATGGTCGACTTTACAAATTGCAATTGGCTTGTCATGAAGCTGTAAATCACAAAATTAATAAAAACAGATTTAAATATCAGGTCATTGTTAAAGATTTGTTAAAAAAATATACTATTACAAGTAGTCAAGTCAAAGATAGCTTTATTCGATTTCATTAAAAACCATAAAAGCACAGAAAATACAACAATCACATATTAAAAAGAATATACAAGTAAATCCAATTAATTGTATCTTAATAAAATAATCTTATTTGAATATAAAATTGAGGGGTACTAGGACATAGAAGATCTGCATCTAATTACATATTTCAAAAATTTAGATACGGCCTTAATAGTCATTTCATCTTCAAGCATAAGCAGTTTTACAAAGGCTGGTCTCCACTGCCTTAGACCCCAGGTTTTCAGTAAAGGTATCAAATGTCTCTTCCTGCCCCACGCATAAAATTTGCAGAACAAAAGACTATGAATAGATGATTGCTCAGAAATATCATCACATGGACATTTGAGTAAGTGGGGCGACCAATTATTTGTTTCAGGAAATGTGATTAGCCTATAATAACAATCAGTTCTCAAACGGGCCAGTAACATTCTGTCATAACAGGTATAATCAGGCGATAGATAAAACTGTAATCCAAAGCCCTGAAGGAGTAACTGATGATGTGAAACAGATTTTTTCGTACTCTCTTTAATCCACCGACTGTTTTCTAAGAAAGCAAGACATCGGTCTTTAAAATCCTTTCTTGAAAGCGTGGATAATAGAGTTGGATTATTAAAATAATGTGGTAGGCCCATATTTGTTAGAAAAGCCTTTATGTATGCTAACCATGGAATGTTTTTACCTCTTTCGAGGTTGATACAATCAGATAGGACAGTTCTATTTAAGGTAGTAGCTAGTGAGGTCCATATCTTATACCACAGTAACAAGGGGCTAATTCTGATCAAATCAGAGATATAAGTTATGTCCAATTCGTTATGGCACACATACCTGGAGATAGACCTGGGGACTGCTAGCAAGTACCGGAGGAAAATATTTTCCCTTACTTGAATTACCCGGCTGTCTGCAATACCCCAAAGACCGGCCCCGTATGTGGCAATTGAAACACATTTAGCTTTGTAAATGTCCATTAAGATACGGACAGGTCTACCTCCTAATTTGTTTGCGAACTGTTTCAGAGCTCCAAGTGAGCGTGCAAAAGCTAAATTCCTAGTGTTAACTGCTGGTGTCCAAGAACCCCTGTAGTTAAATAAAATCCCTAAGTAAGAAAATGAATCTGTTAATTCTATCTTAGACTGATTTAAAAAAGTATTACAAGGAACTTTGGACGCTGATGAACAGCTCATGGTAAAAGTTTTTCCAGTGTTAATTTTTAGACCCCTAGATGACATAAAAGTTGAAAAGGTGGTTAACGCTTTTTGGAGCCCTAGTTGAGTTCTGGCCATGATGACCGCGTCATCAGCGTATAATAAAATAGGAACGGCCTCGCCATTTATCTGGGGATAGTCTACTTTCTGCTTCAATAAAAACTCCGCCACTCCATTTATGTATAAATTAAAAAGAAAGGGAGCCAGGATGCAACCCTGGCGTACGCCTTTCATGATAGGAAATTTGTTTGTGCATTCACCATTTTTACCAAAACGGACCTTTGCTCCTGCTCCACGATATAGCTCTTTGATAAAATTCAAAATATTCAAATCAATGCCTAATAAGTTTAAAGTGTCCCACAAAAGTTCATGGCTTAAACAGTCAAAGGCTGAAGTTAAGTCGACAAAGGTCATAAAAAGGTTGCCCTTCTTAGCTATCGTGTATTTTGCAATTATAATAGCTAGATTAAGTCCTTGTTCGACTGTGCCTAGTCCTTCTTTAAAACCGTATTGAAATTTAGAAAGGATGTCGCTATCTTTAGCCCATAATTGTAATCTATTTAGGATAAGTCTTCCGGCTACTTTCATCAACGAATCCAGCAGCGAGATAGGCCTATAACATTTTGGATCATTACGATCTCCCTATTTGAAAATGGGGACGATTATTGCTTCCTGCCAAGTCAAGGGGAAACCCTTTTTATTGTAGCTGTTTAATAGGTTGGTCAGGAGCGGGGCCCAAAAGGGGATATTTTCCTTAAATAGATCTATGGGAATCCCATCCGGGCCCGGAGCTTTGTTATTTGAACTTTCAGTTAGAGCTAGCTCCGTTTCCGTTATAGAGAACGAAATATCCAGAGGGAAACCCACAGTTAAAGTGGACAGGCTATTATTCAATGTACTTTGTGTAGGAGTTAATAAACTAAACAGGTCATCCTTCTTATACAGTTCAGTGTAGTGATCTACCCAAGCAGATTGTTCAATTGCCAGATCTATCACATCAGTTTTTCTATCCACAAAAAAGGAGCGTTAACTGCTTTCCAGAATGCAGTATTGTATCTCAAACAAGACGCCTTTACTAGGGCAGTCCAGGCATTCTCCTTAATCTCTTGTTTTCGCTTTCGTAAGGTAAGTTTGTAAACTAGTCTGGCTGCTCTAATATCTAAATAATTCCTAGGCGTGGTTTTTAGGTACTGTTTCAGATTTGCATGGGCTTTGCTACATTCAGAGTTGAACCAGCCCTCGAGTTTTGTTCCCCGTCCTTCACTGGGCGTTCCAGTCAGATTGTTAGATATTTGCAACGCAATCGACTGGAAGGCTTTAATAACCATGTTAGGATCTGGAGAATCTGCCAAACAAATCATGATGTTAGAATACTGGTCAGTAATTAGGCTATGTAAGAAGTTTGCAGAATCAACCATTTTCCATTTAATTGCATATCCATTTTTCCTCGCCATTTGAATAGAATGACCATAGAGATTTTCCACTGTGTTTGGTAGTTTTCCGTTCCTCAGTCCAATATCAAAGATTATACTGATGGGAAAATGATCACTCATAGCAATATCCTCTGTATTAAACATGAGGATATTGTGGCGATAGCTGTTAGTGATTAAAGTAAAGTCTATCGTGGAATGTAGTCCATGCCCAAAGAAGGTAGGTTGAAAACTAATTTGTGGGTTGCAAAGCTCGTTAGCATAGCCCAAATTCCAATCGTGAATTAAAACATTTAGTAGATTACCTAACGTTGAGTGCTCGAAATGAGTACAACTTTCGCCCAAGGGATTTGACAAACCGCATGTACCCTTACTGCTGTGTGGGCATAAGTGACAGTTAAAATCACCGGAGAAAATAATACACGTATCTTTATGACCCCGGTCTGCCCCACGATAAATCAAATTGTTTATATCCTCGAGAGCATGCTTGTAGTCTCCCTTGGGAATATTGTTATATAAATTCACCAGAATAATTTGTCGTTTGCCTCCAAAAACGAGGGAAAGAATCTGGTAAAAAACATGACCACCATTAGTCAAGAGCTTTATTGTCGTGGTTACCGCGTTGGAAATATACGTACAGAGACCTCCCGAAGGTCTGCCCCTCCTAGACTGGACTGCAGGGGTAGTGAATGTGCGGTACCCTTCAAGATGGATCTCTTTAATTTCCCAAGACTCTTGCAAGCAGATGATATCATACTTGTCGATAAAGTCTCTAAAGCTGGGATCCGTTATTTTGTTTGATAGGCCCGCAATGTTCCAAGTTAACAAAGCTAGTTTGCTACATTGGGGGACTATTATCGGATCCGTAACCAATGGATTCTCGAAGCCATCTGTTAGATCAGACTGTAGGGGATTAACTCCTGTGGTCTTTCCTTGGTTTGATCGAGGATATTGGGTGGGCATAGAGTTTTCGGGAACGATATGTGTGGGTCCTGCAAGCTCTCTACAGGGTACATCTTCTGTAGTAGGTCGAAGGAAAATATGACTCACTGCTGTTTCAGGGGCTATTCTCTCAGTTAAGGACCCTAGGGTGTCAGTTGATGGGTTGGTTCCTCTTTTGATTTGCTCACTAGAAACCCCACTAAGGGCGCCCTCGGAGGTGGTGGATAAGGGGCGTCAATCGACCGATTCCAGGCAGCTAAACCGGTTGTCGGTCCGTATTCCTCTCCAATTGTCCAATGGGCACACGTCTCTGGTTGTTTGCCAACCCCGCACCCACCTGTCGACTACTCTATCTTGAGTGCCTGCCACGCCCCTGCTTCTATCAAAGTCTGGTTCATAGGGATTCCTAGGTGGGTAAAAGAAAGACAGTCGCAATTGTTGCAATATCTTCATTGTTAAGCTGGTTGGGCCATGAACAAATATAGTCAGTGGTATCCGGGTCATCGAAATTTACCAATATACAATCACCCTTCGTGGTTTTTTTGCCTTGCCCTACCCATGGTACTCTACGTACCATAAGGATCTTGCTCGACCTATTGGGAGGCAGAGGCCGTCTTGAATTGAGCCAATGTTGTACCTTGTTTTTCAAAGATCCTACAGACTCCTCTGCATCCTCCCTCAGTTCTGGCACCCCAGTCAGGATCACCAAATAGGGAGTTACTTCCGGGGGCAAATCGATGAATGGTTTCTGTGGTAATACTTTTCCGTCAAGATTTGTCTTTGGTAAAGGAGCAGAATTTCTGGGTGTAGTAGCCTTCTGCTTACTAATTTGAGAAGGTTTGCTAGCATTACTAAATAGATTATTCTCGGAAGCGGGAGGATCAGTGACTAAGTTAGGATCTTTTAAAGATGTGCTTTTATTAGGTCGTGAGACCCCCGTTGAATTATTATTAATGGTTTGCTTCCTTACTCCGTCGTTATTTACTCCAGACTTACTCAGTGGTTTAATAAAAGCAGTCAGTTCGGTTAGTTGTTTTTCAACGCCTTTTAATCTGGCCTCTAATGGGGAGAGGTGTAATTTGAGTAATTTACTCATATGCTCAAGGATTTTAGTATCCGCCTCTATGGCCATGCTAGTTGAATTTAAACTATTACAAGTATAGAGTATGAGTCCACATACTTGTAAGAACAACATTTCTCCCCAAACAGTTTTTAGACATCTGATATTTGTTATGTTATTGCAAGGGTACTGATACTGATTAATCTAAGTGGTCACAGGTGTTATATCTATTCATAAAAAATAATGCATTACTCCATCTGTGTTATGCCCATGTGTTGTAGCCCATAGGCGACAAATCCACTTAGATTCAGCTTGTCTTAGCGATAATTCCCTATTACCACCTCTCTTGTTCATAGGGATTTGTTCAATACCATGAAACCAAAAAGTGTGATCACCTGTGTGTTCAATGTTATAATGTTCTGTAATCGGGTATCTTACATCTCTGCTAACAAGTGCCCTGTGGTGTTCTTGGATGCAAGTTTTTAAGGAGCGTGTTGTGCTACCAACATACATTTTTCTACAATTGCACCCAAGCACATATACCACATGTGTGGTGTTACAGTTAATGAACTGGTTGATTATGTATGGTTTAGGATTATTGGAACAGAAGGTCTTAGTTCTATTTAAACCCATGGGGCAGACATTACAGGTGCCGCATGTAAAAAGCCACTTGGCTTAGATGGTAGCCAGGTCTCGCTTTTACGGGGTGTCGTCACATAGCTTGGGCATAAATGGTTTCTCATGGAAACACCCCTCCTATATGTAATAGATGGCTTGTTACCAATACATTCATTTAGTTCAGGAATTACTATGAGTAAATGCCAGTTCTTCCGAAATACATTGAACATTTTTTCCCTGTGCACAGTATACTGTGTGTTAAATCTGGCCTTCATCATGTTGCTCTGTGAGCCCTTCTTGGTAGGCTTGTCAATAAGGGTACTCTCCCTATCAGTCTTGTATATTCTATCTTCAGCTTCGTCCAAAGTCCTATTTTTGTAACCTCTCTTCAAAAATCTCTTTTTAGTCTCACTTACATTTGCCTGGAAACTTTCTTGCTCACTGCAATTTCTCCTGATGCGTATTAGCTCACCAAATGGGATATTGTTAATCACAGAACTAGAGTGTGCACTCGAGGCGTGTAAGACTGCGTTACAGGATGTCTCCTTCCTATACAAAGTACTCTGAATAACACCATGCTGGACATAAAAGTTTATGTCCAGAACGTTGATACTTTTTTTATGTAAGGACATAGTAAGTTTCACATTACATGTATTGTTGTTAAGATAGGCAAAATATTGCTGTAACTGCTCCACAGAGCCTGACCAGAGACAAATAACATTGTCTATGTACCTTCCCCAGAGCATGATGAATTTCGTCCAGGGGGAGGCACATTTGGCCCAGGCATGCTCCCTCTCGTACCACCCCATTAAGAGGCAGGCATAAGAGGGAGCAAACCTGGAACCCATCGCAGTTCCGTTAATCTGCTGGAACCAGCAGTTGTCATACAAGAAAAAGTTGTTCAAGAGTATTATGTCAATCATTTCCACAACATTTCATTGTAGTTGTACAGTTCCGCACCCCCCTTGTCCAGGAAAGAACGCGCAGCCATAATCCCATACTTAATGTCAATGCACTTATAAAGACTCTCGACATCAAAGGTAACAAAGATTCGATCATCCGACCATTTGAATTAAATTTCACCAATATATCTTTGCTGTCCCTGATGTAAGACGGTAAATTAAGGACATGCTTTTGTAGCCTAAGATCCACAAATTCTGAAAGTTTTTCAGTGGGTGAGCCCACCCCAGATATAATAGATCTCCCAGGGGGGAACTGTCCCCCCTGTGTATCTTTGGCAAAATGTATATACATGGTAAGAAGGACTGTTCACCCTAAGATACCAATATTCGTCTTCTGTAATGAGACAGATATCTCTCCCCTCACTGAGCCTGGCGTTAATCATATTTGTTAGGCATGGGATGGGATTAAATCCAATGTCCTTATAGCACTTGTTGTTACTAAGCTGTCGGTTGATTTCATTAAGATAGTCTAGGCGGTTCATAATAACAACGTTGCCACCTTTATCGGCCTCACGTATTATGATATTAGGATCCTTACTGAGTCGCTGTAGCGCCTGTCTCTCTGAGTAAGATATATTCTGATCTTTTCGGGGTTCAAATTTCCTAGGGATTTCCAACGTGTATAGATCTTCACACACTTGATTATGCAAAGCATCAATATTAGGATGATACCCACCAGCTGGTACAAATTTAGACTTAAGTAAACCGCTGTCACCAGACAAGTTCTGGATAATATCATGGTCTTTTAACAAAGTAGGCATATCTGAGACCTCGTCCTCACTGATTGACAATAAGCATTGAACATTGCGAACATCAGCAATCGTATGTGTACTGGGCTCTCTAAGAGCCAAAGGTCCACCTGGCTCCAAAGCTCTGTTGGTGTCAGGCTCACCGCACGGTAATGCTCTGGTCGACGAAAAATCGGACTCCCGAGCTGCAGCACGACAACCGCCCATCAGAAACTCCACATCCCAGAAGGCCCGAGTGAAGCACGCCCCACGTGACAAGCTCACGCTGGGATGAACGCATATAGGCGGAGACGCCTATGAGACGTCGCCGAATATTCCCGGATGGTTACCTGTCTTTGGCGTGCAGCGTTCTGCAATCCCCGGCTGGCTGCCTGTTCTTCGGCTTCCCGTGTTTTTGCCCAAGGAGTTCCGGGCAGTGAGAACGACGCGTCTGCGCTCCTCAGCTCTTGGTCGTTCCCGGAGCTTGGAGTAGAAGCGCGACGCCTACCTCTGACGCCCACGGATTTTCGGGGCCCCTGGACCATCGCGTCAGCGCTCCTCAGTTCTCGGTCGTTCCCGGAGCTTAGAGTAGTAGCGCGAAGCCTGCCTCCGACGCCCACGGATTTCCGGGCCCTTGGACCATCGTGTCAGCGCTCCTCAGCTCTCGGTCGTTCCCGGAGCTTAGAGTAGTAGCGCGACGCCTACCTCCGACGCCCACGGATTCCCGGGCCCCCATCCAGATCAACAAGTTCGCGCGCCTCAGCTCTCTGGCTGTCGAGGGGCAGCGCGAACACCACCTCTGCACACCACCTTCCTGGCAACAGTATCGTGAGTATCAACAACGCTGCTAGCACTCCATAACCCCAGAAAAAGATAGGAGGTGCGGTCCTCGCACCACACAGGAGAGACGTGGGGGGACATTAAGCTCAAGCTACATTGGGCTGCTCCGTGCTCTCAGACAATCACTCCTAGAGGGATACCTTATGCCAACAGTCCACAACCTACTTCCAGTGAGTAGTAACTGGCTAGGTGCCTTCGAGACTACGGCTAGAGGGGTCATAAGAGGCGGGAAGAGACTGCAGGTAAAAAGGAGAGAAACCAGGGACGGGTGTTACCGGGGGAGGTGGAAAGAGACTCCTCATCTCCTTATTTGTTTGTCTTGTTACAGGTCTCCCTCCCTGCCGTTCCTATCCTTCCTTCCCTCGCTCACCCGCCTCCTCCGTCCGAGTGTGTCATACATTCTCCGGACTAGGGGCAGATGGGAGGTAGACCCCTATAGAGCTTCAGCGCCAGGAGAGGAAGTCTGAGGGTACCACGACAGTTGGAAAAATAGTCTCTGAGTTTTAAAGTTCTTGTGAATTTAAAAAGATCTACATGAACATTTGCAAAATCTCCACTCTGGGTGGAACAGAAATTAAGACCCTTACACAGCAGTTTAATTTCGTCAGTATCAAGAATTTTATTCAAAAGATTTACAATTTTCAGATCATGATTACCATTTATGCCCTCGCCAAAGTTGTTACTGTTACATACTATGTCGTTTGTATCTTCTTGGGCCTGGTTGATCCATCTGTCTTGCCCCCTGTCCCTTTGTTACCTCCCTTTGGTCCTCCGACCCCTCCTCCTGATTTTGTCTGTTCTCTTTTTTATTGTAGTCGGTTGGAGATTCGTAATTTTGCTAACTCCTTTTGGAAGGAGGAGGCACCTTCCCCTAAAGGGATCTCCTGAGCAATAGTGGATGATGCTGTACTGCTCTGTGATGATACAGAAATATTGCTCATCAAGCGAGTATCATCATTGTCGTCCCTCTCTTCCCTATTTCTTTTTTTGTCCTCTACTTCCTGAAAACTGTCAAATTTTTTGGCGAAAGTGTAAATACGCCCATCACGATAATCGCGGTCGTCCCTTTTGATTTTCCTTAATTTTTTATCTCTCAGATAAACCTGATGACTTTCCATGACTTGTTTAAGGATCGCATAGTTTTTGTCTATAAGGTCTTTCTGCTCCATGTCATTTATTTCCTTCTTTTTCCTCCTGAAGTTTCTCCCCCTTTTCCATAGAATGCGTAACTAAGATTTGCATCATTATTCGTGATGCTCCTTCCAGATTTCCTTCTCATTCCTTCAACAAATTCTCGCTAAGGTCCTCGAAGGTGGGAAAAATAAGAATGCGCAACCCCTTGGGAATTTTGCCATTCTCTTTAAGGGTTACCCCATTCTACCATCGACTGAGTTCTTGTTTCGTTAATCTCTCTAATCTTATAAGCAGTGTTTTAAGACTAGTTTTTTGTGATGTTTCCTAAGTTGTAACTTGTTTTAGAGCGCTTGTCCCAAATAGATGTAGTGCCATCTCCTTTCAGCCATCATTGAATCTCAACATATTGTATACTGTATTCAACTGGTGGATGAGTGCTTGAGCAATCAATACAAGTTGCACAAAAAAAGTCCAAGATGCGGCTGACCGCAGGCTCAGCACATCAATCCTAGTAACACAATTAATGAGTCCTGTGCAATCCACCTCCGAAACCCACCGCAATTGGGTCTCACTGTAATCCAGACAAATAGATTAGAGATCTTGGAGGGAGCACCAGAAATGAAGTCTCACTCTCTTGGGTTGGTCTTTTCAGTTTCTTTTATTCTTCTTAGTGACACAAACAAGAGGACATCAGCCAACGCGTTTCATTCCTTTCAAAAGGAACTTCATCAGAGCTGCAATTGACATGAGACAGCACATAAATATCCACAACACAAACATATACTACCATAATAACACATACCATTATACAAATATATACACATAATACAAAAACTTTTAACATGATTTAAAAACATGCTTTACTTAAAGCATATTTGACACAAAAGTACCATATCTAATCACAATACAATGCTGAAGACTAATATTCAAAAAACATATTCATGGAGCTGTTCATACTGTGAGAGATGCAATGGTGCGAGTGTTCAGACAAACGAGGATTTGTGTGATTGCTGATGCAGTGTGCCATCGATGTGTCACATGTCAACAGATGAATGCTGGAAAAAAGCTGTGGTTGCTTTGAGTCACATTGGGAGGTCGGAAGGTCCCTCCAACCGAATACAGTTAGGTTTCATAGAGATGCCTAGGTGCAATGGCTTGAGATACATTCTGGTTGTTGTGTGCATCTTTTCACAGTGGGTGGAAGCTTATCCGACAAGAAGTTGTGATAGTCTCAAAGTAGTTGCGTTTTTGCTAATGGAGCTTATCCCACATTTCAGGTTTCCAACTACATTAGAGTCGGATAGAGAAACTCACTTTCACAGTGAGATCATGAATCCGTTGTGCACTGCCTTAAATGTCGATCAGAGATTGCACTGTAGCTATAGACCAGAGGCGTCAGGAATGGTGGAACAGATTAATGGGACTTTAAAGATTAGACAAGCAAAGGTGTGCTCTTCAACATCTTTGAACTAACCTGATGCATTGCCTTTGCTTTTGATAAGTTTGTGCAGCATTCCAGACAGAAGGACTGGGCTATCCCCTCATGAAATACTCATGGGGAGGGCGAGCGTGCTTGCCTGCAGTGCCATCCACAGTGTTACTTAACCTCACAAATGATTTGGTTTTTGACTACTGCAAAGGATTGGCTGATGTGGTTTGTTCTGTGTCTCACCAAGATGAAGTTGTAACTGTACCAACCTCGAAAGACCTCTGGGCCAGGGGAATGGGAAAAGAGCTGTCTCGATGCATGTTTGTGAGGTCCGTCCCAGGTGATCTTAGTGACGAACACTGCTGAGAAGTGGGGAGGCTTGCCGAACTGGATACATGCCTCCCACACCTGAAGAGTTTCAGGACCCTTGGAAGAAACATCTTCTCTCCCTGTAGTGATTCCAGCCATTGGTGCAAGGCCACTGGAGAGGGCAAGCCAAGCTGCTGGGCAAGCCAAGCTGTGGGGGTTCCTGAAGAGGCTGGATACCCACCAAGTCAAGCTGAGGAGGGTCACGCTATAGAAGGCCCAGGTATAGACTCTGAGGGAGACTTTAACATTGCAAGTGGTATAGAGTCTGACTCAGCTGAAGAGACTGGTGTGGAAAGTAGTTGAGTGCTGTGAAAGAAAACAGAGGTAGCAAGAGAATCGTGGCCTGTGAGACAGAAAAGGGAAAACTTGAGACTTCCACCAGAAACACATC
Organism: Triturus cristatus; assembly: GCF_964204655.1. Taxonomy (NCBI): domain Eukaryota; kingdom Metazoa; phylum Chordata; class Amphibia; order Caudata; family Salamandridae; genus Triturus; species Triturus cristatus. The sequence goes on along the minus strand of NC_140593.1, from coordinate 275,004,453 downwards.
TTGCTCCCATATCTGTATCGTCTGAATCCAATCAAAGTGAGACAGAACAAACTCAAGGGAGTTTGAGGAGATCGAGGAGAGGAAGAGTTCTGTGCCAGACATACACCTTTCCAAGTGGACTTACCTTGCTACAAATGCCGGAAGAGTGAGATCCGGGACATCAGTACTGATAATTGAGGTCGAACTGTTAGTCCCTGGAGTAGATGCTAATGGAATCCTGACTTTGACTGTACCATACCCACCGAGACTGAGTAGCTTACGGAGTTTGATTCTGGAAGATCTCACGTTTCCTACCTTTGGAAATCAGCCATCAGCTCAGGAGATTGCAGCATTTTGCATTGAACTTTTGCAGCGTGTCATTGAAGAAGTTGTTTTTGATCACATAAAGGATGTAAATTAAACTATGATCTGTAAATAAAAAATATTTTGCTCCAGAAGATAACCTAGGCCCGAGTGGAAGAAGAATAAAAATAGGGCCTTTTCCGTAGAAGAAGAAAGAGGGCTAGGGAAATCTTCTAAGCTGTGTAAATATTGTGCCATGAACTGATAACAGTTTCCACGATTTCAAGAACTGTGTATGAACTTTATTGTGCAGCAGTGAGAGGCAGAAAAGAGACTTTGTATTGATCCTCTTACAGCCACAATCCAACCTCAATTGAAAATGGAGTCTGGAAATGTGAATCGTAGGCACAAATGTATAATAGGGACATTAATTGTAGGAGTAATCATAGTAATAGCTATATTTGTCATTATGTCCACTAAAAGTTCACATGAGGCTGAGGTTAAGGGGGTGGGAGTACATGGAACGTCCATACGTCGCACCTCTAGCACAAAAGAGGGTACATTAGGCACTGACAATGCTTTGATAGTGCAAACTAGTCACTTATTGCATGTAGATTTGTTCAAAGATGATTTTATGCTGAAGCTTATGCGAAGTTGCTGTATGGCTATGTGAATACCATTGATGTGAGAGATTGTTATGTGTGTGTGTGTGTTAAGCTGGGTTTCTGTAGCAGTAACCCCCCTAATTTTTGCCAGATTTCTGATGTGCTTTGACTTGATGTGCCCTGGGTCCCTGCCAATCAGGGCCTGTGTTCCTTCCCAAAACTGCACCTTTGTACCCCAAATTGGCACTTCTCTTGCCACATGTAAGTCCCTTGTAAAAGGTGCACGGGTACCAAGGGCACTGTGACCAGGGAAGGCCTCTAAGAGCTGCAGCACATATTGCGCCACCCTTAGAGATCCTGCACGTTTACACACACACTGCCAGTGCAGGCTGCAGTTTTTGGTGCAGAGAAAAGTGAAGAGTCAACATGGCACACATTCCTGTGTGCCATGCCTGCAACCCACTGCCTATGGTATAGGTAAGACACCCTCTAGCTGGCTGCACTATACCACTGGTGAGGGTACAGTTGCATGAGCACTGTACCCCTGTGTCTAAGTCCATTCTCAGACATTGAAGTGCAGTAAAGCCATGAAGAGTATATGGTCTAGGAGTTTGTCTTTACGAACTCCACAGTACCTTAATGGCTTTACTGAATTCTGGGAAGTTCGTTAGCAAACTTCTCAGCATAATAAACCCACACGGATGCCAGTGTGAGATTTATTATACAATGCACTCAGAGGGCATCTTAGAGATGCCCCCTGAAAAACGACCAGCCTTTGGTGGGTTTCCTGACTGGTACACACCAGTCTGCCACCACAAGACATTTTTCTGGACCCCTGGGGAGGGAGCCATCACTCCCTGAGCCCAGAAACAAAGTCTTTCCTGGGCGGAGGTGGTCACACCTCCCCCAGGTCAGGAAGAGCCTCCTGTGGCAGGGGAGCTTCAAAGGCCTTGCCGCCTTTGTAACATGACCCTCAGCCTCTCCTGCTCCAGGAGCAGGGCCCCTTCCTGTCTCCCCACCTTTTCGGTGTGAAGACAGGCAGGAACAATTAGAACAGCCCAGATTGTGTTCCCACCACTGCCAACCCCACCCCTCGGGTGGGGGAGGCGAGGTGAAGCCCAGTCTTCAGTGCCCACCATATTGCAGATGAGGGGCACTCTCCAATCAGGATTAGGGATTGTGCTCTCTCCCCCAAGTGGGGTGAGCACAAGGGTTTAGTCACCCTAAGATCAATAGCCCATTGGCTACTGACCTCAAGACACCTAAAACGCCCTCTAAATACAGTATTTAGGGGCAGCCCTGAAACAAGATGCCAGATTCCCGCAACTTACGAAGAAGAAGGACAAAAGAAGACACCCAGCATAGGAGACTGCAGAGAAGAACTGACTACCGGCCTGTCTGCAGCTTCCAGAGAGCCTGCACCAAAAGTCACCTTGTCCTGCAGCCACCGACCTCCAGAACCCCTGAGAGGACTGACTGCCTTCAACAAAGACCCGATCTCCTGTGAACAGCAGCTTTGTTCATAGGAAAACTCCCAAGACAGACTCAGAGCTTGCTGAGGACAAAGAAACATGACACCTGGAACCACCACTGCACCCGACGCCTACGGCTTAAGTCCAAGTGGCCCACCGGTCCCAGAGAGGTTCCCCAGCACTCCAGAGACCGAGTCCACAGTGGGTTGACCCCTCCAGGACTCTCCGACATAGCCTGCAGCCTTTGTACAGCGATGCCCCTAACCGCAAGTGGCCCAGTAAGGTTAAATCTGACCTAAAAAGTAAGCCTGGGCGTTAAACTACGCTCCGTTCACGGAGCTTGCGAAGTTTTGGTAACTTCGCGCTTCGCGTAGAGCGCGAAGTTGCAGATTGCTACGCAATCTAGCGCGTAGCGTAGTAAATTTGCTTCCTCGCGCGCTCAATATTCATTATCGCGCGCGCGGTAACGTCTTACCTTGATTCTGCGATCGCCAACTTGCTTTTCTGTCTGTTTGCGAGCGCCACGAGATTTGTACTATGGCTGCCCAAGCCCGCGAGAGTGTGCGACCCCGAACACGTCATTGGTGCGCGCGAGCTGACTTCCGGCGGCTGTTTTGGTAAGATCGCGATCCCGAACATGGAAAAACTGCAATCTGGCAAAGAATATCTCGCGAGCTTCATAAAACCTTCTCTAAAATGATCATTTTGCTCAGAAAACTCCACAGATTGTGATCTTGCTGTAGTCTTTGTGTAAGAAAGAGTCCTTTAATTTTTTTAACACTTTTTTTTCAAGAGGAAGGAAGTGCCCCTGACACTACAACTTCCTGTTCCTGTCCAGCAGGCTCCTCCCACGTGCTTTGTGCATGTGTTGTTCACTTTCATTTGGATTTGGAGCTGGAAGGATCACTTTTTGTGTCTGTCTGCTGCATCATACCATTTTTTTGGATTTATTTGAGGAATTTTTGATTTGAGATTTAATTTATGACAAGTAAGTTGGAGAATTGGTGTGTTTGTTTCATTGGGGCTTGTTTGTACCTACATTTTTCTGGGATTTTTATTGTTTTTAAAAATTATTGTTGTGGTGGGTGGCCTGTACTACTTTCAATATGGGCCTAGTTGTTTTTCTCTGCAATTTCAGCCAGTAGGGTACCCATGGGTCCATGTTTTGTGGTGTCTGTAGAATTTCTACATCATGTAGGGCATGGATGGCATAGGATTGAAATGCTAAACGTGGCTGTGGTGTATTTCACTGTTGGTGTGTGTGTGTGATTTACCTTTGTTGGATGTGTGTGCTTGTGGCCTAGTAGTCTTCCACTAGGCCCAGAGGTAGTCAGCCTCCAAGCTGTGGTGCGTGATTTTAAATGTACAGTTGGTGTTGTCTGGTGATTTTCCTTTACTCCATGGATGGCTTTGGATTTTATTGCAAAAGGTGTGTTTGGGGTGCAATAGCATTTTTTGGGTGTGTTCTAAACAAATTGGGCTATTTTGGCCTGCATGTAAGGCAAGGGATTCAGCTCGCGAACTTTCGGTAACTCTGCACAGCGCGACAACGCGGACTTACAGTTTTCGTCATTTTTGCGCTCGCAATATGCGTGTTCGCGCACGCGAGAAAGCCTTTTTGTACAGTTCGCGATCCCGAACACGCAGCTTTTGCAATCTGGCAAACAATATCTCGCGAGCAACATAGACCCTTCTCGAAAACGCTTTTTTGTGCATTTCTGCACAAAAAACTCCTCAGGCTGTCATTGAGCTGTAGGTTTGGAGCAGGGAGAAGCTGTTATTTGTCTGGAAAACATTTTTATGAGAGGGATTAAGTTCCACAGACACTACAACTTCCTCTTCCTGTCCTTTCCAATCACTTTTTGTGTGTTATTGTGGTGGGGGGGCTGAGCATGTGTGTGGCGGCCATTTTAGGAAGGCATGCATTGTGCCTTTGCCATAGGCGTCCATTGACTGTCTCCCATTTCTTGTGGTTGTTGTGGGTGTGTGGCGGCCATTTTGTGAAGCCATCCAAGCAGTGTGCTTGCTTTTGCCATCCGGTTCCAAGCTTGTGGCCTAGTAGTCTTCCACTAGGCCCAGAGGTAGTCAGCCTCCAACCTGTGGTGCGTGATTTAAATGTACAGTGGTGTTGTCTGGTGATTTTCCTTTACTCCATGGATGGCTTTGGATTTTGTTGCAAAAGGTGTGTTTGGGGTGCAATAGCATTTTTTGGGTGTGTGCTAAACAAATTGGGCTATTTTGGCCTGCATGTAAGGCAAGGGATTCAGCTCGCGAACGGCCATTTTAGGAAGGCATGCATTGTGCCTTTGCCATAGGCGTCCATTGACTGTCTCCCATTTCTTGTGGTTGTTGTGGGTGTGTGGCGGCCATTTTGTGAAGCCATCCAAGCAGTGTGCTTGCTTTTGCCATCCGGTTCCAAGCTTGTGGCCTAGTAGTCTTCCACTAGGCCCAGAGGTAGTCAGCCTCCAAGCTGTGGTGCGTGATTTTACATGTACAGTTGGTGTTGTCTGGTGATTTTCCTTTACTCCATGGATGGCTTTGGATTTTATTGCAAAAGGTGTGTTTGGGGTGCAATAGCATTTTTTGGGTGTGTGCTAAACAAATTGGGCTATTTTGGCCTGCATGTAAGGCAAGGGATTCAGCTCGCGAACTTTCGGTAACTCTGCACAGCGCGACAACGCGGACTTACAGTTTTCGTCATTTTTGCGCTCGCAATATGCGTGTTCGCGCACGCGAGAAAGCCTTTTTGTACAGTTCGCGATCCCGAACACGCAGCTTTTGCAATCTGGCAAACAATATCTCGCGAGCAACATAGACCCTTCTCGAAAACGCTTTTTTGTGCATTTCTGCACAAAAAACTCCTCAGGCTGTCATTGAGCTGTAGGTTTGGAGCAGGGAGAAGCTGTTATTTGTCTGGAAAACATTTTTATGAGAGGGATTAAGTTCCACAGACACTACAACTTCCTCTTCCTGTCCTTTCCAATCACTTTTTGTGTGTTATTGTGGTGGGTGGGCTGGGCATGTGTGTGGCGGCTATTTTAGGAAGGCATGCATTGGGCCTTTGCCATAGGCGTCCAAACTTGTGGCCTAGTCGTACAGTAGGCCCAGGGGTACAACTCAGCAATCATCACGGCGTTTTTTTTTTCCTTGCTATTCTTCTTCCTAAATGTACACTACACAGTACAAATACAACAGGATCCCTGGCCTTGTCAGTCTCTTAATGGCTGGCTATACTGTTGATGTTGTTCACTGACTTCATGAAATTTAATAATTGTGATGACCACCCACGAGACACTAATAAGTTATATATTATATTATGGATCTTTTGACTGATGTTCTTCTGGCTTTTTTGCTTTTAGGTGCACAAAAGACAGAGGTGTGTCATCATCATCCACTGTTGTGGTGCCAGACCGACGTCCTGCTGCTGTAGTGTACACAACGTGACGTGTCAGTGACCTGACCAGGCATCTCTGCAACTTGTGCAACTGAGTGCTGTTTTGACATCTGTTGAAGATGCCCCCAAAGAAAGCAGGTAGCAGGTCCTCCGGTACCAAGAAAGTTGCCATGGAGAAGAAGGAACAGAAGAAGAAGGAAGTGTCACTTAAGTCTGGTGTGCCTCCCAAAACCTTTTTTGGTTCACCAAAAATGAGGCCTGCAGCAGCGGTGTCGGGGGGGCAAGCTGGGGGCAGCACCTCCACATCAGTGGGCCCAACCCACCAACCCATGCCCAAGCAGATGAGTGTGGAAGAGGTAGCCAGCCTTATGGTAGAAAGCAGTGATGCTGAGCCTGAACTAAACTTATCGCTATCTCAAAGTAGTACACAATCAACGCAGGAGGGAACATCATCAACACAGCAGATAAGTGGTCAACAGCCGCAGCTACCGCCCGCAATAGTAGCTGTTCCTCCTGAAGTAGGGGCAGTTCAGGAAATTGAGCCTCATGCAGAGGAAGAAGAGGAAGCCACTCCTTTAGAAGTTGCATTGGCTTTTAAATCCCCAGCAAGGAAAAGGAGGGTTAGTACATCAAGTTCTTCACCAAGCCCCCCTTCTGATGATCTAGATGTCACTTGGAAGCCACAAACTGAGTCTGAGAGGGAAACACATCACAAGAGCAGGCATGGCAAAAGGAAGGTTCCAGAAAGCCTTACACTTATGGATGTTGATGTAGAAGAGCAGGTTGATGATGATGATGATGATGAGCCAGTCATCACAAACATCACTCCCGGGCCTGAGGAGATGGAGAGCAACATTTTTACATTATCCAAAATGGATGCGAGGGATGTAGCACGCATACCTCCAACACAGGTAACACCAACACGACCTCCAGCTTCCATATTTACATTAGCAAAGGGCCGGCAGCGTCCTACATCCAGCACAACAAGCACCACCTCAGCAGAAGTAGGTAGTGGTCCTGCACAGAGTCAAATTCAACACACACCCTCCAGTTCATCCGGCATTGGAAGTGGGAGTGGCACCTCCAGCAGGAGACAAAAGTTAAGCTCCCCAGTGTGGGACTACTTTACGGTTAGCCCAAAGGAGGAGAACATTGCTGTATGCTCCGTTTGTCATTCCTCTGTTAGCCGTGGAAAGCTTGGTACAAACTATGGTACCGGAGGCCAAATGACCCATCTGAAAAAACACCACGCAATCCAGTGGGAGGAGCACCTTAGGCTCATTAAAACTGGAACCATTGCTGTTGGGCATAAACGAGTAGAAAGTCCGCTCACGGTGGAACAGGAAGAAGAGGGAGACATTCTCTGTGCTAGTGGTACACAAAGTAGCCCTGTCCCCAGCACTGCAGTGGTAACACCCACATCCTCAGCCACATCTCATTGGCACAAGAGTAAGAGCCAGCCTGAGACACCAAGGAGTACTGCTGGGCCAAAAAGTGCGACGTCGACCACAGGAAGGAATACCATGCAGCCTACCATTCTTAGCATGTTTAGTAGGCCGGAGGGGCAGTACGAACGCAATCACCCAATAGCACGTTTGTACAATGCTAAGCTGGCAAAAATGTTAGCACTGGACCTTCTCCCTTTTTCTTTTGTTGAAAGGGTGGGTTTTCTTGAGTTTGTGACCACCATCTGCCCAAAATGGAAAGTTCCCAGCCGCTACTATTTTGCAAGAGTTGCTGTTCCAGCACTACATCACGACGTGCTGGAATTGCTTGGAAAAGCCTTAAAACAGAGTGCTGTTCAGAGTATACACCTGACAACAGACATGTGGACCAGTTGCCAAGCCACTGATTACATGTGCATCACTGCACACTGGGTCTCTTTTTCGGGTGTTAAAGATAAGATATCTGACGGCGTTGTTGACACCGCTGAGATTTTTAAAGACACTCGCAAACATGCAACTGTAGCCATGTTTGCAATGGAGAAATCTCATACTGCTGCTAACATTTTGGATGAGTTTAACAGCAAGGTGTTTGAGTGGCTGCGACCAAGAGGTCTTACCATTGGTTTTGTTGCCACGGACAATGGCAGTAATGTAGTTCGGGCCATGAAAGATGGTGGGTATTTCAGGGTGCCATGTTTGGCACACTGCATTAACATTGTTGTGCAAGACTTTCTGAAAAATGAAAGCAAAGTCAGCAGCTTACTGACCACCTGCAGAAGAATATGCACACATTTCAACCATTCTTTTAAAGCCCGGAAGGAGCTGAGGGTGATTCAACGTGAGCATAAAATGCCAGTCAAAGCACTCATCCAAGAGGTGCCAACACGTTGGAACTCAACGTATTACATGCTTGAGCGTCTGTTTGAGCAGTACATACCACTTAATGCTTATGTCATGAAAAGGTCAGGGGATCCTACAGTGAAAGGCATGAGAGTTGAGATGACCCAATGGGACCTTGTCAAAAGCCTGACAGAGATGCTACTTCCTTTTGAGGTCTTCACCCGTGAAGTGAGCCGGGAGGACTGTACTATGGGCCAAGCTATCCCATTGTTGTACATGCTAGAGCAACAGCTGAAGGAGGTGGCAGAAATGTACGCAGATGTGGATGACAAAGTTGAAGCACATTCTTTGGCAGACACCTTATCCGCTCGCTTATCTCACAATACAAGGATTCAAAATAACATTCTGTCAGATCCACATTACATTACTGCCTCAATTTTGGATCCACGTTACAAATTATTGCTGCGCAGTAATGAAGTCATTCCTTTTTCAGAAGTGAATGTTGCCCAGTACAAAACTTTGATAGCTGAGGAAGCCACTGAGTTTGAAAACGAAAGGATCTTCATTAAAGGCCCGCCCCTCCAGGGCAGAAAAAGTACTGCAGGGCACCCAGAACGAAGTTCTACTTCAGAAGCCAAGAGCAGTGCGTTTGCCTCCCAGCAGTCAACACTGCCAGCAGCAATAACATCAACAGCACCAACAGGATCATCAGGCACATTTACAAAAACGGCAGGTGATTGGTTTCTACGGAAAGGGTATTGCACATCAATGACTGATGCAAAGGCAAAAGAGGCCCAGGAAATCGGAGCACCCCTGAACATTGAGCGGATGGTTCAGGCCTATCTAGATGACACAACAGAGGTCTACATGGAGCAAAGCCCATTGGTGTATTGGTATGGGAAAAGAAGCCAATGGCCAGTGCTCAACAGGCTGGCGATAAAGTATGTGGCTTGCCCTGTTGCAAGTGTCTCTTCAGAGCGTGTTTTCAGTGCTGCTGGTGCCATTGTTACTGTCAAAAGGACCAGTCTCTCGCCCAAAAGTGTTGAGAGGTTAACCATGATCAAAATGAATCAACACTTTATACCACCGGAGTACAAAATACGTGAATCACAGGAGGAAGAGGAGAGTGACTTTGATGACATAAGTAGTGGATTGTTAGACGTACTGCTGTCCGAACCACCAGAGTTTGAGGACGAGCTCCTCTTCCCTGACAACTAGGCTTTCAAATTGTTCTCCCTTCCTTTATTTGTGTGTGACTGTGTGTATCTGTTTTTCTGGTTCAAAATCTACATTCACAACAAAGCCATCAACAGTCTCCTTTTTTTATTTCCCTATTGGAGTTGCACGTCTGTGCATAACTGTCCACTCCACTCCTCAGGGTCCTGCTCCATGTTCCTTACTCTCCCTAAGTACATTTCAAGCAAGTCAGACATTGGATGGAGATGGAGAATAGTACAATACATGTTGCCTCTAACAGTCCCTCCATAAGAAGTGAAACGTGACTCCACCTATATTCCATTTTGTTTCCAATCCGAAAGAAACTCATCACTGACTGGCAGAAGGCTAGGCAGGCATCAGATCAGACAGCCAAAGAGAACACCAAGACAGGTAATGAGTGATTATTGTGAATGATGGTGGCATGCATTGCATTGGATGCTGGCTGACTACGAAGAATTGTGCATGCCATGAAGTAGAACTATACTAGTTTATCGACAAAGTACAAGTGACTCAGGTGTGGTGACAGTTAATGTTTCCTTGTTGTTTAATAATGACCACATTGTACTCCTACCACTGCAGGTGCCGGCCAATATCCGTTGCAATTTGGTAATATGGAATATATTATAAACTTAATCAGTCACTACAGACTGAGTTGGTGTTGGACAATACGTACCACACGGTCACCATCATTGAGGATGCTGAGCATACTATCTTTGCACACAGTCAGTTGGATTGGAGAAAATTTATGGAATAACGGCGTTTCATGGGCTGACATAAAAGGTAAAAAGTTTGAACAAGAACCACAGCAGACCTAGGCTAGATGTCCGTGTAGTGGTGTGGACTAGAGTAGAGTGTAGTGGTATGACGGACAGTGGCGCATTGATTTAGTCACTTCATTGGGAAAATTCTAGGTTGCTGCAGTGCATTTGACATTTATCTGCCTCGGTCAAAATGTAAGTAAGGGGTAGGGTGCCTGGCCTGTGCCGCGGTTCTCCTGTTCTGTGGCTGTGCTGGCTCCTGAATCCTGTCCCGTTGTTGTTGTACCTTAATGCTTGCTGTAGAGTAGACACACTATGTAGCCTATCCAAGCTGCCTCAGTCTGAAAGTGTTCTCTCCAGAGTGTTGTCTTGCACTCCACTGTAATTGAGTTTATTGTTGTAAAGGCTGTAATTTTTCAATACCCCGTTTGTTTTTCCATCTACACTTACAGGCCGGCCGGCCCTTTACCCTGTGCTACAGTGGGAGAAACGACTCACACGTACCTTACCAATACGCATCAGGCAGGCAGTGATACCCAAGATTGATGTGCGGAGTGTCCATGGAAGGGAGGACCAAGAAGAATGACGAGAATGATGCAACTCCTCATTTGGACCAGGATAATACAGTAACTTTAGTATCATTATTCGTCTTTACATTTATTTGCTTGCTTTTTTCTCTTTAATCATTACGACTGTGTGTTGTGGTTTGTTTGTTAATTGATCCAACTTTTTTTTAGTTTCCTTAGCTAGCTTGAAAAATGAAAGTAAGCCCGGTAGAGCATGTAATTGGGTTCGGTCTGAGCTCTGAGGGCGTCCGACAGGCAAGGCAAATTTCAATTTCGTCCCTGACTGTACTGTCTCATTGGGTCATAGTAGTTATAGTACAACTCATTATCTCATTAACCATCAAGTTATCCTCCTCAGCATGCATGCATTTGCTTTCTCTCACTTCATACTTTGATTTCTTTGATAATGGATCATGGTCGTCTTACAAGATTGTGTTTTACTTTTGTTGTGTCCATGCATATTGTCTGTTTTTCTTTCTCAAACCTTTCCCAAAACCCCACTTCCCATCCAATCATCAATCCCTAACCCTCTTCCCCCGGGCTGTGTGATTTATATTGAGGTGTGATGTGATGACTATGTACACCAATTGATCACACGCTTGCTGGGGCAGATGTGGTGAAAGCAACACTAATTGAATTTCAACTAAGGCAGGGCAAGGATCTTCTTCTGCTTGACCACCCATGCTGTAGTTTACTTTGTGTTCTGTTCCACTCCTCCTCCCTGAGTCTCAGTCAAGTGACTTTCTCTTTCTTTTTTCAAACGCTATTGCCAGTGTCTACTACTACCACCACTATAATGGCATCTACTCCGTCAATTTGGGAAACCAACCATGCAGCCATCAGTGTGCCGAACTTCATCATCAATCACAGGTAAGATAAGTTTGGTGGGAGGTATGGACTAGGAGGAGAGACTGACAGTACTATGACAATTAAAAATAACTCAGTGAGGGGTACTGCATCTATCGGTTTGTGTGTTACAAAATCGGCAGATCTTTTAAATCAAACACTGGCTGTGGGCATGCAGCAGCACGGAAACAAAGTAAACAACCATGTAACTTACATTGAATTCGGAAAACTGTAACCCACCACAAAAAACATTAACATCATATAAATAAATAGTAAGTATATTTTTAATATCCCCTAACAAAAATAAACTATCCCGCTCTGACCTAACCCACCCCCCTCCCTAACCCCAACGAAACGAAAGTCCAAAGTCCCAATGTCCGTTGAAATCCCCAACGCCCACGAACCCACCCACCAACAAAAGGAATTAAAAAAGGGGCAAACGACGAGGTCCTCTATTGTCGGCGGGCCTTAAGGTGTTTGTCCACCAGGATCTTGACCCGCTCCTCCATGTTCTCCTCCCAGCGGGCCATCCGGCGGAGCAGCTGGCGGCGAAATGCCCTAAAGTTGCTTCCAGGGTGGGGGGCAGCAGTGCTGGAAATCGAGGCGCGGCGGCGGCCGAATGCCGGACCACGGCGCCGTGAAAGTGGAGGCCGGGCCTGACTGGGGCCCGGGGCATTGGAGGAGGCTGCAGCTTCAGCCGCCTCCTCCTCCTCCTCCTCCTGAGCCACCAGCCGGCGATAATGCTCGCAGATGGCCTCCAGTTTCCGGCGCCGGGCCCTAGCGGCCAACTCCTTCCTTGATGGTTTATTGGAAGGAGTATCATCTATATCAAAAAAGAAAAAGAACATGTTGGAGCCAATACTCTTAGCAAAACAGGAACACTAAAATCATTCAACACATAGTGTCACAGTATCACTAGCAAGCACAGTTCATAAGATTTGGGATTTGGTGCTGGGGTAAGTATCTCTAATCCTACTTCCTTGGACTCTAACATTTGTGACCGTTTCAGACATTATTTATAAATATAATCGTACTATGTATGTACTGCGGTACACCAGTCGTGCTGTTCTTATCTGTAGTTTAGCCCAATTACATAACCTTGTTGTAGGCGGCATGCCAGGTCCATCAGCTAAGCTTGCACCCAAGAGAAACAGATATGAGCCACATGATGATGCAGACTCACGTTACTTTTATTTACTACTACTGTCTGCAGGTGGGGAAGCTCATCTTTTTGTCTGACGCCTTACGGCCGTTGGCACTGGTCATACTCTGTTACATGAGGGCAAATGGCATGCACAATTTCACTTACACCCTGCCATGGGTACTACAAAAAGGCTGATTATTTATTTATCGGATCCAACGATCATTGCTTATATTCATATTATAGATGCTGCTAGTGCTAATACGATATACGACATCAGGTCGGTAGCGGTCGGTGGTGGGAGTGCTGCCGGTCGGTGACGTGGGAAGGTGCAGGGTGGGGATAGTAAACGATGGATTAAGGACATTCACAGGTAATTAAAGAATACATTAAAAAAAAAACCATTGCTGCACACAGTAGCACACACTGCATCGCATTCGGCGGTGCAGTGCGCACCTTGAAAATAGTTTTATTTATTTTTATGTTGATTACCTGTATTTGGCCGTAACAGTAATACACAGTTTACTCGCCAGTGCCACCCACCCGTCCCCTCCCCATGTCGCCGCCCGCCAACAATCCCACCACCAACCGCTACTGCAGAGGGTACTTTGCTTTCATTGCTTGTGTAACCAATATACATAAACATTAAACAACAGATAGGCCACCCTTTGCAGGCTGGCTGCCCCAATCGAAAATACATTAATAATAATAGGTAGGGAGTGGTCCCCAGAGTGGGAGGAAGGGGTTTCCGCTTGATAATATATGACGTGCTTGCAAACTACTGCAAGTGTACTGTATGCTCATAATACTACCTTGATTCCTCTAGGCTTTGCTACTGTCGCGCAGTTTCTGTTACATTTTCTTCAAAGTAAGAATCTCCAGTGACACTTTCCACCTATACTGTCTCTTGGTGATAGTACATCCAGGCATACATCCATTAAAGTAAACGTCTATCCTTTTGTATATATCTCTTAACAAACCTTAGTTGGTTTCATCAACAAACACCCATGCTTCTGCTCCTTCCTTCCTTGCCTTGGCTTTGAGTTTGAACCAAAAACACCGCTGACTCTTGCTATCTAGTACTATCCACCCATACTGTGTCGCCCACCCAGGCAGGCATTCTTTCACCTTCCACCCATCCTTCAACAACCCATGCATCTGATCTTATTACTATCAGACTCCTATACATGCTTCCAACAACATATCCTTCTCTGCCGGTCAGTCATATTGTTTATCTCGCCCGTCCTTCCACCCTTAGTGCTTTCCCTCTATGTTCAACACATCCATGAAGGTCATCTGATCTGAGTTTGTCTTCTCCATAAAACATTCACAGCTGATTTTGGAGTCAAATAGAAGAGGCCATTGGTTACTCTACTCACGCTGGTAATGCTACGTAAAGGGTGTCTTCTTCAACCGTTGTATAATGTCGCACAGTACAGTGAAATAGTGAACACAGTTCCATCTAGCTGTAATGTCAAGAAGTAATGAATATAACTTACCGCCGCCGGCCACTGCTGCTGGATCCCCCCTGGGCCCTGTGTCTCCTGCAGGTGCCGCCAGTTCGCCTGCCCCCTCCGGAATGGCCGCATCGCTGGCCCCGACGGCACTGGTGGATGGTAGTGTGCCTAGAAAAAAGCATCAAAAATTTTTTAGATGCCTGTAAACCTCCCCCTATTTTAAGTGTTCACTTGGAACATTGAACAAAAAGTTAATGCGATGCAACATACATCAGCACTAGACAGTAAGTACAGTCAGTAGACAGACACTAGTAGGATATGGTTCCACTTCCTAGGGTCATCTAGTCCTACTCTACTCTTTTGAAAGTTAGCCTGAGCCATGAGTAACCCTTTTAGATTCATCATGTCGACTACTACTCTTTTGGTGCATATTATACCTGCCAGCGTATTGACATGTGCAGTAGATGCCTTTAAGGCCGCTTGACTGTTGCGTACAAGTGAAGAGGTCGAAAAAAAAACAACATATTGACTTTGTTTAGTTTATATTGCTTAGCCATCACACATACATGTTACACTTTTTGGCATGACTGCAAAATGCTAGCATCATTCACCAGTATACTATCTAACGGCTAACTCGCAGCGTTTTTCTCATATATCATAGGCGGAAGATTCCCTTCTACAAACCAGAGATTTACAGAGCATAGTGGATGCAAGATGATGTAACCAGTATTTCTACGTTCTACGGTGAGGGATCTTCCAGAATTATAAAGATCTTGGCTCTTGTTCTTGTTGTCAATCATGCACTTGTAAATGTTTACTGTTTTAATGTTAGGCTTTTTGCTGGCTTATTGACTATGGCTGTCGTAAATTAAATTTCATATTAACGATGTACAGAGTTTGATACTTGTTTCAAATAAACCTTTTGAACTTACACATAGACTCTGTGGTATTTGGTGTGGTGGAGTGGACTTACACAAGTGTGTGAGAAAAATGGTGTTTGTTATTATGTTCTGGATTGTCTCTGTCTCCGTCATCATCAACATTGTGTATCGTCTTCGTGGGGGGGTCGGGAGTGGGACCCTAATGTGAGACACTATAGCTAGTCTGTTAGGGGATCCTGGGTTCTTCGGACTGAGGTGTGATCAGTAAGATCCAACCTCCCATCAGCACCATCCTATTTTGTTGTGCATAGTTCTGTATGTGGCTCTGCAGAATCCTAGACAATAGTAGTATCATGTACTATCCGATCAAAAATACTAGTCAAATATCTGGTTGGGCATTTTGTTTGTGGTAATTGTCAAAGCCTCAACATTGAGAAGACTTGAAGAGGACAACCCAAAGGACAGGACCCAGTGGCTAGAGCTATTGGTCAATCAGAGTTTTATTGTTGCAAAGAAAACATTCTATTAAAGAGTGGGCAACTGTGCAAGCTTCGCTACACACAGAGTAATAATAGTAATAGTAGTAGTAGTATTAGTAGCACAGAGAGTCATAGCAGAGGGAGTTAGAAGCAACTTCGAGGCAGGGATAAACAGAATTAGTAAACAGATAGTCAAGGTCAAAGAAGTAAGCTTTTGTAAAAAAGAGATTCAGAAAGTGGAACCATAATTTAGAGTTTGGGGAAAAAAAAGATGCAGTAACATAACATTTAGGGAAATATAAATGTCAATCTAACCAATGGAGGACTTACTGGGGCCAGCTGCAGGAGCCTCAGTAGAGGAGAGGTCCTGGGGTTCCCCCGCCGACTCCGACCCTGTCTTCTTGCCCCTGGGTGGTGCTGATGATCATGTAAAATATAATAAAGAAAGAGACCAACATTAAGGAGTGCTGTGAGAAAAATAATAAATCATTTGGAAAAACAATAAGTCAAAGAACATTTTAGGAAACAACAAGTGCAATAAAATTGACCTATCTAATCAGATGGATCGACTACTGGCTGCTTCCTAGTGCATTTACGGATCGTCTACTTATTTATGAACACTCCAGTGTTCCTTGATCATTCTGATTCCAAATACTAACAAAGCCTAGTAAGTACCACCTGACCTACACCACCTATTCCAGACGGGCCAATTGTTCACTAAGTCTGCACTTCAATTTTTTTCAGCCATCAAATGCATAGATGATGAGATGGAGGACACATGCATAGTTGCATACATTAGTGCATACATACAACAAATTGTGGGTTGGTTGCATAATGCTGATCTAGTTCTGCTACTGACTGACCATGCTAAGCCTACCACTCACTAAACAAAGTACAAAAGGTTCGACGGAGGACTGGGGTAAGCAGCACTCAGTGACAGAGGATGCGTCACGCAGACCGCATAAAACAATTAGTAACTACTACTAACAAACTAAACCTAGTATCCAATATCCATCCACCACTATTTCACAGTAGGACAATGGAAGGACTAGAGTCTCTCTAGCAAATCGCATTACCTAACTTCAGTTCTGTAAAGTAAACTCTTACATAATCAGCATCAGCACAAGCTAGCGCAAACTACGTTGCAAACAAGTAAGAGTACCACCGTGCACCTGGGTCCTTAAATCAAAGAACATTTTGCTTTTTGGAACGTAATACCAGCAACGCTTGGCACGCAGCAGTAATCTTGTTGTTCATCTAATTTAATATACACAATCAGTTACTCACCAAGCCCGATGACCTCGACACCTAGCAGGTCCAACAGGTCCTGCTCCCGGTCCAGGATGTCGGACCACCGGTGAGCTAGCTGCTTGTGGGTGCGCCGGATCCCAGTGCACCGGAACACGGCCCGGCGCACCTTCGCCCACCGACGGTGCCGCTCCTGGGTAGCGTACCCGGAGCCGGGCCTGCCGCCTGCTGCCAAGGTCAAGGGGAGGAGGCGCTGGATGAAAAAAACAAGAGCCGCCACCTCCTCCTCCCCAAACAGTTGCCGGGCCTGCACCCCTGCAGGACGCATTCTGCCACAAGGCAGGCGGCGCTTCTCTGCGCCTGCAGGTCCCTTGCCCTTGGGACTTGGTGTGCCCTTGGCCATGGTTCTGGGGTGGGTGGGAGGCGGAAAAGAAAAGTCCGAAGGGGAAAAAAAGTTAGGGGGAAGAAGATAGAAAGAACTTTATAAAAGTAACAAAAACACAGTAAAAGTAGAAATAAAATGCAAAATATAAACTGAGGCAAACAGAGAGATAGATAATAACTAAAAAAAGTCAGGAAAAAGGCTTTAAAGACAAAGGATTGCTGTGATAAAGGGAGGATACAAAAGTAGGCCCAGAAACATGGCATAGAGTGAAAAACAAGATGGCCGCGCCCAATCGCCACCGCGTGGGTAAGTTCGCGCGATATTTCTCGCGAACATGTACAATTTATCGCGAACAAGTAAAATGCGCTCCCGAACACGTCAATGCACATCGCGAACACGCTATCCGCGACCCGGAACAGGAAATAAGGCATCGCGAGCGGGCGGGACTATAGAAAAACAAGATGGCCGCGCCCATTGGCGACCGCATGGGTAAGATCGCGAGATATATCCCCCGAGCATGCAAACAGTTCCCCGAACATGCTTACCGCGCTCGCGAACAAGAAAAAGCCATCGCGAACAGGTTGCCACAAGCAACTACGCAAGCTCGCGAAGCTTCGCGAAGGTCGCGTAGTGCAATGACATCTTCGCGAAGCTTCGCGAAGCTTCGCGAAGCGCGACTACGCGAACTACGCCCATGGTTACTAAAAAGACACCCCTGCATCCATCTTCCTTGAGCCAGGAGAAGAGGACCTGAGGTGCACCTACATCCCCGAGCCCTCCAACTTACCTGCCCAGCTGTTGGTTCCTCCCGTACGATTTCATGGACCAAGCCTGAAGCCAAAATCCAAAACCAGCAATTCCCATTGAAAAAAACAGGGCACCCAACACCAAAACATCACCCTGCACCCGGCCGCCCCTGTGCCACTGTGGGTGCACTTTGTGTGCTAATTGGATCTCCCTTTGCCCTGAGCTTAAGTCCAGGAGCTTTGCTCCCACATCCTTGTGGTCTGCTCGTGAGCAGCCACCAACCGGAGACCCCCTATCTCCCATTGGATAACCTAGAACCCGGACGCCCTAGTGCCGCTGAGAATGCTTTTAGAGTGCATCCACGACCCTGAGGGAACCCTGGTTCTAACCCCAGAATACCAAATCCCAAACCTAAGTACTTACCGATAAACCGATAACAGTGTTTTCTCTCATAGATCTGCAGTGACTGCTTTTCTGTGAAAAATCTTCTAAGCGTGGAGTTGGTTTGTATGAAACCCTAAGAAACTGCAAATGTACAAAAACTGAATTACTTACCTTTTCACTAGGAAATGTCCCAGTGTGATATTTAGGCATATCACACTGAGTAGAAAAAGTACTCTAAAAAGTAATCTGAAAAGTAACGTCCAAAGTAATCTCAAAAGTAACTATAAAGTCCTGAGACGCTGCAAAGCATCCAGAACGCCTCTGCACGCCTGATCCTCGACACCCCTCGCTGCAGCCACATCACACCCAACCTGAGAGACCTGCACTGGCTCCCCGTCAACAAAAGGATAACCTTCAACCTCCTTACCCACGCACACAAGGCACTCCACAACACCGGACCAGCTTACCTCAACAGACAACTCAGCTTCTACACCCCCACCCGCCAGCTCCGCTCCGCCGACCTCGCCCTCGCCACGGTCCCACGCATCTGAAGAGCGACCTCCAGCGGCAGATCGTTCTCCCACCTCGCCGCCAAGACCAGGAACACACTCCCCACCCACCTACGGCAGACCCAAGACCTGCTGACCTTCAGAAGACTCCTCAAGACCTGGCTTTTTGAGCAGTAGCAGCATCCCCCTCCCCCCAGCGCCTTGAGACCCTCACGGGTAAGTAGTGCGCTTTACAAATGTTATGATTGATTGATTGATTAAAGTAAATAAGGCTGTTGACTTACCTGTATACAAACCAATTGCATCCAACTGCATTTCAATTGTATTCAACTGCATTATACCTGCAAAGTATTATTTCACTTACCTGCTCCAGGCTTGGCTTGGTTCTAGAAATAAAATATAACTAAATATTATTTGTATACAAACAAATTGGTCTGAGTTCAGTCTTTGAGCGTGTGACATCATTTCTTGCCTGAGTGAGTACAATAAATGCTTAACACTTCCCATGATAAAGCCTTACTGCTCGCCCACACTACCAAAAATAGAGAGTAAGGTATTATCTACTTTTACCTCTACCTAACTTTGGGGTTCCACTGGATTCTGTGCACACTATTCCTTACTTTAGTATAGTATATACAGAGCCAGCTTCCTACAGTGTGCATGCAATTGTCTGCTTCATTTGAGGAGGGCATTAGATACCATCACCTGCCGTTGACTTATGGCATTAGTTGTAGTTTGCTGCTAAGCATGTTTTATGGAATGGTCATTACGAGTACTGTTTCTCGAATTATGATTTGGTGCTTTCAGAAATTCCAGTCTACATGCATCTGAACAAATACGATTATTACAAGCAAGAGGAAGAATGGGAAAGTACTTTGTTCCTACTGCCAAACTAGATACAGCTTATACACATAGACACAATTTAACATGTACATTAACTGAGATAGAAAAGAAGTTTGTAGATCAAGTAGAAGATAGACATAGGGGATTAACAGTCAAACTTGATAGCAGGGAGGAGGTTTTCAAATGGACCAAGAAAGAGTTAGCTCGCAAGGCTAAGGGAAGTTATGGTCCAATAGCTTTAGATTGGGAACAACGAGGAAAGCTTTGCATTCAACAAGTACAGACGTGTTATGATACCATCTTTGTAGGACATAATGCATGTGAACACACATTTCTTTTGATGCTCCTTCAACAAAAAACAATTGCAGGATGCAGTACAAGTGGTGCCGAATGTGTAATTTATGTGTGGGAAGAATGCACATGTCCGACTGCCGAACAATTGGTATGGAATTTATTATGTGGCAGTTGTGTTCCCTAAGATATACCACGTAGAGGATTTGAAGCGTTTGGAAGGAAAGTCTTTGCACAGAGAGATACGTGGTACAACTGCAGGAGAGATTGTAGGAGATATGTTTGGAGCAATGAAACCTAGTTTGGGAGTGGTCTTGAATGATGCCAAGATTAGAAGGTTGTCAACTATAGTAGGTAAGTTGTCAGTCAATACAGGTCAGTCGTTGTTACTTGTAGATGGAGAGATGGTTTCTATAAGATCAATGGTTATGCAGAACTGTCTTGCTTTAGACGTGTTATTAGCAAAAGAGGGCGGAGTCTGTAAAATGCTGATGGTTCAACAGTGCTGTACCTATGTCCCCGACCATAGTAAGGATCAGAGGAAGTATATAAGTAACATCACCGAGATACATCATGAGATACATGACTTGGCAACTGAGGGAATTTGGGATAAAGTCAGAAAAGGTTTTGGAAAAGTTGGAAGTTGGTTTGCCAATCTTGTGAAAAGAATCCTTGGATTTATCTTGGGACCAATAATGATAGGTGTGATCTGTGTCATACTGTTGGTGGGAATAGTGAGGGCCTATAAGTGCCATCAGTCTAGATGAGCTGACAACTTCATTACAGAGAAAGAACGGAGATTGGAGAGACTGCAGGACAGCCATTATGAGAATATTAAGTGCTTAGAGTGGTTTTGACAGGGGAGACTGGCTACACAGTCTGTTTAGGTCAGTTCTTTCTACAGAGAGTTGTAATGTGGGTGTGATGACACTTGTCATCAGAGGGGGGAACTGATGTAGTGCAAAGTTTCACTCTCATTTGTAGGGGTGCATCATAATCAGTAGTTCACACCCCCATATATTTCTTTGTTTTATTACCATGGGACAGTAAACCTTGCACCGTAATAACATGAATTGTGGTGTAATAGGGATATTTTCACATAGACATTAAGAGATTATTGCTGACATTCATATGTGTTTATTGAAAACGTTAACATGCAGAAATTGTGTATACTGCTGACAATTATTCACGTGCTTATGTATTGTGTTAATATAGAAGTGCTCAGTAAAGAGTGCTAATTTATATGTAATTTCAAAAGGCCTGTGTGTTAATTCTTTAGTTGGCTGATTTCTGTAGGCCTAAAATGCATATCCCCTGGAAGCTCTTGCATTAGATTTAATAGTTGAATTTCATGTGCATGCTGGATTTGTTCTTTCTCACATTTCTGTTGCAGGTGGAAGAATCATTCTTGTTAGTGAGAATAACATCTTTGTTTTAGGAGTTAGGCGTAGGTGGAAGAGGATACAGTGAGTGCTGATACTGATAATGGAGAACGGTTGTACTTTATCATCGGAGCAAGCCTGGGAATCAAGGTCATCTTGTCAAGGCCTGGGTGCATCGCTGCCTAATGAAAAATCCCCTAAAGAAGGTGGCTTGATTGGATGGTGTGATGCTGCAGTGTATCTTGGGATACTACCTGTGGTATTGATGTATCAGAGTTAGGGAAAGTGTCCGGGGACTTCTGCCTTGCCTTTAGAGAGAGCATTTTAGAACAAGCTCTGTAGCTTTAGGCTACTTGACCCATCTGACAGTGGAGTGACTTCTTAGGAAGGCTTTACACACTGACACCTTAATGACTCTGGCCGTGGGAAATGCTATGTAGGGATGTCACGCTAGTGGTAGTGTAGGGACAGACTAAAGCTTTATACCCATGAACTTCTAATGAAGGGGAATCTCGATGTCTGTGCTGTTATATTCTGTATCCTGATTCTCGAACTGATCATTCTGTGTATGTTGCACCACCTCAGCTTCATCCGTAGGTTTGGCTTTGTATTAGTTCCAATGTATTTCTACACCTTCCCTTTGAGGTGCCTGTATGTGCATATGTTTTTGGCTTTGTAATAAACTAACTAAACTTAACTGGGAGTCTGCGTTTCTTAGGAGTCGTTATAAATTGGAACTGAAATGTTTGATTGGCTAACATTTTCTCTCCCCTCCACGCTTTCACGCTGACAAAAAGTACCATCGACCTGAGGTTCCAGAGCAGATCTAGAGCGTAGAACCCCACTATTGTTGTTAACAAATCTGGTGCGATGACTTCATTTGGTAATATTATCTCTTTGTCTTGTGAACAACCTTTGTTCAGAAGTAACACCCAAATTCACTATGCCAGGATCCCCACATCTCCCGTGCGCACGTCTGAATCACTCTTGGCTATTCTTCCAAGATTCCATGTTTTCCTGTCTACCATTCTGAAATCATCCTCATAAACTTACACTACTTTCGGAAGATGAGTGACTTTGAATGTGTTTGTCACCAGTGGTAACTTTTAGACAATTAAATCTCAAACCTTAGTTCTTACCCAAACCATCAATTTAATTGTGTCAAAGCGCAGTTTGGTCTTCCTCCGTTTCAAAACCTCCTTCATCCTTCACTCACTATATATGCTTTTCTCTGACCACTCTTTGTTCCACTCTGTCTAACTTGGAGACAGTATTATGTTTGGTTTTCTCCCTTTGAAAAAGATTGAATGGACTTCTTGCTGTAGTGCTATATGATGTTACTATGTGCACCTATAATTGAATGGACATTCCTGACCTCCAGTGTATCCCACTTCTAGATACTAATTATGAATTTTCTTTCCCCATGTAACTGAACCTGTCTACTATAACATTTGTTTCTGTGTAGTGCAATGAGACTTTCTTGTTTTTATTTCTTTTTTCCTTTATAGATTTTGCATGCACAGTACTTAAGCTGTGCTTGCAAAATCTCTTGTGAAGAAAAACAAAATCTTAAAAGAGGCTTAGATCATGCCCATACTTACCATTGGTTGGCTCCCATGTCACTCTCGCTTCCTTGCTTCCTATTGGTTGGTGCCTCCTCCTTGCCTCCGTCTTCCTCCTGGACTACAGTCTTCTTGTCCTTGCAATGGAGCATGGACCAAGTATTGCTGCCTGTGGCCAATGTCCTTCCACTGGCCGCAGGCTCCTTCAGGTACTCTTATTTACGGTTCAGCACCCCCTGCCATTGTTCTTTTTAACCCACTCAACCCTGCTTTTATCTACCACCTTCCACCCTCTTGTTGCTTTTTAAAAAAGTTTATTTAGCGCTAACTTGAACCAAAGGTATTGGAGCACTTTACATGAGCACAAGTTACACTACACAAGGACACATTAATTAAAACATTTTAGGCACAGGGAGATTATATGATTTGCCCATAATCACAGGATGTTAAGCCGACACCAAGACTCGAACCCGGTTCCTCAGTCAGCAGCTCTGGCCATTATGCTACATCCTCTCCCCAGAGGAGGGGGTTGCTTGCCACCCCTAAACACCCCTGTGGTGATTTAAGGCATATTGCACAGCTGTTGAGGCTGCTGTCCAATGTCGGCACGCAAATCTATATTAAATTCTAACTCATGGGATGCGCCAACTGCTAGGACTAGGGGTGGTGTAGTTCCCAACATCGACTTTGGTGCTCCCTGACTAGAACCACCACTTTTCTAGATAGGGGAAAGCATGTAATAATGCTGAAACATTCTCGTAAGTATAACAAAGATTCTTGTTGCAATTCTTCATATAAAGAATTAATATGCCAATTACAGAAAGGGTGTTATGAGCAAGTTTAGCATCAAAGCATATAAATCATAAGTACAAAGAACTCAGTACAGTTCTAAATTAAATGTGGCACAGATTTGCCTTCTAATGTGGGGAATAGGGGGTCTCCCTTGATAGAAAAATTCACACTCTTGTTTACGGCTTTAGACAGACTTTGATTGAATCTGTGGGAATACATTATTCTCAGGGTTTGGACCAATAGGAAATAAGCTAAAAGAAACATTTGAATACAGAATACATTTGAGGATTCTCTCAGGATAGTAGTACATTGAGATTCAACCATTCTCACAGTCTTAGCTGTACACTTAAGCTGATACATTGTTTTAATATAAATCTGGGACAGTGAGAACCCTCCTTGATTCAGTACAATGAGAAACATTCTGAGAACACTTTCTGCTTACTCAAGTGAAAACTAAACAAGTTTTATTTAGAACAGTAATTAGCTGCACTTATCACGTGATATATTGTGACGTGGAGGCAAGAAGGAGGACAATGTAAGAACAATCTAATGTTAGCACAAACTCAAATTGTAACGCTCCTTTTATTGACAGAAAATCGAAGTTCACATGTCTTAAATTAAACAAATACAAAGCACTATGGCGCAGACAGCGTTCAGTCAATTCTGGCCATGCTGTAGTAATGATGATTATGCCACACACAGAGCTTGGTATTGCACATTTTTTTTTCTTCTTTACTGAGTTTTATATAGCGCAAACTTGACCTGAATCGGGTATCAGAGCGCTTTACATGGCACCAGGTGCATTACATGAGGACACATTCATTTTTGTTAGGCACGGGGAGATTAAGTGATTTGTTCAGCGTCATTGCCGAGACTCGAACCCAGTTCCCCAGATTCCATATCGACCGCCCTAGCCGCTAGGCCAACTCCTCTCACCACATCTTTATTCCTCAGCGTGTAACCATTAACTGAACATTCTACATCATGAATCCGATCAACCATGCTCAAGCACTTGTGTCATTGTTCGACGTAGTCCGTCAGGAACCAAAACGGTCCCATATTCTCTAACTCACAAACCACTACATATGCATTAGTGTTTTGTTGTTATTTACTTTGTCATGTTGCACAGTGGCACGCTGCTGTGCAGCATCTTTAAAAAAAAATAAACAAAGCCAAACAGCTTGGGCAGAGCTACTTGGGTTTATAGATGTTTTTAGGTCTCGCCTGAGCCAGCGCATGCGCTGCACTGCGAGACATTTAGTAGTGGGCTTTGAAAAGTCCTACCACATGCTTTTTGCTGGCATGGAGCGTGCACGAGCGGAGGTGCCATCGCGCGCGCACCACTCATGTCCTATTTAGGTCTCGCCTGAGTCAGCGCATGCACTGCTCTGCGAGACATTTAGTATGTGGGCTTTTAAAAGTGCTACCACACCCTTTTGCTGGCCTAGCGCTTGCGGTTATGCGTGCGTGCGTGCACGCGCGCACCCGCCAGCTTTCAGCGCCTGATCAGGCGCCATCTGGCTTTCCTCTCGCTTGCTCTCTGAACGCTCCTCCGCCCCTCCCCTGCAGCGTCTCGCGTTAATTGGTGCTTTCACTTTCGCCGCGGCGAGCGCTCGCACCCCTTTCGAAGCCGGGCTTATATTATTTATCTCTTTCCGACAGGCCCTTCACCCCTCCCTCCCCTCCGCTCCCTTTCTCCACCCGCCTCTTTAGACTCTTTCGTCTCTTCGCCTCTATTCCTCTCACCCATCAGCTCGCTCATTTCCTCAACCTTTTTCCCCCTCATCCTCTCCGCCCCCGATCCGTTTTATTTAGGTCCATATCTCTCTCCAGCACGGGTAGAATGATGCTAGTGAGAGAACTTTTGACATCCATTCCTGAAATGCTATTTCGTTTTAGCAAAATACAGGCACTTTTTGTGAAAGTCATTAATATTTTGTAAAATGTACTATAAGGTTGTAAAACGTCACTGGAAATGCAAACAGGAGACTGGTTCAAGAACTCAATGTCTCTCATCACGGTTTAGCTGCTACTGTGAAATATTTTCTGCGCTAACCAGTGTTTCTAGTGCAGACACAACACATACTTTAACACCAACAAAATGGCAACAAATTTCATACACTTGAATACTCACCCTCCCTCATACGACTTTTGAAGAATATAAAAAGGGAATGGACCTTCTTGAAAATTAGGAACCGACTGCACCACAGCCTCAGGAAGCAGCTTTAATAACAAGCTGACTTGATTTAAACTCACAGAAGGATGTGGGGTGGATTGGGATACACTATAACACTGTTGTGCAATATTAAATAGACCCAGGGTTGTCAAGCCATATGATCTTATTAAAAAGAAATAGGTTTTACGTTATCATATAGAGCAAGATTAATATTCTCTTTTTACAGGACAGCAAAAAAGGGTGGCTTTATACTATAGGGAAACAATACAAAACTTGAAAATGACTTGTTTATCAGTAGAATCTTTTTTACGTTTGGTGTGTGCCACCACCCATTATGGTGAAGGCTTGGCCAGGGACCACCTGTTGTCTAATTCATAAATAATGTGGTAAATGAAGCTGTAGCTCAGGAGAAGTTCTCAGCTGTCAAGCTGTTGGATTCTACAAGAATCCACCATGCTTGTTCTCGGTCGCAGAAAGTAAACTAGACCCGACTCATGCACTTAAGATCAGTATTCTTTTCCACAGAACATTCTTCTCCACAATATTCTTTCATCTGGGAAAGGTGATATCAAGGACTGCACCATTTTTATTTCCTAGACAAGAAGTTGTGTACACAAAACAGAATTTTGTTGCGCTACTTACAGTGAGCCTATTCTCTACATAATGGCACATTCTTGATGCTCATTTGGCTTTTCCTCCTTCACGGTGGCCCATATTTACGTGCATTGAGCTTGTGGTGAATTTTAATTCTTCCTTCTTTATGGCCCATAATTAACGCTTATTGATTTCACTTCCTCAATCATTAATGGACCTACTTATTGTGAAGCGATTTCTACATGCAGTGATTCTCACATGGCGCTTCTTTACTTGTAGAATCCACTATCCCTTAGTGGATCCTCTGAGCAACTACCTGGGTGGCTCACCCCTGGCACCCTTACTTTTTGCGTACTTCCTACCTCTGGGTGAGATCCTACGCCATTTCCTAGACCGGTACACACACGTGCCTCCTCCACCCTCTCTCT
This sequence comes from Triturus cristatus, assembly GCF_964204655.1. Lineage (NCBI taxonomy): Eukaryota > Metazoa > Chordata > Amphibia > Caudata > Salamandridae > Triturus > Triturus cristatus. The sequence continues at coordinate 274,977,728 of NC_140593.1, read as the reverse complement.
CTCTTCCTCCACCCTCTGTCTCTCTACCTCTCTCTCTCTCTCTTCCTCCACCCTCTCTCTCTCTACCTCTCTTCCTCCACCCTCTCTCTGTACCTCTCTATCTCTCTCTCTCTACCTCTCTTCTTCTCTCTCTCTCTCTCTTCTTCTCTCTCTCTTTCTCTATCTACCTCTCTCTCTACCTCTCTCTCTACCTCTCTCTCTCTACCTCTGTCCCTCTACCTCTCTCTCTACCTCTACCTCTCTCTACCTCTCTACACACCTCTTTCTCTCTCTTTCTACACACCTCTCTCTCTCTCTCTCCACACAGCTCTATCTCTCTACCTCTAAATGGCAGCCGGAGCCTGATAGCACTGCTTGTCCTTAAAAACCTCGCCTTTGGGGCCTCATAAGTGTTTAACCATGCAACAGTTAATGTTGTTGCACCAAGGATATTGTGCTGCATAACTAAATACTTATAAGGTCCCTAAAGCGAGACCTATTGGCTATGCCAATGCTTGTTTTTTCTTTTAGCGTGCGCGCACACAACTCCCGCTTCTCCCCCTCCCCCACCACATACCGCATCTCACGGCCGCTCGCGCACGGCCAATGCTTGTTTTTACAGTGAGAATAGTTGTTTCACTGTGGGCCACACCCCTTTTACTTTATGGTTTGTATTTGAAATCACGACGTTTTTTCTATACACGCTGGATCTGTGAACGTCACATTGTCACAAACAAACTTGAGTAGGGACTGACACTGGATTCTTTATGTTTTTCTACAACAAGGTTCTTTTCCCTCCTTGTTCTGCACGGTCACAAGGAAACTGTCCAGACTGGGGTAATACTTCATGTTAATGGGAATTCTGTCTTCTTTCTGTATTAACTGTGACTAGTTCGGTAAATGTTCCCTTGAAAAGAGTGACCACAGGGGCTTGCAAAACCAGATGAAACAAATCCAAGTTTACTAAGATCTGATCTTCCAATGACTTCTTTGAATATCAAGTGCTGAACATTACACAACAAGCATGTGACCATTTCTTTTGTTTTCATTGCTCAAAAATTAAATGGTTCCTCATGTGACGTCCTAAGGTCAACATGAACCAGACAGCTCCCTCACTCCATCTGATTAGATCGCACAGTGTCATGTTTCAAAGCTGACGACTTAACAGCTGACAATTAAGCAATAAGCACCATACGGGGTGAACGGTCAGTAAAAAATTCCTGAGCAGGATTAAGTGCAAGACCATGGGGCTGCAGAAGACTCTATCTTCTGTCAGGAAATTATCGACTGGTAATGCCCACCTAGTGGAGATCACTGCCCTTAAAGAAGGTCAAAATGATTAGGAACAGTAGGAATTACATACAATTGCAAATGCACTGATTTTAGAAGCCAGATGCAGAACTACAAACTTTCTGCCGTGCAGCCAAGCATTTGCTGGCAAAGCTTTGTTTTTATCCCGCAGTGGATCAACGTGAATTTTGTGGGGCATACTAAAAAAAAGTGTAAAATGTTGCGACTGCACATTTCTAAAGAGAGGAAAGTGTGGGAGGGAGGACTACACCCAAGTCAAGAGAACATTTCTTGGAAAATACATAGAAGTTGGACTTGTGTGTTTTTGCCTACTTCGCTTGGCAGAGAGGAACAGTGCCCATCTGTTTCTAAGTCTAAACGGCTGATTGCAGGCAGCCCTGTAGGGGCAGGCGAATAGTGAATCTGGTGAAAGCGACCATTTTTAGGTCTCGCCTGAGCCAGCGCATGCGCTGCGCTGGCGAGACATTTAGTGAGTCGGCTTTAAAAAGCCACCACAGCTTTTTGGGTGGCATACTGCGTGCGGTTACGCGCACAGGCACGAGCAGAGGCGCCATCTGGCTTTCCTCTTGCTCTCCCAAGTGCACGCGCTTCGCCTCTATGTCTTTCTCGCCACTCCCCCTCCCCCGCCACAGAGAGAGCCCACCACAGAGCATGTCTCGCGGCCGATCGTCTTGTTTTTCAAGCGTCCCTTCCGCATTTTACCTTGCATGTTAAACTTCCTACGAAGTTGGAGCCGTCCCGCTGCATCGCTCGCGGGCACCCTTACAGTCCGCGATGGCGATCAGTTTCTGTTTTCATTTCACGCTTGCTCCCCCATCTTGGCTACAGTATATTAGAAGGTCATGTTTTATATTTACAAAACTTACGCATCCCACAACGGGCTTTAACTTCAAATATGGCAGCTTTATATTTACAAAAGAACGATTGCTGCACGCCGCAACATCACTTTAATTATGTTTTTTTGTGCAATGCGCCACAGCAAGCTTCACATTTAACATTGCGGCCCTGCCTTTGTTTTGTGCTGCACGGCTCACCTAAATTAACTTTTAAATCATTCTTTTTTCTTTACACCACAGCGCAATGTCCCGCATTAACTTTAACAATGGTAGTGGCGCTTGTTCCCCGTTCCACGCCTTGGCTACAGCTACTTAGGTCACGATTTACGGCAGATTCTCCTTACGGCAGCCGATCTATTTTTACCTTAACCAAGGCCACCTCCCCCAGCCAATATCCTGCTCTCCATACAAGGCGCCTTCAGAGCAACATTGGCGGTAGCTTGAGTCGAGAGCTCCTGCCCGCGGGAGGGCTCGAGGCTCACAACAATCCAGTGCAGGGGGCCACCACCAAGACAACAGAGGCTGCTCTCACCTAGAGGTTGTGCCGCCAGAGACCATGCAGACTGCTCCTAACTCCAAGAAAGCTCCAGAACCACTGGGAAACCCGCAACTACACCGCACAAGCCTCCGGTGGTTCTGTCGTTCCAATTGTTAGTTCGCTCGGCTCATCTGTGTACTTTTCTCCCACCCCCTATGTCTTGCACTCACCCATGTGTGTTAATGCCCCTTCTTTGTTTTGTCGCCCTGCTCTCTTGCCTGTGTACTACTTTTCTCTCCATGCTGCCCATTTTGTATACTTCTCTCCGCTCTCTGTGTTGCTCCCGGTCTTGCCCCCTATGATGTGTTGCTTCCACTCTTGCCCCCTGCGTTGTGTTGCTTCCGCTCTTGCTCCCTGCTCTCTTCCCTGTGTACTACTTTTCTCTCCATGCTGCCCATTTTGTATACTTCTCCCCGCTCTCTGTGTTGCTTCCGCTCTTGCCCCCTATGATGTGTTGCTTTCGCTCTTGCTCCCTGTGTTGTGTTGCTTCCGCTCTTGCTCCCTGTGTTGTGTTGCTTCCGCTCTTGCCCCCGTGTTGTGTTGCTTCCCCTCTTGCCCCGTGTTGGGTTGCTTCCGCTCCTGCCCCCTGTGTTGTGTTGCTTCCGCTCTTGCCCCCTGTGTTGTGTTGCTTCCTCTCTTGCCCCCTGTGTTGTGTTGCTTCCTCTCTTGCCCTGTGTTGCTATCTGTGTTCCTCATCCTCCCTGTTGCTATTCATTGACCCCCCTTTCCGTGTTGCTTCCTTGTACCCACCCTCCATGCTACTTCCTCCCTACCCACCTTCAGTGTTGCTTCCGCCCTTGCCTTTTGTGTTTCTTCCTTCAACCCGGCATTCTATGTTGCTTTCCGTGCTATAGTTTTTGATTCCCACCGCCTTTCCGTATTGCTGCATCGCTCGCGGGCACCCTTACAGCCCGCGATCGCGATCAGTTTCTGTTTTCATATCACGCTTGCTCCCCCATCATTCTGTAGGATCTGCCTCATTTGTCCCCACAAAAGGACACTGCGTGAAGCGTTCTGGCTTGCTTTTAATCCGTCGACTCTGAGGTCCGTAATCGATCTCATCATCTGTAATAGTGTTCCAGCCAGAGGCAGCCTTCTTTGCCCACTTCTGGACTACGTTGGACCTTTCCTCTTACCAAGGCAGGGGCAGGAAAATGCTGCAAAAATCTGCCCAGAATTGTTTTCACTGTGGGCGCTTGTAAAGAGCCCACTAGGTCCCATTGGTTAGGAGCAGTGGGAATGGCAGATAGCTTATTGTGTTCGGTGCATGCTACGGGGATCTGTGTGTAACACATAATTCTCAAATTCCAACGCTGGCACGGAAAATACATCTATTTCACACATTTTAATTTTATTTTGGATGTTTGAAAAAAGATTAATTATGCCGTTGTTGCCACCTCAAAGCACTTTTGGAAGATGGGCTATCAAAGGGGTTTATTTAAAGAGAATTTATGGAGAGGATGTGGTTCGTCGGCTACGCTGCCGACTTTGGTGCTGGAAACCAGAGTTCGAGCTTCGAGGTCGCGTCCACATCCTGTGATTCTGAGCCAAATCACTTAATCTCCCCGTGCCTGAATGTGTAATGTAAATACGGTGCTATGTAAAGCGCTCCAATACCTTTGGGTCGAGTTCACGCTATTTAAATATACAACAAAACAAAAAAAACTGAGGTGCTATAAAAAACAAGGAATTGCAATGCAATAGTTCTCGCAATTACGCGAGTTTGACCTATTGACATTGCAAATAACAATGCCTTTTATTTTTGTTTAAAAAAAATAAATAAAAATGCATTGTCATTTCCAATGCCAATAGCTTAACCCTACTCACCCATAGCATCTACAACAAGCATTGGCATAGTCAATAGGTCTCGCCTTTGGGACCTTTTAAGTGTTTAGCCATGCAACGTTTGATGTTGTTGCACCAAGGATATTGTGCTGCATAACTAAATACTTACAAGGTCCCAAAAGCGAGACCTATCGGCTATACCAATGCTTGTTTTAAAGATGTTGCACAGCAACGTTGGCTGCTGTGGATTACTTGGCCGGTTTTCTACTGGCACCACCGGTATTTGAATGTCTTGGCCAGTACAAAAAAAGCGAAATCACCTAAAGTCAGTATTTTTAGCCCTTCTCTGTGCACACTTCAAAAAACAAATATAAATAGTAACCACTTTTAGATGTGTTGTAGAGCTGTATTAGTGATCCCAGACTAATAATTAAAGTAAACAAGGGCAGAAAAGTCATGTTAGAAATAAACAATTTTGATTTCGTTTAAAGTCCTACTTAGGAACCTGTTTATGTAGACTCTTTAGGTCTTGCATATAATACGCGCTAACATTTCAGAAGAGTAAAGTGGGAGATCAAAAAAGCAGCATTCGGGAGAATGTAGTTTCTTCATATTAAAGAAGAAGCAATTTCAGGCGGGAGACAGACGAAATATAGACATTTTTGGCTGAAAAAATCGGGAGTCTTTCGTTTGAATCGTGTCTATTGGATTGTATGCATGCGCAAAACCTACGCGCTTTGCCAGTGCCTGTTTAAAATGTACTTCCATGTCAAGCACCTACTGACGTCACAGCTGATAAGCACATCGGGATTGGCTCGGGTGTCCCTTAATACACCAATCGTAGTCAAGTTATAATTTGGTAGTACCGCCCCCTCCCAGAAAATACCCAGAATATCTTCAACCTTGGGATTGGTTGGCGTGTGACCCGGAAGGACTAAAATTATGGACAAATGATATCCGTTAAAAGATTTGCTACCGGCTGCGGAAATGAGGCTCAGTTCACGGACGGTCCGTGTAAGTAGTGTACAGGTCGTTATCGTAGGCATGATGGTTTATAGACCACTCTAGCTTGTGTGTTTTTTAAAACGAATAAAAAAAAAAATCGACTTTTGCCCGATTTGCTACATTTATAAACTGCATACTGAGCAAAAAGCAAGGGTCCCAGCTCATGAAATCTACCGCAAACACAAAATAAATGTGTTCTCCACACTGTTATCTTTCGTTTGAAATCTAGGGGCAAAACTTCAGATATTGCGGTGGATTTGGTTACTTGACAAATCGGAGAATTCCCATCCAATAGCATGCTCCAAGTCTTCCACATAATTGCCAATTATAATGCATTTGAGTAGTGTGTATTTTTTTTATTGAGACTACATACAAACGAGCGTGTCTTATCGGCATCCGTGTGTAAGTGGGCATTCATACTGACTACTTTTCATGGGGTTGGTACTTGAAATCATGTTTTAACTACATCACATTAGATTTATACTGAACGTATAATATACTTTAGCATATCAATGATTTACCTATTTGATGTCTACTGAAATAAATATTTAGTAATTTATTAGCAATTCGTGTAACTTAATTTTATAACCTTTTTCTAGGATTTGCCGTTCACTGGTGACGGCATGAAAACCTTGATTTTGTGTTTTTTAAATATCTAGCTGGCATGCGTGAGAGAAAGGGAAGTTTTGGTTTTCAGTTAAACGTTCCATAGAGCAGAACTAAGGAGAGCGGCCCAATCCGAAGGAAGTAAAGTCTTGACTGCCGCCTTTTTTGTATTCTTCAAGATACCATGCGGAAAACCAGCATTATCTTGCCAAAACTGGAGGATTTGATTATATTGGCATTCCCTACTACCTGTCTGGGGGGGAGATTCTGAGGGTCCAAATGAGCTTACATTGTACAAATGTCTGTGTTAATTTGAAATCTTATAGGCCATCTTCTTGGCCAATCCGTCTACTTGAGTCCCTGTGGGCAAAGCCAGCCAATAGCGTCCCTTCAGTAATGCTAGTCCCAGCATTCCGAATGTTTTTTTAGGGAGTTTTATATAGTGCAAACTAGACCTGAACGTATCAGAGCGCTTTACATCAGTACCAGTTGTGTTACAGACGGACACGTTCATTTTTTAGTTCTTGCCTGAGCCTGCGCGTGCGTTGCTCTGGCGAGACATTTAGTAAGTGGGCTTTTAAAAGTCCGACCACACGCTTTTGCTGTCCTCGAGCTTGTGGTTACGTGCGCGAGCACGCACACAGCCACCATCTGGCATTCCTCGCGGCACCTTTACAGAGCGCCTCGCTCCACCCCCTCCCCCACCACAGAGCGCCTCCCTGCGATCACTTTCACGGCTGCGTTACTTTTACGGTCGCGCGGCCAATGCTTTTTCATTTTGTGCCTATATACATGTTGTGCCATTATTTCTCGGAGAGGCGTCTGCGTTCGGATATTAGATTCCCAGAGTTAAACTTGACCTTTGTAATTAATAGGTGAGCACACACTTCCATTGCTAAAGCATTACCCTCATATCGTAGTGCAAACCGTCTGCAAGATATGCATTTCCTCTCATTCGTACGTAAGTGCTTCCCCTTGCCATCCATACAAACAAATGTCTGGGATTGTACTCCCATAGACATTCCTCACTGTCACCATGCCAGCCACTAGCGAGTTGCATGCTTTGTCTCATTCCTTGCTCGTACCTCTCTTTGCAAGTGGTGAGCTTCGTAACGGAGATCATTATATTTTGGGCATTCAATCCACTCCTGTTCTCCCATTTTTGTTTAGACGTGGGTCAACCCAGCGCTCTGTACCGCTCACTGTTTCCGACACCCCTTTCACACACTTACTACTTCATGGGAGTGTCATTAGCTTTTTGCCACTCGCTACCCTCTGCTGTGTACAGGCGGCTTCTGTGGACGTCATTATATCTCTGCTCTATTCCGTCTCTCTACGTCACGTTGTGTGTCCCGTGACTCCATGGGGTCTAGAGTGCTGATGCTGCTATCTTTTAGCTAACCCCTGCCCCCATCTTGGAATTCTCGTGTCGTAGTCTTGACACTGGACCATTCTTACTGTACGTGTTCCCACTTAGGTGCCAGTTCCCGTCTGTCGTTCTTTCGGATCTCATTTTGAATTTTAAAAGAAATGTTGTTGCTGCCTATTATCTATTAGACTGACCTTCTTTTTCCAGTCATACTTTAGTCCCATCCAGTACATTTCAATGTTGCAGAGTCCTGCTCCTAGGATCATCAACCAGCCTTCTTTATATGCTTTTGAGCTGATGCCAGGGTATATCATTCAACCCTATTCGGTTACTTTTATGTCTGTACACCGACCTTTGTTCTCTTTTCAGGAGTGTAGATTTCACATCTGTCCCAACTTCTGTACCCATTTTTGGTCCTCCGCTCTGTTGCTTTTCTAAACAAGCATTGGCATAGCCAATAGGTCTTGCCTTTGGGACCTTATAAGTGTTTAGCCATGCAATAGTTGATGTTGTTGCACCAAGGATATTGTGCTGCATAACTAAATACTTATAAGGTACCAAAAGCGAGACCTATTGGCTATGCCAATGCTTGTTTTGTTAGGCACGGGGAGATTAGGGGATGTGCCCAGAATCACAGGATGTTGAGCTTCCCAGCCAAGACTCAAACCCAGTTCCCCAGCTTTGAGGTCAACCGCTCTTTCCGTTAGGCTACGCCCTCTTTACATTGCATGTTTCACTTCTTTGTTTTTTTTCTTCACAATTCCCAAGGCACTGTTTAGGCGAGGCTACTATCTTGAAGCCTGTTACCCTCCTCAGCTTTGCCACCACCTCTTCTTGACACCTCCTGTGACTGCTTCATAGTGCCATGTGAGATGTATGAGCATGGCATCTGGATGGGGGAGACGGCGGGGGGAAGAGGGAGGTCCCAATTTGACGATCTTTCAGGATGAATCTTTTTTTTAGAGTCATGTATAACAATGCAGGTAATAAGTCAGTCAGCTTAAATTTAGTGATCCTAGAATACCCTATACATCTGAGCATATGCTTCCTTCCACTCAACTTACGATATCTGTTCTTGGATTTCATCCTCCCACAGTTGTCTGGGTTTTTAGAGTCACTTTTTAGGTTGAGCCTAGACAACGCTTGCGATGTTGCGTAGCAACCTGTTGTATATGCTTTGGGAGTTGAACTCTCCCCATTGCTTTTCCTTTGTCTCTGTCAGCGTCCTTTACAAATCCTTGCTTACTAATGGGCAATCCTGCCTCTTTGTCCCTCCTTTTTGTTTCCGGTTGCCTCCTAAGGAGCACCGGCCAAGAATTATATCCTTACACTTTAGGTGTTTGTTTTCCTTTGGGGACTACTTTTCTTCTTGTCTCCCTTCCTCAGCACGGCACATGCTTCACGTCCGTTGCACGTTCAATTTGTAGTAACTGTATTTTTGATGACATTCTTAAGAGCGCGGCACACGCTTCACATCTGCCACGCTTTCCATTTGTAGAAACAGTACAAGGAATTAAGTTAATGGATTTTGATGACATTCTTAAAAATCTTATACAACATTAGGCCCCTAAAAATTCCTCAACTTTTAAATATGGCTGCTACGATTTAATAAGTCTAGTTTATTGCTGATCGCTTTAATGTTGTAGGCGTACCCTGTGTGACATTCAGGTGACGTCACAATCGCTGTTTCTTTGTGAAAACTAAAGTGATACTCGGGGCGGCGGTGGGCTACGTGAGTAGTTCTCTCCTTCCGCTCCATCGACTGTGCCCAGGTGTTTTTCTGTTCTCTCGTTGCCCAGTCAATCAATAGGGTGTCTGAGTAGTAAGGCTTAGCTGTGGTGGCCACCTTGCGCTCACTACAGGCTGCAGGGACTTGTGTTTCACCCCTGTAGATATTCATAACACAAATCTTGTAAACCAAAAGCTGGTTTAACAATGGGTTGTCTTGCTTTTGTGTTAAAATATTGGTCTCTCACGCGGTTGACTAGATTGCTGGAGGCTACAACACTTTCTCCTGGTTGTTTCCTGGGAGCTGACAGAGGCATGAAGCACTCTCTGTGTATGAAGCTTAGCGGCAGCATGTCAATCTGTCCTTTAATGTAGAGTGGGTGGATGGGTTCCTCCTGGTCGAGGGGAAAGCGGTCTGTTATGGCAACAAATTGTGGTATGATTCCATGCTCGGCAGAATGCAGTAACTTGCCCAGCCAGTTGAATGAAACACATATTAGGTTATTCATTCTGCGCTCTAGGTGTCAATGGGTGAGCTGGTGTGTGGCTGGGTGCTCTGCAGAGGAGCTGCTTGTTGTTATTATGAGTTGCGTTTGTGGGCCCCAAAGTCCCTCGTCTACCCTAATATAAGGCAGTAAAACAGCTCAGTGGGTGCAGGCGCCAATAATGACATTATCAGCACGTAGCTTTCTGTTAATATGACACTGCACATTTTTTACCCTTTGCGCAGCGCAGCACTGCTGATTTTAATATAGTGCTTGAAGACTTTTAGTAAATTATGACTAGTGTGTTTCTTGTGGCATTTCTATTATTGTGCATCCAGAGCTATTAAGTTAACCCTACCTCCTCTACTGCTTTGTGAGACATCCTAAAGAAACAAATGGTGGCAGATTAGTCTAATAATGTTCATTATTCTGCCATGAACATGGAAGGTCTTTCTGTTCTAAGGCTGTTAGAATGGGATTTAAACGCATCACCTCTCCTATGTGTTCTGTAATATGGATTTTAAACTTAGTTGTGCTGCTATATTGTCATAACTCAACACTCTCACCTACAAGGGAGGAAACAGTTAAAAGAAATACAGTGCAGCCTTTTCTCTCAGGCATGGCTATCCCTTTCTTTTTATTTTTACCTTGAGTAAGAATTTTAATGATCTGCAGAAATCATAGCTCTCACGCAGAATCATTGTAGCACTGACCCCCCAACAGTTCTTAATTTATTCAGCTATCAAGGACCTGCTAAATATTAAATCGAGAAAATAAATTAAAATTTTATAAAGTGCATGATTGCTCGAGGGCATCTTGGTGCTAGCCTAACACGGAAGGATAAAGACTATGAACTCAGCTAGGGAACAATAGGTTAAAAAGCAGAGTTTTTTTAGATTCTTTCTAAAAACGGACCGGGATGGAGAGGTCTTTAAATGAAGAGGTAAGGCTTCCCACCGTTTTGTTATAAATAAAACTTCTCCCCCCCCCCCCCCCCCCCCCATCCACCCAGAAAACATGTTTAAAGTTGGGTACTATGAGGTTGCCTGCTGAAGAGGACCAAAGTTGCCTTGAAGGAATGTATCTAACGAATTTCTTTGTCATAAAAGGCTTTAAAGGCGATGCAAAGCACCATAGTCTAGTCTCTTCTTAATTAGCAGCCAGTGGAGCTCCAGTAACGCCTTAGAGGCTGAATTGTGTCTGGGTATTCTGAGCAAATAGACAGGCTGTCGAATCCTGCGGAGTCTGTAACTTATTGAGGATCTGTTTCTGTAGATTATTGTATTGTAATTGCATTTTTATGGTGCTTACTACCCCTGACGAGGCGTCAAAGCGCTTTTCGGCGAGTGGCATGCTACTCCGGGACCCATAGAGGATTAGTGTTGAATTAGTGTAGTGAAACAGGCAAGTACATTTTAAGTGGTGGATATGTTAGTTATTTCGATTCTGTACAGACCATTGTAGTAATCTATTTTGCAAAGGGTAAGGGCGGTTAGTACTAATTTCCTCAGCGAATATGGAATAAAAAGCAGAATCTTTCTCGGAATTTTTAGCGTAAAAAGACACTAGAAGTGATTGCATTTACCTGTTTGTCGAAAGAGATGATTATCAAATGTCACACCCAGATTCTTCACCTTTGTTACTGGGGTCGGGACCGAACCAAGATTAACTGGCCACCAGTCAAGGGACCAGAAGGAGACATTGTTTCCCAGTAGTCGTACTTCAGTTTTGTCGGAATTTAGTTTTAAGCAGTTGCACGCATCCAGTTGTTAATTTATTGCATCTAGTTGCGATAATCGGTAGCTGATTCTTTGATTAAAAAAAAAAACTAAACAAAGAGGGGAGTAAAGCGGTACTGCTCGACACGAGCAGTGGAGGTGGATACGTCCTCCTTTGGTCTATAGATACAAAACAGAAAGATCCACCCTCAGACTTAAAAACCTTGTCCTCCCAGATTAAACGTGTTTCCTACAATGGTGGGAAAAACACATAGTTTGTTTAAATACCCCTCACACACGAAAAGGGCCCTTGGTGTCATGCTTCATCATAGGGGTCTTCCCGCCCCTCTGCGGGACGGGGCGTGCTACGACCTACGGCTACGCGGGAGCACTGTTGTTGTGAGACGACTATGTGTCTTGTAGGAGTGTGAGTTGAAGGGTCAGGAGTGAATGGAAAGGTGAAGTTTAAAATATACCTGGCTCGTTGGTCAATAAAGCTTTAATATATCTTTTGAGCTGGTATTATTAAAATATGGGGAAGGAGGTATGTTGCCTCAATGAGCCGTGCCTCCTACGTCTGTCAACCTGTTTCGAAGCACTCTCCTGGCTGCTTCTTCAGGACCAAAAGGATCCCTCCTACACTCGCTTAATGTGGAGCGTGATTCACTAAACTTATCTGCGATATGTGTTCGTGCAAATGAATGGTTATGTGTAGCGCATGTGAATTTTCACTGCATTATATACAATACCTAAATAGGTATCTGACATCGTTATCTGGAAGAAAAACGGCATAATATTAAAATGCAAGACAATTACATCATCCATCGTGACAAGTGGTGACCTGCAAGAAAAGAGTGATGTGTGGCAATGTACTCCTTATCGTTAATCGTAGTGAAAAATGATGATGTGTCCTGCTGTTAAAAAAGGAAAAAATTACAGTTACAGAGACAAACACACATAGAACATAAAGCACACACACTATATTAACAGACTTGATCCATTTAGTCCAACGAGTACTCGTATTACTACACATACTAGATATCCCTGTATGTCAAGCTTCTGCGGGAGAAAAATGTCTAGGAATCAAAAATGTCAACCTACTTGGTCGTAAAATATTGCCCCATGAGCCTGTTGCAGGTGGGAGGGGTGCCTGTAGTTGCAATCTAGAGAGTAGGAAAGACGAATAGGCAATTTGTTTTAAAGTGGAAGTGTCGGTCAGAGACCTAATCGATATCAAGATTGCTCCCCGGCTATGCCGTACTCACTGCTCCTGGGACACTGCCCTGACGTGTCTGGCCTCCCCGCGGCTCCGCTGAACAATGGAGCTGAGTTGGGGGTCCTTAAGTAGGACCATTAATTGTTGTTCCCGCTGGTGATTACGGGCGAAAGGTGTTACCTGTCCCAACCGGAAGGTATCCCAGAATCCCCTTGGTCGTTGTACACAAATGCGCCAACCTCTGGGTCGCTGTACGCTACTGCGCCAACCTCTGCCGTCACATTGCGCATCCCAGTAATGACCCGGAAGTGATACAAAGTGAGGTTGACGCCGTGCTTGATTGAGACTAGACTGCCAACCTGAATTGTGTATAATGCTGAAATAAAGGAAATCGGTTATGCCAGACTTAACAAAGTATAGACGGCACATGGTTACCTGAATCGGAGTTGGTGCATCATTGGCCTTACACCCTCAAGTGTCAAAAAACTTAAAAAGTAGATCTATCAAGATACAGATATGGTTCCAAAGGGAAGTGTTAGTATACTTGACAGAGGTCCCGTGCTTTATTAGATGACAGGGTTATTTACTCCAGTCGCATGATCAGCAAAAAATGAAGACATGTATCTTGCACAGGCCTCATTTATAATCAGCAAGGTGTGGGTGTGCACTGTGTTGATTGTGCGTGTTCTATCAAGACCCTCGTGCCATAACTATTGGTGCCAGGGGGCAGTTACTGATGCCAGGGGTTGGGTACCCTGGGGGCAGTTATTTATGCCGGGGGGGTTGTATAGTTCCCAACGGCCTACAACACAGCTCTTGTGTTTTTCCAGAACGAGGTGGTCAGGTAGGTCACAAGAGGAAGAAAAAATGGAAAACCTCTAGGTTATATTTTAGTGTACATGGCAGTGTAGGTACATATATAAACTAGGGACAGGTAGTTTCCTGAGGAGAACTGGTTCCATGTTATATCGTCATTGAGCCCATTGGTGTGTGTTCCAAGGCAGAACACCCACCGCTGTTCTTTTTCGAAAAGGCCGCTCTCGCCATCCAGTTGTCAATTGCGGTCCATTTCAAGTCCTCCACCCCGTGTTTGCTGGTCAGGTAGTGGGTCGACATCTTGGTTGGTCTTCTCCCGCAACGAATGTTGCTCCTGTGCTCCCCAATGCAAACCTTGATGGGTCTGGTGGTCATTCCTATGTACTCCAGGCCACACGGGCAGGTGATCATATACACAACATTCTTGCTGTTGCAATTCGTAAAACCTCTTTGTTCCCACTCGCTACCATTTCAGAATTTTATGAGCTTGCTCCTGCAGGTTAAGTGGCATGTACTGCAGTTGCCACACGGGTGATGACCCTGCACTGGTGGCGGAGTTATCCTGGGTCTAGTGTGGACGAGCATGTCCTTCAAATTTCTTCCTCTCCTGTGTGCGAACATGGGTTCAGGGATGTTCAGTTGGCAGCAGTGGAGGAGTCTCCAGTGCTGGTTAACAATTTTCGTAATCTGGTTTGAATGTGTGTTAAACGTGGTTACACAGATGGGTCTCTCTTCCTGCTCAACGGTAACCCTGTCCTCCAACAGGGAGTCCCTGTTATTGTTTCTTGCCATCTTCATAGCCTTGTCGATGACTCTTTTGGGGTAATTTCATTTCAAAAGTTTAGTTTGCAGGTCAGATGCCTGGCTCCTGAAATCCCGTAGTTCTGTACAATTTCTGCGGAGGAATTGTCCGTAGGGAAGATTCTCCCTGAGATGGCATGGATGAAAGCTGTTATATAGAAGTAAGCAGTTCTTTGCTGTTGCTTTAAAATGTGTCGTTATTTTCAGCGTCCCTTCATCTGGATATATGTTGAGGTCCAAAAAAAACAGGTTGTCTCGTGAGGTTGTGCTCGTGGATTTTAGAAAATTGTTCTGCTGATTTAGCCAATTCATGAAGGCTTCCGTAGACTGGATGTCCCCATCCCATATCACTAGGACATCATCGATGTACCGTTTCCAAGTTTTTATATGACGGAAGAAGGGGTTGCTGGCATTCAGGATTTTCTTTGTCTCTAGATGGTACACATAGAGACCAGCTATGCTGGGAGCAAAAGTGCTCCCCATGCTGGTCCCGTGTTTCTGTTGGTAGAAGGTGTCCTCATACATGAAGTAATTCTTCGTGAGTGCTAACGATACGCACTACATCACCACACTTCGTGGTGTTTGATATTCCCATTTGGTAGAGAATAATACTTCCTCAATAATGGTCAGTGTCTCATCATGTGGGAGGCTCGTATGCAGGCTCTCCACATCGAGTCCGATGAGGAAGTTCTTCTCGGGGTCAAACTCAACATCCTGGAGTAGTTGCAGAACAGTCTTGGTGTCTGTCAAGTAGGTTCCTGTGGCTTGGACCAGACGACTGAGAAACACATCTGCGAATTTAGACAGAGGTTCTAGAATGAAATCTATCCCAGAGACAATCTGGATTCCTGGTGGTTGCCCAAGATTCTTGTGAATCTTGGGTATGGTGTAAAAGTAAGGGACTCTTGGGGACTTCTTTGTAAGAAATTCCGCCTCTTTTTTTTAGAGACCCAATTATGGGCCACTGCCTCTTCTACCATGGTGGCTATTCGGCTTCTAATGGATTCTGTGGGGTCATCGCGGATGATCTCATAGTTCCTGCGGTCATCAAGGAGTTTCATACATTCGTCATCGTAGGCGGTAGCTGACTGTATAACAATCACCCCGCCTTTGTCAGCTGGTTTTATGACGATGTTTCTATTTAGTGACAGTTGGCGTATTGCCTCCTTTTTTTCCCCTCGATGTATTTTGGAAAGTTGTGTTTTCTTGTGTAGAGATGTTCTGCATTTCCTCCATCACAGCTTTTTCAAATGCCAGTAGTTCCACGGGGAGTGTGAAATTCAGGGGGGGGGGGGGGGGGGGCGAAGGTCGACTTGACACGCAGGCCTGTATCCTTATCTTCTCCCTCTGGTTTCTCTTTGTCTTTGAAGAAGGCTTTTAATTTCAGTTTGCTGATGAATTCTTTCAACTCTGCACATGTTTTGAATTTGTCTATCCAGTTTATAGGTACAAATCCCAGTCCTCTCTCTAGGACTTATCCTTGTGTCTGTGTTAGATGGTAGTCCGTCAAGTTCACCACCAAGTTTATCGCCTGCTGGTCGATGGTTGGGCGTTCGTCGCACCAGTCATGCTCCTCGTTGAGACTTGTGGTGTCTCGTCCTCTGGGGTGGACCAGTGGACATCGTTACCTCTCCGGTTCCTGCCTCTCCGTGGTCCCTGGCGTGCCCCTAAAAAAGGCAGAGACCATAATAATTGTAATCGTACTCCTGCTGGGGGTACCCAGTGTTGATATGGTCCCCCCCCATAGACGGAGGACCATAAGGGTATGGTGGAAAAGATGGTGGTCCTTGGTAATTACTCCACCCCCCTCCTTCTTGGGTTGAGTGGGCCCTGGTATTGTCCGGCCGCTTCCTCTGCTGGTGTTGGAATAGTCCGATCCTGTGTCTGATGTTTCACCATCCGAACTCTGGTCTTGGTTTTGGTTTTTAGGTCTCGCCTGGCGATAGCAGCCCATGCGTTGCTCTTGCCATACGAGTGCCTTTTGCAATCCATTCTCCCAAAGGCTTACATGCACGCGTCTGCATGGACAAAGATGGCTCCTCTCGCCATTTGTCCACAGCAAACAGCATGCGCGTGTCCGTAGGGACTGTGGACAGTCCCACGCCATTTTGTTGCGATCGCTTTCACTTTCACGGCCGCTTGTTTTACCTTGCTCTGTGTTGTTACCAGGAGGGTTCTACTCCCGGCTCTCCATCCAGCGCACATTGCTGTGACGTGCAGTACCCACCTAGGTAGCAGTTCCTCCTACACGTTCCCATCCAGTCGACCAGCCGAGGTTCTCTGCATGGTCGCACCCAGGCTGGGGGAGCTTCAAGGCTGCTACTCCTGTGACCGGCTCTAGGACTTCCGCCCGGGGAGCACGTATGCATCAGGCCAGTGCCTACAGGGGGGGAGGGGGAGGGGGGGGGGCGGGAGGGTGGAACTGGAAGGACCTTCTAGGCGCCACGGGCTCTGAATCTTGAGGTCGCCTTTTATCCGTCGTCTAATAAACGGCGATCTTGGCCAACTCCACCTTTCACTTTGATATACACCTGATGTGCTCGCCAGGGGGTACTTAAAACGGGCGTCCAGGTACATACATGTAAAGAGATTGCCCCCCCACCCAGTGCAAAGATGTATCCCCTGTGCATATGTCAAGCTGCCCTGCTGAACAACCACCAAGTGGCCCGCACACTGTAGCCAGCATTCACACAGCACGGCGCTACCCCTGGTGCGCACCAAGGCGCTGTTTTGAGAAAGTTCTTGCCTCTGGTCTTGGTAGCTTCCGCAGCAAACACCCAGTGACAGGGCCTCCCTCGAGAGGCTTAACTCACTGCCCGCAGCTGCTGGGGATAGTTCAGGCCCCAGCGTGGCCAACTCGAACCGTTTATCCTTGTGAACCGGCGTTATAAGGCACTACATAAAAACATGCGTATCTCACTGACAGCTGCCGCCCTTAGGCGCTACATAAGCAGGCCGTGGGTGACGCACTGACAGCAGCCGCCCTTAGGCGCTACATAAACAGGCTGTGCGTGTCTCGCTGACAGCTGCCACCCTTAGGCGCTACATAAACACGCCGTGCGTGTCTCACTGACAGCTGCCACCCTTAGGCACTACATAAACCAGCCGTGCGTATCGCACCGACAGCTGCCACCCTTAGGCTCCACATAAACACGCCCTGCGTGTCTCACTGACAGCTGCCACCCTTAGGTGCTACATAAACTGGCCGTGCGTGTCGCACTGACAGCAGCCGCCTTTAGGCGCTACACAAATACGCAGTGCGTGTCTCACTGACAGCAGCCTCCTTTAGGCGCTACACAAATACACTGTGCATAACGCACTGACAGCAGCTGCTCAGCTGATTCGGGAAAGGTGGGGGGAGGGGTGTTGAGGGGGATTAGGGTTTTGGGGCCTCGTTTCCACTCAGTTCATGCTAGGATAGGCGCAGTCGCTTCGGCCTGCCCCTGCTGTTCGAGGTATTTTTATGGATCCGTGATTTAGGGCACTGTCCGGCCTGCTGCCGGATCACCGTGTTGTGATCCACCAAGACACGAGATGTGCTGCCCTGCGCAGCGATACAACAAACAAATGATGGACGGAATGCTGACAATGCAGACATTCTCCCCCAGTCAAGAGATCTGGGTTAAATCCATCGTTCTTTTGCCCACTACACCACCCCAGTTTAGACATGGCCATATGCAAATCAGTCTTGACCCTGTGCCTCATGGGAACAGTCCAGCCCGAACTGCCAAGCCATGTCTTCCCTGGACCGGAATCAAGCATCCTAGGACCGGTTTCTGGCTATCAGCCGTCATCAGCCAGGATAGCTTGACTTCAGTGGCGTAGTGAGCACTTTGCTGCGGCTCAGACCCCAAGTGAAGTGTGTTCGGTGGGGGTCCCAGGGCAGGGTGTCCAGATTTTGAGAAGCAAAAACCGATAGAGGACAGAGTTAAAACTAGGTTTAAAGCCTTTAGCCTGATTTTTATGTGGCCTTGTAAGTGTGTGCGCGTGCGTATTAATCCACACATGTACAGGTTACACTTATATAACATTAGCTCATGACAGGACCTCTACTCTGAGCCCCCCCCCCCCCCGATCCTCCTCCTTGTCTCCCCTCTGCTGCTGCTGCATGCCCCCACCTCCTCCTGCGTTGCCCGAAACAGATAAATTACTTAACAAGAATATACCTTTTAATTCTCTTCTGCAGGATGACTTGACCTTTGCCCCAAAAACGGGGTCATGTATTTAAAATTAAGGAAAGCGTCGGGACACCGGGACAGTCCTCTGAAAACTGGGACTGTCTCAGGAAATCCGAGATGTCTGGTTACCCTCTCCTGGGGACTACCTCGGCAGGGCAGGGGGGCCTCCTGGGCAACCCCATAGTACAGCTGCAGGGCTGAAACCGTGGACTTTGGTGAGAGGTTCAGTACAGCGGAGGGGGTTGTTTTTAGATTTGATCCACAAATCTGCCGTGAAAAGTGCATTTCAACCTAGGGTTGTGTAAACTGCAGGGCTGAAACCGTGGACTTTGGTGAGAGGTTCAGTGCAGCGGAGGGGGTTGTTTTTAGATCTGACCCACAAATCTGCCGTGAAAAGTGCATTTCAACCTAGGGTTGTGTAAAGTTGCTGAGATTAACCTCCACAATCGTTTTTTAAAATTTGCAGCGATGGTTAAGTTTTACAATGGTTATATAGATTGGTAAAGCCAATAGCTTGGCTTTAATGTTGCAAGCTGCAAACACAGGCATGCACAAGTGCACATTTGTGTATTTCTGTGTTTGTGGGCATTAGCATTAAAAAAGCAACAACTGATGACGTGACCTCTGGATCTTACTTTCGCATAGAAAGGAAATCAAACACTACCTTTCATACATTAGAAAAGTCAATAGGTCTGACCTTGTCAAGTTGGCCAGCCGTTGACTCTTTAAAAAAAAAAATATATATATTTTTAGGTCTCGGCCTGACGTAAGCTGTCCTTACAAATTTCTCTAGACTACTACTCAAAATAAAGGAGAACTTTTCTAGCTTTATAACAGTTTCACCGATTTGCTCTCTGCCCCTTACTTGATAGTGATTACACGTCTATCTTAGCTGTCCAAAGCAATGTCTGTTCTTACTTGTCTAAGTGCCTACCAATTTAATACAGAACATGCATTGAGAAATGTCAGTAATTTATAACGTACTACATAATGCTGAATCTCGTGGAGCGAGGTGATAAGAGGAGGTTCCCACTCTATTCTTGACAATGGTCCCGCCTCCTCACTCTCCCGTTTCTCATCAGACAAACATACTGCTTCCGCCTACCGGAGCGCCATTGCCAGTCAAGGTGAGAAGTGACGCCATGATACGGGTGAGCCCTTAACCAGCATTTGATGTTTATTTACGCAAGAGCACTTTCATTGCTGGATTTATAAACTTATGTTTGCAGTGAAAACCAAAACAGAACTGCGAGTCCCAGAAAGCGCTGTTTGCTCAAAAATGGCATGGAGGTGGAAGACGTCACACAGGTTATTCAGCCGCTTTCCATGCATGTGCAAATAAGACCCTCACGCCCTAAATACCAACGGGATCCTAACTAGAATTATTTAGCATTCATTTTTAGGTCACAAAAAAAGATAAACATCCGGCGCTATTATCGACCACTTACCGCCACCTGTAGTCAAGAAATCACACACGTCTGTTGACTGCTCTCTTTCAAGTGAGGCTCTCACGGAGGGTTCCCTGTTTGAACAAGCATTACAAATGCAATATGTCTCGCATTCTATTAAGTTAAAGCTATTTGCTTTGCTATACAATACCATTAGCAAAGCAAATGACTTTAACTTAATCAAAGGTGAGCCCTATTGCATTTTCAATGCTTGTTTGATGTATAATCATCCCGTGTATATGGGTATACCCGTTAATGACTAAAGCGTGCAGTGTCTTTTTTCAGTTTATTATAATTGCTCTGCTTCAGTGTAATTTCGAAATCCGTTATCTCTTGGTTAAGTTCTTCTAGGCGTTTTTTAAGGACGTTTGGAGGTATGTAAGTCTTGAGTTGCACCTCCAATTATTGGATCTCGATTTTGAGCTCTTGGGTGAGCCTCGTGGCCATCTTGGGTACAATGCCACGATATCAGTGACCAGTCTCGTTTTAATACTTTGTGATGTTGGAAAATGTATGGTTCATTTCGGATAATCAAACCCTGTGGTACTCGGTCATTAGTAGTCCTTGCAGAGCTGTTTTTATCTGCGTCCTCCTTAGATTGGCCTGTTCATCCCAGTCTGCATTGTTGGGGCCTTGTTCTGTGCTGCTCAACCCCTCAAAAGGGTTGATGGCTGCTAGGATCCTGTCTACCTCTTCCTCAGCGAAGGTGAGGCCAGTGTTTTCCACCATATTGAGGTGTTGTTATGCTTGTAGCACTGACAGTGTGTTTGATATATTAGATATATGTGTGTGCTAGTGATCAGTTGTGTATGCTGGAAATGCGGATGTATGATGTAACAACGCGTACCATTACAACGCGGTATGTTACATCGCAGTTTTAACAACGCAAGTCGTTGCATCGACTTGCGTTGGAGGGCGCTGGACATAGGAATAGTGTGAATTACTATTCCAACTCCAGTCTACGTACAGTAGGGAAGGTGTTGGAAAATAATTCACACTATTCCTTATCCTACAGCGCCCTCCAGTGCAAGTCGGTGTAACGACTTGCGTTGTTAAAACCACGATGTAACCATACCGCGTTGTAATGGTTGCGTGGTAAAGGATGTTTCCCTGGAAATGCCAATGGCCGACTGACCCTTTGGGATTCTAGGTACTCTGAATAAAGTACCGAAACCAGAAATTCTGGAAAACTCCCACAGCTGCACGCTGTCTATTAAACAAAAAACACAAAGAGGGAGCAAAGAGGTTCTGCTCGACACAATCAGTGGAGGTGGATACGTCCTCCTTTGGTCTATAGATACAAAACAGAAAGATCCCCCCCTCAGATAGACTTAAAAGGCATGTCCTCCCAGATTAAATGTGTTTCCTACAATGGTGGGAAAAACACATAGTTTGTTTAAATACCCCTCACACACCAAAAGGGCCTTTGGTGTCATGCTTCATCATAGGGTCTTCCCGCCCCTCTACGGGACGGGGCGTGCTACGACCTACGGCTACGCGGGAGCACTGTTGTTATGAGACGACTATGTGTTGTGTAGGAGTGTGAGTGGAAGGGTCAGGAGTGAATGAAAAAAAATACCTGGCTCGTTGGTCAAAAAACTTTAATATACCTTTGAGCTGGTATTATTAAAATATGGGGAAGGAGGTATGTTGCCTCAATGAGCCGTGCCTCCTATGTCTGTCAACGTGTTTCGAAGCCCTCCCCGCTTCTGCAGCACCAAAAGGATCCCTCCTACACTCACTCACTAACGTGGTGCGTGATTCACTAAACCTATCTTCGATATGTGTTCGTGCTAATGAATGGTTATGTGTAGCGCATGTGAATTTTCACTGCATTTTATACAATACCTAAATAGGTATCTGCCATCGTTATCTGGAAGAAAAACGGCATAATATTAAAATGCAAGACAATTACATCATCCAGCGTGACAAGTGGTGACCTGCAAGAAAAGAGTGATGTGTGACAATGTACTCCTTATCGTTATTGTAGGAAGGTGGAATCGGACTACATTTTTGCCCTCCACTTTTTTTCTGGTGTTTTGATGGTTTTTGACTTAGTTCGGCTGGGAACCTGCTATTCAGGTCCCCAGCCTATCTGCTTTCTCTTATAAATTGATTCCATGTACCTTAGGTACACCACAGATTGGATTCTGTGGTGCCCTTATAAGTCCCTAGTATATGGTATAGTGTGTACCCAGAGCATAGGTACCCTAGAGGCCTACCAGGGGCTGCAGCATGTATTATGCCACTCCCGGGAAGCCCTCCAAAATGACACTAAAGGCTGCTTCTGCAGCCTGGGTAAGGTGGTGCATGCACCCCTTACTGAGATATAGGTTCACTCAGAGGAACCCTAGTCTCCAACCCCCCCCCCCCCCCCCCCCCCCGGACCCTGGGCACTGTTCAGCGACGCCATCACAGACATCGTCAGCACACATGCCCTAGCATTCCATGAACTTCCACCTCGAACGCCAACAACAGCAACTTCACCACCCTGCCGACAACCTCGGACTCAAACAGCTCGTCACGACACACGCTTGACCCCATCTTCTCCGCAAGCAACCACGTCACCTTCAGCCACACCACCGAACTCCACTGGACCGACCACCGCTGTGTCCACTTCTCCTTAGAGAAACGCATCGCGCACAACCACCTGCAATGAATCCCCCACAGCAGCTGGAACAAGGTCACCAAAGACCAGCTAATCACCACCCTTGCCCGAGACCCACCAACCTCACCGACACCAACACAGCCGCCCGCAACTTCAGACAATGGATCGACGACTGCGGCAACACTTTTGCCCCGATCAAGAAACCCTCAAACAGGCGCACCGACAGAAGGGCCATCTGGTTCACCACCGACCACCAGGAATCCAAACAGAATCGCCGAAGACTCGAGAAGAAGTGGCGCCACAAATAGGCACTGGACAAGAACGCCAGCCGCAAGAACCACCAACTCATTCGAACCACCAAAAGGACCTCCTTCAAGGAACGCATCAACAACAACGCGCACAACAGCAAAGAGCTCTTCAACATCGTGAAGGAACTCGCCAACCCCAGCTCCAACGACATCCCACCGGCGCAAGACCTCTGCAACTCCCTAGCCACCTTCTTCCACCGCAAGATGGCAGGCATCCACAACAGCTTCAACACCCAGACCCCCACCTCCGACAGCCACCGACAACCCACAATCACCGCCCTCCAGCCACACCGGCCTCCTGCTCTGCTGGGACCACGTCAACAACGAGAACACCATCAAAATCATGAAGATCATCCTCTCCGGCTCACCACTTGGACCCCTGCCCTCACCACGTTTTCAACAAAGCAAGCTCCCATCACCGCACCCCAACTCCGAAAGATCGCCAACAGCTTCTTCGACACTGCCACCCTTCCTGGAGAGCTGGAAACACGCAGAGATCAACGCCCTACTCAAGAAACCCAAGGCGGACCCAAAGGACCTCAAGAACTTCCGGCCCATCTCCCTGCTTCCGTTCCTGGCGAAAGTCATCGAGAAGATAGGCAACTGACCCGCTTCCTCGAGGAGAACAGCACCCTGGACCCGTCCCAATCCGGATCCTGCAGCAACCACAGCACAGAAACTGCCCTCATCGCCGCCACCGACGACATCCGGACCCTGCTGGACAATGGCGAAACCGCGGCCCTCATCCTCCTGGACATCTCGGCCGCATTCGACACCATCTGCCACCACACCCTACGCACACGCCTCCGCGACGCAGGTATCTGCGACAAAGCCCTGGACTGGGTCACCTCCTTCCTCACCGACAGAACCCAGAGAGTACGCCTCCTTCCATTCCGATCTGAAG
The DNA here is from genome assembly GCF_964204655.1 of Triturus cristatus. NCBI lineage: Eukaryota > Metazoa > Chordata > Amphibia > Caudata > Salamandridae > Triturus > Triturus cristatus. The sequence continues at coordinate 274,954,089 of NC_140593.1, read as the reverse complement.
CCACCAAGATCACTTGCGGCGTACCCCAAGGATCATTCCTCAGCCCGACCCTTTTTAACACCTACACGGCACCGCTTGCCAGCATCGTCCGATCACACAACATCAACATAGTCTCATAAGCCGACGACACCCAACTGATCCTTTCCCTCACCAAGGACCCCGCCACCGCTAAAACCAATTTCCACGAAGGTATAAAGGCTGTCGCCGATTGGATGAAAAACAGTCGCCTGAAACTGAACTCTGACAAGACGGAGGTCCTCATCCTTGGCTCCTCCCCCCTCCGCCTGGGACGACTCCTGGTGGCCGGCCATGCTGGGAGCTGCCCCGACTCCCACCGACCAAGCACGCAACCTGGGGTTCATCCTGGACTCATTACTTTCAATGACCCAGCAAGTCAACACCGTCTCCTCCTCCTACTTCAACATGCTTCGCAAGATCTACGGATGGATCCCCACCGGAACCAGAAGGACGGTCACCCAGGTCCTCGTCAGCAGCAGGCTGGACTACGTTAACACCCTCTACGCAGGAACCACGGCGAAAAGACTTCAACGAATACAGAACGCCTCCTCCTCGACAGCCACATCACTGCCCACCTGAGATACCTGCACTGGCTCCCCGTCAACAAGAGGATCACCTTCAAGCTCCTCACCCACGCTCACAAAGCACTCTACAACGCCGGACCAACATACCTCAACAAACGACTCACCTTCTACTCCCCGAACCGCCAGCTTCGCTCTGCTGACCTCGCCGCCGTCCCATGCATCCAAAGAACGACCTCCGGTGGCAGATCGTTCTCCCACCTCGCCGCCAAGACATGGAACACCCTCCCCACCCACCTGCGACAGACCCAGGACCTGCTGACCTTCAGGAGACTTCTCAAGACCTATTCAAGCAGTAGCAGCACCCCCCCAGCGCCTTTAGACCCTCACGGGTGAGTAGTGGGCTCTACAAATGTTCTGATTGATTGATTGATTGCATCAAAGATTCTCTTGGCTAGTTCCATTTCAATTGAAAGCAAACAAACCATACATCTTCACAAGAGTATTATAAATTTGTTTTCCATCCGTGCCCTGTTTGTTTTTAGGTCTCGCCTGACCCAGCGCATGCGCTGGTCTGGCGAGACTTATTGAGAGGGCTCCAAAAAGTGCTACCAGGCCAGCCTGGAGCTACAGTGCATGTGCGCGGACTTTCACTTTCGCGGCCACACGGCCGCTTTGATGTTTGATCGCGATCACTTTCACGATCGCGATCACTTTCACGGCCGCTTGGCATAGCCAATAGGTCTCGCTTTTGGTACCTTATAAGTATTTAGTTATGCAACTGTTGCATGGCTAAACACTTATAAGGTCCCAAAGGCGAGACCTATTGGCTAGGCCAATGCTTGTTTAAAGTAGCGTGTGTGCGTGTTCGTAAATTATTTCTTTTTTTTTAAATTTAAATACTTCAGAAATTACTACTTGTTATTGCATAAATAAACGCCCCTTTTCTCAAGTAACGCTTTTTAGGTCTCGCCTGAGCCAGCACATGCGCTGCCCAGAGAGACATTTAGTATACAGGTTTTGAAATTGCTGCCACAGCTGGCCTAGCGCTTGAGTTCACGCGAGTGTTCACGCACGCAGCAGCCATATGCCTCCCTTCCAGCTCGATCACTGGTGCACGCGCACCACTCGCGTGATGAAAGTGTTTGCACAGCCGGCTACACGCGCGCACCACTCGCAGGCTCACCCCCTGCTCCCCCTCCCGCCACAGAGCGCGTCTCGCGTCCAACTCCCTCTTCTCCCCCACCACATATCGCGTATACATGGCCTATGCTTCCTCCTCTTTAATTCTCTCTCCTCGCGCCCCATTCCCGCTGCAACACACAGACCTCAAATTTATGGTTCCCCCACCACTTATCGCTTATACATGGACTGTCGGCCTTTGCTCCCTCCTCTTTAATTAATGCCGCCTTCTTCTCCAGCCTATTACCAAACTCCTCACTTTGATGAGGGCTGTAGTACAGCCTATGAGAGCCCGCCTTTTCTTGCACCGGCTTTTGCTCCCGCCTCTTTAATTAATGCCGTCTTCTTCTCCTTCTCCATCCTATTACCAAACACCTCACTTTGATGGCTCTAGTTCAGCCTATGAGAGCCCGCCTTTTCTTGCAGCCTATCAATACTTACTTCCGCTGTGGTGAGGTCTTCCTAGCCTATCGAGGCTCCCCTGTCTGTAGTTCACATTATTCCACTCTGGAAGATGTCTGCTTGTCTTGCATTTCCTTTGCTGCTCTGTGTGTCCGCCGTCCTATTGCTGGCCGTTGCCTCCGAGAGTCAGCGCCGCAAAAAGAAGGACATCCAAGACCACAATGATGCAGACATGGCGCTGTTGTTTGTAGTTAATGTAGCTTTTTGCGGATTTCCCCAACCTCAGGAATGCGTAGTGCTGTGCTTATCTTTGTGTGTGGGCCAATGTGTCTGTGTGTTTGCCTGGTTGTGTGTGTTTGTTTTTGTGTACGTGTGTGTCTGTTTCACTGTGTGCCTGTTTGTCTCGGGGGTGTTTCTGCCTGTCTGTGGTTCATGTGGGTGTCTGTTTACGTATATGCGTCTGTGTGCATGTATGTGTCTTTGTGTGTTCGTGAGTGTGCATGCCTGTTTGTGTGTCTGCGCCTCTTTCCCTCAATCTGTTGTCTGTGCATGTGTGTTCGCGAGTGTGCATGGCTGTTTGTGTGTCTGCGTCCTCTTGCCTTTACCTGTTGTGTCTGTGCGTGCATGCGTATCTCTTTGTTCATAACACCGTGGGGGCATCAGACGGCAGGGGCAAGGGTTGCTCAGTAATACCATATTTAGGATTCGCATTTGAACCTTGAGCAGTCCTCGTGGAACTCTGTTTGTACTGTTCTGTTCCTGTAAGTTTCTAGCGCTGTGTTTCTCGTGCGGGTACCTTCAGTCGCTATACAGCAGGCTACGCATAGCCAGTCCCCTGCCATCGCTCTCTTGTTTGTATTATGTTATGTTTTTTAGAAACGTCTGTTGCGGCCGATACACACAGAATTTCAACTTCACTAGCTCGATGTAGCATTGTAACCTCTGACCAGCACCACTTCTTACCCATTTCAAACTATTTGTACCACTAAAGATCGCAGGATAAAATGGCGCCCCCTGCCACAATGCCACATTGGTTCACTCCTGATTTGTTGTTTCATGGAAGCCATTCAGCTGCCAATAACCTGCTCTCAGAAGGCCACCTGTAGAGGCCACTGTAGTGTGTCATGCCTGTGACGCAACAGGTGCGCCAGGGGATGTGTAATAGTGGTTGGTTCCGCACCACTTGGTGATTGTTAATAAATACCACCCCGGCTGGGGTGAGGTCATTGAAGAGACACGGGCCGGGGGCTAGGTACAAGCATAGTGTACGTGTGTTGATTGCTGTGCCGTCAGGGTTTGCTCGCACCCTGCAGCCCTGTGAGATATCCCCAGCAATCTCGTAGCAATTTCACCGACACAACTGCCACGTGGCAGCCAGGCATTGCGATTAACGGCTATAGTTTTGATTTCCAAGCTCTTTACAGGTGGTTGTAAAGGCTTAATTATTAACAGACAAATGTGCATACACATACTGTAAAGCTGAACAGCACAACCTTTGAGAGTTATTAAAAGCGGTTTGTTTAGCAGAGGGTGGCGATCTGCCATGATAACAGTACAGCATGAGCTTGTATGCTCGCCATTAGGAACCACAAATGGGCTTTTTCTGCTGATACGGGACAAACAAGCCTAATCAATTACAATATAGCTCTGCACATTGTACTTGGGTAATGAACCGTGCAGACATAATTGCATGGTTTACTTTTTAGTGTAGCCTGATAAGCAGGGCTTTAAGTGGGCCGGGTCTCACCGGTGCTGAGCTGAGTTTTTCAACAAGCTTTGGCATAGCCAATAGGTCTCGCTTTTGGGACCTTATAAGTATTTAGTTATGCAGTACAATATCCCTGGTGCAACAACATCAACTGTTGCATGGCTAAACACTTATAAGGTCCCAAAAGCGAGACCTATTGGCTATGCCAATACTTGTTGCAAACTGAGTGCGTCTGTGAGTGTTTTCTGGAAGCACTCCAGGTTCCAGCCTGCAGTTCTCATGTGTGTCTGTGGGGCCATAGGAACAGTGGGATCTGTCTCCAAGACCGTCGCTGTTTTCATTAACAAGATGAAGAGTCTTTTGAAGCATTTCAGATGGAAGGGTTTTCTCTTTCTCCCTGGGGGCTTGGGGCTCCTATAAGACATTGGACTGCCTGCCACGGGGGCCCTCTGCGGGCCTGTTGGGGGTGCACCTGTCTCTTCCTGGGTTGGGCCTGTTGGAGCCTGCGGCCTCAGCCCTCTGAGCTGCCCCCTTGCATGTGCCGCGTGGGTGGAGAGGATACTGCGACTGCCTGGGAGAGTCTGAGGCGGTGGGGTTTTTGGCCCCTAGTTCTGGCACACAGGTGGAGGTGCCCTGGCTCCCCTGGTGGTGGTGCTGTGGTGGGGCTACGGCCATCGTATCGGGTGGCAGGGTGTGGAGGTGACCTGGATACGCTCCTGGATGCCGAAAGACTCTTTCACCCTGGTTCGCGGTTGAATGAGATCACCGCTCCCTGGCCCCCAAACCGCCACCTGGAGCTCCCGCACGCCCCATGATCCTTAGGGTATTTAACTTCCGTGACAGGGACGCCATCCTTCGGGCGGCCAGGACACAGAGATCCTTACACTTCCAGAATAATAAAATCATGATTTTCCCAGACTACTCCAATGAGGTGCAAACCCAGCGCCGCTCCTATGAAATCAAGCAAAAGCTTCGCTCCATGGGTCTCCGATATGGACTCCTTTTCCCGGCCCGACTTAAGGTTGTTTTTCAGGACAGGACATTTTTTCTTTGACACTCCCCAGGCGGCCTGGGCCTGGCTCACGGAGGAACGTCCCTTCTTGATGGGACCGGCTCCCTCTCCTGCCTGTCGGGGAGACATGCAGCAGCACTCAGTCCCGCCTAAGACCCAGCGCCGTCGGACCATATCCCGCAAGAAGAACGATGGGCGGAGGGCGGAATCTCGATCATCGGATGTTTCCTCTCTTCACCCTCCCGCCCACGCTCTGACCCCGGGGTCCGTTCCTCCCAGTCCGGCTGCTTCATCGCTCGCCCTGAGAGACAGTCCTGGGCCCTCTGGGACCCTGCAGCGCGAGGGGTCGGGCTCCGATCTGTCCCGGAGCCCAGAGATCCGTGGCTCCAGTTATGAGAGAGAGGATTGATTGGGGCCATATCCTAGAAGTTGTGTCAGGCCTTCTGGTGGCACCTACGGGGTCTCTGGACTGGACGATTCCGTATCAGGGGGTTACTGCCTTACTGTTGTCTAGACCCTGGTGCCTTACGTTCTAACTTGATTCTGGATTTGCGTACTATACTGACCGCACAGTCGCCTTGAATGCTCTGGCAGCTGTTGACCGTTATTAATCCGGTTACATGGAGGGGGGTCCCTTTCTGCCATTCGCCTGTTCACACCAAGCGTTTTAGCTTCGTCCTTAGCCTCACTGTGAAGTTGTTGGTTTAACTTGTTTCCTTCTTCAGGGCGACAGATGCTTCCTTCTAAGAAGTATAGGGTGGGGGGGTCGGGGAGGGGGGGGGGGAGACCGTTGTCTCCCATCAGTTTGTTGTTTTTAGCCGCCTACGGGCCGCTGTTCCTAGTTGTCTTCGGTAGCTTCACACACCTGTCTGCTCTCGATGCTGACACGGGACTCACCGGATCACATACTTCCTATTCTGTGTTCTGGCCCAGGTCAGATTGTTTCTCACGAGACACAGGCCTCTAGACACTTACTATCGCATGTCTCCACACCACTCGCCTCGATGATGTCCACTTTCCATAGGGCTCTCCAGTTCCTCTCCTGGAACGTTAACGGCCTACTTGATCGTTGTTAGATCTGGGGGTCTCTAGTTGGCAGGGTAGGTACCACTGTCCAAGTAGGGACCCTTGCTTCTAGTCAGGGAAAGGGGGATACACTGTTAAGATAACCCCTGCTCACCCTCTAGGTAGCTTGGCCTGAGCAGTCTAGGCACTCAAAGGCAATGTGTAAAGTATTTGTACCAACACTCACAGTAACACAGTGAAAACACCACAGATTTACTCCACACCAGTTTCAGAAAAATAAGGTATCTTTACTAAAAACTTCACAAGACCAAATACTACAGAAAAACCAACATACAATTAACAAGGTTACTTTAAAGATAGTTCAAGAGTTTGCAGAAAGTACTCCAGGATGTAAAAATCAGTGTCCTGCACAATGCGACTCTCAATGCACAAAATGCGACACTCTCGTGCCCAACAGTACCTGTAGTTGCGCTAAGGTTCCCAAAAGCTATAACAATGAAGATGGCAAAGGCGATGCGATACTCCTGAGACCTTGGGGCGGCTTTGTCGCAGCCCTGCTTCACGCAGCAGAGGTGGATGCGCCGGCTCCGATCTGTAGGGGGAGGATGCGATGACTTTGGCTTTCGTTGCGTAGGTGTCTTAGGGGGAAGCTTCACGCACAGGTACGATGCGACTATCTTTGGTGCGGCGCGATGCGCGGCGCAGCGCTGACTTCTGGCGCCCCAACCCTCGATGCGTCATGGGACGGGACTCTGCGTTGACACACGCAGTGACTGGATACCTTCACGCACCGGCAGTGGTGCGGCCCGCAAACTGGTTCTGCGACGACCCTCGCAGCGTCAGGAATCTTCACGCACCGGGACGATGCTCGACGCACTCGGCGATGCGGGGACTCCGGGTGCTGCGATGACGCCGCGATGAAATTCTCCTCGCACTCTCGCTCTTGCGACTCGCAACCGGATGATGCTTCCCTCAAATGGATGATGCGATGGGTACCAGTTACTCTTGTTCACGCTTCTGCTTTCCAGCTCCCAAACACAACAAAACGACCTCCTGAGGCCCCAAGACTAGGCAAGCACTCCAAGGCAGGTCAGACCTCCCTCAGCAGAGTTCCAGGGGAGCTGGTGGTGAAGTCCTTTTGTTCCTGGGACTTCTTAACAGGGAGCCAGCTCTCCTCAGGCCCTTGGAGATCAGAATCAAAAGAAGGGGACACAGCAAAGTCCTGCCCCTTTCCTTGGCAGCAAAGCAAAATAGCAAGCAGGCAGTTTTCTCCTCTTCAGTTCCTTCCAGCTTTCTCCTTGGCAGAGGTTCCTTCTTAGTTCCACAGTGATCTAAAGTTTAGGTGTCTGGGGTCCTCTTCTTATACCCCTCCAAGTCTTTGTCTCTCTTTGTTTCAGTGGGGGGATTCCCTTGCTCAAACCGGTTCCTGGGTGTGCTCCGCCCTGGAGCACCTGGTTCCTTTCAGAGTGAGGGGCAGGGTGGTTAGACGCTCAGCAGGAGGTGGAGCCTTCTTTGTGCTGGCAGAGGCAGAGTCCTCAGCCTGGCCAGCAGGGGGTGGAGCCGGCATTGTGCTGGCAGAGGCAGCCCTACTGAAACCCAGGGGCTACTCCTCCCACCCATTTAGAGCAGATCTCCCTATTCACCCTGCTGCTGACTCAGCCAGACTCCTGGAGCCACCTAGCCTATCACATGACACCAGTCAGCCAATCTGCACACAGACACACAGGAAGGTTAAACAGGAGAATAGCTACTTTCTAAAAAGTGCTATTCTCACACAGTGAATTTAAAAACCATCTTGCTAAAAAGATGTATAATTAAATTCTGAACACAAAGATACCAAACTTGCCTCTCAGCAGTGAAAAACGAAAATGGCTGTAATTCACTACCAGGGCATGTTACACCTCAGTACATGCCCTAACTTTCAGATACACTGCACCCTGCACCCAGCCATATCTGGCGTTGCTTTTTCTAGATTTCGAAAAGGCGTTTGATACGGTGGACTGGCGCTGTCTAGAGGACGTGCTAGTGACGAAGGGTTTTGGCCCCTTGTTCCGGCGCCAGATCAGAGTCCTCTACTCCCATCCCCGAGCTCAGGTCCTCATAAATGGGGTGTTGTCTGAGGCGTTCCCCATCCGGAGGGGAACTCGTCAGGGCTGTCCGCTCTCGCCACTCCTATTTGCTCTGGCGATGGAGCCCCTGACCTCCCTTATCCGTCAAGACTCCCTCATTCGAGGGTGGGCCTGGGATCAGAGTTGCACCGATAAGATAGCCCTGTACACCGTGACGTATTTCTGTTTTTGGCGGACACGGAGACCTTGGGCCCGCGCTGCCTGGCTGCCCTTTCGACCTTTGAACGGGTCTCCGGCTCAACCCGGCTAAGTCCACGCTGGTCCCCCTGCACCCCTTTCGGGCGTGCTTCGACTGGCAATCGGATATCCCCCTACGCAGGCAATCGTTCAAATATCTGGGTGTATGGATCGCCCTCCTCCCAGAGCTTGAGTGGACCCTGAACATCACACCCCTTGTCGCCAGAGCCAAGGCGGATCTTAGGAAATGGCAATCCCTCCCTCTCAACCCTCTTTAAAATTATGGTCTTACCCCGTCTCCTGTATCCTATATATCCTCCAAAATACCACCACCCAACTCCCGGGTAGCTGGTTCCGGGAACTGGATAGTGCCTTCACTCGGTTTCTATCGGGAGGTGGGAGGCCGCGGATGTCCATAGCACATTGTCGTATTCCTTCCTACGATGGGGGGATGGGGATCACTAATCTCCATCTCTACTACCTAGCCACCCGGCTAATTGTGGTCCACGACTGGTTCACGGGTGGCTGGTCCGACCCAGCCTATCAAGTGGAACTCCAGTTGATGGACTTTGCGCAGATTCTGGCATACCTCTAGGTTCCTCATAGTACGGCCCGCGGGCCGCTGGCGGCCCGCCCGGCTTTCATTGGCGGCCCGCGGACCTTGATCGATGCCAGTACACTTCCTTGGAGGAAGTAAGCAGGGAAGATGGCCGCAGGAGCAAACGTTGTGAATACGCTTTAATACGTATTCACAACGTTTCCTCCTGCGACCATCGTCTCTGCTTACTGCTTGCATCGGATTGGCCTGCCAGCCTCTGATGTCACACGGTTGAAGGGGGAAGGGTAGAATCCATTCCACTGTGAAGCTAAATGAATGCAGCCCAGTTCTCAAGTCTTTTGAGAGGAATTTTGTGGGCCACAGTGCTGTACGCTGTTAAAACGTCGATACATATGAGAGCTGTGTTGTTGTTTTCTTCTACGGAGAACAGCACAAACAAAAACACTAGTTTCTGATGTTAGCCTGGGCAGAAATTGCCTCCTGCTTGCCTGAACCATCTCTCTTGATGGATGCAATGAAGAATAACGTTTAGTGTGGCATCTCCATGTATCAGTCTTTTAACATCCTTTTCCATGATCTTGCAGTGGTAGGGTAGGTGGGACACTGGCCAGTAGCTGCTGATGATTTTCTGATTTCTTCAGCAGAGGTGTGAAGGAGTGGCCACCTTCCCACGATCTTTTGACTCTGTGTATCATGAACAAGCGCTCAGAATACAGAGGACATCCCAGGTGTAAAAACGTAAAATAGGCTTGTCACCATCAGCAAAGGCAGGTTCTGAATGGACTCTGATCGTCCGTCAGATGGCCTCAGCCATCGCCGTCAAAACGCTTATGTAGGCTACTAGATTTGTGGGAGAAGGGGGCCTCAGGACATCCTTGCATCGATATATTTTTCATCCATGCAGTGTTATACAATGCATCCATTCACGGATATACACTTTACTCCTCTATTAATGCATATATGAGAGCCCAGCGTGGCAGTGCTCAGCTCGTCCATCAGGTCTCTGTGTGTGAGACCTACGAACGTGCTTTTTAATATAGTGAAGCCATGCGACCAGGAAAATGTGTCATGTATATTTTCCTACAGTTACTCCATATGGCTCCTGCGCGCAGCCTCCCCACGTCCCTATAACTGTGAGCGCATGCACCGGTGACGGCCTCTAAGCCTCCGAGTCTTCCCTCTCTTTCGGTCTCGCTCCTCAGTTAGTGCAAAACCAAGACTTCAGGAAACAGGTATTACCTTCTCTTTCCTCCTTTCCTTTATTTGCTCCCCTGTGAAATGGATCCAAAAAAGAAAACATTTTTGCTGGAAACGTCTTTTTCTGACACCAGCGCAGCCTCGGGGTGGAGAGGAATAAAAGATTCCAAATGTCAAAAATAAATAACTAATTAAAGCAAGACAGTGGTTGCAAGGTGGCCAGATTGATTTATTTGCACCTAAACACGTTAGCGCCATGTTACAGTGTTTGCCAATGCATCTGATTGTGAAATACAGCATTGTCTAATGCTTTGAAAGGTTTTTTACTTTTACTCTAGCTCCGCCCCCCCACTGATCCCGCCCCCACAGACTCCACCCCTATCAGTGCGGCCCTCGGCCACTAACCACACTGTAATTTTGCCCCCCGACAGAAAGTTTGTGAGTACCCCTGCTCTATGGGAACCCAGTGCCGTGGGATCTTCCCCTTCCCCACCCCCCCACCCCCCCGGTCACTAGATCGGTGTTCGTGGCCTGGCGCACAGCCCTGCGTTGTGTGCGTTGGGACCGGAAGCTTACCAGGCAGACACCCTTGTGGAGCGGGGCATGGGGGGGGGTTTCATCTCTTCAGGGCTTCCGCCATTGGGATCTCGGTATTAGGCGACGTCTGGGTGGGGGACCACATTAGATCCTTTGCAGGATTACAAAACCAACATTCCCTCCTTCCCTCTCAATTCTACAAATATCTACAACTCAGGCATGCCCTCCATGCACACATTCCCTCTCCCACTACTTTTCCGGAATTTAGCCCCCTGGAGGCCCAGGTGTTGATGGGGAACCTTGGTAGAGGCGGGGTCTCACGTATTTACCGTTCCCTGGTGAAGAATGGTCCTGCGTCCCTCACCCGACTCCGGGCCTGATGGGAGGGATGGCTGGGTTCTCTGGAAGAGGCGGACTGGAGGAATGCTCTTATGGCCCCCAGGACCCTGACAACCTCCTCCAAACTGCGTCTTGTCCAGCTTTATTATCTCCATGTGGCATACCTTACCCCCACATGCCTGTACAGCGCTCACCTGCGTTCTTCCCCGGCCTGTAGGCGTTGCAGCTATGCCCCAGCAGACTTTTACCACATGGTCTGGCAGTGTCCCGTTCTGGAGCCGTTTTGGAGGGGGGTGGAAACTGAGCTTACGCGAGCCCTGGGTTGGGAGGTTCCCCATGACTCACTGCGCCTGCTCCTGGGGATGTTTGATGGTCTTGATGAGTCCCGAGCGGACAAGCGTCTCTTGGGCACGGCGGTAGCAGTGGCGAAGCGCGACATAGCAGCTCTATGGTCCCAGGCCAAGCCGCCTACTGTGAGGCAATGGAGTCAGAGGGTGGACTGGTGTGGAGCCCAGGAGGAGCCCCTCTTCGAGGCCCGGGACTGTCCCGAAGTCTTTGGCAAAATTTGGGGCAAGTGGTTCAACCTACTGCCCACTCGAGGGGGTGTGGGTTTGTCGGTGGACTACATCTTGGTAAACAAAGGTCTAACTTACTTTACCTGTGTTGGGGGAGTCTCTGTCAGCTCACTGTGATCGTACTTTATCCTGATGATGTGTTTGATTTGCTACCGATTTATTGTTGTGCTCAAAATGAAAAAAAGTTGATTATCAAAAAAACAATAATTACATTTCATGATTTTTCGAGAATAGTTATCGTATATAGATTTTCTACTACTAAGAGCTTGTCGAACGTAGCATACAACAGCTGAGCAACAAAGTTCATAATCTAAAAGTTGGGGCTGATACAAACATACATTAAAAGAACTGGAACCAAAGGAACGCAAAAAGGGGCGTAGGAAATGTGACCTTAGCTGTACATAGAAACCACAAAATACATAGTGTGCAAGGGCAGGGTGGTAAAGTATGAAACCAGATGCCTTCTCCGAATGAGCTACCAAAAAGTGCAAGGTGCTTAGTCTAATACAAATAAAGTAAAATCTATGTTCTTTGTTCAACACCCACAAAAGATATGGTTTTGTTCCCTGTGCATGCTTTAAGTCTAGATAACGAGAAACTGTAGTCCTAGAAAGGCATTTGGCAAATGTAGCTTGATTTCTGTGGTGTACAAAAGGGGATTTCATCATATTCTTTTAACTACCGTCAATTTTCATTTGTAGAATAAGAGTTTTGGCAGGCCAGGTCAGAGAATGTGTTTGATGTAGGCTAACCATGGAATGAAAGCCACGTAATCTTGTCTTAAGCAGTCTTCAATAACTATTCATGTAAATGAGGTAGAAGGTGAGAGCCACATCTTAAGCCAAAGTAGCAGCGGAGCAGCCTGAACTGTGTCCTCCAAGAAAAGCAGGCCAGATTCAAAATGGGTAATAAGACTGGCTCTACTCCTAGGTGTTTCTTGCAGTCTACACAAAAATGTATTTTCAATCTATCGGAGACTACCAGGGGGTTGTGACCCCATACGCCAGCACAATATGTTCCCTGCGAGAGGCATTTACTCTTGTACAGGATGATTAGTTCCTTGATGGGCCTATCTTCAAGTTGCTTAGAAAACCTAAAAATTGCGTCTAAGGCCCCTTCAAATTTATAGGCTTTCTGGCTGAGAGGTTTGTCCCAACTCCGATCATCTGTCAACAAAACCCCACGGTAGTTAAAACAATGTACTTTTGAGATAGGGCTAGCAATAATATGATGATGTGAATGGGTCTTTTTGGGCCGCATTTCATTGTGTGACTTCTGGTGATTTTATTTTCAGATTCAGCTCCCCCATAAAATCATAAAAAATGTCAAGGAGCATCTGAAGGCTATTGACTGTGCTGGCAGACAGGATTGCGTCATCCGTGTAAAGTAAAACGGGGACGACACGGTTCCTAACTCTAGGAAGATCTTTTCCTCTGGTCACCAGTTCCAGCTCAAGATCATTTATATAAAAAAGGAGCTAAAATACAATCCTGTCTTATGTTCTTGTTGGAGTAAAAGGAGGAGGTGCGATCTCCATTTGAATCGCAAATTACCTGAGCCTTTGTTCCTTTGGGTAGGCATTTTCATAAATCAATCAAGGCAGGGTCAATCCTTGCTTTCTCCATCATCAACCAAAGCTTGCCCATGTCCACCAGATCGAAAGCGCTTGATAGGTCCACGAAGGCTATATGGAGGGCCCAACATTTAGCATAGACCTATTTCCCTGAAGTCATGAGGAGATTCAAAGTTTGCTAAACTGTACCGACTCCCGGCCGGAAGCCATATTGTCCCTCGGAGAAAAATATATCATCCGTGCCTAATCTTCCCATTTGGAGAATTACCCGTCCTAAGATCATAATGGAGGAGTCTAGGAGTAGGATGGGTCTATAACAAGAGGGTTGGTTTCTATTACCTTTTTTGAAAATGGGGACTATAGGAGATTCCTTCTAAGCATTGGTGGTATCGCCTCTCACCACAGCATGAAAAACAATTAACAGAGGTGCCAAAATGAGGGGTTCTGCTGAATGTCGATAGGAACCTCATCTGGCCCAGGCGCCTTTCTGGCAAATAATTTTAAAATTGCTCTGGTTACAGCACTAACTTCAGTCCAATTACTTGGGGCTAGGGTTTCAGCAGGGGAAGGACTTGGACCCCCCGGTAAAGATTAGGAAGGCAAATCTTCACTGAAGATGTTTAAAAAGTGACCAACCCACTCGGTGTTAATAGGACACTCTATTTTAGGCTAATTGTCATCTGAGAAGTAGGGCCTGTTACTGACTTCTCGAAAACCCTTAAATGCCTAAGGGCGGGGGTCACTTGCAGATCTTCCCAAGCCCGTTTACTTTCTTTCTGTTTTCTAGATTCTATGATAAATTTATATGAGGACTGGAGAAGTCTAACCTTCGCCATATTACTTGGGGACGCTTTTAGGGCCTCTTTTAGCTCTTTCCAATGTCCTCTGCTTTTGCCTACTTCGATAACGATGTCATAATATCGTCATGCTTTCTGGGAAATTAAACTTTCCAAAAATTTAAGTGGTCTACTTTTTCCCATTTAAGGTGGATACCCTTGCTTTTGGAAAACTGTAGGGCAGGTGGACAGCTACGCATTTCCAAGTTAAAAAGGAAACATGTTAAAACTGCAGTGTTGGGCTTGTGCTTGATTATTATAGTGGAGGGGAGGATATAGGAATCCTTTATGTATGGAACAATGTGAGGAGAAAGCAAGGTAAAATCAACAGTGGAGCACTTGCCAATAAAGGTTGGCAGAGTGAAATCGCTTTCTTTCAAAAAAGCCTGAGCTGAAGAGTAGGTTAAATTTTATTACACTCTAGTTCAGACGGGTCCCTTACGGGGTGTGCAAAAAATGTTTTCCTCTAGCCAGTCATTGACCCAGACCCGATCACCTCTGAAGGGACAGAAGAAACTGGTAAAATCGCCCATTTTAAGGATGGCCCCCCTATCCAGATGCTTTATAAATTGGTCCAGTTCCCTTACCAGGTCAGTGGGATGGTTAACAAAGTAGTTAAAATACTAAATAATTAATAAAACATCCAAACTCCCTGAAATTAAAAAGCACAAAATTTCGGAACAGGGTGTACACAATGCCTTTTTCAGGTTTCCATTCCTTAGGGAGATCAGAACCCCTAATCTCCCCTTGGATCTGCCTGATGAGAATGGTAAAGCAGCTGAAGAAAAATATTGAAACCAGTCTCTCTGATAGTCCTTTCTGCCCATTTCTCCAGCAACACACTACATCGTACACATTGATGACCTCCAACCAGTCATTATTGTCCAATTTGTTCTTTATACCTGCAATATTCCAGGATAAGAAACGAAGGCTGTCTGAATCAGTAGTACCTTCCAGATTGGGGGATTACTGGATGCGTCTCCCTTATGAGTTTCGGGTCTAGCGCTTGGTAGCAAAGAAGACATGACAATAGACTCACCCAGTCAATTTACGTTTGACATACTCTCAAGCGCAGCAAAACCATTCCCATGGGTATAAGGAGTAGCAGAGGGAGTGGGGCCTCAACTGGAGGACTCGTGGGCCAATGAGCGAAACGAGGAAGGTCAGTAAAAGAAACCCAATGGCAATGCGCTGATCAAACCTGATCCTTTTGTCTGGTGGTCCAGTCTCTGTAACAATTGGCTAACCAGACGGGGATTTCTAAAGTTAATAACTACACCGTCCCATCTGGAGGTCTTAAGAGAGTACCCCTACCATTTCACCCACATCCAGGGCCTTTATTGGTGGTTGTTCCAATGGGATCTCAAAAAGCAAATCATGCACATAAAAAGCAGGTCTCACTTGAGAAACAAGGAATTTTAAATTTGTGAAATGACAGTTCAGTCTTCATCTATCCTCTTGCATAAATCTCCCTCACATTTAAATGCCATTGCTTCGCATTATTGTTGTTCAGTCTGGTAGACATCACTTCCATTTATGTTGGTATTAATGCTAGCTTTTAGTTTTATTACTTTACATTTTTTTTAAATAAAATATTTGCAACCAACTACCTGAAATGTAGTTGAAATTCTACCGGAAAAATTCTAAAAAGAATGTAATGAAGAAGGAATCAATTAATTTCAAATAGTCTTAAAGCTAGTAAGTAAACCATATCTGATGGTTTTAAAAACCTGGATGATGTCGGTTTTATTTGATGCATAATAGATGGTGTGTAATAAGGCAGCAAAATGTGCCGTGAAACGTGTCTGCAGAAGCTGTTGAATTTCAGATGCAGACTGTACCATTTGAAAGAGAAACTGTGTTGCTGCAAGGTTAAATGAAATGTCAGTTTGTGTCAGAATCGCAACAAGCTTGTTTAATAAATGAAAGCGCTTTTATATTATGTCTACTTTTGGTCAGGGAAACTAAACCGGGGTGGGAAGGAGTTGGGGTCATCCACAGCAACATTATTTTTCTCTAATTAGATTATAAACCGTTTTCTATAAGTGCATGATAGGAAGGAATGAATGAAACCGGTGCTGTGAGTATTTTTATATATATCTATCAAATCTTTTTTATTAAATCCTGTTCATCACAGAAAATTTACATCAGGACATGAAGAATATCTCAGCACATACATGACGTGAAAAAATGGCAGTATCAAAAAGCAGACCATTAATCAGGGATATAGGGGCGCTTTTATGGCCCATCACCTCAAGCATGTCAATTGCTCATTCCTCCTCCCGCATTCATAGTCTTCAGTCCAGGGAGTCATTTATAAGCAAAGCTGGGATTCAAAGGGCTACATCCCCTGTGAAAAGTGATAGAATTTATTTGTATAATGTTATATAGCACAAACTCAACCAGAGGGTATCAGAGTGCTTTACATAGTTGGTAAAGTAAGTTACATTAGTTCCATATAGGATAAACACAAGAAGTATACGATAGACAGTAGCAGTTGTGTGTTACATATTGTAATTATATAGCACCTACTACCCCAGATAAGGCAATGAAGCGCTTTTTCGGCGAGTAACACACTACTCTACAACTTCAAAGAGGGTTAGTGGTAAAGTAGTATAGGGAGATATGAAATTAATGTGTGGTGGACATGTAAGTTTATTTGGATTGAAAAAGGACAGTGGAGGGATAGAAGGAAGGCTTTGCATTTACATATCGCTTGCTACCCTAGATCAGGCGTCGAAGCGCCTTTTGGCAGGTAGCACGCTACTCTGGATCCTAAAGCGGATTAGTGGGGGATTAGTATAGGGAAATTGGAAATTAATTTGAGCCGTGGACGTGAGTCTGTTAGTTGAATTGAAAAGGATAGTTGAGTAGATCCAATTACATGCATGAGAGCTATACATAGTTGGCAGAATAACAATTATGCGAGTTACATTTAGGGTAAATAAAATTGCATGGAGTAAGCACGGATATATAGAAACCGTAAGCACAAGAAGTATACGATAAACAGTAACCATCATCTGGAGTGTACTGAGCTGCACAGTTCGAGGCAGCTTAGGCATATACCTGACAAGTTGATAGAAAAAGCATTAGTTCCAGGGTTTACAGGATTTGTGCAGGAGTCTGTCAACAAACTGCTCCACTACCCAAGTTGTAGTTCTGGTTTTATGTGTGTAGGTATGCATGGCAAGACCAAATGTGCTTCACAAAAGAGGGCTGTAAAGAGCTTAAGATAACATGTAGAAGATGGTATCAAGATGTTGAGTTTCGCATTGAGAAGAAGGCTCAGAAGTCAGGATTCTTTGTTGGGACAGTTTGCAGTTCAGTTAGCAGACTAGTGACGCTGCACCCAGCAGCCTCGGGGAAAGATTGTCTCCTCCTTCAGAGGAGTGAATGTTTTAGTGGGTTGTTGCATGGCGAGATGGGGAAGAATGTGGACCTGTCTTTTATGTTCCAGCAATTGAACTCAAAAGGGAATTTTTAGAAATGCAGGTTGTGTACTTCTGACAATCATGGAAATGAAAGGTAGTGATTGGCAAGGAGATTACTACATGCAAGAGCCTCATAAGAATGGGATTCTCACGGTCTTCTCTAGCGATACAAATGGGTGATGATTTTTGGGGGGCAATACTTATCTAATTCTAGGTTAGATTATAGGGATGATATAGTTTGTAATACCCAGTTTAATTGTTATTGCTTGCTTTTTGGCCTGTCCTTATTCCAAAAGATTTTAATCTTCTTTCGAAAGATTGGGAGCAGAAGAAATCATGATTGTGTATATATACTTTTTGAGAGTGTTTGAAAACCATTCTCAATACCTTTTAAATATGCTTTGGATTATTTGTTTGTCAGTCACAGATTCTTCTGCAGCCTTTTATACCAGCCTAAATCAGGTTATATTAAAATCATGATTTTTTTTAATTGATGGAGAAAGGCACTTAAATCCAAGGGCCTAATTTATATGTTGACGGAAAGGGTACTCTGTCGCACAGGTGACAGAGTACCCTTGTCTTCAACATAATGGATCGCCCAGCTGATTTCAATAGGAATTAGTTTAACAACCCCTCCAATGGCCCGACGAAGTAGGATATTGACTTGAATGTCCGTTAACCTAATTTAGATGGGCTGACCTACCGGTCAATTTCCACTGCCTGTCACCTTCAGGGTATGGAGAAGTGAAAACTGCTAAATCTCCCCGTCTCTCTCCCCCCCCCCCCCCCTCCACCCCACCCCCAAAAAAAACAAATCCTGCTTTGGGTTTGGTTTTTGAAAACAATGTTTTTGTGAAAGTTTGACGTACATAGCCGTCCCTCAAATTATTAGTACATTTCCAGGTACCACTGTGGGGTGATTGTGGTTTCTTGAAATATTATATGTGTCTCTGGCCATATCTAAATACCGCAAGTGAAGTACCCTTGGCATGGCAGTCGTAAAGTACTCCGCTATGCCGACTGTTGGTAGAATATTATGTGGCATACCTGGGAGGCCTTATCATGCAATATTCACACAATACACACAATACACAGAGATGATCCTTGGATTTAACAGCAATAATCCTTAGCTCTGTACTGGTAGTGTGGCATAGAGCAGTCCGGCATTACTGGAAGAGCATGTGTTAAGTATTTTCAGTACCATTATGGTGTATAAGTAATTGAGACGACACAAAAGAAATCCAAAACCAAATTCTAAAAATATTGTATTTCTATATAAATGTAGATACCAAAATGAACTTTCTAAAAAATATCCTTTTTATTATCCGGAGTCAGCAATGATTACAGAAAGAGAGCAAAACACAAGTAGTAACATAAGAGTATTTGAGTAAAACATACCAGTTTCATAAATATTCAATTGCATTTCAACAATAAATTAAAAAACTTACTAAAGGAGTAAAGATAGGGAAAAGGAAAGGCAAATAAAAGCTCAGCCCAACCTAAACCAAAGTACAATCAGATGGTTTGTAAACTATTCCCAGTGGAGGCTGGACCATATGTTTCCACCTTCCTTTTTTTTTTTTTTTTTTTTTTTAGGTCCTTTACCCTTGGCCACTGCAAATTCACATTTGTGTATTTGGTGAAAAATCGACCACCATTCAGTCATCGTTGGTGGTAAAGGACTTATCCAAGACCTAGCTATACATAAATGAGCTGTGACGATTAAAATAGAAACTAATGCCATAGAACTAAAGTACCGGTTTATACCCCAACATAATTTCCTTTGTAGACCGCTGCAAATCTGACCTCAAGCGAGATGTTATCAGCTGAAACAGGTTATTCAGCGGCGTTTTGGACAGCATGCCTTATCAGGGTCCCAAGCCAAAGACCATTTTGAGACATGATCAGGCTTATAATGGTGCATGCTCCTCTTCTAAATTGTTTCAGTTTAAGATCCCGCGAGAGAGCTGACCAATCTACAACTTCAAAAGCCTTCTCGATCTCTGCAGCTGACATTTCAGAGACAAGCACCCTGCTCCATATGTAAGCTAGCAGCATACTGTCATCCTTAGTTTGCAAAGAAAACGTCTGATATAGCAAGCTAATAGAGACTTGACCAGAGGCCTGATATTAACAAGATTGAATATCTGTTTCATGATCAATAATTCCCTTACAACCATGCTAAAAACATTCCTGCAGATATTTAAAGAAAAACTGTTGCGGGAGCCCATATGCCTCCTGTAGCGAAGCAAATGCTTGAAAGCCTTAAAAGTCATCAGTACACAAGAGAGGGAAAGCACCACTGATAAACTCCTAATGTTTTAAGAGGTCAGATTAACTGGTCTCAATATATATATCTAAGTGGAAAGGAATCTGCACCCAGGTGAATCGGTGCGACCCTTGCATCACATGGATATATTAGTAGGATCTTCACCCACTAGTACCACCAGTGGCATGCTTCATCATTGGATCCTCACCCACTGCACCTAGCGTGTGTGGGTGGGCTCAATGCAGTTTGTAAGCAAGCTCTTACTAAAACCTAAGTGCAAGTTAAAAAAACCTTCAGGATCCTAATTCTTGTTTATTAATAAGGTCCTTTAGCTGGGATAATAACAGTGCCATGTTCTATGAGTGCAATGACCCCTAATATCTATAACTCAGTAAGGTCGACATGTTTCAGCCTGTTACATGTGCCACTCTGGGTCAGCAGGCTTTCTTCAGGACCAACTCAATCCGTAGATTTTCTACAGATTGTTTTAAATACCAAGTCCTAATGCTAGTTTACACAGTACACTAAATATGAAGCATGCAGTCATAAAGACCATATAGGACATTTTCCCTCTAGTGGTCTCTGAAATAGGAAACACAAAAGCATTTTTGTTGAGGGGAGAATCACACCCCTGATCATGTAATTGTCTCATGCTTGTGCACACTTACATTATTGTGTGCCAAATGGGGCATGCAGACATGTGAGTTTGCTCCTAGATGACAGACAAGACATATATACACACACAAATGGTAAATACAATCAAATTATAATAGCCAGTAGTGTTAACATGCACATGCAGGTGTATTTCAAAAAGGTTTATCATGTTTGACACCTTCATGACTCCTACAAATTCTGGCTCCATGAGGTAGCGAGGGTGGGGCAATCCCTGTCGTCGCACTCTTTAAGAATTTACCCTATGTTTCCTAAAGAGAGGACTTAATTATCCTGTTTTCCCAGCACTTACTACACCAAGGGACATCGTCCTCCCTTGCCCCTGTTCACCTCCCCCCACTCTGACGATGGCCGGCCCTGAATTGAGCGGCCTTTTGTGTTTAGGGAGGAAGTCGTGACCAGGGTCACATGGTTGGTCCCTTATGGAGGAGTGGTTGGTGCTGGCATGCGGGACTGCTGGGAAATGTAGTCCCAGCTACAAATTTTCCTTGGTTCTTAAAGGGAATCCCAAGCTCACCTGATGGTGGAGAAGGGGTCACATGGTTGTATGGGGGGAGGGTGGGGAAGATGGGAAATGTAGTCCCATCACCCCGTTTCTGTAGTCTTGTAGTTCAAGTCAATGCCAAAAAGGGGGGCGGGGGGGGGGGGGGAACACTGTACTATGGGGAAAGATAAAAATATTTTTGTGATGCAATGATGTAAATAATATGGTGAGAAATGCACCTTTGTACAGACCCAGTGTCAGACAGCAGTCAGTATTCATTAATGCTAGCTACTGTGCTTAAGACATACAACTGTCCAAACTTGCCCCCCCCCCCCACAGTCTTTTCCATGCCTGCCCCATCATGTCATGAAATATATTAGGGAAGACTGGGTTACCCCAAAGTGGTGTAAACATACACAATATAGCTAAGGAGTATTTAAAACAAACTTCCTGCCATATCCAAACTATATCCTCGATTATTTCAAATCTGACCCTCTTGAGGGTCTCTCCGCTTATGCAGAGAAAAGCTAGTTTTGGAGCCAAGAGCAAGTTGGTATCCCATAACAGACGCATCCGGTTCCTGTCCAATTAGCAAATTCTGAATACGACCACCAAAAGCTGCCCAGAAGTATAACTTAAAATCTGGAAGGTGAAATCCCCCTTATTTATATGAGAGTTTAAAAAAAAAAAAAGAATTACCTTCTTGTCTCCCCAGATAAAATTACTTTTATACCTTCTAAGTGCTTAAAAAAAGAATCGGAAACACAAAGTGGTATAGATCGAAATAGATACAGGAATCTATCAAGATATTAATTTTGATGATATTGCATCAGTCCACAATGCTAAGAGGAAGCCGATGCAATACCCACTACTTAACAGTTACTGTCCGTAGCAGAGGCTCATAGTTAAGCGAAATAATATCCTCAACTCGACTACTCAGCTTGATTGTTAAATATGTAGCCGTAGCAGTTACTGCGGTTACTGTGGCATGCAATTGGTAATTAAGAATTATGTTTTAAGATCACACCGTGGGTTGACCCGTCCAGGACTCCCTGATGTTGCCTGCAGCCTCTGAACGGAGACCCCCCCCCCCCCCCCCATCCGCAACTGGCCCGGTAAGGTGAAATCCGACCTCAAAAGACACCTCTGCATCCTGCGCCCTGGAGAAGAGAACTTGAGGTGTACCTACGTCCCTGAGCCCTCCAACTTACCTGCCCAGTTGTTGGTTCCTCTGTGAACACTTCCTGCAGCTAAAAGCCAAAACCGGCAATCCCTATTGGAAAACAGGGCACCTGACTCCAAAACAGCACCCTGCACCCAGCTGCCCTTGCACCACTGCGGGTGTACTTTAGATGCTAACTCAGATCCCCCTTTGACCTGAGCCTAACCCCAGGAGCTTTGCTCCCACAACCTTGTGGCCTGCTCATGAGCAGCCACCAACCGGAGGCCCCCTATCCCCCGTTGGATAACATTGGGCCTCAGCACTCTGCACCCGGCCGCCCTTGTGCCGCTGAGGGTGCTTTGAGAGTGCATCCTTGACCCTAGGTTAACCTTGGTTCTAACCCCAGAATATCAACTCCCACAAACATGTACTGACTTGTAAACCGATAACTCAATTTCCTTCCATAAGATTGCATTGACTGCTTTTTCTTGAAAATTGTTTAAAGTGTGGAGTTGATTTTGTATGAGAACTTGAAAAACTGCAAATAACTAAAAACTGCTTTACTTACCTTTTCTCTAGGAAATATCCCAGTGTGATATCTACGCATATCACACTGAGTAGAAAAAGTAATCCATAAAGTAATCAAAAGTGATCCAACAGTTATTTCCACTGTATTGAAAGCATTTACAAACCTATATCAAAGTCCTCTTCATTCAGCTTGCTTGTATTGTTCAATCTGCCTTGAAAAGTACCATATGCACATACCTGTGCCAGGCTTGCTTGGTTCTAGAAAATAAATACAACTAAATAATATTTTTATACAAATCAAATTGGTCTGAGTTCAGTCTTTGAGTGTGTGACATCATTTGCTGATTGAGTGCGTACAACAAATGCTTAACACTACCCTCTGATAAAACCTTACTGCTCGCTCACACTACCACAAATAGAGAGTAAGGTTCCATCTACTTTTACCTCTGCCTACTTTTGGGGTTCCACTTGACTCTGTTCACAATATAGCTCATTTTGGTATAGTATATACAGAGCCAGCTTCCTTCACACTTCTCTTGGTGCTCACTCTCGACCGGCCCAGCAGGTCGCAATTCTAGTCTCACAGCACGTTGATTTTCCTGCAGCTTTCAGGGGACTGGTCCCACCAATTCAAGGGAGTCTTCTTCTGTTTTTGTCGTCCTCTGTGGTCTTTCTTGCTGAGATCTACAAGCTTTTGCCTCAGACACATGTCAAACACTCAGTTCCAGTAAAAGGTCTTGTTAGACCTGACACTTTGGCGTGGGTCTCCCTTCCATTTTTTGCTGTTGCCTCATGTGTTTTTGCTGGTGTTAAATGCTTTGGGCACTGCGCCACTGCTATTCAGTGCCACAGTGCAAGTGCTCCCTATGGTAAATTGATGTATGGATTAGTGATTCCATGATTGGCCAGTTTGGTTTGTCTGTCAGACCCTAGTACAGTGCACCAGGAGTGCCCAGGGCTTGTAAACCAAATGCTGCTGGTGGGCCTGCAGCACTAGTTGTGCCACCCACAGAAGCAGCCTGTAAACTGTGTTTCAGGTCTTCCATTGCAGAGCCTGTGTGCAGTCTGGTTCTGCCATGCTGACTGGGCAAGTGCACCCACTTGCCAGTCCCTAAACCTTCCCTATTCTTCATATCAGACACCCCTATGGTAGGCCCAAGGGCAGGGTGCATTGTAAGTATAAGGTAGGACATGCCCTGGTGTGTGTGTGGCATGTCCAAATAGTGAATTACAGCCATTTTCATTTTTCACTTTTGCAAGGCTAGCTGTTCCCCCATAGGCCAGAATAGGCAGTTTGATTATTACATCTTATAATCCTAACTGACTCAGGGAACTAGGTAAAAATTCGAGTTTAGTATGCCTGAACTCAGAATGATAAAATGCATCTTTTAGTGAAGTTGGTTTTAACATTCTGTGTTTGAAAATACCACTTTTAGAAAGTAGTTATTTTCTTGTCTAACCATCCAAGCCCGCCTCTGATAGGTTGTGTATTCCTTGTCTGGAGTTTGAATGAAAGGGGCTGGGGGATTCCAGGAGACAGGGTGAGTCAGCACAGGGCTGAAAGAAAGATGTGCATGTAGATGGGTGGGAGGAGTTGTACCTGGGACCTGAATAGGGCTGTGCCTTCCCGCCACAATGCTGGCTCCACCTCCTGTGGTGCGTCTGATGTCTCTGCTCTGCCCTGCGAAAGGAAAGAAGCAGTCATGTCAACAAAGTGCTCCAGGACTGACCAGAACTGGTTTGGACTAGGCAAAGGCCTCTCTGCATTCGGAGAACGAAGAGAAACTGAGTATAAATATTGGAACCCAAACCCAAGAACTGTAGATCACTTTGGGAAACAAGAAGAAACCTTTGCTGAGGAGAGCAACCAGAGAGACTGAGGAGTGACTATCCCTGAGCTGAAGTGCTGCTTGGGGGATTGGCCTGCAGTGGTTGCCTAGACTGCCAAAGAAAGGAGAGAGGAACTTTGTTTGTACTTTCATCAACTTGTAAAGGATCTCCAAGGGCTTGAGCGAGAGTTTGCCTCCTGCTGAAGTCTCTGGGACAACAGACTTTAACCACCAGCTCCCCAAGAGTTCTTTTGGAAGTGCCTGCTGCTGTGCGAGGCTTTCTGAAGGACTGCGTGTCGCAAGGAGCTGGAAGCGTGACTCACGAAGAAGAAGCGTGTCACCACCGCTGCAGTTGATGCATCGTTGCCGAAGCGCCTTGCATCTCCGGAGAAGAGATCGATGTCGCATCAGACATCACCGGGAAGCGTGTTGCAGGGCCTGTCGCGGCTCAGAAGAATCGTTGTCACCGCACGGATGTCGCATCGTTGGCGAAGCGGCTCGCATCATCGGAGAAAAGGATCGACGTCGCATCAGATGCCGTCGCATTACCGAGGACCGTGTCGCAGGGCCTGTCGCAGATCAGAAGTATCGTTGAGTCGCCGTCGGGCGTGCACGCATCCTGTCGCATCCAGAAGAAGACGCCATCTTTGTCGCATTGTACCGGATCTTCAGCGCATCACGGCGTTGCGGGCCGCATAGCCACGGAAGCGCAGTAAGAAACAGACGCATCACCTCCCCTTGCAGAGAAGAACTGACGCATACCCTACACATCAGTAGGGACCCGACGCATCACTGTTCTTGCGTGTAAGGAACCGACGCATCACCTTCCCTGCAACACTTTCATTGTATAGCGTTACGCATCTTAAGGTACATTGAACTCAAAGTGTCGCATTTAACATCTAAAGAGAACTAAGCGAATTCTTCCATTTTAAGTACAGTATTGTGGATTCTTGTCGTTTGTGGTCTTGTGTTAAATCTATATAAAGAATACTTATTTTTAATATACAACTTGTGTGGTGTCCATCTGTAGTGTTGTCACCGAGTTACTGTATGTGTTCACAAATGCTTTACGCACTGCCTCTGAGATGAGCCTGTCTGCTCGTGCCAAGCTACCAAGGGGGTGAGCAGGGGTTATTTTAGGAGTGTACCCCCTTACCCTGACCAGACACAAGGGTCCCTATTTGTCAAAGGTACCTACCTCTGCCAACTAGAGACCTCCAAATGTAACCGGTCTCTTTGGGGCACTTAAGTGTCCAATCTTCGCACTGCGGCAGAGTCCAAAGTCCTTTTGTCGGTGACGGTGCCTTCTCTGTGCCTCTTCTCGGATTCAAAGTCAGAACTGAGGTTCTAGTGTCAGGGGACCCTCGAAGTTAAACAGTAAGATCGGTTTATACGATGTGCACCTAGTAAGGTTCTTCCATGGCTTATGTGCTGCAATAAGAGGCATCTTTCATTGTGTCCGATGTCTTCCAGCAGCCCAAATTCATTATATAAAGAGCATAAGATGGGTGTCAGAGTCTTGTAAAAGAGGCTTGAATAGCCATCTAGCCCGCCATCTTCCCAGTTTTAGGTTCATAATTGAGGCTATGACCTCCTAAAGGGTAATAGGACAGCGACAGAAGTTTACCCTCTCATTTTAGGTGAGTTTGCAGGTTTTAGCTTAGATATTAGTCAATCGTGGGTTGTAAAGTATGCTCCCTGGTATAGAAGGTTTGATAGACATCCTGAAAAACTTCAGAAATTGCTCTGTTCTCTGAGACTAACTCACCATTGGACGTTGCTATCTTCTTTACTCTGTCTGCAGCCACCTTCGCCCTCATTTGGATGGCCAATATGCTGCTTCCCATATTGCTGGAGGAATAATATTTTTTGCTTGCTTGGAAGCAGGGTATATTTTGCCTTGTCGAGGTCGAACTATCTTTCCTGAGATCGGTATCCCAGAATTTTGTGCCAAATTTTGGTTGAAGCAATATCTGTGTGTTCCTTTGCCAAGGGTCACAGTCATGTCTCCTTGAAGCCATCTCGAAGTGGATGTGGATCATTCAAGTCCGCTGCAATGGGGACATCATCTGTTCTAGCTATGTGACCTATAGTGGTGGCTTTTAGGTGTGCCAGGAAAGTCACAAAAATGCAAAAATTATCCATACAGGCATACGTTTTGTGGACATGGTAGTAATAGGTATTATCAAGGGAACTCTTGTTTCATTCCCTCGAGGCATCTGGCAGACCGACCTCCCCCGACCAGCTCCTGAAACTTGAACTCATTGCTCCTACCATCAAATCTCTGTGACTGTCTGTGACAAGATTGAAGCCTCCTCTGATAATTCCCCCTCGGTGTACTCTAGAATTTCTGCAATATGTGATGTAAGGAATTTGTTTATGGGCTTTAGGGCCTTGCATGGAAACTGTAGTGTATGTAGTATTCCCTATTTGGGCTATGATACCTAGCGTTCTCCCTGCTTTATCTGAGGTTATTTTCTTTATTGTTCTGCTAAAAGAGCGGCTACATAAAATTTCAACCCCTGCCGCCTTTGTAGTGGTGGAGGAAACAAATTGGTAAAGGAAAGAAACTAGAGGAAAGTTAAGGCCAGTCCGGTCAAGTGAAGTGGGTCTCCTTTATCCTCCTTCAGGAGGTTGATTATTGGACGTCGCTTAACAGGTGAATTATGGCCCTTAATATTGAAACTCACTATTTTGAGTTTTAGTCATTTTTATTGAGTTACATTTAAAACAAAAAAAATGTAAAATTCAGACATGCATTATTGTCTTAAACGTAATTCTTAATGACTACTACCAACACCCCACTTTGACTCTTTATAGTACCCGAGTTCAGGCTGGCCTCCCCACTCTCTTTCCCGTTTCAGGAGATGCCTATTTCTTAGTTAGTCCATAATTTCTCTACCTCAAAGTCCCAAAGCTCATAGTTTTATGGGCGTAGGCCTCTTTCATCAGCGCTCCGCTATAATAGGACTGGATCCAACATTTTGTTAAATCTGAACGCCTCCCCCTTGGGTTAATATGCCACTTTTTCGTATGTCAGTACTTCTCTCCAAAAATTCTGGGTTTTGAACATGCCCAGAATATGTGCAGTATTGTGCGCTACTCCCCGCAGTGGCTCCTGCAATGTGCTGGCCCAATCTTATCAATGGTGTGCCGGTGTGTAGTGCCATCTGTGGATTATTTTGTACAAGGTTTCTTGACCCTTGGAATTGTGAACAATATTCTTGGGGTGAAAATAACCTCCTATTGTTTGGACGAGAGGGTGGATTTAAGTGTTTGAAATGAGTAATGTATAAATGTGTGTTGTGGATGTGATGCTTTGAAGGACTCTCTTAAGATATGTTGTTCTTCGAGGTTAGCATCCTTTGTAAGTGCTCCCTATCGCTGGTTTGTTCTTAAATACCTTTTTCTACATCGTCCACTTGGCTCCTCAGGTTAGCTATTTGCTGTTTCATCTCCTGTATGTCCTCCCAGTTGTCTGTTTTACCATCCTGCATGTTGTCCTGTATCTCCTTAAAGGCCTGCAAGAGAGAGTCTCTAGTGACACCTTGCTGTACATAGTCCTGGAGGGTTCCTCCCTCTGCCTCGGCATCATCCACAATGTCTTTCTATTGCTGGTTGCTTTGACTAGACCGACAACTCTTTAGTGGAATTTTCTTTTTTCGTCCCTTAACTGGCTTTCATGGCAGAGACGGAGTGCTAGCTGCAGGGAGTGCCTCCTAGGAGGTACATCATTGAGCACAGACCTACCACTTGATGTTTGGTGCAAGCGTAGGCTATTCCTTACCTCTATGTGCGTAGATTTCTCCCTTTTCACCTGCAGTCCTTTGTGAATTTGCCCAAAAAACACCATTGGGCTTGCAGGGTGAGGTCCTCTCACCCTCCTGTTGTCTGTAGGGCCTCCTGATTCCAGACAGGCTTATTTACCCCTTCCAGTGTGTTGTGGGCTACAGGATTCTCTCAACTCAGGATGGCCACCATTTCCACCAACCAAGTGTTGAATTAATTTTATTCTCCAGTGCAGGCCCCTTGTTGAAAACGCTTTGAGGCTCTTTATTGCATTTTTTTTTAGGGTTTATTGCATTATTTTAGGCTCGTCTATGCTCCTGCAGGAGCCGTGTGCAGGATCCCTGGGTTCTTAGATTGGTCCACTTGGTATAGGACCCTTGGTTTGTTCCCCTGCTGCAGCTGTCCAGTATAGGTCTCCACATAGCCCTTCTTGCTTCCGGTGTAGTTATAAACTAAAATGATTGTCAAGCTTCTTTAAAGCAAGAACGTTTTATAGTTTGGGAGAGAGGTCTCTGTAGAGTTACTCTTCAGTATCATGAATAAAAGACATATGTGACCAAGATAGTCCACCAAACGTAAACTTAACGCTGTGTTAAACATTGAATTTTAATAATAATGATCAATATACAACAAACACAGCTGCTCCACAAATTACAAAGCAAAGGTGCAGCAGCGTGGTTCTTGGGGGGGGGCTGCGAACCTCTCCTTTCCACGAAACTCATTGCACTGGTGTCGCTATCACAAGGCACCCACCCCGCCTGCAAGGATGATGCTGCCTTTCCTTGGGCAGGTTGCAGGCACCCAGGTGCCACTATTGCTTCTCACCTAGACTGTCGTAGCCTGTTTCACAGACATACCAGACCAGTGGCCTACTTCATCACCATGGCGGCGGTGGTCCTCCCGAGTCCTCGCCTCCTTTGGGTTCCCGCAGTGTATCTGCTGGAGCACAGCTTGGTTCACTCGTCTTGTGTTGTGAGACTCTGCATTTGCTGGGGCGGCTGTCACCACTCTGGGGGGAAGCCAGAGGTACTAGAAAAACGCCTTTAACAGTTAGGGAAAGAGCAGAGCTCCGAGACTCACTCTGTTCAATTCCTTCATTGGCCACATCCCCTAATCCTACTCTGCACATGTGCTGTCAACGAAAGTTACTGTTCATTTAACAAAAAAATAAAAAAAAAGCTTCCAAGAGTTAGAACCTGCCCATTATTTACCATTGGTTGGCTCCCGCGTCGCTCTTGTTTCCTTGCTTGCGATTGGCCGGTGCCTACAGTTTCCTCCTTTGCTCGTCTTTGTCCCTTCGTGTACCTGCCATGGAACATGGACCAACTACTTTTTCTTGTGGCCAGTGTCCTCTCCTGGCCACAGGCTCCTTAAGGCATTACTTTTAATTTTTTTAAAATTTACTTTACTTGTTGGCACCCCGCCGTTCTCTTTAACCCACTCACCCCGCCCCCTTTGTTTCCCACCATCTTCTTATGTTTTATTATTTTTCTTCCAGGCTTACAGCGCAAACTCAGCCCGTAGGTATTGGAGCGCATTACATGAGCACCATTTACTTTACACAAGGACAAATTCAATTCATTTTTTTTTTCTTTGACCCAGGGAGTTTCAATAATTTGCCCAGAAACACAGGATGTTGTGCCGATGCCTACATTGGAACCTGATTCCCCAGTTCTGCAGGCGGATGTTCTGGCTGTGATGCCACATCCTCTTAAAAAAAAAAAAAAAAATAACAAAGTTAAATAGCTCGCGCAGAGCTTTTTGGTTTTGTTAATGTTTTTAAAGATGTTGTGCAGCAGCTCGGTATGCTGTGCATCGTGACTTAAAGTAAACAAAAAAAAAAGTGCAATGAGTAGGTCATCGTTTGCCACACCATAGCACTTTTTTATTAGGTAGATCCTGAGCAGCGCATGCGCTGCTGTGAGGCATGCAGTAGTGGAGTATGACTTTGAGGCCCCGCCCATTCTCCACCCATATTTTTATTTGGCTTGTGTCATTGTCCTTCGTAAACGCTGGCCTCCAAGTCGTTATCAGGCTTGTTAGTCCCTCCTTAGTACCACCTTGTCTGCATTTGTTACCTCCCATAATGACTGGACCTTTTACTGGTCTTGTTACATGGTCTGCTTTATCTTGACTCTGCAAAAACAACAATTGATGGACAGAATGCAGAACAATGTCATACATTCACCCCAGTACAGAAATCTGGGCCTAAATCCATCGTTTTTTTGCTCACCATGCCGTTCCAGTTTGAACCCAGCCATATGCAAATCAGTCTTGACCCTGTGCCTCATGGGAACAGTCTAGCCCGAACTGCCAAGCCAGGTCCTCCCTGGACTGGAAACAAGCATCCTAGGACCGGTTTCGGGGTTTCACCCCTCTTCAGCCAGGATAGCTTGATTTCCAGTGGCATGGAGAGCAAGGGACCCACGTCTGGGCATACCCTTCCCACTCGGGGTGACAAATGCAAAAACAACAATTGATGGACAGAATGCAGAACAATGTCATACATTCACCCCAGTACAGAGATCTGGGCCTAAATCCATCATTTTTTTGCTCACCATGCCGTTCCAGTTTGAACCCAGCCATATGCAAATCAGTCTTGACCCTGTGCCTCATGGGAACAGTCCAGCCCGAACTGCCAAGCCAGGTCCTCCCTGGACTGGAAACAAGCATCCTAGGACCGGTTTCGGGGTTTCACCCCTCTTCAGCCAGGATAGCTTGATTTCCAATGGCATGGAGAGCAAGGGACCCACGTCTGGGCATACCCTTCCCACTCGGGGTGACAAATGCAAAAACAACAATTGATGGACAGAATGCAGAACAATGTCATACATTCACCCCAGTACAGAGATCTGGGCCTAAATCCATCGTACCGCTTTGTTCGCCATAAGTTGGCATGGTATGCTCAGACGTGAGTCCCTTGCTCACTTTGCCACTGGATTCAAGCAAGCCTGGCTGAAGACGGCTGAAATGCCAGAAACCGGTCCTAGGAAGCTTGTTTCCGGTCCAGGGAAGACATGGCTTGGCAGTTCGGGCTGGACTGTTCCCATGAGGCACAGGGTCAGACTGATTTGCATATGGCCATGTCTGAACTGGGGTGGCAGAGTGGGTTAAAGAACGGTGATGGATCAAACCCAGATCTGTTGACTGGGTGTGAGTGTTTGATTGGTTCTGATGCTCCGTCCATCACCACCCCCTTTTGTACCGCTTTGTTCGCCATAAGTTGGCAGGGTATGCTCAGACGTGAGTCCCTTGCTCACTTTGCCATTGGATTCAAGCAAGCCTGGCTGAAGATGGCTGAAATGCCAGAAACCGGTCCTAGGAAGCTTGTTTCCGGTGTGGTAAATATTTCATTACCGGTACTATTTTTTATGCGGTAAAGTCTAGTAAGAATAACTCAGTAAATATAAGAGGCAGAATCCGTGGTATTAGAGGTTCTAAAAGGCTTTATTCCTCTACAAAGGAATTACAGTTCGAACTGCAGGCTTCAAATTCCATCACCACGAAAGTTCAGGAAGGGAAGGCAATACATTATTGACAAGTAATGGTATTTATATGGAAAGCATTACATTAAGACAGATGCAAGAGGCGTAACAGCTGATAATGCAGATATGATACACATACGTAATGAAAAAAGGCGTTAACATAGGCGTAACTAAATACGTCATTAAACCTGATGTCACAAGTGGGTGGATCCATAAGAGAATCCTGCAATGTCAGCAGAAATATTTGGCAGAGATGCGCGCGCAGCCGCATGACGTGTGATTGACGTGCAACTAGAGGGTGAAGGGGACTTGACATTTAGCTCTACATGTGGAGACAGAAGTCTGAGGGGTCATGTCAACCTAATCCCAAATCATATCTAATATCTTATGTTTAAAGAACTGTATTATCCAAAAGGAAAGGTCTCTATGACGGAATCTATTCTATACTGACTGTTAGTGCGTGTACAAGCGTCTAAGTGTCTACATGAGATGCGAGGGGGCAGGAATTTTCCATGGTAACAGGGGCTATGAATTACTTGCATGAGGACAGTGAGGCCTGGCCCTTAGCACGGTAGCTGGAAGAATGTTTACCTAAACTACTAGACAGGAATGCATCGGATGAGGAGCGGAGCAGATAATCTTGAAGGTGAAATACAGTTTTTGGCAGGCAACAGGCTGGATCAGGCACCGTTAGCCGCGCAGGGAGTAGGACAAAGTTCATGGATACAGATGCAGGCTCGGACTGGAGCTTTCAGAGGCAGAAGGCAGGAAAAGGCTTGATGGCAGAATTCAGGGCCTACTCGCCTGAATCTGTAAAATGTGGAAAGTGAACCACATAAAGTCGGTGGCCTTTCATACTTAGGAATGGAATATCTGACCCATTCATGGCGGATCTGAAAGAGGACATGTTGACGGTGGACGCACATGTATTTGCGTCTTCATAACTGGAACTGGAGGGAACATACATGTACTTATAGCATGCACATGGAGCCGTTGGGGTCTACGATAGGGGACATAACTGATCACAAAATTCATATTTCCTCATTCCCTCCTTGTCCCCTACGGACCCTCAGGAGATATCGATCTTCATCAATCCATCGATCTGTTCATATAGCATCATTTGTTCTTCTTTCTTCTTCCGGGATCTTGAACGAAAACTTGGATGCGGGATACACGATGTGGCACACAGACCACAAATCGCTGGCCCACATTGTAGACATAAGCAGCAACTGAATAGTATGAGGAAGCCAATACCTAGGAAGGATAGGATCCTCCATCCCCAGGCTGACAACACGCTCCAGAACCAACCGGACCAAGTCCAGGTGCCTGGACTCTGGTGTATCTGGCTTATAATCTTATGAAGGCGAGTTATGGCTTTATATACTGACGGCGAATTTTCTGGTATGAAAACACAGCAACTTGATCCGATGACCCTACAAGCTCCGCCCCTATCGGCCAGGATGACGTCAAGGACAAGACGATTTTGAAGCACAACAATCCGCATAGCAGACTGCTCTTCTGTTAAATTGCCTAAGGCGGAAGTAGTCTCGTTCACTACTGCTTCAAGGGTTCTAGTTAATCTACGTATCAGCTTACTATTAGTGACTGTACCTATATAGGTAAAGAAACCTTTATTGAAATCTGTGTATTGCTCCCATGCCGTTTCAGTGTAATCGACAATCGGGAGATCTCTCTGCTGTCTATTGTGTACTAAATGGGTATTTCTGTGATAATCAGGAGGAGCTAGGAAAACAGGTGGCAGAAGGAATGCTATGTAACAGGTACCATCCCAATCTAGAGGTAGACGTATATATGCGGTCTGGCCACATATGAAGTAGGAATGACGGGAAGCTCTAAATGTAGACTTGCCTTGATCACTGAATTTTATTACAGTGGTGCATTTACTATGGCCCATGTGTATGGAACCATTCTTTCTTACACATAATTCCCCTTTAACTGGGAATACTGACATAGCGGGCAAGATTGGTGTGGCTTCGGATTCAACGTTCAGGATCATGAGGTTAAGTGTAAAATTACCCAATCCATATACTTCATTTTCTAGATCAGTTCCTGTTCTTTTGGGAAGTCCCTCCTTGTTAGGGTAGCAGACTTTAAGCAAAACTAGGTTCAGGTTTCCCCATACCCAGTTGTCTTGATAAACTACTGAATTTGAATCTAAGGAATTAATCAAACTAAACCATGCTCCACAGGAGCCATTGTGTGTGAACGGATATGGAAAGAGGGGCAAAACTCCCTTATAGTTCTGATAGGGAGGGAGTCGGCCACATATCCAACAATTTGTAGCATTGCTGGTCTGATGGGAATGATGTAACATACTAATGAATGTGTTGTTGCGCAGCGCAAATCTATAAGACAACTCATGCGGAGGTAATTCACTAAAAGAATGTTCAGCAGTAACATTGTAAGCACGCTTAGAAATAGGGTAATACATGTGCAGCAATATACTAGAAATGATGATTAGAAGACTTAGAAAAAACAAAATTAATAATGTTACTGTGCAGTGACTACGAAGTGATTTACAATACGCATGCTTTTTAAGCTGCATCTGTCGATTTCTTTCTCTACTCCGGTCTAGAGGATACATGTCAGAGACAAATTCAACCGATTCACCTTGGAGAGGACTTAAACAATCAAATTGTCTGACTTGCTAGACCTTAATTTCAGTTTATAAAGTTCCGTTTTTGTCTGTTCAACCAAGGGGAGCTTTGAGTCTGTCTGTGAGGGAATGCAGGGCTGAGTGTTCACACTGGACGGTAGTCCATAAAATTTCTTGATATGACTCGAGTGCAACCACCCTTTACGTCCCTCGATCTTCACGGCTGTCCTTGTTGTTAGTAGAACGAGTTTAGGCGATTTCCACCTAGGCTCCAGTTGGGTCTTCCGGTCGAAATTCCGTACCAGAACCAGGTCACCTGGAACCACGTCATGGGGCTTCACCTCAGTGTTATCGGGAAAAGCTGCAGCTACCTGTGAACGACAAGATTGTAGTGCAGACATCAAGGAAGCCAGGTAATCTGTCAGCATATTACAGTCAACATCAGTGATTTTGCGAGGTATAGGCGTCCCCCACATATTTGGTGGTCTACCGAAGATCACCTCGTACGGGGATAGCCCTGTTCGAGAATGTGCTACCATTCTCATGTAAAAGAGCGCAACTGGTAAGGCTACTATCCAATCGACTCCTTTTTCTCTACATATTTTGGACAATCTGATTTTCAGAGTCTGATTATGGCGTTCCACGAGACCTGCTGCCTCGGGATGTCGGACACAGTGGAATTTCCATTGGTAACCTAACAAAAGTGAAACGTGTTTCATTAGTTCGGATGAGAATGGCTGGCCGTTATCTGAGTAGACAACACGTGGCAAACCATATCGTGGGAAGAATTCTCGAACTAACTGTTTGGCAGTAGTCGGGGCAGTGTAATCTGAAACCGGGTAGGCTTCTGTCCAACGGGAAAGAGCACAAACAACTACGAGAACATATTTGAATCCTCGACATCGTTCCATCTGGATATAATCCATCTGGAGGACTTCAAAAGCATGATCGGGAGGTTGAAATCCACCCTGCTCTACGGGGATGCTTTTACCTGGATTAAACTGACAACATATCATACAGGTACGTACTTTCTGTTTGGCTGCTGCTCGTAAGTGTTTGTTGAACCAAATGTGTTGAATACTGTCTAGCATAGCTTTTTCTCCTAGGTGCGCTGGACTATGTATTGTGTTAATGATGACTTGAACCATGGAGTCGGGAAGAAACCATATAGATTTTTCCTTCGTCATCCATCCTTGATCCGTTTGGATCCCTCCTAATTCAGTCCATTTCTTTATTTCTTCTGGTGTAGCATGTGTCTGTATGTCAATTACATCAAGGGCGGGATCCTTAACTGTCATGCAATGTGTTGGTGTCGGAACTATTGTCTTTGTCGCGTCAGTTGTATGAGTCTGGTTCTGAGCAGTCTGTTTAGCTGTTCTGTCAGCTAGGTCATTACCCTGAGAAATGATATCGGTAATTTTTGTATGAGCTTTGCATTTCATAATCGATATTGCAGTAGGTAGATGAATCGCGTCTAATAGGGCTTGAATGAGGGGTCCGTGTTGGATGTGGGCACCGTGAGAAGTTAAATAACCTCTCTCTCGCCACAGTACGCCGAAGTCATGGACGACTCCGAATGCATAACGTGAATCTGTGTATATGTTTACTTTCTTATTTTTGGCTTGAATACAGGCTTGTGTCAGAGCGATGAGCTCGGCTGCTTGAGCTGACAAGGTATCGATACAATTTGTTTCAATGACTTCAGTGTCTGTTGTGACTGCGTAAGCGGTCACTAACTCTCCTGTACTTGTTCTCATACATGAACCATCTACATACAATGTCAGGTCTGGATCTGGTAAAGGGATGTCTGTCAAGTCTTGTCTGGGTTTCGTCGTGATAGTAATGACTTCAACACAATCATGTGCCAATGGATCTGTTCCATTTACTGGCAACAGTGTGGCCGGATTTAACGTGTTACAACGTCTGATTTCTATATGTGGCTGAAACAATGTTAATTCATAACCGGTGAGTCTCGCTATAGTCAAGTGTTGTGTTTGTGTGCGGTTCAAGAGAACCTCTACTGCGTGTGGTACTTGTACTGTCAATTGATGTCCTAACACTATGGCATCGCTTTGTCTGATTGCTAAAGCTGTTGCTGCCACTGATTTCAGGCACGCAGGAAGAGCCTGAGCTACTGGATCTAATGTACTAGAGAAATAAGCACATGGTTTGTGTGATCCTGCTTGTTCCTGAGTGAGTACTGACAAGGCAGTACCTTCGCGTTCTGTAACAAATAGTGTAAAAGGCTTACTGTAACATGGTGTTGCTAAAACAGGTGCTTGGCATAAAGCTTTCTTTAAGCTTTCAAAGGCATGTGTATGTTCTTGAGTCCAAGGGAGGACAGTCGATGTGGCTGCCTCCTGTGTTGTCAACTGGATGAGTGGTTTTGCTAGAAATGCATATTGAGGGATCCACTGCCTACAGTATGAAGTGAGACCTATAAAAGCCCGCACCTCCTTTCGTGTCTTGGGTGGTGACATGTTAGCAATTAACTGGATGCGGTCGGGTGTAAGCTGTCTTCCCTCCTTGGACAGCGAGTGCCCAAGGTAAACAACTCGCTGGACACAGAATTGCAGCTTAGAAGGGGACACCTTGTGCCCCTTGTCGGCCAGAAATTTTAAAACCGTCCGTGACGCTGTTTCACATTCAGGTTCGCTTCGGGCGGTGATCAGCAAATCATCAACATATTGAAGCAAGGCAGTGTTAACTGGCATGTGGATACTGTCAAGTTCTCGTTTCAGTGCTTGGCTATAGATGCTGGGGCTTTCTGTAAATCCTTGAGGTGCGCGTGTGAATTTAAAACTTCGTCCATTTAAACTGAATCCGAACAGATATTGACTTTCCGGATCTATTGGGACGCTAAAGAAAGCATTCTTGAGATCAATTACAGTGAAGAACGTTGCTTCTGAGTCAATAGCTGTTAGTAATGAAGAGATATCTGGGACCACAGGGTATTGTGGTACAATACATTTATTTAATTCGCGCAGATCAATAACTAATCGATATACTGGTGATGCTTTTGGATCCGTTCTTTTAAGAATCGGAATTATCGGGGAATTGCATACATTGGAGTCGGTTTCGACAACCACTCCTTGTGCAATGAGCTCGTCAATGATTTGCAGCAAAGCCACAACAGCATCTGGTGGTAACTTGTATTGTCGCATTCGTGGTAGTACTACTCCTGTTTTTAGTGTGACACGATATGGTGTAATGTTCATGCAACCAACATCAGTTGGGCCTTGTGCCCATAAATGTGTAGGTAAATTTTGCAGCCGGTGATCCATGTCTCTGGACACGTAGTGACCTTTGAAGTCACGTAAAAATAGTCGTACTCCTTCCGGAGAACAACGTATTATGGCTCCTAGAGCTTTCAATGTTTTTATACCTAACAAGTTTTCTGGACATGATTTAGTAAGCAATAAATCTGTAGTATCTGTAGTACGTGTCAATGGACCAACCGTAAGTGGAAGGGGTTGCGTTACTTCATTAATTATAGGTTTTCCTGAGAATCCAAGGGAAATATTCTGTGAGCCTGAGAGGGGTGCCCCTGGAACTTCACTGCGTCGTATAGTTGTTCTGCTTGCCCCTGTATCAAGTAAAAACTTTCTGTCTTCCCCTAATAGTTCACTATGTACATAAGGTCCCTCTTGGTCTACAGGAACCTCGATAAGGGGTAAGCCAACTTCCCTCTCTAGGCTATTTCATGTGTATCGCTGATAATCGGGATAATCTGCTTGTGCATACTGATACATCTGTTGTGTCGTTGCTTGTGTTGCAGCAATAGGCTGCGCTTGTGGTGGTGCTACGGTCTGTTGTGGAGCTGCCTGTTGCGGAGCTAGTTGTTGCGGAGCTGACCTAGGTTGTGCATGCTGAGGTATTTGTTGTTGATTCTGATCCTGTCTAGGTGGACGTGGTCTTTCCTGGGTTCTACCTGTGGCAATATTATGTTTCAGGACTGGACAATCGTGTATATAATGACCTTGTTGTTTACAATAGTTACATGTCCCTTTAACTGGACCTGTTGAATCACCCTTTTGATGACCATCAGCTGGAACTGACTGAGCAACAAGCATTTTCATTTTCGTATCTTTCATACGTCTTTGTTCATGTTCTTGTTCTTCTCTAATTCTATTGTGGTGATATTGTAACATCTGTAACATCTGTGACGGGGTGTTACCTTGCCAGGTACTCTCGAATTTCAATACTCTATTCTTAACTTGCGGCAGAGAATTTTCAACTAATTTTGTCACAAACAGATGTGGATATGACTCGCTACTTGCTTTTATGCCACTATTAATACCAAAACATTTTTCAAATCGTGAATAGAAATCACTAGTGTCTTCATCTTGTTTTTGTTTACAGGCTGAGATTGCACCCCAGTCCTCCTTTTTCGTAGTTAATAGACGTGGCAGTACCTGCACTAGTAATCCTGGTAGTGCTGTAGTCTTTTCCCCAAGCCCTGATCCTGCAGCTCGGGCCTTTTCTTCGTTTTCTAATGCTGTCCAATCTATCTTTTGGTCTCCCACCTCCCATTCCTTTTCTTTGAGTTTCTCGTAAACACCGGCAGGCATTAACACTTTCAGTATTTTCATAATGTCGGGGTAGGTATACTCTCCCATGAGTAACATGTCTTTTATCTCACGGTGGAAACCTGCTGGATCCTTGTCATGGCTGGGTACTACTTTCTTCATTTCTAATAATTCAATTTTAGTTATAGGCGTGTACACAAACACGCGTGTAAAGTTATTACCTTCACCTCTGATTGGGTGTACTTCGCGTAACGGGTTCTGTCTATCTATGTGATACATTTTTCTTCCCATAGTGGGAACTGGAACGTGTTCTGGGCACACGAAAGCTATATACTGGTTTCGAAATTCTAGAATTTCTTTAATTAAATCAGTACCTGACCCTCTCCATTTATTCGTGAGTAGTTCTGTCAATATGTCAGGTAAGGGTCCAGGATCGGAGTGTTGGCTTTTATATAATATAAGGAGGTGTTGAATCATGTATATACTAGCTAAACGCTGTTCGTCTGGGGCAAGATTCAGAAACGTGTGTGCTAGTGCATCATCACTGTATTTGCTGGGACTGTCAGCCCATTGTACTGCTGACCTGGCTAATTCTTGCTCGTCCATGGAATCGAGCATATGGTACCCCCTTCGATCTCGGAGTAATTTATCAGCGTCTTGGAATAGGTGTTCAGGGGATCTTGTATTTAACATAGGGGTTTGAAAATGTCTATTACATTCCGGACGTATCGGACGTATCGGATCATTAAAGCCTCTAGTATTATTATGGGGTCTTCCTCTACCTACGTAAGCTATCGTTTCTAATTGTTCTGATTCTTGCTCCTCCTCTTCCTCTGATTCAATTCTGTCTGCTTCTCGTCTTTCTTTATGTATTCGTTCTACTTCCTTGCGGATCTTTCGATACATGGCGATTATACACGCCTGTTTATCATGTTTCTCGTCTGATATGTTCTGACCCCATTTGGCAAGTTTTTGTATGGTATCATGATCTGCCCCAGGCCTGTCTTGGTTCCTGATCACGCAGTTTATGAAAAAACGTAGTAGTTGTCTTTGTACATCCACTTTCTGGTATTCCATAGCTTCGTTAATACTTTCTGGGCCTCGTCCTGTTTGGACAAAGTGATATATATTGTCTAGGTGTTCAACCATTCCTGGTATCGTCATTAAATACAATGTAGCTCGTCGTATACGTAGTGATGATATTAGCAATCTGTCCTGTTTACCTGGCACTGGATCGTATCTACAATCCACAAGATGTTCTTTAAACATGTCGGATGTCGCTAGTTGGGGTGTACGTTGGAGTGCTAAATCTCTAAGGGTCTGTTTATTTCGCGGCGGTGTGGCAAACATGTCTGTCGTACCTCCTGTAGCACCATCTGAGGTGCTGGGCAAGAAAGGATTTGTTGGACGTAAGATAGAAATTGTAGATGCGGGAAAAACAGTAGAAACGGACGGACCTGTTGGAACTTGTGTAGGAGTTTGTGGTTGCGGGGATACAGACGGATGCTCTTGACGTTGAACACCATCAGCAAGCGGTGTGTGTGGTATGGTATTAGCATACTCGGGAGCTACGTCATCTAAATAGGAGGAAAGGAAAACGTCCTTTGCTGTTTTAGGATGTGTTTTGGGATGTGCTTTTATCGGGAGCAATGGAGGAGTCCAGTCTTTTGGTATTTCCGGGGTAGCCTTAGGTAACCCTTCGGCCAGAAGAGGATACATACCATTCATAAGAGTGTTTCTTTGTCTATCTACTTGTTCTGATTTTACTCGGGTACCTTCCTCAATTAATAGATTTTCTCGGGCTTTATTCGAATTCTCCCTACCTTTCTCTTCCTGTCTGAGCGCTTTTTCTGTACGTCTATATGATTCTTTACGCCATAATTCAATGGCATCTTTCTGTGACTGTCTGGCTTTCTTTTTCCATAATTCTTCTTCTACTCTCATGATGCAATCTGCATCCCAGGTCCCCGCTGCGGGCCATCTCTGACTTTCTGGTAAATCCTTGGTGTAGTCCACCCATAAATCAAGAAATAATACGGCATCTAGGCCATGTTTATGATACATGAAGTATCCTGGAGTGTCCCTAGGTGGAATGGGAACAGCTTCTTCGAGTACACCTTTTCTGGTTTTGATCTGTCTTAATTTCGAAAAGAGCGGCATTTTTAGACCTTATTACTAGAACACACTTTATACAATAAACACAGTAATGAACAATCATTCACACCACAATGTATAGAACGTATTAAAACATTTAACACTTAATATTTTAACGAACAATGATAACTAATAGAAAACTAGTTACTGACATAATACTGACACTAGATAATACTTAATTATATGCAAGACATACTAGATATACTGCTAAACAGTACAGATACACTGCTGAAACAGTGCAGACCGGATTTGTGTACCCAAACCCGTCTTGACCGGCACAGACTATGTGCACGTTTAAATGCCTCCCCGGCAATGGTACTCACCGGGTAGCTCGGAACGGAAGGCCTCGGAACTGAACTGAAACTGGACCGGACTGGACTCTACTCGACTGGACTCGGAACTTCGGAACCTGGTGGGCCTCTGTATACCTCGGATCTTGCTCTCTCAGCTAGGCTCTGGTCGGGATACTTCGCACTTCTCACCGCCTCGTCTGGGTGTTGATCGCAGCCTCAGTCACCCCCGCTTGGCCGGAGGGAGATACAGGAAATCCTGCAGGTACGCGTTTTTGTCCGTTCAGCTGTGGCAGGAGACCGGGCCTGCAACGCACCTCCGGCGCGTGAGATGAGAAAGTGTCCCTGTTCGGGCGCCAATTTATGTGGTAAATATTTCATTACCGGTACTATTTTTTATGCGGTAAAGTCTAGTAAGAATAACTCAGTAAATATAAGAGGCAGAATCCGTGGTATTAGAGGTTCTAAAAGGCTTTATTCCTCTACAAAGGAATTACAGTTCGAACTGCAGGCTTCAAATTCCATCACCACGAAAGTTCAGGAAGGGAAGGCAATACATTATTGACAAGTAATGGTATTTATATGGAAAGCATTACATTAAGACAGATGCAAGAGGCGTAACAGCTGATAATGCAGATATGATACACATACGTAATGAAAAAAGGCGTTAACATAGGCGTAACTAAATACGTCATTAAACCTGATGTCACAAGTGGGTGGATCCATAAGAGAATCCTGCAATGTCAGCAGAAATATTTGGCAGAGATGCGCGCGCAGCAGCATGACGTGTGATTGACGTGCAACTAGAGGGTGAAGGGGACTTGACATTTAGCTCTACATGTGGAGACAGAAGTCTGAGGGGTCATGTCAACCTAATCCCAAATCATATCTAATATCTTATGTTTAAAGAACTGTATTATCCAAAAGGAAAGGTCTCTATGACGGAATCTATTCTATACTGACTGTTAGTGCGTGTACAAGCGTCTAAGTGTCTACATGAGATGCGAGGGGGCAGGAATTTTCCATGGTAACAGGGGCTATGAATTACTTGCATGAGGACAGTGAGGCCTGGCCCTTAGCACGGTAGCTGGAAGAATGTTTACCTAAACTACTAGACAGGAATGCATCGGATGAGGAGCGGAGCAGATAATCTTGAAGGTGAAATACAGTTTTTGGCAGGCAACAGGCTGGATCAGGCACCGTTAGCCGCGCAGTGAGTAGGACAAAGTTCATGGATACAGATGCAGGCTCGGACTGGAGCTTTCAGAGGCAGAAGGCAGGAAAAGGCTTGATGGCAGAATTCAGGGCCTACTCGCCTGAATCTGTAAAATGTGGAAAGTGAACCACATAAAGTCGGTGGCCTTTCATACTTAGGAATGGAATATCTGACCCATTCATGGCGGATCTGAAAGAGGACATGTTGACGGTGGACGCACATGTATTTGCGTCTTCATAACTGGAACTGGAGGGAACATACATGTACTTATAGCATGCACATGGAGCCGTTGGGGTCTACGATAGGGGACATAACTGATCACAAAATTCATATTTCCTCACCGGTCTAGGGAAGACATGGCTTGGCAGTGGGGGCTGGACTGTTCCCATGAGGCACAGGGTCAGACTGATTTGCATATGGCCATGTCTGAAC
Organism: Triturus cristatus; assembly: GCF_964204655.1. NCBI lineage: Eukaryota > Metazoa > Chordata > Amphibia > Caudata > Salamandridae > Triturus > Triturus cristatus. The sequence continues at coordinate 274,911,411 of NC_140593.1, read as the reverse complement.
TGGGGTGGCAGAGTGGGTTAAAGAACGGTGATGTATCAAACCCAGATCTGTTGACTGGGTGTGAGTGTTTGATTGGTTCTGATGCTCCGTCCATCACCACCCCCTTTTGTACCGCTTTGTTCGCCATAAGTTGGCAGGGTATGCTCAGACGTGAGTCCCTTGCTCACTTTGCCACTGGATTCAAGCAAGCCTGTCTGAAGACGTCTGAAATGCCAGAAACCGGTCCTAGGAAGCTTGTTTCCGGTCCAGGGAAGACATGGCTTGGCAGTTCGGGCTGGACTGTTCCCATGAGGCACAGGGTCAGACTGATTTGCATATGGCCATGTCTGAACTGGGGTGGCAGAGTGGGCTAAAGAACGGTGATGGATCAAACCCAGATCTGTTGACTGGGTGTGAGTGTTTGATTGGTTCTGATGCTCCGTCCATCACCACCCCCTTTTGTACCGCTTTATCTTGACTCTGAGCACTGTTTTGTTTAATGATTTGCCCCTATTCCAGCCACTAGGTTGCAGTACGCCGCCCCTATTTACTTATTAATGGCAGTCTGCATTAAGTATAGCGCTCACGTGTTTTATTTAATTTAACTTACTAATGGCGGTCCATGCGGCGCTTTCACATCCATAGAGGCCACGCCCCTTTTTTTTAGACCAGCCATGTCTAAAGAAGGGTGTGCGGCCGCTATACAAAAAAACCCATCCGTTTGTCAACTTGACAAACTAATGCTTTTTTTTTTTTTTTACAAAGCGCCTCATGCTGTGGTTTGCTTTAATGCCGGCCACGCCCCTTTCTTTAGACTAGGCTTCTCTAAAGAAAGGGGCGCAGCCTCCATGATAGTGAAAGTGCTGCATGGGCACTAGTAAACAAAATAAAATTTGCAATGCAATTTACAAGCCTTATTGCATTGCAAATGCTTGTTTAGTTTGAGTCATGTTGCACAGCAGCAACTGCTGCTGTGCAACATCTTTAAAAAAACAATGATAACGCCACCAGGTCTTGCATTATCAAAACCTATTGGCTTTGCCATTGCTTGTTAAAGACGTGTTGCAGTCACTATACTTCCGTGGAGAGCCTGGACGTGTGAAGCTAGGAATGTAAAAGGTACAATAGAATTCAAACTATGAAAAAGTAACATGAAAACTAAACCAATAAAAGACGTCAAAGTTCTCCTTGGGGTATATGGAATTTAGGAGGTTAAAACGAGAAAGTAAATTACTTCAAATAGGAGCGAAAGCCATGGTTTTCAAGCACTCTTGTGTTGGACATTATCATGGAAAACAAAATTGCTGTTGTCTGTTACGTCTCGGTGTCTCTTTCTTGTATCTTTAAGTAATTTGATAATTCTACATTAAATCAACATAGAATAGTGATTACAATGCAAAAGAAACTGTTAATGTAGCCTCAAAAAGCAAGTTTTGTTCATCACTTGCCATATCTCCGAAAGGGAAAGCTTAGCTAAAACTATTGCTTTTACTTTTGTACTCCAGCCTTAACAGATCCCATCCCTTATACCTTTGTGAAACAAAGGGTAAGAATAGCGTAAGATTTTTGAGATGTATGCAACCCTCCTAACAGGATGTGTTCTACCTAGGATGCCAACAAAGAAGCAATATTGATCCCTGCCTGAAACTCCAAACACAGGAAGTACCATAATTTTCTTTTACGGTAAGATTTACTATGGCTTCCTTTCTCCCACCTTAGAATCATCTTCCATTTGTTTAGTATTCTCTGCCTTGCTGCATAAATGATCAGTGACGGCTAAGGCATATCACTTGACTTCTGAAAAGCCTTTGCAATCACTTGCACCCTTCTGGCTTGTCTCGTTGCTTAAAATCCTAAGATAAGAAGACGCTGCGTATGTAGAAAAGCAAGGTTGTTGCATATGGGCACACAGCAAAAACTAGACATTTTAAGATTCTTTATGTTCACTCTGTCCCTAAAATTAGTTATTCTTTTAAGTACAGCCAGTACTGAGAAAGGATAAATGCCTGCTTCAGAAAACTGTTTTCTTTTCAGTCATCTCAAACCATATTTAGGATAGCTGTCAACCACCATTAAAATCCTAATGTGCCATTCTGTTGTCTGCTTTACATGTTCTGTATTAATTTTTATTTTACAGAGGCCCTTGCCCAACAAGATGTCTATACTAGGGACTACCAAGATGCTGCTCTATGTAACTGACCTTGACTTAAGAAGGACTTGCCTGATTAGCTAGACATTTTCTGACAAGTTGAGCATAGCTAATTGATTCAATGAAGTGCAATGATAAAAACGGAATCCAAAGGTGATATAAAATATAAATGAGCTTATTTTCTGGTAATCAAAATGACAACAAGGAGAAACTATGGTGGCCCCTTTTTTTGCATACTCGTGGAAGGGGGCGCCATACTAGAGTGACAATTATTTTCTAGAGTGCTAATTGTCTCAGGTGGTTTACTGTGGTGCAGTCATAATTCCTGGCTTCCCAATTCTTTTCATCATCTATAATTTATCTTATGGATGCTAGTCATGATTTTAGCACCTCATTGTATTAAACTATTTGATTCGCAATGGCTGAAGATTTTAATGCTCGCTCTGTAGCTGAAGGCTGAGAGGTCTAAGGGAGTTTACATTATCCTTCTTCTCTAATCTGCAGAGATTGTGTAAAAGTCTGGACTGAGCCTCTGCCCCAGTTTTTTCAAATGTGGCTTGCAGACTTCCCAGAAGTTGTGTGTTCTGTTGCGATTGGTGATCCACGAGGTTTTACAGTAACTACACTTGATAGCACAGGTTTGGCTTTAGCTGTTAGTTGGTTGATTCCAGGGATGGGGCTCCAGCGAATGTTTTTGCAGCCTCCTAAACAGTGGTCATAAAGATGGCACTATGGTTAAAAAATCGAAAGCCAAGCAAGTGAAGCAGTTGCCTGTCTCCGAAACTCCTTGTTGATGTTTTTGATAAAAACTATTTTTTTGATTTGTGTGTCATACTTGTTTGCAATATTTGTTACATGTTTGTATCATTCTTTGTTACAGATGCCTCTTGGTCTGAAGCCTACCTGCACCATGTGTAAGACCAACTCCTCTTCTATGTGGAAGAAGGGTGGTCAGGGAGAAATCCTCTGTAATAACTGTACCAGCAAGAGTGGAAGTGGAACTGGAGGTTCTAGCAGCGGAGGGGGCTCTTATGGTGGGGGTTTTCCAAGCACATCCTCTTCTTTGCAAAGTAATGGTGGAGGCAAGCAGGTGAGAAGAACCCCAATAAGTTTGAGTTTTTCACGTTGCTGTATAGTACCATGAGTTAATTAAGAAATTGCTTAATCTATGTTGCTTCTAGTTGTACAGATACACAAGAAGCACCCAAAAGGATACATGAACGATTTGATACATAAACTCTCTCCTGCAGACCAGGCAGCGAATCCCTGGCCTACCTGCTGTTCCTGCTACCTAGATGTTAAAAAAAAACCAGCAGCTTACCATCTCAGCAAAGAGAGCGCCTCAATGTTTATCTGGCTCTCTGATCATTGTAGTGTGTGCAGGTTGTCTGTAGCTTACCTGGTATTTTTCTCATCCTAAACATTTTAAAACCCCAGACACTCCTGTCCACAATACAATGTAAGCTCCCTAAGGACCAGTGTGGTGTGAATCCATGTGATCCCCATAACACAGGGGTACGTCAGGTACTTTGGACCTGCAGGCTGTTCCTTCCTCTTCTGTTCGTTCTCCAGTCTCTCAAGACATTGCCTGTTTGTGTTTGAAGGGCTAGTCCCACTATTCTATTCGGACCTACTCTCGCACCACACCTTTGCAGAAAAAAAATTGCTGTCTTTTCACCTCATCCACCATGATACAATTCATCTCAAACACTCAGTCAGCCCACAAACCCCGCAGGCAGCTTTACTATCTCATTCATATCCTCCATGCCCTCACTTGAAACCAACACGGAGAAATCTTACTTTACCTTGTGTTAATCAGCACTCGTTCTTCCGTAAAGACTGAAAATGATCTAGGTGACCTCTTAAGGCACTCACTGGGTACACACTGTATCATAAAGTTAACACCCCCACATCATTCTATATATTTGATGGTCTCGTAGTCATCCATAACTGGAAGCTTTTATCATTCCACCCAGCTTAGGGTAACGTGGGTGCCTGAAACAGGTGTCCAGCCACACCTTTTAGTTAGACATTCTATTTGAGGATGATGAGAAGCCCTGGATACAGCAAACTCTGCATCTATGTTCCCAATGTTTAGCTCCCATGAGGTGTCTCCTCCACGTTAGGTTCATGCCCCGTCTCTGTGTTCAGTTTGTGATGCGCTAGGAAATATTCAGCTGCATCCCTTTGCGCCCCTCCATAAATCTGAATAGCCCTGGAATATGAAATAGGCTATGTCTAACGGTGGGGGGTTACACAAAGCACAATTGTTTACCTACCCGATTGGTTCTAGTATTCGATTCATTTTTGCTAGAAGGTTAACCCAACCAGGTATTTTCCCTCTTCACTCCTATGTATGGTATTGTGACCTTGAATAAATACTGGAGCTGCTGAAGGCAGAGTAATGATGTATATCCACCCTGAGCCGATTCTAAAATGTTAGGTGGAATCTAATTGCTGAAGGAGAGATGCTTGCTCTCAAATTGTAATGTGATAATTGCACCAGGGTTAAAATGTATCGGGAGAGTGAGTGTTTAATTATTCATTCCCTGTACATCATGAAATCATAAGGGCATGTTTCACTATTGATAAAAATGCGTATCGTGTTTCATTGCCCGTTGGATTTGGGCAATTTTTTCAGCAGAAGGGGGACATATAAAAAAAGTCTCTACAAAGTAAAAGTACCTGGATCGTACTGTATACCAGGACCCCTAAGTCTTGTCATGTGCTTACAATGGGTTAACGGCAAATGAACCTCAAAAAAGAGCCCAGTTGCAGCTGTTGGAAGTGGAATGTCAAAGGAGTTGGCTCGAATTCATGAAAGCCATGGTGTCAGAGCACAACTACTATTGAGATGGACTTCTCTTTCCATCGCCTCTACATGGGGTACTGTGACTGCCTTCTTCCAGAAGGAAAGATTTATAGAAGGAAGAATCTATACCTGCTTACGTCAGGATCTCAATCCGTAGCCATAGGCTCCAAGGAATTCAGAACTTGCTCATTCAACTACTCCCAGGTCTCATGAAAATGGAACCCATACCCTCTCACATGGTAAAATTAGACTACCTCCCTGAGGTCAAAATCATTTATTTTAAATCTGTTTCTTATTCATAGATCCATCCACATAAGTGTGCTTGATCTTGTGTCTTCTCCATCAGCCTACGTATGTTTCACATTTTTGACTATACTCTTTTTCGTGGCTCCTCCGTCTCCTATTGTTATTGCGTACCTTCTAGCTCCCCACCCACCCTCCGTTCCTTATTTTGTCTGTGATGCCTACCATTTGCAATGCAATAGGTCTCGTGTAAATGCGAGACCTATTGCATTGCAAATGCTTGTTACCAACATGTTGTTGGAAGTACCGCGCTATGTAATCACTGCTGCATCAGAAATGTTTCCGTAACGGCCAGCCAAAGAGGGTTGGTGTGGCTTATTTGCAAGTCTACTGCCAGATTCACAAATCCACAAAGAATGATGGGAGAAAAAGCTCCATAGTCCAGCCTTGTGCCTTTATTTATTTGCTTTGCTAATTCAGAGTATTTGCAAAATAACGGTCCACATATATCTAAAATATAACCTCTAAATGCCCAGACGAGAACACTTTTCATATGCTAACTTCTCAAACTACTGATCGGATATACAACAAACCAAGTAAAGACACTTTATTGAGGAAAGTTCTCTCTGCATGTCAAGTTTTAAGTGATTCCGTTCATTTGATTTTTCTGTATCAAGGAGCAAATATTTGTGTTGGCGTTAAAACGGGAAACTTCAATTTTTACGTCGCCCTACTCCTCTAGCCCCCCCCTCACATCCACACTCACAATTATAAGCCTATGCTTCATGGATCTGCCCAAAACCTGCCATTAAGAAACCGAAGTGGATGTTTTTTCTTTTTTTGGGAAAGGTTCATGCAGATTCGTTGAATGGTACCAAAGTTATTAAAACAGAAATGCATATCAGTGCAAAGTCTCTCTTAACCAAAACTACAGAGGCAGAGTGTGTGTGTGTCTGTGTGAGAATATTTGCCAGTAGTCAACTAGAGATGATGATGGTCAGCCGCTTACTCCACTGGCTTCAGTCTCCTCACAAAATTGAGATATCTGGTTGAGCAGTCTGCACAGAGTGCAGAGGCTCAATGGTGACAACGCCTCTGATGGTTGCAATTAGGAGATAGTAGTGCTCTGGTCTGGTCGTCCCCCAAGAAAGAAAGAACTGCAAGATGGCAGTATGTTGAGCATGAACTCCACATAAAGCAAATAGAGACATAAGGGTTAGGGCACTGTAGGATTGAGCAAGTCTGCAAAATCAAGAGAGGTACAACAAGCGTTCATTCACTTTTCCTGTCCGTATGAACTACACATCACCTTTGCACAACCTACTCCAGCTGAAACACTCATGTGTTTGTAGAATTCATGACAGCCATATATTTTGGTCCATGTGCCATGCCAAACTTCTTGCAGTGAATTTACTTAGAACCCTTTATTATTGTTTCAGTTCACGTCTAGCTCCTAATAATCTTTCCCCATTAGTTTGCCACTTCCTTTAGTTTCCGTTGCAGTAGGATCTCAATCCAGCCCTACCAGTGCACAAGTCTTGGTCTGCACAAAGTTACACGGTTGTACAAGTGCTCCAGTTGCATGAAAGTGACATTGATAATGTTTGCGGATTAGACTGCAAAAAGGGTCATTGCCTTCCTTTTGCAAGGTATTTGTTTACTACTTCATTCAGACATGATTACCTAAGTCTCAAAGATTTTTGGTTATCGAAAGTGCTGTTCCTAATGTAATTGTGTAGTGAACTAAAAGTCAGTCACAGTTGAGCACCCATGAGAGTAATTTATTTTCAATTGTACTTCCAGTTGCTCTGCTGTAGCTATTTATTTTCTTTTTTTTTTTTGCAGTCAAAACAAGAAATTCACAGAAGATCTGCACGACTCAGGAACACCAAATATAAATCTGCCCCGGCTACTGAGAAGAAAGTTTCCACCAAAGGAAAAGGGCGCCGCCACATATTTAAGCTAAAAAATGTAAGTCTGTTATGAACCTGGATTTAGCGCGCCCCCCCCTGTTTTACACTGGCAGTCAAAAGATTTTTAATACTCAAATTTTAGATCCATATTTTTAGCATCTGCATCTCATTCAATTTGCTGCGCAGGCCTCATGCCATTGCTCTTAAATGCCGGATGGCCCGCCTACACAGAATATGAGGTAGTTGTAATCAACTCACTCTCTGATTTGTTAGTATATGAAATAGAGGCTTATTATCATTTCTTACTACTTGTATTCATTAGATAACTGGTTTTATATTATAAGGGAGACTTGGTGTGCCTTTGTGGAAAAGTCTCTCTCTTGCAACTGCAAAACCTTCTTTCCACACTGTGCAAAGTATTTTCATTCATTATGGTTGCATTTATATGTTAAACCTTTTTACTTTTGCCTAATTTTAAATGGGTTTTTTGGTCGTGGCTATAATTGACAAACAAGAAAAATACTTAACTATTAAGGGAGATATTACGTTCAGAGCGGACTGGTTGTCTGTTTAGGGTGGGAAGAGGGATTGTTTCAAAACCGACCTTGCTTGGCAAGTATTTGAAATATTACAACGGTCGTTTTATCTATTTTATGGCAGAGATACTGTTTTTATCATTGAATCAAGGATAAGCATAACTACCTGTTTTCTGGCTCCAGCGAGCTTCTTGTTGCTCATTGCACTTTCTTTGGGCTGCGTTTCCGGTCCGCCATGGCAGTGTCCTGCCAATTGAGTGGAGAAACGCAACTCCACCCACTCAGGCTACTCCCACTTCCTGCAGGTTGCCGTGCTAGTGGTTGTCAAGCCTCTCCTCCTTCACTACATAAGCCGCATGATGCGCCTGGCGCACGAGGGCTTGCCAAAGACAAGCCCGTCTGCGCCCGGAACGCGGCCAGGGCCAGAAATGCTGCCAGTTCAAGCCCAAGTCTACTCTATACACGAGAGGAACTACTGGCGCTAAAGCCAAAAGTCTGTAAGTGCGAAGTCTTTATCCACACAGACAAAATAAAAGGCCCATTAACGTGCCTCAACTGTAGACATGCGTTCAAATACGATTGGAGCCCGCATCTGGTCACGCCCCCACTGCTGACTGCAAAAATCATTTTAAGCAGCTGCACTGTGGCCTTGTCAACTCCAGATCCTTGCCAAAAATGCGCTACATATTCACAACACACTAGTAAACTTGAATCTAGATTGTCTTTTTATTACTGAAACATGGCTAAGAGAATGCTCAAACCCCAGCGTTGTGTAAGACCTCCCACCTGGTTATACCTTTTCCAGACAATATAGAAATGGGCAAAGAAGAGGGGGATTGGCAATAATATACAGGAGCTCCCTGACATGTTCTATATTTAATATCACAGAAGTAAAAGAAGCTGAAAGCCTCAGCCTTTGCCTTCAACCAGACAGCTCAATGTTGTTTATTGGGGCTTTGATCTATAGACCCCCTGGATCCAGTCTTAAATTTCTAGACAGCCTGGGGGAACGCATAAGTTCCTTAGTGGTCAGATATTCCAACATCACTACTAATCAAAACTAATCATGTCACCCTTCACCCAGATGTCACCTAACCGAGAGATACCGATGAGGTCCCACTTATCAAAACCCTTAATGGAATGCAGACTGCCGAGCTGTTCCGAATCCCATATGGGAGTTGCCAGCCTCTGCCTTCGGTCTCAACCCAGACTCCTGTTCACCATATGCCAAGTCTGGACAGAGTGCCTGGTGGGCCCAGTTAAGGGGAGTTTCCTGGGTTTCGCATACAGGGCTCTGTTGTGCTTCCCATCCGGCAGCAACCACCTGTCCTTGGCAAAACTCGTGTCACCCGGTGTGCGATATGTACCTTGATTGATGGCGGCAAGATGGGCTGCTCAATAGTATTTCTTAATGTCAGGGAGACTTATACCACCATTGTACCAGTTGAGAACTAATTTGTTAAGTGCTATTCTAGGTCTCTCATCCCATAACAACTCCCTCTGTAAACCTTCGATTTCTTTAAAATATCTCACGGGAACCGGGGCGGGATAGTTTTGTAGGGCGTAGAGGAAGCGGGTTATCGACCAATTTTAACTATCAGTTCAGTGACGCTGTGTCAAGTTGCCATGGACCCCAAGCACCTTTGATCGTTCCCTCCTGTGACGAATATTTTGCATGAGGCAAGTGTTTTGTAGCTCAACACCGCACAAAATAATGAGGGCTGCTCACTCCCCTCTCCTTCATTATCTGCTTGCCGCTCAGGTGTCCAAAATGGCATTGTCCTCTGTCTCTCCAGTGGAGGTGGGGGCAAGAGCACAACAGCCCCATATTGCTGCACTCCATGGTCCAATCGTTGACCTATGGTTGTGATGTCTTGGTTCACACAGATAAGAGCCCTGAACATTCAGTTCTCGGGTAAGACCACAAAGTCTGGGAGGTGTTATATTTACTTTTCTAACGTAGATTGATGAATCACGCACTCCTTAATATTCAAATTATACCTATGTGTTTGTGCTTTCATATGTTTATGGGCGTGCGTTGAGGTATCATCCCCTAAACCCGGGCGTCTCGAATAATTGCAGTTGCACCTCCCTGCTGGGAAGTGTCTCTCAATACGTCTGCCAAGAATCAAAGGATACAAGTTCTATTCAAATAATCCAAAAGAATCCAACGTTATGGTCCATACTTCTTTTTAATGTATCATGCAAAAGTTAATGCTCCTTGTTTTCATGAGGTCATTGTGTATGGTGCATAAATCCACGGTTGATTATCCATAGTACTTTACATGCATTCAAAATAGCCCCAGTGCATTTCGGGCAGTGATGCCGCCCTTCTTTAGGGGTCAATTCCTAGAGAAACACGAGAGACGAAACTGAGACGCCAAGCTTCCACTCGGTAATGGTTGTTAATAATCAGGTGACCGGAAAACAAACAAAGTGTAAAATAAAAAGAAGTCATTGATCAGACGATAAAGAAAGTAAAGACAATCGTGCACAATGGTTGTGAATAATTAGGTGACCGGAAAACAAACAACGTGTGAAATAAAGTGAAGTCGGTGACCGGACGATAAAGAAAGTGAGAAGAAACGTGCACATTATCCGTTCAAAGTGAGTCAATACGTCAGATGAATTAGTGAAAGTACGTGCACTATCCAATAATGCATGAGGCTTCAAAAACAGTAATGATGGTTATAAGCAAATATCCAGCCCTGAACGTGTTATTAATATAAAGTGAGAAAGAGTAAAAACATGCCATCGTGCATCCGAGTGTTATCGTTCCGTTAATGGCGCTGCCCAATGTAACCGTGCGATAGTGAGATCGGATTCCCGTTAAAGATTAACCGTGTTTGCTGGCATACTGCCGGCGTACTGGTGTAGCGGCCCCTAAATCAAACCCACAGATACATCCTACTGATCTGTTATAACACGGTTGAAGGAAAGTTACCTTGGTTACTAGTAGTTAGACGTGTTCAACCGGTAGCCAAACTCAAACTCGGGTTCTGTGTTACGCGACGTCATATATAGTAATGGAAACCAACGATGGTGTGAACGGGTAAAGAATAACCAGTAAACAAGTGCCAGAACCTCGTTAGAAATGGCTGCAAGGGGGCAAGATGGCTGTCGTGGGAGCTTGAAGCTCCCGGAGCTCTCCCCCTTGCCCGACTTACCGCATTGCTGACGGTGGCTTTTTGATGTTGTCGTCCTCATGCGGGATTGAGAGGAGATCTCAGTGGCTGGCCTGGAGTTCGCGACTTGATGCAATGCAGTGGAATGCTTGTCGGGCTCCTCGCGTGATTGTTTGGCGGCTGCTGATCCTCGCTGGGCGGTCTTCTGGGTATACACACGGCGGACTCGGTGTGCGTGGAGTGCTGACGAGACCCGACGCTGCTTCAGACTAGGACGCGCAACGCTGCTATGCCCAGAAGGCAGGACGGGGAAGGGCGAGGAATATCATGGAGACTGGTGAGAACGGGCCAGCGCGGGAGACTGAGAGGAAGAAACCTGACCCAAATGCTGAGAACCCGCTTGAAGAGCGGTACGAAATCGGATCTGGCTCGGTTTCTCTCTGGAAAGGTAAAGAAATCATTACCCCCCATACCTATGATGATTATGAAAGCACAAAGTCCTGACACCGGCATGCTGGGGGAGAATTCTCTTGACGACCCAACACCTGATAAGGGGAGTACAGCGGGGGATAAACCCAGAGCGACAGTGAAAGAGGGGGAAAAAGATGGGAAGAGAGTTGAAATGCCCATGGAGCGTGCAGAGTGGGGGGCGATTGGAAATAAGACTGGCAATCGGCATGTTGCAAAGGAGAGTGATTCAGGGGACTATCCTTTTTTTTTTTTCAATGTCAGACCCTTCTGATATTTCAGGGGATGAGACTGATTTGAGCACTCAATCCAAACAGAGGGATGACCTTTATAGTACAGTGCGTAAGAGGGGCGACCCAGGGGTGGGTGAAAGTCTTCAGATGGCGGAAAGCACAGATTCCTTCCAGTGGGATTATTCATTCATGGGCGAGACCGGGGTTAATGGAGCGGCTAGTGGGATACAATCTAATTCAAATATGATGGAGAACCCTGAAGATATTTCCCTGGCTCTCATTTACCAGAGTATTATGGCGCATAGAGAAGAGACCCACACGGAGAGCCTGCGCAGCCAGGGAGTGTGTCGTAAACTCTAGAATTCAGTGCGAAGGGTGGCAAAATCATAGTCCGAGTTTGTCGAGAGGTTCAGTGAGGCGTATTCCGAATCTAGAAGATGAGCTCGCTGCACAGAATGCCACAAATGAGGCGCTCCGCACTGCGAAGGATGACACCCTCTGGAAGATCACGGACTTGAAGAATCGTCTGCGACGTAACAATCTTCGTATTTAGGTTATTCCAGAGGGGGCGGATGGGCAGGATGCACAGAAATTTGTTATCGAACTGTTCCCTGAGGCCTTTCCTGGGTTGACCCAATGGGATTGGGATCGGGAGATTCAGCGAGCATATAGGTTCCCCTTCACACTGCGTAATAGAGCTGGTCAGAATACTAGTAGACCAAGGGCAATTTTGATATCGGTCAACAATTTTTTAGCGAGAGAGGCAGTGTATGATCTGGCATGACCGGATCGAAAAAAAAGGAAGGGGATTGAGTTCTTTGTGCGCCCTGATTACTGTCCCCTTACTGTAGAAAAGAGATGGCAAGTGGGTCAGCTTATTACTCCTTTTTGAGATAAAAAGGTGCAAGCTTTTCTGTTGAACCCCGCCAAGCTTAAGGTTATTTATAATGAGCAAGTGCGTTTAACAGGGTCGGCAGCTAAGGAGTATCTTCATTCGCTGTAAAAGTGATTAAAAAAAAGAGTAACTTGAACGCAGTGAAACTTAGGCGAAGCGGTATGGGTTATAGATTACTTATGTAATTACATAGGTGAGATATGTATGGATCACACTAAGATTTCAGACTTGTGACGAAGTGTCTTTTTCTTTTCTATGGTGATTTTGTGTGGTGTAGTGGTGTGAAAGGAAAGCACTGGTATGTAAGTGGTGGGTCCGGGGGGGCTAAAGCTTGTTCCATCTCGGAGGCCTTGTGTCTCCTAGCCTCCTTTTGGGGGGGGGGGATGTGGGGGAGGGATGCGGCCTCGGTTGAAGCCGTGCAGGGAAAGGGTGGGGGGAGGAGGTGAGGGGGGAGTCACGGGTAAAAGGAATCCATGAAGGTGCAGTGAGATCAATTAAGAAATTCAATGGTTTTAGACATATGGTTCTTATGCTTAAAATTGTGGGCAATATAAATGGGGGATAGGCGTAAAAGTGCAGGCATTCGGCTCTGTCCCCTGAATGTTTGTGGATTGAATAATTATAATAAGAGACCACGGGTCTTGGCAGAATTGAGGTTGCTTCAACCAGATCTGGTATGTGTTCAAGAAACCCACATCCCATAGAGCAAAAGAAAATTATTGGCGGAACTGGTATGCACAGAGCAATCCACTACTATACGGGGGGTAGCGATATTGGTAAACAATCATATACAGGGGACCGTAAGAGTATTAGCAGATAAAGCAGGGAGATGGGCCATTGCGGAATGTATGATTGGTAATCTAAAATGCACTATCTGCTTAATATATGGGTCAAATTTTGATGAGGCCGCAGTATTAGAAGGACTTGATGTGTAATTAGCATTATGGCCCACCCCGCTGATTTTATGTGGGGACTTAAACATACATCTTGAAACAGGGTTGCTACAGGATGATAGTAAACTTTATAGGGGGAGGAAACCGAAGGTTTTTAAGGCACTGCAGTCTTTAGTGGCAGATCATGGTTTGGTGGATGCATGGGCAACACTGAGGGAGTCGGAGCCCGGGTATACCTTTTTCTCACACCCACACCAGAAATTGGTAAGACTGGATTTTTTTTTTTTATCCGGGCTGTTATTGTCGGGTGCTAATATTCAGGTCCATCCATGGATCTCTTCGGACCATGGTCCTCTAGTATTCAATCTTGGCATGTTCAAGACTGGAGTCAGGCCTCGAACGTTCTCCGTCAATAGAAAGCTGCTTCTTGATAGTGATTATGTGGCACATATGAAGGTGTGGATTGAGCAATTCTTGGCTATAAACCTCAACACGGCTCGGATTGGATCAGTGTGGGATGCTCTAAAAGCGGGTTTCAGGGGTGAAACCCTTAGTTTTGAGCTACATAAACAGAAGCAGATACAAGCGGCCATACAGGAATTATGTGGCAGCCTGTCAATAGCGGAAGCAAAACTCATGCAGGGGATTCAGGCTGGACTTGAGATCTCTGATATACAGATGCACGTAGCCAGGTGTAAGGCTAAAATAAATTTACACTGGAGTAAAGAAATAGCCAGGAAACACTCTATCAACAGGAACCAAAGTTACGAATACGGGGAGGCAACTGGCCACTGTTTTATACAAAGGTTGCTATCAAGGGAAGCGGCCCAAAGAATTGGACCAGTAGTAGATGCTGGGGGGAAAATGGTAGATACAGATGAAGGGACTTTAAACGTGTTCCACGGTTACTACGAGGCACTGTATACTGGGAAATCCTCTGATAAACAGGCCGGGGAAAATCTGCTACGGGGCCTTAACTGTAAAAAACCTAGATCCATTAGATGTAGAAAGACTCGAGGAACCTTTCACGACGGAAGAACCTAGAAGGAGCTATTAACAGTTTAGCCTCTGGTAAAGCAGGAGGGTCCGATAAGTTACCATTGGAAATATATAAAACTTTTTTCAATGAACTTAAAACCAATATGCACATCACTTTTCTTCAGGCACAAGTAGGACCTATACCCCCCCATCCCCCTCCGTCTTGGGATGAAGCTAGTATAATAGTTACAAAAAAAAGATAAACCTGCCGAACAATCTGGTTCGTATCAGCAATATCATTATTAAATGTAGATGTCAAAATTTATGCCAAAATTCTCGCGACCCGGTTGGCCGATGTTATTACCCCGTTAGTGTCAACTCGGCAACATGGGTTTATACCTAAGAGGAGCACGCCTAAGCTATTAGTCGGGTGGTAACCTTGTTAGACATAGCTAATACTATGGGGAAAAAATGTAGTTTGATTTTACTAGAAAAGCGTTCGACCGGGTCGCGTGGGAATTTTTATGGGCAGTATTACGACAGGCAGGCTTTCAGCAAAACTTTCTTTTTGCCATCCAAGTTTTATAACCACACCCAACTGCTAAGATATGTATCATGGGTCTTGAGTCAAACTCGGTAAATATAACACGAGGTACAAGACAGGAGTGCCCTTGCTCTCCTTTGTTGTTTTCATGTATATTAACCCCTTTTCAATGATGTTGGAGCAAAGTGCAGGAATAGAACCGGTAATCTGGAAACAAGAGTATTATCAAGTTTTTGCATATGCTAACGATGTGGCAGTGGTCACCCCTAATCCTAGGGGGGCTATTTCCAAGGCAGAACAACTAGCACTAGAATTTGGAGCCACGTCAGGATATAAGCTGAATGTGTCTAAAACACACATTTTGTGTTTAAACCAAGACGGCTTTAATGATCAACTGGTTTTAACTGAGGTATCATACTTAGGGGTTATAATAAGGACTTGTTTAAAATCATTAGTTGAGGTCAATTGGGGCAATAGTCTAACTTCCTTACGGAAGCAGCTAGACCGGTGTGAATGTTTACATCTGACCTTGTTGGACGGTGCAATGTTCTTAAAATGCGAATTTTACCCAAGGTTTTATATTTTTTTTAGATCCGTTCCGTTAGAAATTTCTTGTGTCCAATTGGCTGTATTACAGTCGACATGTGCTAGGTTTTTATGGGCACAAGCAAAACCCAGAAGAGCAATGCACTATTTGATTTTATCGCGGGAGAAAGGTGGATGGGCAGTACCTGATTTTACTCTATATTATTTGGTGTGTATGTTGTAGCGTATGAATATCTTATTAATGGGGCAGAACCGCTTAATATTGCCGGATCACCCTCGATATATCAAATGTTGTTGGGCAGTGATGCGAAAAATCGGTTGTTTGTTAACTTGGAACCTAGCTACTACAAAAAAACAGGTTCATGGTTTTGAATGGCGCTTATAAGGTGTGGAAAGTGGTGCGAAAATGTTACAGATTTGAGAGGGCCTCTCAGTATACCCTGTTTGCTGTTACTATGCTTATGCCCCTGATATTTTGGGATAGGACGGTAGACAGATGGCGGACAAGAGGTATTCAATATATCTGGGACTTATTATAATGGGGTCTGATGACTTTTGAGATGTTGGTCGAGAAATATCACCTCCCTAGAGCCGAATGTTTTTAATATTTACAAATCCGTGACTACCTATGTAATAAAAACCAAGGGAAGATTGATCTAAATCCTGTAGTTGAGAGTGTAAGGAGAGATGTACGCATTGGCTTGTTATATAATTTATTATTAGAGTTCAAGGGTGGGGATTTAGACAAGCACAATACTAAGTGGGACAACAGGCTTGGGTGTCAAGATACACGGGTGGAATATGCTATTAAATTGTCGGGGAGATTATTGATGTCAGCTAATCTTCGGGCACAGCATTACAATACCATTTTTAATCTCGATTACACCCCAGCTAGGTTGTTAAAATGGGGCGGGGTTAATGACGGCAAGTGTTTTCGCTGTGGAGTTGATGTTGCGGAAATGTGCACATTTTCCTTTCGTGTGGACAGTTAAGTAAATTTTGGGGGGACCTAGAAAAATTTCCAGCGGAACTGCTTGGGGGCCCTATAAAATTAGCTGCATCGTATGTGTTGCTGGGGGTAGTGGAGGGTGTTGGATGTGACCAGCTGGCATATAGATATCGATATCTGATCTTTGTGGCTGTGGCTATGGCTATAGCTAGGCTGTGTTGCCTCAATGTGGCTTCATAAAGACGCCCCGACGTTTGAGCTATGGAGGGCAAGATTTTTTACCATCTTTAATCTAGAACACAGTCTAAATGCACTAAAGGGGGCTCTTAAGAGGAAATTAGGTAGGGACATTTGGGGGCCGGTGGTCTCCTTATATGGATGAGTGATGTGGTATTCGGCAAATTAAACATTTGCACTTTATGGAATTATGATATGCTGTCCATATTGCACTCTGTACTTTTGGGCTAAAAGCAATACTTGATGTATTTTGTACGCTGCACCTTTCCCTTTAGAGCTGAGATAATATTCGATAAACTGTTAGTGATGAATATGCCAACTATTATGCCTGTTTTTGTCTAATATCTGTTTTTGCTAGTATTCGGTGTTTTTAAGGATCACATGGATGTTTTTTATTCTGATAAAAGCGATGTCTATTTGATACTATTGATTATATAATTGAAATGTACCAAATGTTTTATAACTCTGACCTTCATGGATTAATAAAATAAATTTTAAAAAAATTTAAAAAATGGTTGCCATCTTAGTGAGGTGAAAAACGCAGAACGCAGTACACTGTACACTGTGCTAGAGGCGTTCAAATATAGCAGTTGTAACAGTGATCTGTGGGAAAATGTCTAGTACAATACAAATAAGGGAAAATGTCTAGTACAATGCAAATAAACATAAAATGAGATGTTCGACAAAAACATACGTTGAACGGCCTAAAAAGAAAACCGGTGGAAATAAGAGTGAAAAAGGACAATAGGAGAATGAAACTAACTAAGCAACTAAAACAAGGTAAACATTGAGAAACCATGATTAAGATAAAGAATACGAGTGGAAAAACAAAAGTAGCCATCAAACTGAAAATATGAAAAGAAAAAAGTTAATATAACACTGAGAATATACATATACTAGTGTTAAGACCATGCGGCGTCATTGAATTCATCCTTTTGATCCAAAATGTCTCACGTTGTAGCAAGAATTTTCGGTTGTCTTTCCCTTCCTTGATATCAACAACTTCATACACAAGAAACCGTAGTTGACTTGTGATGGAAATTCGTCAACTGTGTGGCCAAAACGGATTTAGGGTTTTTATTTCTAATTTTGCTTTTGTGTTCATTTAGTCTGATTTAGATTTTTCTTTCGGTTTTTCCAATGTGTACCAATCCGCAGGGGCACTTTTTTAGATACACTAAATTCTTTGAGTCACATGTAGCTGTGGTATATAGTTCAATGTCATATCCCTTAGTCGGATGGCTAATGATGTTTCCCTTGATGATGTTGTTGCAGTTACCACAGTTATCACAAGGGATAGTGCCTTTATGTGTTGCAGTTGTAGACTTGAAACTTTGTGCTCTCTGAATCTCTGCCAAGTTTTTGCTTCTCTCATAGGCAAATAAAGGTTTGTCTGCAAAGATGTTTTTGAAATCGGGTTCCACTTGAAGCATAGGCCAATGTCTTAATATGACCCTTTTGATGTTCCTGTTCTCAGTAGAAAATGTAGTCACTATAACTGACCTGGATGTTTCTGCTGGTCGCTTTTTTGTAGTCCACAATTGAGTGCGAGAAATTAAAGTCACTCGATGGTGAGCTTCAATCAGTTTCTTTAGGGTATTCGCGATTTCGGAAACGCTCCTCCATGTTGGATATGTTTTCTGAGAGTAGTTCAGGGTCCGACACAATTCTCTTGATTCTGAGCGATTGAGAGTATGGTAAATGTGCTTTAAGAGCCAGTTTGTGAAAGCCGTTATGGTGTAATAAATTGTTACGATCTGTGGTTTTTCTGTATATAGTGGATTCATTCCTCCGATCTTTGATGTAGATCAAAACGTCCAGAAAATGTATCTTAGTGTTATCAATGTTGAATGTAAATTTCAAACGATCGTTTACTGAGTTTAGTTGGCCAGTGGCGGTGGTTAGCGATTCCTTGGGTCAATCCAAATCAAGAATATGTCGTCTATATATTGAAGATATAGCACTAGGTGTTGTTTCCAAATCATGTTGTTTAAAACATTATCCAGCTCAAATTTGTGCATGAAGGGATTTGCGTAGCTGGGGGCTGCGCAATTCCACATGGATGTCCCTGTGAGTTGAAGAAAGAATTGGTCTTTGTGGATGAAGTAACTGATATAGCATAAATTGAAGCAATTCCAGCAAAAACATTTTGAAGTCCTGATCCAGTTCAGCCTGTAATAGAAAATATTCTATTGCTTCAATGCCTAGATTGTGGGGTATCGAAGTATACAAAGATGTTACATCTATCGTACAAAGAAACATTTCTTCATCCCAATCTAACGAAAGGTTTGGAATCTTAATCAAGAATTCCGTGGTGTCTTTGATGTATGTAGACTTTTTTTTTTTTACAAAATCCTTTAATGTTTATCTAAATATTTACCCACTGGTTCATGAATAGATTCTCGTGTTGAAACTATGGGTCTCATTGGTGGTTTCAGTAGGTCTTTGTGGATTTTGGGTAGCATTCGTAATGTAGGGCATTTCGGAAATTCTTGAATCCAGTATCTGCATTCCATTTCACCAATGGTGCCTGCAGCAACAGCCTTGTCAATTATCTCTTTAAGCTTTCGTTGGAACATGTCTGTGGGGTTGTGTCCAATTACAAGGTAGGTGGTTGGATCCTGTACATGTTCATCAGTTTTCAGGTTGTAATAGGACGTGTACATTATGACCAACGCCCCGCCCTTGTCAGCTTTGACACATACGATATCCTTGTTGTTTGCTAACCGTTGTAAAATGCTCCTGTCTTTCATGGTGAAATTGGATTGCTTTGACTTATTGTTTTTGAACACATGTTGGAGATCGTTCTTAACTAAAGTCTCAAATGTGTTGAGTACTTTATGGCTAATTGGTGCCATATTGTTAGCTCTAATCGCATCGGACATACTATGGTAATGGTTATTATTCCTGTATATGATTATTGTATTTGTATTGGTGGTTATTCCTGTATATGATTATTGTTTTTGCTCCCCTTATGTCATTATGCTCCATCGTCTAGCCCACTCTTCGGTCACCCAGGTTTATGAATGATCTGTTATATGTGCACTATTTGATTCAATGCCTATTAGATTCCCCATTTGACTCAGGTTTTGATCTGTTATCTTCCTTCCCGCAAATTGTAAAGCACTCTGATATCCTTCGGGATCAAGTTCGCGCTATATAAAACTTTATCAATAATTAAATATATGTGCTCTTGGGTCTTAATCCTTTTAAAGTGTCTTTAGTTTTCTCAGAGGATTCTGTAATGTCGCAAATGTAGAGAGCGCATAAATCTATAAAAGCTCATGTCAGCCTCTAAGATGTTGGATTAATAAGTTGGTAAAAACAATGTTCCTTTTTGTAGAACCGCAATCTCTTGTTGGTTAAGGTCAGTTGAAGAGATATTAATCACCAGATTATCAACATCGTTAATTATTTTTGACTTCTGGTTATTTGTTTTTCTATTGGAGAATCCGGTGGTGTTCCTCCTCTTGGTCCTCCTGGTTCGTCGTTGCTTAAGTGTCCCGGAACTAAAAAAGGAACCGTAGAAGTGGTTGATATGGTTGAGGTAGATGCCGTTGATGTATTTTCCACATTAGGGTGTTCCTTTTGATTAAACGGTCTTCGACTCTGTCTATTGATTTCTGAATCGCTACTGGCGGGTGATGAATCGGTCTCAGATGATTTGTTCGGAGGTCTATTCTGTCTTCTTCTGGCGTATACTTCCGCCCAATACTTCCGCCCAGTTGTATACCTCCCCCAACTTCTAGTCAATAGTGTCTCTGCGAAACCTGCGGACTTTGTGCTCATTGCTTTCCTGAGAGTGTCTGGTTAATTGTTCATTGATATCACTCAAATCACTCAGAATCTTTGACCATTCATCCGTGCTTAAGTTTGGTAGATAATTCTCTTTTTAATTGAGTGATTTCACTGTCAAGTTCCTGTAAAATCTTTGATAATTCTTCTATGATCAACAAGATTAAGTCCAATGAGCACTTGAGGGTCCCATACCACTTGTCAACAAACTTGGGGTCATTTTTACACAATGATGGTTTTAACGAGATTCTCAAACCCCTTGGGATGCGTTGTGCCCAATGGTATTTGATTAGCGTGCTAGCATGTAACCGTTGGCTAATCTCACGTTTTATTCAAGTATATCAAAAGCTTAACATTGCTTTTGTCTGCCCAGGCTCCCAAGTGACAGCTTATTGCATTACTTGTAGTTCAGTCGGCATTTTGTGAGCGGCTGAGGTTTGCCAGCCTATGCTCTTTTGTTCTAGAATGTGGCTTCATGTGTGTTGTTTAGTTTAGTGCTTGCCTTTTCTGCTTCGGTCATCTAGTAATGTGTTCCGAATATATGCAGGAGTTCTATATT
This sequence comes from Triturus cristatus, assembly GCF_964204655.1. Taxonomy (NCBI): domain Eukaryota; kingdom Metazoa; phylum Chordata; class Amphibia; order Caudata; family Salamandridae; genus Triturus; species Triturus cristatus. The sequence continues at coordinate 274,890,557 of NC_140593.1, read as the reverse complement.
AACTTGGTGGCTGATGGGTACTTGGTGAAAACACACCCGTCTACATGAGCACCTGGCCAACACACTAAGTTCTTCTTGAATTGTTAATTTAATGATTGTATTTTAGCTATTTTTCCCGGTGTTTTATTAGCTATTGGTAATATTGGGTGTAATGGTTTTAAGAAGGTCTTAGTTACTTTTCCATTGCAGTACACAATGCAACTTTCATTTTGAATGCTTCCTAGTAATCCCTATCCTCAGTTAATAGCTTTGGTATGCCAGGCCACATTTCAAGTCAGTTTCCCTGATGCTCCACGCACGCAATAAATGATCATTTTGAGAACCATAGGTTAAGTGGCACAGTACACCTTGGTATCTATTTCAACCTTTATTTTGGTTTGAAAAACCTGCTTTATAGATTAAAATGATGGAACCTAGCTCTGCGCAGTGTAAATATAGCTAGAGGTGTGTCTAAAATATATATAGATTACCCAGTAGTTTTAGTTGGGTTCGTGACTCCATAGGCAATGTATTTTTGTGTTGCTAATAACTGGTGCTGTTTGACGCTTTTCTATGAAAAAGTGCTATTTTTTTTGGCTAGTTTGCGCATAGAAAGTTTCAGGGTGATCTGTCAAGCGAGGGCCAAAACCCCTGAACGGATTTACACCAAATTTGGCAGAAGGCTAGATCTTGGCCCAGAAGAAAACAAGTTACTTACCTGTAACTGTAGTTCTCCAGTATTGGAGCTTTCATAGATTCACATGCCTGAATCATTCCCCGTCGTCGAGACGGGAGTCTCCAGTACATAAAAAAGCATTGCTTAGTAGTATAGCAAACAGAAAAAAGGCCTAGGCCCATTTTCCTTTTGCAACCCATAACCTTCGTTATGTAAAAAGGGACTAAACTTGTCTCTGAACCAATCAGAGCCTCTCACCCTCTAGAACACTCCTGAGAGAACCTTTTGCCCCTCAGATTTTTGTGCACTTGTGCCATGACACCTTTTGTGCTAAATCCGAGGTGGGTTGCATGTGAATCTATGAAAGCTCGAATACTGGAGAACTACAGTTACAGGTAAGTAACTTGTTTTCTTACTCCACTATTGGAGCTTTCATAGATTCACATGCCTGAATCAGAATAGCGAGCAGTAAATTATTGCACATTTTATGTTGCCCAAGACCTGGAACAAGGAAACATATGTAGTGTGATAAAAGTGGTCTTCCTATACCAATACACACATAAAAAATACTCTGCAAATTGCATCTAATACAATAAACAACAATAAAATGCGCAAATGTAACCAATAAAGGAAGGAGGGATGGTAAAGAGGGCTCACCGTTACTGGATAAGGTTCCTCAGCACCGCATCTCCCACCACCACATCTCTTCCTGTGGCTGCATCCAAGCAGTAATGCCTGGTGAAGGTGTGCGTACTTGTCCAGGTCGCTGTCCTGCAGATATCCTGGATCGGCACTCCCGCAAACAAAGCAGTAGAGGTGGACACTGCTCTTGTCGAATGGGCACTGACTTGTGCATTCAGAGGTCGCCCCGCTGCCTGATGACAATACTCTATCGCACTGGAAATCCATCTGGCAATTCCCCTTTTTGACAAAGGGAAACCCTTCCTGGGTGCGCTGAAGGCGACAAAAAGTTGTGAAGACTTGCGGAAAGGTTTAGTTTTTTGCAAATAGAACTTTAGACAGCGTTGGACATCCAGCGAGTGGAGAGCTCTTTCCGCCGCTGTTGTTGGTTGAGGAAAGAATCGTTTGAGAATTAGTGGCTCATTTAAATGAAAAAAAGTTGGTACTTTTGGAATTAATTTTGGATTAGTCCTGAGTATCATTCTATCCTCCTTGAATTGTAAGAAAGGGTCTTGGACCGTGAGAGCCTGTATTTCCCCCACTCTCCTGGCTGAAGTGAGCGCGATGAGAAGTGCAACTTTCCACAACAGGAATTTAAGATCTGCCCTTTGTAATGGCTCGAAGGGCTGTTTCATTAACTGGGAAAGAACAATGTTCAATTGCCAGAGAGGTGGTGGAGGCTTTACTGCAGGAAAACCCCGGAACAATCCCTTCATGAATTGTTTGATGACTCTTGCGGACCACAGAGATGGCCCAGAGGAAGTCTTTCTGTAGCGTGATATTGCGGCTAGGTGTACCTTTATAGATGCATGAGCCTAACCAGACTTTGCCAAAAGCAAAATGTATGGAATAATCTCGTGTGCTGCCGAGTTCAGAGGATGAATGTTACATCTTTTTCACCATAAACAAAATCTCTTCCACTTCATCCTGTACGTTTTGTTTGTACTATCTGCTCTGGCTCTAGATAGTATCTCTCTGCACTCCGTTGGGAAGTTTAGAGGCTGAAATTTGCAGTATTCAGGAGCCAGGCCGCTAAGTGCAGTGATTTCAGATCCGGATGAAGTACTTCTCCCCGGAACATCGTCAGGAGTGATGGTATTGGCTGGCGGCGAATCGGGCGTTCCTCCGAAAGTAGTAGAAGCTCCGCAAACCAGTGTTGCCTGGGCCACCATAATGCTATCAGGATTATCTTGCACGGTTCTTTTTTGATCTTCATAAGAACACGCGGCAGGAGGGTAATTGGAGGAAAGGCGTAGGCAAAGACGCCTGACCATGCCATCAAAAACGCATTCCCCCAAGATCCCCGTTGGGGAAGCCAGCTTGCGAAGAACTGGCCTTTTTTGTTCTCCACTGTTGCGAATAGGTCTACTGTCGGTTTTCCCCATCTTTGGAAGATGTTGTTTAGACTCCCTTGGTCGATCTCCCATTCGTGGCAGGTGGATTTGAGCCTTCTGAGTATCCGCCTTGACGTTCCGGTCCCCTGGGAGATGTTCCGCTGTTATGGATATCCTGTGTTGCAGCGCCCATTCCCATATCTTTTGGGCTTCTTGAGACACGGAGAGTGATCTTGTACCTCCCTGTTTGTTTAAATAGTGCATTGCTGTTGTGTTGTCTGTTCTTATTAACACAGCTGATCTCTGTATCCTTGGTAGGAACGCTAACAATGCTAAGCGGACGGCTCTGAGTTCCAAGAGGTTGATATGCATTTGCTGTTCGTGCAACTTCCAGCGACCGCTGACTTGAAGGTCCTGAAGGAACGCTCCCCAGCCTTCTAAGGACGAGTCTGTCCTAATCAACAGTGGGGCTGGTTGTGTAAGAAATGAAAGACCCTGCGAGATGTTCCGTTTCTGGGTCCACCATGTTGCCGCGTGGACCATGGTTGGCGTTACCCTGAGTATATCGTCGAGGAACCTTCCGCCTGATGCCATTGTAGATCCAGTTGCTCTTGCAACGGACGCATCCTTAGCCTGCAGAAAGGTATGAGGGGAATGCAAGATGACATCGTTTGCAGCAATGATTTGTACTTGCGTACTTAAAGACACTTTCATCTTATAAAACTCTGGGATAGAGATATTATTGCCAGCTGTCTTTCCTTGGAGGGGAACGCTTTGTTTACCTCTGTGTCTAGTATCGCTCCCAAGAAGGTGATGTTTCTTGTCGGCTGAAGAGATTATTTTTTTCTATGTTTAAAGTCAGACCTAACCTGGCAAACAGTTCCACGCAAGCCGTTGTTGACGACCGGGCCGATGCAGCTGATGGCGCTTTGACTGACCAGTCATCGAGGTAAGGAAATACTTGGTGTTTGTTTCCTTAGAACTGCTGCCACTGGAGCCAGGCATTTCGTAACAATTCTCGGGGCTGACTTCAGGCTGAAAGGCAGTACCTTGAATTGGTAGTGCTCTGCAGCCACCATGAACCGAAGGTACTGCCTGTGGGAAGGATGGATGGGGATGTGAAAGTACGCATCCTGTAGGTCCAATTTGGTCATATGATCTCCTGGGTTTAATAGCAGCAGAATATCTTGGAGGGAAACCATTCTGAAAGATTGTTTCTTGAGATAGGTGTTTAGGAACCTGAGATCCCGGAGATCTAAAATAGGAGAACGTTTTTCTTGACTAGAAAAAAACGGGAATAAAATCCCCTTCCTCTCTGGGAGTTCGGTCCCGGTTCTATTGCTCTCTTTCGGAGCATTGTCTGAATCTCCCGACGCATCTGATGTAAGTATTTGACCTCTTGATGTTTCGGCGGTGTACAAGGGGGCGTTTGCAGAAGTTCCAGAGTGTGTCCAAATTGTATTATGTTGAGGACCCATTGGTCCGTAGTTATTTGCTGCCAATTTTGAAGATAAGAAATTTTTCCCCCCAGGGGAACATGTGACGTAAGAGGAATAGATGTAGCCGGAGTCATTGTCGACGGGTATTGTCCTTCCCCTGATGACCTCCTCGACCTCTAGGAGTAGATCTTGTGTAACCTCCTGTTTGTCGTTGTGTATACTGTTGACGGTAGGGCTGAGATGAGGTGGAGTAAGAAGTGTACCTGCCTTGTTGGTAACCTCCTCTATAGGAGGATTGGCCCCTACCTCTAGAGCCTCAAAGGAACCTTCCTATATTGCAGCATTCCCAGTGATTTTGTGGTGTCGGTATCATTTTTGATACTCGCAAAGCCTCGTCGATTGTGTTTCCCGAACAAATCCTCTCCAGGTGAAGTGAAGGTCCAAGATTTTATTCTGGACTTAAGGCCTAAACGCTGTTGCTCTCAGCCATCCTTGCCGGCGTAAGACTGCCGCTCCTCCCAAAGATCTGAAGCCCGTGGTCGCAATGTCCATTGCGCAAGCAATGACGTCAGCCGAAGTGCTTTCTCCTTCTTGGAGGATCTTTCTGGCTTCCTGCCTATCAGCTTCTGGAATGCTGTTTATGTAAGGCGAGAGGTCGCACCACATTTGTCTATCATATCTGCCCAGAATGGCCAGGGCATTTGCGGCCTTAACTAGAAGGGCAGACATGGAAGAAAATCTCTTCCCCGCATTGTCCAAGCGCCTACCCTCTCTGTTGGGAGGTGTCCTAATTGGAGCTGATGGATTCCTTGATTTTTGCTGAGCCACCTGGGTTATAACTGAGTCCAGCTTGGGGTGGCCTAGTAGAGAAGCTGGAGCATCCGAGGGCGCTTTATATTTCTTGTCCAGTCTGGCGATTACTGGAGTAACCGTTGCTGGTGTCTCCATGACCTTGAGACCTTCTTCCCATAATAATAATAATAATAATAATCTTTATTTAGATATAACACAGATATCTTTAAAAGCATTTACAAAATTCACAGTTAAAAAGAGCACCTACTGGTTTAAAATACGATACACTGTTATATGTTACGCTAACTGTAAAAATACAACATGCATATTAAAAACAAGGCAGTGTTCTGTGGAATGGGATTGGGAGTATTGATCTATCAATTTGCAGAGCATGATAAACATTTCATTTCTTCTCTAAAAATTTTATTAACAAGTCCTGTTTTGCATAAAATAATGATATGCTTGTTGAATAAATGTTATTAGACCCAGATTTAAGTCTTTATTTTCAGGGTTCAGGGCCACTATAATGGCTTGCCTACATGTCCGAACACCCATCCTATTCCACTCTACTTTAAATTTGCACTTGCGTTGGGGATTAAAAGCTGGGCAAAGACAAACTACATGTAGCAGGGTTTCGGCTGTCTTGCCGCACCCTCTGCAAATTACATTTTCCGCCATACGCCGCCAGGGGGGCAGATATTGCAAAAAGCGCCAGTCACCCATCCTGATTGCCATGAAGCTACGTTTTAAATACAGTGAGTATGTGCAAGACAGATAAGTTGCAGGGGCTAGCCGTCTGTAAGAATTTACAAGAGCCCAAGCATGACTACGTTTGGTAAAGAGTGCCTTATCCATTGTGAGGGAGCTCATTCTCACACATTTTTTGATGGCAGTTTTGAATGCTGCCCGGCTGGGGTTGAGGGCCCATAGCTCACTCGCCGACATTTGATGGATATAGTCCTTGAAGAGACAGCCAAACGTACCTCCAGGGTTTTTCTGGCTGATTTCCAGCCAGACCAAAGATTCTAGTGTGCCTGAGTCCGCTTGTCTCAGTTTGTGGCAAAGATTTAGGTATGTGCCAATGTTAGAAACATTATAATTCAATATCCCCAGCTCAAGTCTTACCTGAGCTGGAGATGCGGAGTTTGGCAAGTGGAGTACCTTTTTGTAAATTTTGGTTGTATGTTGATTTAAGACAGTGTTCAGCTTGCCCCTGAATATCTCTATGCCATATGATAGGGTGGGGCCGATTTCTGCTCTCAGAACTTCTAAAAGTGGTAAAAGAGTTGGACCAGAGATATTTTTTGAGAGTTTTGCTAGTGATACAGCAAGGGTTATGGCTTTTACTGTGAGCTCGTTACGGTGTTTAGTAAGATTACCCCTAGAGTCCAAGTGGACACCTAGGTACTTGTATGAATGACCTATGACGAGGCTTGTATGATTATATGACCAACCTCCAACAATGCGCCGTTTCCGACCAAATGGGACTACTTGTGTTTTCTTTAAATTGACCTCTAGTTGGTTCATGGTCGTATAGGTGTACAGTTTGTCAAGGAGCCTTTGCAGCCCGACCCTAGTGAGGCTAAAGAGAACCAGGTCGTCGGCATATAAGAGATTACTTAATGCCATTCCTCCTACCTTTGGGGGGTGGCTATTAGTATCGTCCAGTGAGGTTGACAAATCCGTTATAAACAGATTGAAAAGCATGGGGGCCAGCACGCATCCCTGCTTCACACCTCTTGATGTCCAGATTTTCCGAGAGAGATGCGTGCCGGACCCCAACTTCACCCTAACCCAGGTTCTGGAGTAAAGTTGTATGATTGCCTCCAGAAGTTTGTCCGGGATCCCCCATTTCCTCAGCTTTTCCCATAAAGCAGCCCTCGGAACCCTATCAAACGCTGCTTTAAAGTCGACAAAGCAACAGAACACCGATCTAGATGTGAAGAGTGCTTTATCGACAATAGTTGACAGTGCTAATAGGTTGGTCATTGTCCCAGAATTGGCGATAAAGCCTGTTTGGCTAATTGGAATCAATTTGTGTGCCTTTGCCCATATCCTCAACTCCTCCAGCAGGAGACCCGCATAATGTTTCGCCTCAATGTCCAGGAGTGCAATAAGTCTATAATTGTTGGGGGAGGCACGGGAACCAGATTTATAGATAGGTTGAATTATTGCGCCCCGCCATGAGTCTGGGATTGTTGCAATTCTCAGGGCAAAGTTAAAGAGATTTGACAATGGGCCTGACCAGAAAGCCACGTCCGATTTAAACAAATTCTGTGGGAGGCCATTTGGGCCCGGAGCTCCATCTGATCTGGCTTTTGACACAGCCGTGGCGACCCTTTCTTGTGACAACTGGAGATCCTCGTTATCTATAAGGTTGCACTGCTTTATGTTGTAATCTGTTGCTTTCTCTCTTGCGGGACTCTCCTGTTGCTCCCAAGCATTCTGGGTGACTGAAATGGTCAGTAAGGAAGGTGACCCAGTCTGATTCTTGAATGTTGGCAGATCCAAAACTCAATGTACTTGAATTGGACTGGTTGATTAGGGCCCAAAAGTTTCGTGAGTTTCGGCTCTTGCTTTCATACACTAACTTACACCAAAATTGGTTGTCATGTGTCCGTTTATCTTTTGTGGTCGCCAACCTAAATGACTTTTGAGCTACTTGGTACCGTTTTAAGCATTCGCTGTTCCCTGGAGCTTTTGCCAGCAGTCGTAAGGCTTTATTTCTAGCTTTCTTAAGTTGCTTCGACTGATGTGAAAGCGCGAACTGGCGCGGGAGAGATCTCCTTGAGGATTGATGTTTTTTTTGAAAAAGGTTAATCAGATGAGCGCAGAGCTTTGACCATGTCACTATCGGGGAGGCTTCCTGGTCACATCCGCCTCTTATCAGCTCCATGCTTACTTGAAGGATCTGCGGACTGATGTCTTCGCTCCATCTGAGGCGCTTGAGGTTTTCGGAGTATATTCCCCTGCTAGTTGAAGGTGCAGGTTTATGCTTCACCGGATTTGTTTTGAAGGTTATGACCTGAGGCCGATGATCGCTTTCAGTTCGTGGGTGAATGCAAAAACATTGGAGCAGAGCTGAATTGCAGATGGAATAATCCAGATAGGAACGTTTATTTCCATTTGTCCAGGTCCAGTTGGGGGGCGTATCACTCTCTGATCTTCCGTTTATAACCAGGTAGCCTGCGCTATAAAAACGCATCGCACAGAGGTGTCCCAAGCCACAATAGGCTTGATTTGCCGGTTTGATTTGTGACTCTGCCTCGTTCAGGGAGAATAGAAAGGGCCCCTCAATTTCTGCTAGTTGCCCCTGAAATAGATTGGTGTTAAAATCCCCAGTAACAATACAGTCCGAGTGAGGGTGCTCCACAGCTAGGTCGCTCATAATTTCCGTTAGTTGTACCAGGTATGTTTTTTTGTGCGTGTATTTGGGTTGATATACACGTTTAAGAGGATGAGTGAGCGTTGTTCCCGCCAGGAATTGATGTTAACCCCAAGCAGCCAGTCTTCATCCAATTTTAATTGTGTTATTGGGCCTTTTAGATTAATTGATATATATATTGACATACCACCTTTTGAGTGACCATACCTGCTGTCCCTCAGTGCTGGTTTCCATAGCTCGATATAACCTGTAACGGGGTAGCCTTGTGAGGCCCAAGTTTCCTGCAGAGCTATTACAGCGTGCTTACAAATGAAAGAATAAGTTTCTGGGTTCCTAATTTTCTGTTGCAGTCCACTGATGTTCCAGGAGCAAATTAAGAAGATGGGATCTACTTGCGGGTTGTGCCCCATTGCCGATAGGGATGCTTGAGTGCTTATATTTTCCAAAGGTGTGAGAGTTTGACCCATAGGCTCTGCACCTTGATGTCATTCTACTCTTTTTGATGATAAGATGGCTGGGAGCCAACTCCAGCCTTGATGAGAATCATCGTTAGAGATCGCATTTAAAGTCAGATTGTCACGTGCTTCAGGTCCTGACGCATTTTTTAGAATCGAGAATGGTCTGAGACGGGGCTCGGATTGTAAGGTTCCGGCTCTTTTTGGTGGCGTTTGCTGGTTTAATAAAGCTGGGGGGTACCCTGGGGTGGAATATAGATAAACTCGAATGCCCCAACCCCGCAGGATTGCCTTGTGATCCAGAAATACCCCTGCCCAGTAGGCCGACTTAAAAGCTACCAGTGTAACCTCAGATGGTTGTGTGCCTCTTGGTGGAAGGAATTCAATGGATTCTATGTCATCCGTAGCCAAGCCTGCAAACCCCGGAGTTCCATCCACTAATTTAATTATATTAGATCTATTGAGGATGTCTTGCCTGCCTTTTGATTTATAGTCTGGGGCTAGTATAATATGAGAAAGTTTGGGGTCGCATTTGTCCTTTTTGCTGCATGAACTTTGAGTTGACTTATTTGTGTTGTTAAGAGTCGGGCCTGCGTCGAGATCCTGCTCCTGTGGAGGCTGGTATTGAGGGTCCTTCCTCAAGGACTGACTATTAGTAGGCAGAAGTGGTTTATGGTTGTAGATAGTTTTTGTTAGATTTGAACTAGTCATTGCATTGTCTGACCAGGGTAAAATTGAGGCAGGCACTGATTTAGGATTAGTTGTGGTCGCGGTAAGTTCTGACAAGCTTAGATCGTTGCTTTTCGCCCTTAGCTTTTCTTTAGCTATGCTAAAATCTTCTGTTATTCCCACAGATGTGGGCTCTGATGCGCTTGGATCGTTGATTTTCACCCTTAGCTTTTCTTTAGCAGCATTAAAATCGTCAGTCGCTATTCCTGTAACTGACTTAGTTGAGTCTTGGTTACTGCTCAGAATCCGTTGGGCGACGGTTTCGGATAGGTCCCCTTTTTGTTCAGTTATGTTTGGATTTGCTGAGGGTGATGGCGCGTCATGTTCACTAAGAACTTTTTTGTTAGAAGCTATTGCGAAGAGAGGAAAAAAGTTTGTCGTAGCTGCTGTAGTTTTAGTCCTAGTTTTATTTCTGTTTTTGCGCTGGCGTTTGCGCTCTCTCTTGCTACAGAGTGATAAAGGAGCTAGCTGTACTTCCGAGGTCAAGGATATCTGGGCTGCCGAGCTAGCCACTGTCTCGTGCTCAATGTGGGCTGCGCAATCTGGGCTGCCACTTGGAGACCAAGCTTTTTTGATCGTTGCTTCTGTCAGGTCGGCGCCCGTTGAACCTGTTTGGAGTTGGTCAGATGTTGACTGCTCATTTGGCTGTTTTGGGAGGGGAACTATTTCCTCCCTCAGCTGGGAGCCTTGTTTTGTTATTATCCAAGGGTTAGCTTGTTTTTGGGACGTGTTTGGCAATGTTTGCGGTTGTGGGGAAAAAAGTTGTTGATGAATTGCCTCCCTTCAACAACTTGACTTCATCTATGACCTTTGATAAGAAGGCTGGAAGCGACGAAAGTGAGTCTATGATTGGGGAACAGCAACAGACCGCCTGGACAAGCTTTGCAGAAGATTGCGCTCCTATTATTAAGTTGTTCAGTTTGTCCAATTTATTGTCAATGCCAGCTGTGAACAGTGCTAGGGTATTCAAAAGGTCTATCTGCACATCCAATTTGTCGGAGTGATAATTTAGTGCATTAACTGTTTGTTGGAAAGTTTGGAGAAGTTGAGGCCAGATACCAATTGCTGTAGGGTCCTCTGGGTTAAGTTTTACGTTTGAAGTATGTTTAGGAGAATTTTGAGTATTTTTAAAGAAAAATGACAAGTCCGCTAAAAACTGGTCATCTGGTACTGATTTTTTAGGCGATTGTGGTGGAGGTGTGATTAATTCTATTTTAGGTGTAAATGCGGTGTGCTGAGGGCTTGGCGCTTCGAAATGGTCCTTTGGTGAGCTTATAGAATGAAGCAGTTCAACTGATCGTAGATTGATATTGCTATGGAGGGTATTTTGCACATGAATTTGGGGAAAAACTAGGTGACTATGAAGAGCCATTGTGGGATCCTTTAATACAACAAGATCTTGGCATGGTTGTAGTACTAATGATTCTATATTCTGAGCTTGGTCTGTAAGGGTGCTTGAGTTTTGTAATTGGCTCTGCGGAAGAATGTGCAACAAAGGTACTTCTTGCTTGCTCATGTTCGTTAATGAGGGGGAATGACCTGATTGCGTTTGTGGAGGGTCGTCGTGTTGGAGGTTTTGTTTTAAAGTTATCCCCTCTGGCTGAGTTGAGGTTACTTCTTTTTGTGTGGATCCAGAAATAAAGACTTCCGGAAGTTGAGCCAAGATTTTACTGGAAGTGTTCTTCTGCAGCTGTTGTGGGGGCGGAGGTTGTAAAGAGAGCGTAATTGTTTCGGCCGTTTGGTCCGATGCTCCAAGATTGGTATCCTCCAGCGGTTGCGAATATGTAGAAGTTTTCGCCATGGGTGGAATTTTTTTGAAATAGTCAAGCAGCTTCAAGGTTTTCGAAGTGTTTGGTGTGTCCTTACCCTTGCCGTTACGACCAAGACTGTTATTGTCGTTACCATTTGGCCTCTGTATTGCCGCCTTTGCTGTAACTTTAGAAGCCGTTGGGGCCCATGGCTACCTTGATCCGGCTCCTCGTCAGAGGACATCTGTTTTGGTTTCCTCCTTTTGGGAGCCACTGCAGATTTCCTAATTTTCCCAGATCTCATAGCTTATAGGTTGAATACTTATTAGAGGTCGGCTGGGACAAGTGCTCTTGCCAGGGGTCCACCGGGAAAACACCAGCGTCGCTCCTCTAAACCGTTGAAACGCCGGAGGACTGATAGTCCAGTGATTCCAACTGTGCTGTCTCCGACAGCCGGATAGTATGGATAGTGTGAATTTTATCCTGTATTTATGTTATGAACTGTGCTATCTTACAGATTTGATTTGATTTGTCAAAACTATTGACAAATGTCTTTTTTCGGTTTTTCAGTAAGATCTACGCCAGATCTACGCCAGCTTTTGTTGGGACCTTTTTCACCTTTGTCACCTTTGGCACCTTTGTCGTGGCACCCCCCCGCTCATATGTGCAACCCAACCCCTACCCCTAACCAGCCTGCGGCCACCTCCTGCCGTACCACACAGGCAAGAGACCGGGAGTCCAAGCCAGGCCTCACCTCACCTCTGTGCTATCCCCCTTAAGGGGGGTCGCATTGGTAATGAGACTGGGAGTGGGGCTCTCCGGTCAGTGGCCGCTATGAGACAGCTAAGCGTCGGGCGCCAGGGGAGGGGAGGGGAGGGGAGAGCGGGGGGAGCAGCCCCAGAGCTGGACAAAGCTGCCCCGTACCCCTGCACGCCCGCAGCCAGGCCGGTAGAGAGGGACAGGAGGGGAGAATGGGCGGGGCGGAGGCACTGAGGGCAGCGAAAGCAAAGAGCTGTGAGAGCGAAGGGCGAGCGGAGGTGAACAGGCCCCGGGGGAGCAGGTGCCAGGAATATAGAGGGAGGACTGGGCAATGTCTAGCAATGTCTAGCAAGCAGCATTAAGCGTCAGCGTCACTGTGAGAGCGTGCGGCTCAGGGGGGGGGGGTCAAGGCTCAGGCCCAAGGCTTTCGCCACACCAGCTGACCTGCCAAAAAGCCCCCACACACCCCACCTTCAGTAGAGAGGGCCCTCAAGCCTCCTCTCCCGTACACCCGTTTTTTTTTTTTTTTGCCGACTTACCAGCTCCTCAGACGTGCTGCTGCTGATGCTGATGCTGCTACCCGCGTCCCTCAAAGGTTCCTGCTACCTGTGCCTGCACCTCCAGGTCCGCCGATAACCCGCAGAGACCCAGAAGGAGGAACCGGCTCTCTCGCTCTCCCGCTCCGGCCTACGTGCGGCGCAGCGGTAACTGCTCAATAGCTGCTCAGCTCAGCCCAACCAGCGGCCGGCGTCCCGCTCCACACCCCGCTCCGCCTACACCCCCAACCACGCCTCAGCTGATGGTGCGCGAAACAACAGTGCGACAGTGGGCAACTCCTCCGTTAGTGGGGCGCGGCCTCGCAAAAACCTCATGCGGTCTCATGCAATTCGCTTGCTAAATTACTGACAATTGGGAGAGATCGAACTGCCTTGCGATATGGCTCCTTGAAATCGTACAAGAAACATTCCGTCTTGTCAGATGACATGGTGTGCGCAAATCTCTTTGTAGCTCTCTCCATTAGATTATGGAACCCCTGATGTCCTCCGGAGGAGAATTGACAGGTTTCGGTGAAGGAGACGAAGGCGACGTAATGAGATAATCATCCCATTCTTTAATAGGGACCGTTATCTCTCCCTGTTCATCATCAGAGGTCACTGGATCTAGTTGTGGTAGTGGTGATAAAGGCAGGGACTCCGGTAAAACCTCTTGCTGTCACACTGGCGTATATGGAACCGAGCGTGGCTGAGATGTAGTCACCGGTATTCTTTGAGAAGTATGAAGTATAGTATGCCTCCTTTTATAATCATCTAACATAAACTGCAGATCCGTTAGCAGTGAAGATGGAACGCTCACCATTTCTTCCTGGTATTCCTTGCGATAGTGTTGCTGGGGACGATCCTGAAACCCCTCCTATTCGTCTTCCCAGTCATCCTCTTGGGACATTACATGCAATTGCGACGGGCTACTGGCGTAGCCAAAAGGGCCATCATTATCTTCCTCCTCCTGTGACTCTTCCTCCTCTAACAGGTGGGATGGTACTAGAGGTGTCACCTTACTTGGAGAGGTAAGATCTGGGGTAATTCTCCTCTTCCTGGCAAAATCCTGCTTTTCTGGGTTTTTTTTCTGACGTAGAGGCTCTGTGTATCCCGACAGATCTCAAACTGAGATCTGATTGGCTGGCACCACCTCAACCAGGAAATGGTAGCAGTCCTCTTAGGACTTTGTCCCAAGTCCTAAAAATAAAATTAAAAATGACCCAATGTGGAGTGGCGGTGCTCACACCTACTGCACCCAACGTTATTAATGTGTGCCGGTGGCCGTCCTGTCCTCCCGGGCTGAGGTGCTGCCAGCGGGGGGCTTGATTGCCGTTTCCGATCAGTGTGGTGGCCTTGCCCCCCGGCCTGCTTGGTGAAGAGCGGAGACGACCCGCGACGGCGCCCACCGGCCCCAGGATGTCGGGGAAGGGGAATCGCACGCACCAGCAGGGTAAGCTGGACAAGTTTGCCTACACTAAAGAAGCTGCCGCGGGGGCCGAGAGGAATGAGAGGGCGGACAAGGCTGATGTGGAGGCTGGAGCGCCTAAAGTGACGCTGGAGGACATAATGGTAGCTCTCACCAAAGTGCAGACCTACTCAGGGCGGACCTCCAAAAAATGTCGACCAGGGTCACGGACGTGGAACAAGCCACCACTGCTTTAACGAAAGACACTACTCTTCTGCTCCAAAGGGTGTCCCAGTTGGAGGCCGAAACCAAGAAAATGGCGGCAAAGATGGACGATCAGGAAGGGCGCTCCCGGCGCAACAACGTACGAATCACGGGAATTCCCGAAAGTGAAGGGAAATCCGCCATGGACCTGTACGTAGAAGATTTGATAAAAACCAGACTGCAACCTCGGGGTCTCTCGTCGTTCTTCTCGGTGGAGCGCGCCCACAGAGTGCCTGGGGCTAAGCCCAAGGTTGGGGCGCCCCCCCCCGACCGGTACTGGCCCGCATATTCAATTTTCGCGACAGGGATGTCATCCTCCAGACGGCTCGGGTGGCGCCGCCGCTGCGGATTCAGAACTCGACGGTGTCGTTCTTCCCGGACTTCACGGCGACGGTGGCGGCGCGGCGGAGAAGCTTCCTGGAAGTCAAGAGGGCGCTGAGAGCCCGCTAGCTGCCCTACTCCATGATCTTTCCGGCGCGCCTGCGGGTGGTGGCGGAGGGTAAGACCCTGTTTTTCGAGACGCCGGAGGAGGCGCGCGACTGGCTCGAGGGCTGGCGGCAGGCGGGTGGCCCTGGGAGATCGGACAGGCGGAGGCGGCGCACGGAGGGGACGGAGGACACCGGCGACCTGGATCCGGGAGAGGAGGAATCGGACCGGCCCTAGGATGCAGCGGGGCTCCGCGCTGGATGTTCTTTGCAGTTTTTCAAAGGTGCCGAGAACTGGATGCCTTATGGGAATAGACGGTGCCTGCTCAGCTATACTTCACGGGGTGGACAGTTGGACTTTGGCAAAGGGGAAATATTTGGCCTTCCTCGGACCGCCCGCTCCACTACACGCAAGTACTGTTTTGGGACTTGGGTTTTGAGCACTCTGCTGAGTTGGGGTGGCGGGCAGTTTGGAGTCCGTATGGCAGGGAGGCAGGGAGGGGGTGGGGGGGTAAGGGATTGTTCGTAGGTTTTGTTCTACAGTTTTTGTTTACAATGCCACAACTGTTTCAACACACAGTACACGCACCATGCACTGCAGGCACGGCCTGTTCCGATCCGTTCATAGCGTCAGCTCTGCGCTACTCCAACTGTGGGGATGGCTGACACAGCGCTAGGGCAGCCCACTGGGGTCCCCCTCACTCCGGCGCAGCCTCTCTCCCTACTTACGTGGAACGTGCACGGCTTGGGCGATAAGATTAAGAGGGGTTTGGTCCTCCAGAGTCTCAAGAGATGCTCCCCTGCGGTGCTCCTGTTGCAGGAGACCCACCTAGTGGGCACTGCTAGTAAAGCGATGGATAGGTGGGGGGTACAAGATGGTGATACACTCTGAATTCTCCTCCGGTTCCCGCGGGGTGGGTATGATGGTAAGAAAACAGTCCCCATTAATCATACACCACACTCGGGCTGATGGGTCGGGGAGGTTTGCAGCGTTGCATGCCCAATGGGAGGGGCGCCCCCTGAATATTGTTTCAGTTTACATTCCTCCTGCCCTGCATGCTGCGGCACTTCCCGCGCTGAGCAGATTCTTGCTTGATCTGCCGGAGGGGGAGCTCATTGTAGGCGGCGACTTCAACGCGGTAGTGGACGGTCTGCTTGACCGCCACCCGGAGCGGGCTGGGGGAGGGGGGACATCTCGCCTCGGGAGTTTCTTCGAGGCACTTGGGCTGACGGATATATGGAGGCTTCACCACCCAACACAACACCAGTACACGTATTATTCGGGGGTGCATAAGAGTTTGTCCAGAATAGACTACTTCCTGGGTTCGCAGGACAGTCTCCAGTATGTAGACAGGGTGGAAATCAGGCCCAGGGGCATATCGGATCACTCCCCGATACTACTACAATACACGCACTATCACCTGACTAGACGCCGTATTCCCTCCATCCACCCGGGTTATCTCCAGGTTCCCGCCATCTGCAACGCACTCGGGAAGGCTACGAGTCTCTATTTCCAAGAAAACACCTCTTCTGTAGACTCTCCGGCCGTCCTCTGGGAAGCGTACAAAACAGTCCTGAGAGGACACTCGATCGCCTCCATTGCGGCGCACGGGCGCGAGCAGCATCTTGAGCTGCAGTCGCTAGAATCAGATCTTACCGCGGCAGAGGCACGTCAAGCCGCACACCCGTCGCCTGCGACCTCCCAGGGATTGCAGGTGGCGCAGGTGAAATACAAGGAGCACCTTGCGGACTGTACCAGGCGACGGTTAGAGGCCACGCGACACAGAATCTACGATGTTGGGGACAAGACAGGGAAGCTGTTGGCATGGTTGGATAAAAGGGAGGGCGGTTCTAGGTGGATAGCGCAGCTCGGTTCCGGGGAGGATCAGGTAACGACTGACCCGCGTGATATAGTGAACACCCTGGCAGGTCACTTCTGTGCGGTCTACTCTTCCGCTTCCTCCATGTCAGAGGAGGAGGCGCTGACGTATGTTAAGGATCTGGATATGCCCAGATTGGCCCCTGCTGTGATGACGGCCCTGGAAGCCGATCTTACAATAGAAGAACTGCAGGCTGCGGTGGGAGCGCTTCAGTCGGGTAAGGCGACAGGTCCAAATGGTATCCCGGTTGAGCTGTAGAAGAGGCTGATGGGGACGCTTGCTCCTCACCTGCTCAATATGTTTTCCGACAGTTTGTGACGAGGCGAACTCCCGCCGGATCAGCGCACAGCCACTATCGTGGTCATCCCAAAGCCAGGTAAGCCGGCGGGCGAGTGTACTTCTTACCGCCCCATCTCGTTACTTAATGCAGAGGCCAAGATTCTGGCCAAGCTGCTGGCGACTAGGCTGACACCGCACCTACCCGACATTATACATCCGGACCAGTCTGGCTTTATGCCCGGCAGAAGTACGTCCCATAATCTGAGGCGTCTGCACGGCGTGCTGGCCCGGACGGGTCGGGTGGGAGAACCAGCGGTGCTTCTGTCCTTGGACGCGCAGATGGCGTTCGACATGGTCGAATGGCCCTTCCTGTTTGCAGTCCTTCGCCATCTGGGATTTGGGCCCAAATTCTGTGCCTGGATTCGACTCCTGTACACCAAGCCGGTGGCTCATGTTGCGGCCAACGGGCATATGTCTGACGATTTCCCCCTGTCACGGGGCACGCGCCAGGGCTGCCCCCTGTTGCCATTACTGTTTGCCCTTGTGCTGGAACCTCTGGCGGCGTGGATACGCTGGGAACCCTCGATAAGGGGACTCAGGTGGTCGGATGGCTGGGAGGACAGGGTTTCTCTCTACGCGGATGATATCCTGTTATATTTGGCCTCCCCGCGGCGTTCCATCCTGACGCTACTCAATATATGTAGGGTCTTTGGCGAGGCGTCGGGGTACACGATAAATTGGTCCAAATCTGTCATGTACGTGCTGTGTGGCCCTCCACCGCAATTACCGGCGGATTGTCCCCTCAGGGTGGCGGAAGGATCATTTAAGTATTTGGGTATACACATCACTGCGGACCCGGTTGTATTCTATCAGAAGAATCTTCAGCCCCCACTGGACCGTCTTCGACGGGATGTCCGTCACTGGGGGACGCTGCCGTTGACCCTACTGGGGAGAACGGCGCTCTTTAAGATGATGGCCCTGCCTCGCTTCATCTACGCGCTGGAAAATACGCCGTACCACGTACCACCGGCGTACTTCCGTTCAATTGCGGCGCAGGTGACTAGTCTTCTGTGGCACAACGGACCGGCGCGTATTGCACAGTCCAAGCTCACCCGCGGCTGGTACGACGGGGGGATAGCGCTTCCCGACATCCAACTTTACTACTGGGCGACACAGCTAAAGGTCATCAACTATTGGCTCCACGCCCCACACTCGGATCCGGCGTTCAAAGCGGACAGAGACATACTGGGCACGAGGGGTATGCTATCGCCCTTGTACGATGGGAGGCTAAACCCAGACCTCATTGGCCCTCTGAGGCAGACACTGGCCGTATGGCATGCGGCCCAGGCCCGGCTGGGGTGGAGAGGAGTTTTGACCCAACTCCCGCCCTTGTGGGATACGAAACGGCTCTGGAGACTTGGGCATAGCAAGGGCTTTGATAAATGGGGCGACATCGAAATCTCCACAGTGGGCGACATGTGGCATAAAGGTGAGGTGATCACCTTCGCGCGCCTACAGCAACAATACGAGCTGGCGCCTTCGGAATGGTTCCGATACACACAAATTAAGCACTCGCTACTCTCCGCTTTGGAGGATGGTGCCACAGTTCCGGAAGCATCGCCACTGGAGGACAGGCTACTCGCAGATTATATGCTCCAGAGGGCCACATCATTCACGTATCGGAAGCTGGTAAATAATCTTCCAGACCCTATGGGAACCCTGCGGGAGAGGTGGTCCAGTGATGTAGGGGAATTTGACGACCCTGAGTGGAGGTAGGCGCTGGCGTCCCCCCGGGAGGCGGGGATACCTTCCAGGCTTCGATTGGTACAGCTCCGGATTTTGCATTGGTCCTATTACACCAGGTACACGCTACACAAAATAGGAAGAGCACCCCATCCATTCTGCCTACGCGGCTGCGGGGAGGAGGGTACCTTCTATCATACCATCTGGGAGTGCCCCAAAATCCAAGAATACTGGAGGCGGGTGATGCGGACACTGTCCCAGGCGGGGGGGTGTGTCACTGGTGCCGGAGCCCAGGCGCTGCCTGTTAAACGTATGGGAACCTAACGACCTTGGCCGGCAGGCTCAGTGCTGGGCTACAGTGGGAATCGTGCTAGCTAAGCGGAACATAGCGCAGAAGTGAGGGGTGGGAGAGGTGCCACTGCTGTCCGTGTGGGGGAGGGACATGGATAGGGCTATGATAGCCGAGCGATCAGTGTACATCGGGAGGGGGTGTCCTCAAAAATGGTCTAAAGTATGGGGGGCATGGAACAAACATCGAGGAGATATATGTGAGCCACCGCCAACGCTTGATGATGAAACCCTTGATGCGGACTGAGGTGCAAGACTCTATGGCGCACATATGGGGTGTGGCTGCCGGGGTTGAGCGGATGCGTGGGGGTGTTGTTGGGAGGTGGGGGGCTGAGCCACTTGAGATCTTGTTATATGCTGGAAAACGAATAAGTGATCAACAGTTGATGAATTGTACTGTGTTGAAAGAAAACAATAAAAATTGTTTAAAAAAGAAAAAAAATGACCCAATGTGGCAGGGTAGGAATACCCTGCCCCGCCTAGGCCTGGGGCCAAAATATTGGGTTTATTTTATTTTTGCCGCAAATTTGTTTGTAGGTGGGGGTGGGAGGTGCCATTAATTCAAGTAGGAGAGGGGTGGTAAGTAAACTGAAGCCCATTAGGGGAAGTGGGGACCCCCAACTCCTGTAGTAGGTAAGTTTATCGAAGGGGAGGGGGGCCAAGTGTCCCCTGTCCCCCGACAGGAGAGGCCCTGGGGACCCCATACCCCAGGTCCGTTAAATAAAGTGGGGGGGGGGGGCTGCTTGGCCCCTTTCCTGAGCCATAGAATTTCCCTGGGAACCTCCTCTCCTGGCACTGGCTCAGAGACTGTATCCTCAACCCGTGGGATTCCGTGTACAGGGAAAATGCAAGGTTCTCTCACTGGGCAGGAGCACAAAGCCAGTGGCATAACATTAGTGCCTGCAGTGCGGGGAAGCCCCCTCTGGCACTGTGCATGGGTGGCGGGTGGGGTCCTTAAGTTTCGTTACGCCACTGAACAAAGCTGCTTCTGGCCGGTGTGCAAACAAAAGATTTCTCTGCCAGCACTGTCAAGCAGAAAAATACTTTGTATTGTATTGCTCCAACCCTGCGGGAGCCAAATAAAACTGCTCCTGGTGGGTTGGAGCAATGCTGGCTCATACTGCACCTACGATGGGTACAAGCAGGGGAGCCGACAGGGCTGGGGTGCCCGACTAAAAAAACAACTAAAAAAACATAACTTAGGGTCTAAGGTAAACTATCACTTGTGCCCTCGTCGTGCACTGATGATTACCTCACGACATCTTCTATGACATCATTGATAATATCACTGCAACATTTGCAGTGAAATTACTTTTGAGAAAACTGTGCATGGCAAGGGCGCAAGTTATAATTACCTTAGAGCGCGAGTTATAGTTACTTGAGACAAGTATATATAACCAGTGATTTTCTGTGGTTTTTAGAATTTAAAAGTTACGTTTTCACCTGACTATAGCACTACTTTAACCTTTTTATTCCAGTGCAAAAACTTATATATATAATTTCTTTTTTTTTTTTTATTTCATTGTGGGGTTGACAACTACCTATTAATAATGTTTTTTTATGTTTATCTTGTAGCCTATCAAAGCTCCAGAATCTGTGTCGACCATTATTACTGCTGAATCCATCTTTTATAAGGTATGAATGCATTCCTTCACTTTTATTCTATGGTAGAATTTAACATTTGAGACATACATCCATCTAATCGAGGATGCAGTGTAGAACTGTCTTGATGGATTAATTCATTTTTTACCCAGCTGCCCTTTTGTTCTTTAAATGTTTTACTGTTGATTTTGGGTAAAAATAATTTTTTAAACCCCTATTAAGAGAAAAATGTCAAGAAGGGTTTGAGGTGTAATGCAAACTGAGCGTATGTTAAAGCACTTCACACTAAGTACTATTCCATAAAATGAGAGAAATAGGAATACATACCCACCTCTGCCCCATAAAGAATCCCCTCCCTCATCTGCCCAACAAACAAACCAGCAAAAAAAAAAAAACCTCACTCCTGAAGCTGAATGAACCAAGTAACTTTCCACTTATACATTCTTTTCTGTTGAGCAGGAAACCTCAAGAGAATCAATTAAACAGGTCCAGTAATTGGAGGCATAGTCAGGAAGTCAAGACTGGGTATATAGTCTCATTGGTTTCCATATAGCATTCAATTTCAAATGCTTTAGTTATATTTGCAAGAAGTCTTTACATAGCCAGTATAATGCTAAATCTCATGTGCCATTTTGAGGGGGTGGGGGGGGGTTATTTTGTTTTCCAATGCAATGCTGTAGCAGGTTCTGCCACCAAGGAAACTATCGAGTGAGTTGTGACCTATCTGCATTGTACTACTCCTCTAGTTAGTCTCCTTAGGGTATGCTGGTATGCATTATCCAACATCCTCCCTAAAAGCTTCATGCACCTCATTCCCGAAGGGTGTAAGAACTGGGCAGTTCCTTCATGTATGTACCAAACCACCTATTTGACCACATCCCCTCTGGCAGTTAGGACATGCCTCAGAGAAGATGTAATGGAGCCTTTCCAAACTGTGGTACCAGTTCTACATTATTTCCTAGTACTCGTTTGTCTCCCCACTCTTTCGAGCTTTTGTGTATATATTTTCAAAGTATTTCCAACTCCTTGTTCCTCTTCAGGCTTCTCTCCATTCTTTGGTTGTGTGAGCATTGGTAGGCAGGCTTAGATTCTTTTAGGATTTTATAGAGTTTGGATATAATCCTTCATTAGTGATGTTCAAACCATTTTTCAAAAGCATCTTTTTTTTTGTTTTTTTGTTTTTACAGAGTTTTATATAGCGCAAACTTGACCCTAAGGTATTGAGTATCAAAGCGCTTTACAAGAGCACCAGTTGCTTTACCTGAGGGCACACATCTTCTATGACATCTTTGATAATATCACTGCAAGAATTTCTTTGTCTTGTTGCTTTTTTCGTTATTGTGGGGTGCCACCACTCGGAGATTAAACTGGGCATACATGGGGCAAGTGCACAGATTCGTCGAGGTGAACTCCAGTGTTTGCAACATGTGGTGTTGTAGATAACATGTTGTGCAAACTTATGACATTTAATACTGGGCTCAGATGTTACAAGCTGCCTTACTTCGAAGAAGGATTTTACCTAATGCTTCCTTCCCCGACACCCACAATTCACCAATACACAGACTCCTTCTTAGATTGGTTTTTTTCAGCCACAGGGTTCATACGTGTTTTGGCTGCTCAGTTACTGCTGCACTACAAAATCTGTGACTCTGTTGCTTCGGTTCATCAAGACATCAAAGACTGTGTGTTAAGACATTGAAGAGAACCATGCCCGTGACAATTCAGGACTTCTTCTGGAGAAGGCTGTATGAGCATGTGGGGGAGGGCAAGCCGAGCACACATTTGGACTCTGCCCATCATGCAATGGTAAATTCCAGAGGTTTCACCAGTTTTAAGTCTGTAACCTGTTTTCCGAGAGACTACGATAGTGCCTGTGTGGCGTGTAATCCCTTTCCCGCCAAGAAAATTATTTTGCACTGAAAGGATAGGAGGGGGGTACATTGTTTATCGACACAGCGCCAAAACTCCAGAGTTTTCAACTACCACAAGCGCCAAAGGGATTGAACGAGTTGATTCGGACAACAAGGAGGAAGGCTCTTAAAGTACACATGAGATATATAAGGAACAGAGTCCCAAATGTGTATATCCATGGTTCTGTCTCCACAGTGGAAGAATGTCCAGGGACCTCCACAGCTGCATCCAAGTCTGCCTACACCCTGGGTTTCTTATACAAATGCGGAGGACTGGTCTCAAGTAGACACTGAGGATTCGCCCTCAGGGAAGTGACCTTCAAAAACATGCCGTAGCTAATCAACCTTCTTCCTAGAGAGCAAGACAGTCAGCTCTGCCCTTACTGGTAAGTATGTTCCATGTTGAAAGTCACGCTCAGAGTCTATTGATGGTCGAGGCAGAGAGGGTCTTGAGCTGAGGACTGCACCAAAACCAAGTAGCAACTTGGGACACAAATACAAAGAGGGGGGAGCAGCCTGATACCTGGCAAAGGCCAGTTTACATGGATCTGGTCGCAAACATTATAGTAACTTGACCCTAAGAAACATTTAGGTACCTCATAAGAAGCAAAAGTTCAGATTTGCAGAAGCTTATTTCAGACAAAATAACTTTTCTCATTCCCAAGAGGAGTCCAGGCACCTTTCCACCATCACGACTTCCACATTAGACCCGTACTCAGTTGGAGCCTCTCCATCAGATGATGCTTCAGCTTACCATGCTATAATAGATTCACTGCCCTCCAACCTGCACAGATCCATCTGAATATTTTTCTGCCCAATCCTAGCAACTCAAGCAGTAGCTGCCTGTGGCAGCTCTAGCAGTAGTCAAAAAAGAGAGAGACAAACAAAGCCAAGGAAGCACTAGACAAGGCTTAGTCAGGAACATAATGTGGTCGGGTAAGACAAGGGGCCACCCCCCATGAAACCAGGAGGCGCAAAACGTAGAAAGAAGCCTCAATAAACAAAGACAATCAAAGTAAGCCTCCTACGGCACTAATCTCTCTCGAGTCAGCGACACAAGGTACGTCTCTAAGGAGCACAGACTACTTGGGAGGGAGGGGGGGGGGGGGGTGTCCCAAGGGAAGAACTCTTTCTACTAACCTTTCCCAACCATAAATCATTTCTAAATTATTTCTTCTAAAGGATGCAGGCTCCACCATATTGTCATCTAGTAGTGGAATACAAGGCCTGCAGAACCCCATCCATCCTACACACACATTACCTCAATCTTTGCAAGCTGCGCAATTATCACAATCTCAAGTAGCAGGTGAACATGGCTGATGAGCACTCTGCTACTGACACATCATGGGAGGAAACCTCAGAAGGTAGGGGCACACCAGCCTCAAGTACCCTTATAACTCCACCTTATCTGCCGTTAACGGCCTGCAAGCATCCACTCATACAGGAGGCAATCAGGAGATGTAACCACTGTAGACAAACTCGTCCCATCAAGACCATTCCCACCCTCACAGCCAAGAAACTCACTCCAAGCAAAAACAAGATGCCAGCAAGAAAGAGTAACCGGGCAAATCCATGGATCTAGAAATAAATACACCACCTAAAGCCCCTACCAGGACCTTCTCAACTTGCTCAATCCGCTACCGACACTATCGGGCCACCGGGATCACACCAAGATCTTAAGGGGGATAGAAGGTCGTGAGACCCGGGAGGATGAACTGGAAGTCCTTTCCTATCTGGTCACCCAGGAGTGTGCCAACATGGTGGCATCTTATTCCCTGGACCCCTCGCAAGGACCGTCACATAGATTCCTTCCAACAGACACTGCTGTACTCAGCGAAGAGAAACCAGACACGGCCCCCAGAAGCAGAGCCTCCCCAAATAACATGGTTCCGACTTAAAAGACCAATGTGTGGTCCTCCCTGCTATATACTATGGAATGGACTGTAGAAGCCTTCCAGTACCAGTTGGACAAGATGGACATACAACTGATTCTTCTTAGCACCTTGGCCCTATAAGTCAGGAGGAATCGACGAAAAATTAGGAAATCTTAACTCATTATTTAACTTGGGCCCTGCTGGAGGCAAAATTGATCTGCAGCTGTGGGCCGAATGATGAGAAACTGTCTTCCCTCCCCTCTGCTGTCTTAACTCCTTGATGATCTGAAAAAGGAGACTGTAGAAAGTAAGGAGGTTCCAAACTCAATATCAGCAGACACTAAGCCTGGTGCGAGCCACTGTTAAAACCCCACCACACACAGTAAATACTGGAAGCCCATCCGGGGAAGCTTCCACCACCAGAACAACAGAACCTCAACCTGAAGGCGTTACAACCCAAAATGCCAAACAAAGGCGACAACTTAAGAGGAAAAACTGCAACAAAAGACCAGAGACAAGCCAAACAGCAGCATACCCAATCTTTTGCTGAAAACAATGGAACACGGCTGGAACCCAATCATGTAAAAACTCTCAAATATCAAGTAATCTAGAAGCCTCCAGTCAGAAGGCCGTTCTCATTTACAGAGAGCATAGGGAGGCCACCACGCAGGACACTTCAAACACAGAAGCCAAAAGTTCCACAGCAGAAATACAAGAAGGAGGTCTAACCCTTTCCTCCCTCACCCTCTCCGGGGGCATCAGTTATTCCTCTCAGAACGGTATGCACAGCACCAACCTTGCAGGCCCAGCTTCTAGAGGGAGGCCCAAGTAGATACTTGGTAGCCGTCAGAGAGGCCGCAACTGACGAGAGGGAAAGTACACTCCCAACATCAGCACAGATAAATCACATGAGCCTGGACATAAGGACAGCAGCTAACTATGAACCCTCTCCCGGCCAATTCTTCCTGACATTACAGGGGGGGGGGGAGGGGGTTCAAACGCCTAGAGTGGATGGTACAGAAGGCCCATTTGGCCGGCGGTCAGCGGGCACTGGATCACCATACATCAATTACCACCCCATGTCAACGGTGCAAGCCAACCATGGAGACAGGGCGCTGAATCCGCAATCACCTAGGTGAGACACCTAAGGGGACAGGATCACACAAGGGATAGCCCTACCAGACCGCAACTGGATTCATGCTTCATGCTCCTCAAACCTGAGTTCAAGTTAAAAGGAACTGAAATGTCCTGAATAGAGACAACATTCTGCAGTTACTGTCAACCATTCCAACTTTAAGAGATATAAAAAGAACTGACCTGCTTTCAATAGAATTTATAAGGACTGATGTACACTTGGAAAGAGAAACCTCCAAGGCCACATGGAGATCACCTTTACTGGCCAACAAAGTGCTAGACAAACATGACATATCCAAGTGATGGGGCATAAGCATCTCGCTCTACCATAGTGAAGGATACCCCTTATCACTACTCGCCAACATGGAGAACAAAACCAGTAGTAGCAGGAAAATCACCAGTTCAGTGCTCAAGTGAGCGTGGGGCCTATCCTCTATAGGGGGGGGGGCGGGCAAATAGCGGCGCCCCATAACAGCAATCACCTGGGTACCCTGACATTCAGCGGATCACTAGAACCATTAATGGGCCAGTGGGCAGCCAATGACAAAATCTGCAAAAAGAAGGGCAGCTTTGATAGAGCAAATCAATCCTTCGCCTCTGTTCTCTGAACATTAATGGTCTAAGAAGCAAAGTAGTGGACCCGGATTTTATATCATATATCAAATCCTTTGACATAATTTTGCTGCAGGAATCGTGGATGGCCGAACGACTCCCACTACAGGGCTTTCTATGCTTCCACATGCCAGCAGTCAAGAAATCACAATACAGCCACCTATCAGGCAGGCTGTCAACCTATGTGTCAATAACTAGTATAACCACCATAAAAAATTCCCTCTTCCTCAACTGTCAGCACAATCAAGTTCTCCCTCATTCTTAATGGGAAGAAGGAGGTGGTGTTAATCTTTAACGCCTATATCATCCCAAAACAAAAACTCCAAAGACCCAAGGCATCTTATGGACGTTCTACTGTCATTTATAAGCAAACAAGACACTCCTAAACTCATCCTCTTAGGGGGACTAAATCTGCATGTTTTAGGCTCCTCGAAAGACGAGGAGGTGCTGGCCCAGTCCTTTCTGTGGAACATTTCTGAACAAAACAAAAACCCAAACTACAGAGCAAGCAAAGCAGCCAGGTGCCTACTGGAAGACCTGGAGCATATTAACTTTAAGTATTAAATGGCAGAATCCCTGAAGATTCGCCACCTGCAGCCTTGTATTACTCCGAAAACATAGGCTCAACATTAGACTACACACCGGTCTCCCTTCCATTCTTACACTGCGTGGCCACATTCTGTCTTGAAGTCAAGGAGATAGTGACCATCGGCCGCAGGAGATATCCTTTCTGGCAACTGCACCTGACTTGGCAAACCTACCAGGGGGTTCTCATTCCAGCCCCACAATCCACCTTAAAAAAAATAATCGAATCCTCACTTGCAAACACAGGGGAGGTGCTTCAAGCTGCGAAGACCTTACTACAGAACCAAAACGAGTTTGCAGATAGTCCCATCAGTAAATGGGGAAACCTTCCCCGCCAATTTATCAAGCACTTTTTTGCTGGCGCCCCCATGATATAAGGGAAACCGGATGGGTTCCCAGCGCACTGCGGAATCGACTAAAGGCAGTGAAAAAAAAAAAAAAGACTGGTGAGACACAAACCCAGAGATCTGAATCTCAGATCATCACTGCAACAACAGAGACACACAATCAAAAAGCTCAAATGGGACATCAAAAGATCCAGGGAAGACTATCTTTGGGCAAAACTACTGGTGATACTAAAGCCAAAAATAGCACACAATTCTGTGCCACGGTGAACAAAATAATTCACCCATCTCACGGAGGGATGATATCATACATCCCTGAAGACACCTGGAGAAACTTCCTGTCAACTCATTTCAACCAACAAACTGGGAGGGGGCTGGAACTCGCAATGTTTGGCTCAAGGACAATTCAAGACTTCCAGAAAAACCACACTTCTAAACTCAATGCAAAGCACTAGGAAGTGGATAGACCATACCACATAACAATTAAACATCAAATCTCAAAAGGCAGGAGAGAAGGTGCACCGGGATCTAATGGGATTCCACTAGCCTTCTTTAAGCAGGATTTAGACTTCTAGGCAGAGACTTTAGACTCCCATTTCTGGGAAATTAGACAACTGGGGCAACTCCTGGCCGGCTCTGCCATTTCTACAATTTATAAGAGCGGAGATAAATCTTAACCGACAAATTACACCCTTGTTGCCTTGCTTGATAATGAGGTGAAGTTTGCTGGCACTCTATTAGAAGAATTTCAGGCTTGGGCAGCTGAGCACGAAATCATACTATTCAATCAAACTGGTTTCTCTAAAGCTGCAGATACAACAACCAACATCTTAACTATGTCGTTGCTCATAGACATGGCAAAGTCCTCAAAACAGGTACTCCATCTCTGCTTTATAGACTTCAGAGCAGCATTTGAAAACCTAGATTGAGGAAGATTCTGGTGAAAACAGGCACTCTGGAAATTTCTGCAGGCACTTCTGGACATGCAAATCTGCCTACACACAGACAAAATATGGGTGCAAGTAAAACTGGGCGATGGCACACATCTCTTAAGGAACATCTCTGCCACCAAGTGAATACAATAAATGCTTAACACACCCTCTGGATAAGCCTAACCACTCGCTTGCAAAGACAGCTGTTAGTACTCATCTAATTTAGCCTCTGCTATACCTTTGGTGACTCCCTGGACTCTGTGCATACTATACCTTACTTTGGTATAGTCTATACAGAGACAGCTTCTTGCGTCTGCCTCCTAACAGGTTTGAATGACCTCAGTTGCATGAAAGTTTAGTGGAAGTCAAAAAGATACGGACACAAAGTCCATGAGAGTTCTGCAGCAACAACAAAGAGCTGAGTTTTGTAAACAGCAGAGCACCGTCCACCATGTCTAATCAGAACCAGCCACAGTGACTTCAAGAGGATCAGCAGCAAGATTAACGAATTAGAGATGGGTTTAAGGGTAATGTCTGCTCAAACCGTAGAGGTGTCCGAGGTAGGCACCTGCCAACAAGCAGTGACCTGCCATTCCTGCTGCTCGACTGCACAACACAGAGAGAAGACTGAGTTTATACTTCTCAAATGGGTGTAAATGAACACAGACCAATAGGTGTGTTTCATTATCGCCCTTGGTTACCACACAGAATTTCACAAAGAGACTCATTCTCAGTCTAAGAGCCATGGACCACCTTATTTTGTCAAAGCATTTCAGTGTGGAAGATCATAAGTCTAATCTCAATCTCAAGAATTCCTGCTTCAAAATCCCGATACATCTGGCTCACTGTTAGTATCTCAGGTTTGTAGTAAGTTTAGTTCAATATATGTTCAAAGTACTGTCATTTGAGCTCATGAGAGGCCAAGAGTGTTCACCAAATATATAGCACTATAAGCGGCACACCTCTGGCACAGCTACCTGGAGTACTGGCTAGTAAAGGGGACCTAACAGGGGCAGTGCTTCGCCCACACCCAACTTCATCAGTTAGGCTTTAAAATCAATGCAAATAAGTCCCACATGTGCTTTCCACAAACTCGAGCATTTCTAGGAGCCACACTCAATTAGCAGCTGACAGTCAAGGTAAACTGCAGCCCCTAGATTGGCATTTTACAAGCTGCTACCCCTTTACCAGACAACGCATCCTTTGACAGTGAGAACAATAAATTGTTGGGAATGGTGCTATCTTGTGTAAGCCTAGTCTTGAATGTAAGTAGCCCATGCTTCCTTTATCCTTCTTACAAGAATGCTTATCCTGCCTGTGGTCAAAGGTGACTGAGATTTGGAAGGACCTAGTGTTAATAGATCCTAGCTTCGGTGCAAACTACCAAGGTGGAACAAGAAATGTTTTCTGGGCAAATGCTCCTTGACCCGCAACCGCTAGTAACCATCAATACAGATGCATCCATGCTGTACTCTGGAGCTCACATGGTCAATCTCACAATTTTAGGGTATGTGGTTCCCGTAAAATCTTTCCCTATATACAAATTTATTGGAACTCACGACAGTAGTTAGCACTTTGTGCATTTCTAAAACAAATTCAACATCAGGTTGTATTAATTTAACTAACAACATGACTGTCATGTATTGCATCTCAAAAGAGGACACACTCAGGATAGTTATCACAGTTTGCCCAAATAATTTGGCACTGAGCAGTTAACCACGAAATATTGCTACTCCTAGAACCCTTACCTTCACAGATCTCCTGTACAAGGGTCCGCAGCAAAATAACGAATGGGAGATGAACTCCCAAGTTCAAAATCATTACTTTCAACATTGAGGAATGCCAACAGTTGTGGCAACACAATATTCCAAACTTCATTTCCAGATACCGCTGCCTTCAGTCATGAGAAAATGCTCTATGGCTTAGCTGGTCAAGGATATTGGCTTATCAGCCACCTCGCGGGCAAACGTAGACAACAGCAGCAGGATGTGACTAACTTTGAGACTTGTATCATAAAAATGGAGGCTAAGTTTGAGATGTACTGCTATCCTTCCCACCCTTAGATTTCTCACACAGACGCGGAGTTCTCTGGAAGACGCTCCTTAATAAGGCAAGAACAGCGTGGCTTACCACGCAGAGCCGCATATACCACTGCCGAGATAAGGCAAGCAAAACACTGCACCCGCTTTGCACTAACATTACCTGTTGCATGCCAGTTGCCTAGATATTTCATACAAAAGGTATTAGAAGGACCAGTGACACTGACATTGCTCTGTGCTTCACCTCCTATTAGGCAGACTTGTACTCTCAACCACCGACCGAGGACTCGCTTGCCCTGTAGGTATTTGGAGCAGTTCTCCCTACTCACCCCCTGACAACAGCAGATAGAAATTAACTCTAGGGAGACATTGCAACAGAAGAACTGGCAGTGGCACTGTCTTAAATTTGATCCGATAAGACCCCGGGCCTCAATGCGTACCCGGCAGAGTATTTTTAAAACGCACAAAGTCTTAACTCCTTAACCTACTGCTTGAGGGTTTCATTGTAGCACAGAAGACAGGTGCTCTCCCTCCTGACTTTTGATGGGCCGAAATCAAGGGTTATACCCATGCCTGGCCATCCGCTCAATTGTTTTCCCTCATACAGCCCCATTTCCCTCTTAAATATTGAGGTTAAAATCTGGGTCAAGGCACTTGCAAATTGCTCGATGCGGATGGTATCCTGTCTGGTCCACCTAGGGTAGTCCGGTTTTATGCCTCATCAGGCCACAAGTATACCACGTGTTTGCTTTGGCAGACAGAATTCCTGGGGCATATGCAATCCTCCTAGCTGACTTTCACAAGGACTTTGACTCGGTCCTTTGGGGCTACCTGTTTTGCCTCTTATGTAGGCAACAGTGCCAGTACAGTACCAGTGTTCTTTCCCCCCCAAAAATATGCAATTGCTTCCCCCAACTGGTAATACCTTTAGGATGCTCTATGTCCCTAGTGGATGGTACCCCTGGTACCTAGGGCCTGAGGTACTAAAGAGGGTTCCTGAGGGCTGCAACATGAATTGTGCCACCCAAAGGGACCACTCACCAAACTCATGCAGAGCTGCTATTGCAGACTGTGTATTTTGGTGCAGACAAAACTGAAAACACGACAATGTCACACTGAAATCTCAGCAACTGACCTGGCGCCAACAATGCCGGCTGACTTCGACAGTTGCGCCAAAAGTCGACTTGTGCTGCAGCTGCTGAGTCTCCAAAGTCGACATGTGCTGCAACTGCTGAGTCTCTAAAGCCTGGGAGACCTGCCAGCACTTCACCCTGGAACCCAGACCTCCCTTGATGTATGTAGCAGACCTGCTTCCCTGACCATGCAGGAAACTTAAGACTTCTGTTTGGACTTTATAACTGCAGAAACCATACACCTGAAGACACCACTGCACTGGTCTCTCCAAGCCTGATTTGAAGTGGGCCAATGCTCTCATTGTGGTCCTTCAGGCCTCCAGAGACTAGGTCCATCATGGTTTCGCTCCCAGTGAACTCTCAGATGTCTCCTGCAACCTCTGCAAGCAGGCCCCCTGTAACGTGACTGCTCCCGGAAAGAAAATCCCTGACGCCTAAAGACACCTCTGTCCCTGAGCCCCCCCTGTTAGTTCAGCCTGGCTGGTCCCCCAGTTAAATCCTGCAGCCTATTTTTACAGTAACTGTTCTCCATAGAATAACATTGGGCACCCAACGATGTTTTGCACCGTAGTGCTGCTAGTGGTCTGCTGGTGCTGCCTTGGACCTTGCCCACCCCTCACCCTAAGTCCTGGAGAATGGTCCCGTAAGTCGCTCTACTATACCTGTATGCCGAATTGACTTTTCCTCCCATGGAATAACATTGCAGCCACCAGAAATTCCATTCATTGTGAACTTTGTGAACTAAAAAGAATACATATTTTAAAAACATACATACCTGAACAATTTTCTTCTGATGCCTAAACATATATAAAGATACTTACTATTTTTATAAAATGATGTTGATCTCCATTTTGAGGCGTGTCTCGTTTATTGACCATTGTGAGTATTTCCAGATGTCTTGCACTCCTCTGTCTTAAGCCTAAGGCTACTCGACCACACTACCCCTTAACAGAGCACTTTGGGATTGCCAAAGCAAGCCCCTGTCCACTCAAAAGGGATCCACTGGGCTCTTTACACGATTTATCTCATTTTGATATATCATATAAAGATCCTAATTTCACTGTGTAAACCGCCACCGCCCGCTGTCCTTTCCTTGCTGGGGGCAGAGAAACGCAGAGACCGGGTGACTGGGAGGAAGCGAACCACAACTCCCAGCACCACTTGCGACCCCGCGAGCCCCATCAACGAAGCCTGGTGCCTGCACTTGAAGCGCCAGGAGGCGCCTATTTAAACCCATCGGTGCTCCTGCAGCTTGGGAGCCTAATTTCACCGTTTAAACTGCCACCGCCCGCTGTTCTTAATGCTGGGGGCAGAGAAACGTCGAGACCGGGTGACTGGGAGGAAGCGAACCACAACTCCCAGCACCCCTTGCGGCCCAGCGTGCCCCGTCAACGCCGCCTGCTGCCTGCACCTGAAGCGCCAGGAGGCTCCTACTTAAACCCATCGGTGCTCCTGCAGCGCGGGACGGGCGCAGGTGCGCCCAGGCCATGGGCAGGCCCGTCCGTGCCCATCAGACTGAAGGAGGCCGGGCTGCCCCCCCCCCCCCCCCACTCTGACACCCCTTATTATTCCTGATTTCTACGCGCGTGAGTCACACAAGATTTATTTTTGTGGATATTATTCATCATGAGTAAACTTACTGTTATGCCAAGTTCCCGCCCTACCACCTTCATAGACAGTATGCTGGAGAGAGCCGTTAATATCGTTAGCACTGAACTCTAGCTAACTGAGAGACGCTTGTCCATTGGATTAGTAATTCCTCAGTTCACTCTTCTAACTGAGGTTGGTGATCGTCCCAGCCCCCCTTTGATGTCAAACTCCTCAATTGAACACAACATGCATTCGCCAGCCCTGGGAAGTGAGCAGGGTGCAGAGGGTAATAAGGAAGCTGGGGTCTTAAGGGTGGTTGAGGACTCTCCTTCGTCGATTTGCAACAAGGACACTGGCGCAATCGTGAACGTTTCCCCGAATCCAGAAATTGCCGGGGCAAAAAGAAAAAGGAAATCCACTGAGCCTGTTTGCTCAAAAAGGAAACAACCCCCACATTCAAAACCACAATGTACCGCCTTAAGTACATAGATCCAAGGACCAGCGATCCCAGTTGATACAGCAACTGTTAGTGTCTCCGCTGACCCCACGCCCTCTGAGACATTAAACTATTCTATTCACACTCAAACTGAGGCTATACCTGCACCTTTTACTAATTTTAAACTTGGGGACACTGCAATCGATATTATCATAGATGCTATGTATGAGCATGTTAAGGAGCTCGTAGATCAGCACTTCGCTACACTTTGGAACCGCATGGATCGCTTAGAATCATTAACTAATAAGCAAAGCTCCCACAACAATGTACCCAAGACGCTAACCCAACAGGGAGGGACCCATAAATCGCAGCCCCCGAATGTAATTATTCCCAGTATGCAACAGCAAACTTTAACCGTAGCGCAGCCTCCTTTAACTGATTCCTGCAACACCTGTTGTGAAGTCAAAAAACGTATCTTCCCCACATTTTCTATCAACCAGGAAAATGTTCCAAAGCCAGGCGACCCCAACAGATAACATCCACCTAGTCAATCAGTCGACCATGCTTCCATCACAGCCCCCGCAACTAACGCCCGTTTAGCATGCAACCCCCAGTGTATGACCCCTGCTAATGGGAATAATGGGAGAGGGCCTCTTGAGGCAAGTAAAGATGTTTTAAGTTCACCACCGGCGGCCTGTCCTTATGTCCTTGTTCTAGCAGGGCCCCCCCCCCCCCCCCATAGGGATAAACCAGCCTGAGTCTTGAGTCCAATTACGGAACAAGAGCACTGACTGGCTGGCTAAACACAAAGGGTTCAGGGTGTCTAACATCAATGGCATCATAATGATGCGCAGGGTTGGCTTGGTTGGACCCTCGGATAAGAAAATAGAGGGAGACTGTGTCGTTATCAATTTCCGCCGACCGGCACTTGTAAGATCTATATTGATGTAAAAAGAGCATAACCGCTCTTCACCCACTCATATTTGGTCATTGCCTCTCGGCTTTTTTTTACAAACCAAACTTTGGGCAAAATACACCTGCTATTTCTCCATACTTGATACATAATAGGTTTTCTGCCCTTTCTGGTTTAGACAGTTTAGACTGACTGTTGCCTATGTTAACACCAATTAAATCTGCTCCCTCTATACCTATGCCGGTTCACCTGGAAAATGACCCCGGAGCCACATGACCCAAACCTGCAGGTGCTAAGCTGGAATATTGCCGGCCTGGCCTCTAAAGTAAGCATTGAGGATTGGGTTAAGATGGTAAATAAATTTAATATTTTAATTTTCCAGGAGACTCTGGCAACAAGGGAGTTATATCTAGAAGGGTTTGAATGCTTTAACGTCACTGCACCCATCCCCAAACATGGGCGACCCTCTGGCGGCCTTTCCATTTGGGTCAACATTTCTTCGGGTGGTAGCGTCAAAACCATTACCACTAATAGTGCCAACTTTCAAGCCCTGATATACACACGTGGGGTCCCCATTTGTTTTTATCAATTTTTTATAATACTGACTTTTTAACTGTACCTAATGCGCATTTTGCTAATCTTTTTAATTTTGTCTCGGACATACAAAGTTCAACGGAGATTTACAATTTAGCTGGAATTTGCTTGGGTGGCTACTTCATTGTTAAGATTGCCGAGGCAAACAATTTGGTTGCCGTCCACCAACCCCAGGCACACATGTGTAAAAGGGGGACTGAACTATTAGACTACTTGATAAATCACAACTTATTTATTGTGATGGACATCGCGGCCGTAAATCAAAATGACAGTCACCCAATACCCACCTATAGAGGCCGCGGCTACGCATCAATAATAGATTGTTTTTATATCGGCTTCATTAGAAGGTTTTTTTAGCTAAAGCTGAGGTTAAACCTACCGTGTATGGGGACCATAATCCATCCTCTGTTACACTTGGGGTCGCACTTAGACCAGACTTTACTGAAGAACCAGGGGCCTGCAATTTAGCATCCTCAACAGATAACTTAAGAGTTATTTGGAAAGGTATTGACAACACTAAAGTGTTCTTAAACATGTTAATAGCCCATCGACTATTTGTCTATACTTGTCTGTCGCCCACTGATCCTAATCCTGAGGTAGTTATCACCTTTACCCACTTATGTGCAGGCATTAAACAAATGATCTCAAGAGCAGCATCTAATAACAACCATAACCCTAAGTGGTTTAACAGCGCTTGCTCACGGGCAAATAGAGAACTCTGCGTCGCCCTTATAGCGGCTCCAAGGGATGCAAACCTCGTTAGATTACTGAGGTATCAATATAAAAAAGTGGCTAAGCAGAGGAAAGATGAGATCCTGAAAGAACAATGGGATAACTTGGCTTGTGCTGCTAGACTTAATAACACAAATGGTTTCTGGGCAGAGAACCATGGACCTCACACTCACTCCTCTAAGATGCAATATAACTAGCGAAGCTTGGGAAGCCCATTTCTCCAAAATATATACGGCTCCGCCTCAGAGTGAGGATCTCAGACATCTATGCTGCTACACGAATTCAGATATCTCTATCTGAAGATGAGGATGCTATACACCAAGGTTTAGGTAAAAAGGCCCCTGGCCCCCCATCGATCTTGTTAAGCATAAACCTGAGTTCTGGGCACCTCTTCTTTTACTTAACGTTTTTAACAATTTAACAAACACCCACATTTCTAGTACTTGGTCGACCAGCATTATTGTTCTGATTTTTAAAAAGGAGGATAGATCCAACCCTAGCTGCTACAGACCGATCTCCCTGATTGATAACACACTTAAAATACTCGGGAGGGTGCTATTTAACACAATCAGGTCTTGGGCTGAGGAGGAAAGTATTTTAAATAATTGTCAGCTAGGGTTTAGGAGTAATTTGGGAACCGTGGAACAATGCCTCAACCTTAATTTGATCATTGGCAAATATACAGTAGCCCGGCACTCTCCCATTTACTTAGCCTTTATGGACCTTACCTCAGCCTTTGATTTTGTTAATAGATCGCGTCTATGGTTATGCCTTTTAAAATATGGTTTGGATGAGGTTTTAGTGCATTTTTTAGCTTATTTACACAGGGACCTGAGGGCAAGGGTGAGGATTAGCAGGGACGGGGCGGTTTCAGGGGACATAGCTATTGGCAGAGGGGTCAGTCAGGGGTGCGTACTGGCCCCACTCCTATTTATTTTATACATCAATGAGTTACATAATGTGTTGTCAAACCTGACCACAGATGTCCCGATGATTAATGATAACAAATTGCCTGTCCTACTATATGCGGATGATGCGGTCTTAATGGGCCACACCCCAAATGCACTGCGCACTTAAGTCAATGGCTTTGTTGATTTTATGGACGGCTTGGACCTTGTACAAATTTTAAGAAATAGTTTTTGATGAGTTGTGGCCCCAAAAAATACTCTGTTAATTCTTAAAATTAACTCTGTTAATGTAATTGCCTCAGGTTCTGAAAATCTGCTTCGCACTCGCACTTTTCCATACCTGGGCCTAGTGTTTTCAGATAATGGTACTTGGGCAGCTCACCTGGCGCATAGCCGGAGTATATTTTTAAAGGCTGTCAACTCGATCTTGAGCCTCCCCCAACCTAGAAGAACAGAGGTAGTGCTACCTCTATTGAAAATATATCCACTGCAACATACGGGGCAAAAGTCTGGGGCCATACAAATTGTAACAGCATTCAGGTAGAAGAAAACAGATTCTGTTGGAGAATCTTAGGGGTACCGATTTCGTCCTCATCCTTTGTCACAAGGAGTTAAAGGTGTCTTATGTCGAAAACTATATCCGGTCCCGCCTTGTTATATTTTGGTTAAAAGCTTGGCAAAATCCAGCAGCCAAGTTAACTAGAGAAATTATAGCTGACTGCCTTAAATGTGATAGGGGCGGAGATATACCGTGGTTGGCTGCTGTTAGGGCCAGCCTGTCTAGTGTAAATCTCGACCGTATCTTTTTAAACCCAAGCCATATGGAGGGTATTAATATATGAACACTATGGTGGTATAAGATATGAACAAGAACTTTCGAAATCATCAGTCGCTCGGTATATATCCATGGTGGACGCTGATAGTCCCCTTTCACATTTACCAGCTAGCTATCTCCTAAAAATCATCAACAACTGGGACCGAAGCTTGCTCTTTCACCTCAGGGCTGGTACCTTAAAATATCTACTGTGTTTCCCTGTAGGCTTTAACATCAATCTTGAGCAAATGCCCTGTCCCTGCGGCAATCGTGGCAATCAATCTATGCTATATTTTCTATTTTTCTGTAACTTTTACCAAAAATATAGCAAACATCTGTTGATTCCATTTTTTAAGGACCTGGCCATTACTGACTTTAGGGTAGCCTATAGGGCCACCCTTAAGGTCAATGAGGAAAATGTAATCCTCCGCGTTAGCACTTTTAAAAAATGGCCATCCGCTCACGCGCTTCCATGAATACCTCATAAGTAGAACCTGAATATGGAATTTGATTGATGCCCTGAAAAATGTCGTTATTTATTTTATGATCTTAACTTTATAGTCTAATTTTCAATATACCGGGCTGTTTACACTGGATAGTGTCCTGAAAATATTCTGCTGCTATTTTGTCATACCTTTTGCACTTTATTACATTAAGCTGCTATATTTTATTAAATACTTTATCGGTCTTGACCTAACCATAAGTTTATGATAAATTTGTTGCGATGTTTTGCACAATGTATAGGTCATTGTGTATTCATGGTTTTAAGCTATGTGTTTATTGTCTTATTTTTGTAATGTTTTAAAATGCACATTTCTTGCTGGTATTTGTTGCTCTGTGCTTTTATGGATATTTTATATACGAATAAAGATAATTGAATATTGAAACAGCTGGGCATAAGGGACATTTCTACCTAGTGCCCTCTTCGCCTGTACTGTTCTAGACGTCTGGTCATTTCATTTTGTTCTAAGCAACTGGTTTGTGATAGTTAGCCATAACCTTTTTGAGAAACCGGGGCCCAAGACAAATCCCCCTCGGTCTTAACCTCAGTAGCAACTAGTCCACTAGGTCAAGGGCCTTCTCTGAATCCAATAACCTGAGATTCGCCGGGATATTTTATTTTTCCCTTGCCTTCTGGGATAGATACCACTCTGCAGATGTTATGGTGCTCCCTATCTTTCCCAAAACCAGATTGGTCTGTATGCATCAGTCCTAGAATTAAATGCTTAAGCATTGTGGTCCGGATCATTGACTATATTTTTGCATCAAGTAGGAGAAAGACGTTGAACCGATTTGCTTCAGCTGAATGATGGAATTTCCGATTATCACCTAAGAATCTTGTGATACATTTTTGAACAAGACCTGTGAACATGCTAAAAAAAGATATGGTTCAAATCTTGACTTACTTGTTGCTGCCGTATATCTCTGACCGAAGGAACCTAGGGCATTCTTGAGGTTTAAAAACAAGGTTTTTTAGGAGGTTTTTGGAGTCTATTACCCATTCCTGATGTGTCTCGTTTCGCATTCCATACGAAGTTTAAGTCTATGAAAGAATAATGATCCCCTCTGCAAAAATCAGAGGGTGTAGAAATAAGTTTAGTAGGAGAGTAGACCATTGATAAAGAACCTCACAGCATCACTTTAATTATCGAAAATCTGCTATCTTTGTCTCGCTTAATATTTATGATCAAGAATCGGTAATTGGCATATATGAGATAGCTACCCCATTATGTCTTGCAACCGCTGAAGAGTAGCGTGCTACAGGGTAGAGCTGCATTTTCGCCCTTGTTCGATCTCTCTGGGTTACATGCTTCTCCTGAAAACTGGGTTGTCATTAAGAAGGGGACTTCTATATAGTAGATCATTTATTTGGAGAATTAAAGACTTTTACATTCAGAGAAACCTATTTGAGCATTGTAACACATACTGACCCAGCCCAATTACTAATATGAAACAAGGCTGGCATATTACCGACAGGAGACTGGTACAGACAAGGGGTACTCATTACCGTGTTGGAGATTGTAGAGGAATTGGGATTACCAGCTCGCAGTTTCTTGCATATAACAATATAGCAGGTGTTTTGCGGAAGCTTGGGGGAAGGGGTAGAATTGAACCTCTAACACATGAACTATTACAATTACTTTTTACCATGAGAAGTGAAGGGAGGTTGGACTTGTGGTTTTATAAATCACTAATCCACATGACCAAACCCACCATGCAGACAATCGGACAAAAATGGGAGCTAACATTGACAAAGGCAAACTGACCAGGAATGGAAAAATTATTTTGGAATACTCGGTCTCCAGGAATGTAAGACTAAAGTACATCCAAATTAATTATTTACACATTACTTACCTAACCGACTGAATCTAATGCTGGGAGTGTAGACACAGAAATGCCCAAGATGCAGACTCCTGAATGCAGATTTATTTTCCTATGGTGTGGAGCTGTGAGACAATAATCCCATTTATGAAGAGTGACAGATATCCCCAAGAGGGCATTAAACGTAGATGTCCTATGTCTACCAGAGGTTTGTCTTTTAGGATTATTTCCCAAACTTAAGGTGTGAAAGCCAGTAACTGGTTACAGAACTGACTCTAATACTAACTAAAAGACTCCGTACCTTGCATTGGAAGGCAGGAGAGGAACCATTGCTAGACCAATGGAAAAAAATGATATGCGCATAGGCTAAGGGGGAGAGTATAATGCTAAGGGACAAGGAGCACAAAGGGATGTGCAAATATCCAGTAGGTCATTCTTTCCAAAATATGGCCCAATACCCTAATTTGGGCTTTATGAAGAATAGACCTACAATAAAGCTATACTCAGCCTATCCACTAAAGTGGGAGAAGCAATCTCCTACTCAGTCATCTATGACCTACGTCAGGCTCCGCTTATTTGAGATTGAAGAGTGGAGACAACCAGATGTAGTATATGTGGTACACAACTGAAGTATTGCTAACATTGGTAATCTTGCAAAGGACGAGGGTCAATGATTCAAAGTGGGTCACACCTGTCCAGAATATGAGGACAGACTGGTCTTTTCCTTGCCTCGCACCACCTTCTTTTTTTTGGGGGGGAAACATATTTTATTTGACAAAATAACACATATAACGCAGACCTCTGAATCCCAGAGACAGCTGCTCCATGCCTCACACCTTCTTTAACCCCCAGATTTATGCCAAGGCCTCATCTCATGACTCTGGTTCGCACCATTAGGTCATTAGATAAACACATTGGCAGATAGCGTCTCTGTTAACTTAATGTTGAACAAGGCAGCTGTTCTGCTTGTGTAGTGGAAGCATACATGGAAGACATTACACCAATCATGGACCACTTCAACTTCCAACTCCAAACACTGGAGGACAACCATCAGACACACCCTCGCCTACAGACACCCAGGACCACGTCCAAGGTTCTGCAACATCATTCCCGAATTCCTTACCTCGCTTGCCATTGACTCAAAGTTCTACATCTTCCTCTGTGACCTCCACTTCCACCTCGACGACCCCAAAGATACTAACACCACCAACCTCCATTTAAGCATGAGCAACCTCTGCCTCACCCAACTGGTCACCAATACCACACACAGCGCAGGACACAAGCTTAACCCAATCTTCACTTAGAGACAAGTGCAATCATTTTACCGAACTCACCTGGACCGACCACACCATCGTCCACTTCAGCATCGCAGGATCCCCACGTACCACCACCACCAAGCCTCCCAGCTCCTCCCATCGCAGCTGAAACAAAGTAAGAGTTCTAATAGACAGATGCCCTCCACATCATTTACCCAGACTCAGAAACCAGCCTTGAACAGGCCACTAGAACTTCACCATCTTGATCACCAACTGCACCAACCGAGTCGCCTGTATCAAACCTGCAAAGACCAGTAGATCCACTAAACATGCCAGCTGGTGCACACACAACTCAGGACTATGAAATGCAAATGCAAACGACTAGAAGGACGATTGGGCACTAGCAAAGATCTCACACAACAAGCCGCCTTCAAGTCAGCCCTCAAGAAATACCATCAACACATGAAAGAAACTAAAATATGCGCCTTGGCAGTCTGCATCGAAGCCAGCTCCAACAACAGCAAAGAACTCTTCTGCATCATCAGAGTTCTGCCCGTCAGCCACCGAGAACACGATCTCCCCTTCCCAGTTACTCTGCAACACACTGTCAGACTACTTCCACAACAAGATATCCACCATCTACAGAAACATCGAACCCCAGCCCACCCAGCTCTACAGCCTCCTCACGCCTACTGACACCACCCACAACCAGCTGATCACCGCATGGAAACAGCTCACCACACAGAGCACCTCAGCCATCACAAACTCCCCCTCTCTGGAGCACCCATGAACCCCTGCCCCACCACTTCTTGAACCTTGGGAGCAAGGAAAGTAGCTGCTAACTCACCTCCAGCTCAACTCGTCCATCACCACAGCCATCTTTCCCACGCAATGGAAACACACAGAGGTTACACCACTCCTGAAGAAACCCTCCACCGACCCCATTGATCGCAAAAATGATTGCTTTATCTCTCTGCTCCCCTTCCCCGCTAAAGTCCTCGAGAAGGCCATCAACCACCAACTCTGGAAAGAAACAGTGTGCTGGACACTTCCCAGACCAGCTTCCACGCTAACCAAAGCACTGAGACTGCCCCGATTGCTGCCACTAACGACATCTGGACCCTTTTGGATCGCTGAGCGACAGCAGCCCTGATCATCCTCGACCTCTTAGCACCATTCTACACCATATGCACCACACCCTCTTGAAAAGACCCACATCAGGATCCAGGGAGACTCCCTCAAATAGATTGCATCCTTCCTCATAGGACTAACCCAGAAAATGTGCCTACCGCCTTCACCTCGGAAGCCAAGATCATCATCTGCTATGTCCATCAAGGTTCATCCCTTAGCCCCACCCTGTTCAACGCGTACATCTCACCCCTGGCCAACATCTTCAAAACCCATGCCTTCAACATGATATCCTATACAGACGACATCCAGCTCATCATCTCACTCTCAGAAGACCCCTCCACCGCTAGGACCAACTTCCACAACTGCATGACAAGCATCACCGACTAGATGAAGACTAACTGCCTGAACATAGACAAGTCCGAAATTATGATTTTTGGGAACAACACCTAGTGGCCTTCTGAACGCTGACCCAAACCGCCAGAGCACGCCCGCAATCTGTTCCGGAATAGACTTGTAAATCATTCTACTTCAGAGCAAGCCTATGGTTTAAGGCGACAGTGGCCAATATTACTATACAGCTGTATGCGGTTCATATAGCTGGAACCTTTTACCCAGACAGGCTACCATTCGATGGGAGCTTGGATTCGTCTGAGCAGCACACGTGCGGTGGCCGGCTCTCCGTAGATAATTGGAAATGGAACCAGTGATTACTTTTCTCGGATGGGCTACCGATGCAGTAATACTTAGTCTTTCTTTTGTCCTGATGAAGCCGAAACTCTACGGGCGAAATGTATCGACAGTTCTACTGGAGGAGTCTGTTTTAACCGAACATAAGAAGATTAAGGACTTTTTGGGCACACACTTCAAAATAAGAGAGAATTTATTTTCTCATAGTTGTGCTACTTAGACTATCTCCATTGGTGGACTGTGTGAGAACATCACAACACAGCCACCTTTGATTAACTAATAGGAAGACTGAGAGTAGTGAAACAATAATTCTGTGCTATATGTATGTTTAAAGTTTCATTGTATGTATGTAATTGTGTGGTCTTTTATGTGTGTAATTGTTGTATTTGACTCCAAGCAGAATCTATACATTACCTTATGTGGAAGTAGTTGAATGTAACACCGATTGTTATATGCTTAATAAATATGCTGTAATTATGTTAAAGCACCAATGATTAATTAGGTTAATCTATGTGGAAATGTATTTATTTGAATCTGTCCCCGCATTACTAACTTTTTCTGTTTGAGTTGTACTTAGCCCAAGCGTGTTAAATTGGGCTTACCCCTTATATGTACTGCACGCCCGCAACCTTGGTGTCATCCTGGACAGCAAACTTAACATGAAATGCCAGATCAATGCACGTTCCCCGCCTGCTTTTCCACCCTTTGCATGCTTTGAAAGATCTTCAGATGACTCCCCGTCAACACCAGGAAAGCTGTCACTCAATCACTAGTCAGATGATACAGAACTGTGCTGTCAGACTCATCCTTCGTGTCGAATGTTTAAGAAATAAATGACATTCCTAAAAATTATTCCCAAATACAGTATGCAGTCACTGGTACTAGAGCTGGATCGCGGTCCACGGAATGACTACGGCAGGGTTTCCTGACAGCCCTTCTAAGAGAGGCAAGGAGTTTGGTAGTACAGGGAATACAACTTTCAGGGAATTGTGGCAAGTAGAAGGAAGCTACAGTCTGGCTGGCCTGTAGGTTGAGTCCTTGCTCTCATGCCCCACCACCAAAGGTACCTCCACCCCCTTTCATCAGAATTCTCTTCTCTCCCATGACCAGGAACTGGGAAACTTAACCCATGGCTTGTCCGCATTAAGACCATATTTTCATATGTGTAAAACACTCTACAAGACCATGGCATCCATTCCAGTTCTTCCTCTGCACCAAGATAACAAGTACATAGTCCCTGATTCTGCTCCCACTTGCCTATGCTTGGTGGTTAAGCTAGGCACAATGATGGTAGTGCTTGCTCTTGTGCATCTGTTCAAACCTTTGTCCTTTCAGTCACTCTGGTGAAGAATGACATCGTAAGAAAATCTCATGGTCTGTGTTCCTTACCATCCATGCAGTCAACCCAGCATTGTGCCACATGAGATATGATTGGGAGAAATGGGG
Source organism: Triturus cristatus (assembly GCF_964204655.1). Taxonomy (NCBI): domain Eukaryota; kingdom Metazoa; phylum Chordata; class Amphibia; order Caudata; family Salamandridae; genus Triturus; species Triturus cristatus. The sequence continues at coordinate 274,846,706 of NC_140593.1, read as the reverse complement.
CAAACGTTTTCTTTTCCATCCAGGCGAGAAGCAAGGAATGTATCGCTCAATGTGGTGGACCAACGTGACACAGGTCATGGGCAGGTCCTCATCATCCGATGTGGGTGAAGTGCACTTGCTTCCATCCAGAAATATTTTGCTTTCTTCTGTGGTAAAGAGTTTTTTAGGAAAGGGGCACTTTAGGCTTTGTAGTGATTCAAAGGAGATACCAATACAGCCCAGGCAGTGCTGGTCAGGCATCCTGTCTTACTTGGTTTTCTCTTCAGAAAACATCTGAAACAATGGTTGTACAGTAATGGAATGCTTTTGTGGTTTTAGCAGTGTCCTTCCCATCTTGTCCAATTATTGGTCTTCTCTTCATGCTGTATTCTTGTTGAAGCACCCTTAAGAATCTCAGGAATGGTGGTTCTGGAGTGCAGTGTCACTGTTGGGCAGGAAGGTAATGGTAAACTAAAAAGGTGGCCCACAAATATGCTCTACATTTTAAGATCAATTCAAAGACCTGTTGGATGGTTGATTTTTACCGGAATGTTTTCACCTTGATGCGAGGGACTATTCAAATGGTATATGAATCTTTAAAAGGTACCAGTGCTGAAGAACCACTGTTACAGACAATGATCTTGTTCCTTTCCCATCAAGTTTTCCTCATTAAATTCTCAAACAGTTTATGTGCCTTATTGATTGAGCCCTCAGAGTGGAAGCAGTATTTTGATTTTCACCCATCTTCGATAGCTTAACCATATAAAGTGTGGACCCATCTGCCATTGTGATGCATGCTGGGATTGTGCTGATCCATTGCTTTTTGAAAAGGGTAGTGAAATGTGTATTTTTCCAGAAATACCAAAGGTTTAAGCATCATTGCCACTGTGTATTTTTCAACCTTTTTTTGATTGTTCTAGTATTTTTTAATAATGATTTTTGTTTTTTATTTTATTAAAAGATAAAATAGAAATATAGAGCTGCATCTACCCAGACATGATTTATAGTTGAAGCAAGATTTTTTTTCCCCCCATTCTTTTTTGGAAAAAGTGCTCCGGGATCATGCACTGTTATGTCCTGTAGAGCCCATGGCTACCCCAACAGGGTTTTCCAGCACTAAGTAAGCAGCAGATGGCGACCAGCAAAATTAGAATAGCCAAATTTGCAGTGCCTTTCAAACCTCTAACAAAGAGGTGCACACACATAGCTTCAGGAGAAGGGTGTTCAATAAAGTGGGGCCTAAGAAGGCAAAAGACCTCCCGCCTTGCCGTGAGAATTTAAAACGTGATCACTACAAGATGTAGGCTATTTGAATGAAGAGCGCACTCTGGAACGTATGGATGAACCACAGAACTTAAATAGGAAGGACCACAGCCCTGCAAAGCCTTGTGCATGTAGCACAATACTTAAAACTCTTGGTAATGGGAAGCCAATGGAGTGTGTGTGTATATGAATAGAGAGAGACCGATTTAGGAATATGACAAAGAAGGCCCGCTGCCACATTTTCATAAACTGAAACTTATTTACTGCCTTTTTATTGGTATCTAAACAGAGAACATTTCCATGGTCCAGTCTGGAGATCTTCAAAGACTGCACAATAGTTCTTTGAGTAGAGGAAGACAGAAGCCAGATAGATAATTTTACTCACACATTTAAGTAAACCAAAGCAGCAGACTGCCATCTTATTCATTTGGTGCTCCATAGAGAACTTGGAGTCCAACCAGACGACCAGATGTTTAACCACAGTGCCAAGGAGGCAAAGAGACAGACCCCAATTCATGCTGCCACCATTGTGGACACCACAGTTGAGGCTGATTGCCACCACTAGGACCTCACTCTTATTTTCATTCAATTTAAGAAGATTGTTCCTCATCCATCCAGCGACCTCAACGAGACTGACATTAGGTGGACATGTGCCTTTCTATGCACAAAGTGAAACAATATTCTGTGTATCATCAGCATGTGAGAACAGAGTTAAGCCATGAGTCTTTACAATGTCGGCCAAAGGCTGAACATAGATATTAAATAGTGTGGGGCCAAGCGTCACCCTGCACTGCAATTGTAAAATAGGAGATTCAGGATGGTTAGGGATCGCTTGAAATGATCGATCCTGCTGAAAAGAGCAGTATCACCGAAATCTTCCAATATTTGCGAGTTTACAGAAGGTATCCTTGATAACTGTTTTCAAATGTAAGTACCTCTTTCTTTTCAAACTTTAAAAGCTCTTTCATTCATTTGTACTAAAATGTGTGTGCCATCCAGAAGTGAGCAGTATTTGAAACAAATGTGATAATTTGTGAATCACAAATCAATTAACTATTGGTAAATTTATTTCAGGGCATGTATTATCAGATTGGAGATGTTGTCTCTGTGACTGATGAACAGGATGGAAAAGCATATTATGCCCAGATAAGGGGTTTTATTCAGGATCAGTATTGTGAGAAGAGTGCAGCACTAACCTGGCTCATTCCTACTTTAGCCAGCCCAAAAGACCAGTTTGACCCTGCATCCTACATCATAGGTAACGTGTATATTTCTAACTGTACAGAAGCATAGTTTATTCTGTACCTCATCTGTCTATATAATCTCTAGTAAATAGTGGTTTAAGAATATGCAGAATGGGAAATAGTTTTGTGGAAAGCTAGGGTGTGTTGAAATGCATAGCTCAGTTCAAATGTTTCGGGTATATCAATCAGTCATTCTGGAGGGCTTAATGTATGAGTTCATTTTATGTGCAATACTGTTGCAGTTCGGCTTAATATACGATCTTCATGAAGTGTCCAAGTTAGATCGATGTGTGTGTATATGTATATTCACTGAAAAAACCATAGGTTTCAGTCACGTTATAGTTAGAAATTAGCATTTAAAAAACCTAAGAAATTCACTGAGAAACCGTAGGTTTCATTGACGTTATAGTTAGTTGGACATTTCACTCGTACAAAACCAGAGAAATTCCGCCGTTATAGGTAGTTCAGCTAACTATAACTCGCGCCCCCGCAGTGCACTGCTGATGACATCACATATTACATCATTCATGACATGGTCAGTGATATCACTGATGACATCATCCAGTGACTGTGTTTCTATAAAGTTTAAATATGTTTTATATATATGCCAATGTGTATTGAAAAATGAGTGGGTGTATAAGTGTCTGGATGGATGATTTCGTAGGTGTGTGACTGAGTGTATAAGTGAGTGATTAAATGTGTCTTACTAAATGCATGGGTTAGTGACTAAACTGTGTGAATGTCTGCATCAGTCTGGCTGTTGTTGTGTAAGCTGCTGCATGGGTTGGCCAGTAGCTACATGAGTGTCTATATGGGTTATTGATTTGGTTGCCTGAGTATTTGTATGGATGCCTGTGTGCGGGTGGGTGGGAGGTGTGTGACTGTGCATAGATGTGAGTGGTTGATGCACTAGGTGTATGGGTTCAAGAGTGCATATGGAAACAGCTGTGTGGGTGAGTGGGTGTATGGGTGTATTGGTAAGTGAATGGATGTCTCAGTGGTACATGTCCAAGTAACTACATATGTAAAAGGCAGTGTATGTAAGAGTTGGAGTATATAAATGACTATACGTGAGAGTCGGTGATTGTGAGAGTGGCTGTATGGATGAGTGTGTACTTGTAACAGTGATTATATAAGGGAGTAAGTATGCGTTACTATCAGTATGAATAAGTGAGGTAGTGTGTGTATAACTGTATAGGTGAGTAAATGGGAGTGTGATTGTTTCTTTGCATGACTGACTAGGTGTGTGAGTAAGTCCATGGATGAATGGCGGTGTGTGAGTATCTGTATAGGTGTATGAGTGCATATGATAACGTTGTTTTGATGAGTGACTGCATGTATGAGTGATTGTATGGGTGAATGAGTGGATGTGTGTGTTGACCTAGGAATCGATGAGCGCGTATGTAGTAACTGGTATTGGTGTGTCGATGGTTTCGAAAATGGTAGTCTGTATTTTACAGTGGGTGTATCAAAGGTTATATTAGACTGTGAGGAGGTGCATCAGATTTTCACGTGGGTGATGTCATCAGTGATGTCACTGACCATGTCATGAATGATGTAATATGTGACGTCATCAGCAGTGTATTGCTGGGGCGCGAGTTATAGTTAGCTGAACTAACTATAACGGCGGAATTTCTCTGGTTTTGTACGAGTGAAATGTGCAACTAACTATAATGTCAATGTAACCTATGGTTTTTTTCAGTGAATGTAAATGGTTTTTTTAAACGAAAATGTCTAATTACAATGTGCCTCAATCCTATGCTTTTTTCAGTGAATTTCTATGGTTTTATAAATGCTAATTTCTATCTATAAAATCCCTATTAAGTACCCTTGAATCCTGAAGGTCCCTGCTGGCCGAGTAGCCCACCAGGTACCTCCAGTAAGTGCCACAGAGTTGCGTTGCAGAGACGTGTTCCTAGGCCACGCACCTTTTTACACCATGCTGCAAACGCGGCTACTGGCGCACTGCTCCTCGGACGCTGATGTCCACTTGTGTCCTAAGGTCCTCAGGACACAAGAGGATCTCATCCCCGCACCAGCAGTGCACCAGGAGCCGCGTTTGCAGAAAGGTGTAAAAAGGGGCGTGGTGTCAGACCACCTCTCTGCAACACAGCCGTGTGGCGCTTACTGGAGGTACCTGGTGGGCTAGTTGGCCCCCAGGGACCCTCAGGATTCAAGGGGACTTAATCCCCCAACTAACACGCCACAGGGCATGTTTGCACACTTGTCACATCAGGCCCCACCCACTGCCTTCACCACTGTGCAATCGCGCCCCGTGGCACGTTTTAAGTTGGGGGATTAAGTCCCCTTGATTCCTGGTGGCCAACTAGCCCACCAGGTTCCTCCAGTAAGCGACACAGGGCTGCATTGCAGAGAGGTGGTCTGAGACCACGCCCCTTTTTACACCTCTCTGCTGGGAGGGGGCGGGGCGTCTGGCGCGATGCCGGTTTCTTATTACAATTTATTTTTAGGAGGGTTGTGTGGCCCCCCCCTTCCTTTCCTATTTTGTGAGCTCTGGGGACCCCATCCCCCAGGGCCTGACCCCTATTTTTATTTTTTTTTCAACGGAAGGGGGCCCCCCTCCTGAGGCCATTTTCAGCCCCGGGGACCCATCCGCCTGGGCATTGCCAGTATTTATATTTTGGGGAGGGGGTCCGCGTGACCACCCCCCACCTCAGGCCTCGGGGACCCCATCCACCGGGCCGGCCTTTTTTTTTTCTTCTTTTTTTTTTTAATGGGATGGGGGCCGTGTGGCCCCCCTCCCGGGCCACCTCTGGCCCCGGGGACCCCATCACTCTGGGCAGGCCCTCTGCGTTGGGGACTCTAGGGGGAGCCCCAACTCCCCCACGGTTCCGCCGGCTCCCCTCCTCCTGCGGGAGCGGGCATTGCTTTTCCACACGGGGAGCTACTAACCTGGAGCTCCCCGTGTGGAAAAGCAATCTGCTTTGGATTTTGGAAGCGAGAGCAGGAAACCTGCTCTCGCTTCCAAAATCTAAAGCAGAGTTTGCTATGACAGAGCAGGAGCACGCCTCCCGCCCTGTCATAGCAAACAGCAGTGTCCCGGAGGTGGGCACCCCGGGAGACTGCAGGAGCTGGCCCTGGGGGGTGGCGGTCCCCAGGGCCAGGAAGGGCTCCAGGAGGGGGGCCGCACGGCCTCCCTCCCTTCTATTAGAAAGCTCCGGGGAGGTGCTGGTCCCCGGGGCATGTGGGGGAGCGCGAGCACCCCCACAAAGGTTTATTTAAAAAAAAGAAAAAAAGCCCCGGGGGTGGCGGTCCACAGGGCTGCGGGAGGGCCGCGTGCCCTCCCGCATACTATTTACATAGCCCCAGGGAGGTGGCGGTCTCCGGGGGCTCCCGCAATTATAAAATATGAATTGGGCAATGCCCCCGGGACCTGGCTCACCCGGGGGCCTCATTTAACATTTTTTTTTATAATTTCGGCAGGATTCGCGACCCCGTCGTGATTTCCGCCGAAATTCTATATATATAATATATATAATCTTTTTTTTGGCCCTGGGGTTCCTTGTGGGATTCCCCGAGCAGGCCTAGGGAGTCAGGGTGTTTCTACCCTGCCCCCTTTTCTTGTTTTTTTAGCGTTTTTTCTACTGTTTTCTTGTGACTCTGTTCTACCGAGTCACAAGATGGCTGCCAACACTTCCTGGTTTGGAGTGTGGGCAGCCAATGAGAATGAATCTCGTGCTCGTGAGGGTTCGCAAATCCACCGCTGCCTTAGATATCTAAACTTTTTTTTTCACTAATTTCTCAGCAACTACTGAACGGATTTACACCATTTAACAAAAAGGGCTCTTTCTGAAACAAGGGCTACCTTTTTGCCAAATTTGGTGTAATTCCGTTCAGCAGTTCGGGCTGTAGCTTTTGTCTAAAGTTTCCTATGGAAAATTACATGGGGAAAACGTGTTTTGGGACCCCCCCCCCCCCCCTTTTTTTTGGCCCCCGCTTGACGAATCACCCCGAAACTTTCAAGACAGGAGCTGACCGGAGCGCCCCACTAGTTTTGAAAATGTCACCGCGCGCCCACGTTACGCAGTTCGCGGAATTTTTCAGTTTCTACCGAACGCGCACGCTACGCGTACTCCGCGATTTTTCGCAAAAAAATTAAAGGAAATTTTGGCCCTTGGGGGTCCTTCTTGGACCCCCTGACAAAGGCTAGGGGGTCAGGAACTGTCCACCCTACCCCCTTTTCACGTTCTCCACCTTTGTTTTTCACCCCCTCAGACTGCGAGAGACAAAATGGCGGCCGACACTTCCTGGTTTCGACCGATTCGAATGTTTACAAAGATCTAACAACCAATCAGAATCGCGCTCGCGCACGGCAGCGTGCGTGTACGGTAAGTTTTACCGTACGCGCACGTTGCGCGCTTATAGATATATATATATATATGCTTTTAAATGCTATTTTCTCAGGAAATACTGAACAGATTTACACCAGACCTGCAAAAGGCACATCCCTGACCTGAGGACTACCTCTCTGCCAAATTTCAAGTAATTCTGTTCAGCCGTTCGGGCTGTAGCTTGGACTAAAGGTCCTATGAAAAAATGCATGGGGAAAACGCGTTTTGGGACCCCCCCTTTTTCTCAGCCCCCGCTTGACGAATCCCCCCGAGACTTTCAGGGAAGGAGCGGAGCGGAGCGCCCAACCTATTTTGACAATTTCGCGAGGATTCATCAATCGGCGCCAAAGTTATTCCAAATAGAATGTTGCGTATTTCCTATGGAAACACGATCCTAACTATAACTATCTACTGGCGACCGCCAGTAGATAATATATGTATATATATGTGTGTATATATACGTGTGTGTGTATATATATATATATATATATATATATGTATATGTATATTATCTACTGGCGGTCGCCAGTAGATAGTTATAGTTAGGACTGTGTTTCCATAGGAAATCCGCAACATTCTATTTGGAATAACTTTTGCGTCGATTGACGAATGCTCGCGAAATTTTCAAAATAGGTGGGGCGCTCCGCTCCTTCCCTGAAAGTCTCGGGGGGGATTCGTCAAGCGGGGGCTGAAAAAAAGGGGGGGTCCCAAAACGCGTTTTCCCCATGCATTTTCCCATAGGACCTTTAGTCCGCGCTACAGCCCGAACGGCTGAACAGAAAACCTTGAAATTTGGCAGAGAGGTAGTCCTCAGGTCAGGGATGTGCCTTTTGCAGGTCTGGTGTAAATCTGTTCAGTATTTTCTGAGAAAATAGCATTTAAAAGCATATATATATCTATAGGCGCGCACCGTGCGCGTACGGTAAGCGCACCCTGCCGTGCACGAGCGTAATTCTGATTGGTTGTTAGATCTTAGTAAACATTCGAATCGGTCGAAACCAGGAAGTGTCGGCCGCCATTTTGTCTCTCGCAGTCCGAGGGAGTTGAAAAATAAAGGTGGAGAACATGAAAAGGGGGCAGGGTGGACAGTTCCTGACCCCCTAGCCATTGTCAGGGGGTCCCCAAAGGACCCCCAAGGGCCATAAATGTTTTTAATATTTGTACGAAAAATCGCCGAGTGCGCTTACCGTGCGCGCACGGTAGAAACGTGAAAATTACGCGAACGGTGAAAAACCTAAAAAAAAAAAAAATAATAATAAATACATAACTTAGCATTTAAAAAACCGTACAAATTCACTGAAAAAAACATAGGTTTCACACACGTTATAGTTAGGAATTAGCATTTAAAAAAACCTTGCAAATTCACTTAAAAAACCATAGGTTTCACACATGTTATAGTTAGCTGGACATTTCCCTCGTAAAAAAACAATGAAATTCCCCCGTTATAGTTAGTAAAGGGAACTATAACTCACGCGACCGCAATCCACTGCTGATGACGTAAGATATTACATCACTGATGACATATGTCTCTTTCTGTAAAATAAATATTTATTAAATATGTATAGCTAAAGGTTAAAGGAAAGAAAAATGGGTAAATAAGTGAATAAATACAGTGATGTAATATCTGACGTCATCAGCAGTGGATTGCGGTCGCGTGAGTTATAGTTCCCTTTACTAACTATAACGGGGGAATTTCATTGGTTTTTTACGAGGGAAATGTCCAGCTAACTATAACATGTGTGAAACCTATGGTTTTTTAAGTGAATATATATATGTATATGTGTATATATATATATATATATATATATTACCTACTGGCGGTCGCCAGTAGGTAGTTATAGTTAGGACCACGTTTCCATAGGAAAACCTCAACATTCTATTTTGAATAACTTTGGCGCCGGTCGACGAATCCTCGCGAATTTCTCAAAATAGGTGGGGCGCTACGCTCCGCTCCTACCCTGAAAGTCTCGGGGGGATTCGTCAAGCGGGGGCTGAGATAAAAGGGGGGTCCCAAAACGCGTTTTTCCCATGCATTTTTCCATAGGACCTTTAGAACGAGCTACAGCCCGAACGGCTGAACAGAATTACTAGAAATTTGGCAGAGAGGTAGTCCCTAGGTCAAGGAAGTGCCTTTTGTAGGTTTGGTGTAAATCTGTTCAGTAGATTCTGAGAAAATAGCCTTTAAATCAATATATATATCTGAGCCCGCTTACGGTACGCTTACCGTACGCTTACCGTACGCTTACCGTACGCTTACCGTAAGCTTACGGTGGCGTGCGCGAGCGCGATTCTGATTGGCTCTTAGATCTTAGTAAACATTCGAATCGGCCGAAACCAGGAAGCGGCGTCCGCCATTTTGTCTCTCGCACTGAGTGTTGTTTATCAAACATGATGGCCAAAAACATGTTACGGGGCTGTTTTGACAACTCCCTCCCACATAGTCATGTTGAGGGAGTCCCCAAACATCCCCCAAGAGCAAAAACGGTTTTATTTTTTTTTCGGCAATTTCGCGGGGTACGCTTACCGTACGCTTACCGTACGCTTACCGTAAGCTTACCGTACGCTTACGGTAAAAAAATAAAAATAAAAAAAACACTATCCACACTTACCCCACCCCCTGTGCTTTTGGTGGCCGCAGGCCACCAAATGTGCAGGGCTTATTAATAGAGAAAAAAAACGTAATTTTGGCAACATGAAATTATAAAATCGAAATAAAAAAACACTATCCACATTGACCTCACCCTATGTGCTTTTGGTGGCCGAAGGCCACCAAATGTACAGGGCTTATTAAAGTTGATAAAAACCGTGCACGGAACGAACTGCGTTAAGTGGGCGCGCACGCCACAAATGGCGTAAAGTAACTTAGCATTTAAAAAACCGTACAAATTCACTGAAAAAACCATAGGTTTCACACACGTTATAGTTAGGAAATAGCATTTAAAAAACCTTGCTAATTCACTGAAAAAACCATAGGTTTCACACATGTTATAGTTAGCTGGACATTTTACTGATAAAAAACCAATGAAATTCCCCCGTTATAGTTACTGTAGGCAACTATAACTCACGCGACCGTAATCCTCTGCTGATGACATATGTGTCTTTATGAAAAAAAAATATTTGTAATATATGTATAGCTAAAATTTAATGGAAGAAGATCTGGGCAAATAAGTGTCTAAATACAGTATTGGCATCAGCAGAGGATTGCGGTCGCGTGAGTTATAGTTGCCTACAGTAACTATAACGGGGGAATTTCATTGGTTTTTTATCAGTAAAATGTCCAGCTAACTATAACATGTGTGAAACCTATGGTTTTTTCAGTGAATATATATATATGTATATATATATATATATATATATAGCAGCGTTCCACAGCGGGGTGGCGGGTCCCAATACATAAACCAAAATGCTGCTCTCCTTCATACACAAACAGCATGCCATGGGCTCAAATCATTGAAAAGCGTGATTTTATTTTTCCTTCAGCAACAACTCCGAAGGAAAAATAAAATCACCGCTTTGCAGTGATTTCAGTCCATGGCATGCTATTTGTGTATGATGGAGAGCTGCATTTTGGTATATGTATTGGGACCCTTTTCCGATGAGTGCTAGTCAGGTACGGGCCACCAGACGCCAAGGTAATTATGTTCAAAAGTGCTTTATTTTTCTTTCTTGGCACATAGTCTATTCAGGCTAGTGCCTGCCATGACGCGTTTCGACCGTCAGAGCGCGCTCTTGATCACATCACACGCTGCCATATTGCCCTCATTTAAATAGTGAAACAAACAACCACCAATGTGTGCAAAACAACAAGCAATGTACATAGACATCAGACTCTTGAGTCAGTACTCATAATATGATATAAAATGACTGTAAAATGTATGTGATAATAATGAAAACTCATGACAGTTGACTAAGCAAATTGTTAACACCAGATTGAAATCGAAAACTTGAAACATCATCGCAGTTGTTGAATAATGCTTGAATAAAACAACGTGTTGATCAGACAAAGAAGTATTGATAAATGTCACAGTACATTGATAAACTTTTAAAGTGCTAGTGCTTCAATATCAAAGTGCTAGTGCTTGAATATCGAAGTAGTTTAATCAATGTTGATGACCATTGCTTGAATGGAAAAAACATGCTTTCTTTTTTTTTTTAATTATGTTCATATGACTAAAATAGATGTAACAAACAAAGGCAACATCGATGACATACATATAAAAAATTATTCATCTGTCTCTAGAATGCCATAGAACATAGCTGTAAAGTGCAAGTGCTGAAATACTCTCTTCACTCTAAAGTGCTATATGATAAAGTGCTAAAGTGTTGTCTATAGGAATATTTCAACAAATAAAAACAAGAAACTGCCCAGAAGTTTAAAAAGATGCCTATATAATGCTCAGATATCAAAAAGTTTTGTTTTTATTTATTGCAAATACTCCAGTCAGATGTAGAAATCACATATTACCTAGGTTGAAAGTCACTGATATTGTAACAGCAAAAATATTGTGCACTTTGCACATAAGAGAACTCTATCAATGATGGTATTGGTGATTACAGAGTGTACGCAAATAGATAATTTCCTCAAATATATATATATATAATATATATAATTACCTACTGGCGGTCGCCAGTAGGTAGTTATAGTTAGGACCACGTTTCCATAGGAAATCCGCAACATTCTATTTTGAATAACTTTGGCGCCGGTCGACGAATCCTCGCGAATGTTTCAAAATAGATGGGGCGCTACGCTACGCTCCTACCCTGAAAGTCTCGGGGGGGATTCGTCAAGCGGGGGCTGAGATAAAAGGGGGGTCCCAAAACGCGTTTTTCCCATGCATTTTTCCATAGGACCTTTAGACAGGGCTACAGCCCGAACGGCTGAACAGAATTACTAGAAATTTGGCAGAGAGGTAGTCCTCAGGTCAAGGAAGTGCCTTTTGTAGGTTTGGTGTAAATCTGTTCAGTAGATTCTGAGAAAATAGCCTTTAAATCAATATATATATCTGAGCCAGCTTACGGTGCGCTTACGGTACGCTTACCGTACGCGTACGGTGGCGTGCGCGAGCGCGATTCTGATTGGCTCTTAGATCTTAGTAAACATTCGAATCGGCCGAAACCAGGAAGCGGCGGCCGCCATTTTCTCTCTCGCACTGAGAGTGATGTTTAAAATATAAAGCACAAAAACATGTAAAGGGGCTGTTTAGACAGCTCCCACACACATAGCAATGTTGAGGGAGTCCCCAAAGATCCCCCAAGGCCAAAAACGGAATTTTTATTTTTTCGCTAATTTCGCCGATTACGCTTACCGTACGCGTACGGTAAAAAATTATATAAAAAAAAAAATTATCCACACTCTCTCCACCCCGTGTGCTATTGGTGCCCGAAGGGCACCAATTGTGCATGGCTTATTAACGATAAGTTAAACTAAAATATAAAAAAAAAAAATAATAAAAAAAAAATTATCCACACTCTCTCCACCCCGTGTGCAAATGGTGCCCGAAGGGCACCATTTGTGCATGGCTTATAACATATACGAAAAATTAAAATATTACCTTTCAAAACGAAGTGCATCATATGTCCTCCATGTGCGCACGGTGCGCGAAGCGCATCGTGCGTACATGGCCCATCTAGCATAACTTGGGCACGCGGTGCGCGTAGCGCACCGCGTGCCCACCGTGCGTGCACGGCACTAACTGCGTAAAGTGGGCGCGCGGTGTGCGAAGCGCACCGCGTGCTCACTGTGCGCGCACGGTGCGCGAAGCGCACCGTGCGTGCACGGAACGAACTGCGTTAAGTGGGCGCGCACGCCACGAATGGCGTAAAGTAACTTAGCATTTAAAAAACCGTACAAATTCACTGAAAAAACCATAGGTTTCACACACGTTATAGTTAGGAATTAGCATTTAAAAAACCTTGCAAATTCACTGAAAAAACCATAGGTTTCACACATGTTATAGTTAGCGGAAATTTTACTGATAAAAAACCAATGAAATTCCCCCGTTATAGTTAGTGCAGGCAACTATAACTCACGCGACCGCAATCTTCTGCTGATGACATATGTGTCTTTATGAAAAAAAAATATTTGTAATATATGTATAGCTAAAAATGTATGGAAGAAGACATGGGCAAATAAGTGTCTAAATACAGTATTAGCATCAGCAGAGGATTGCGGTCGCGTGAGTTATAGTTGCCTGCACTAACTATAACGGGGGAATTTCATTGGTTTTTTATCAGTAAAATTTCCGCTAACTATAACGTGTGAAACCTATGGTTTTTTCAGTGATATATATATATATATATATTAAAAAACCATAGGTTTCACACGTTATAGTTAGGTGGATATTTCACTCGTAAAAAAGCAATGAAATTCCCCGTTATAGTTAGTTCAGATAACTATAACTCGCGCGCCCGCAATCCACTGCTCATGACGTCACATATTACATCACTCATGACATGGTCAGTGGCATCACTCATGACATCATCCTTGTGATAGAGTGGCGGTCGCGCGAGTTATAGTTATCTGAACTAACTATAACGGGGGAATTTCATTGGTTTTTTACGAGTGAAATATCCACCTAACTATAACATGTGTGAAACCTATGGTTTTTTAAGTGAATTTGCAAGGTTTTTTTAAATGCTAATTCCTAACTATAACGTGTGTGAAACCTATGGTTTTTTCAGTGAATTTGTACGTTTTTTAAAATGCTAATTTATTTATGTATTATTATTTTTTTTATATATTTATTTTATAGTTAGTGCAGGCAACTATAACTCACGCGACCGCAATCCTCTGCTGATGACGTCAGATATTACATCACTGATGACATATGTGTCTTTATGAAAAATAAATATTTGTAATATATGTATAGCTAAAGATTAATGGAAGAAGACATGGGTAAATAAGTGTCTAAATGCAGTGATGTAATATCTGACGTCATCAGCAGAGGATTGCGGTCGCGTGAGTTATAGTTGCCTGCACTAACTATAACGGGGGAATTTCATTGTTTTTTTACGAGTGAAATGTCCAGCTAACTATAACATGTGTAAAACCTATGGTTTTTTAAGTGAATTTGCAAGGTTTTTTAAATGCTAATTCGTAACTATAACGTGTGTGAAACCTATGGTTTTTTCAGTGAATATATATATATTCAGTGAAAAAACCAAAGGTTACAGGGGCATTATAGTTAGGCTACAAAACCAGAGAAATTAAACTGTTATAGCTACCTGAGTTAGCTATAACTCGCGCCCCCGCAGTGCACTGCTAATGGCCTTACACATTACATCACTCATGACATGGTCACTGACATCACAGATGACCTCTCAAATGACATCACTGATGACATCATCCAGTGATTGTTTTTAAAAGGTTTTGAGTGTTAAATATATTTACTAAGGTGTATTGTTGAAACAGTGGGTGTGTGAGTGTCTGTATAGCTGACTCAGTGGGTGCATGACTAACTGTATACGTGAGTGATTAGGTGGCTCAGTGAATGTATAGGTGAGTGACTGGTTGTGTAAATGATTGTTCGGAACTGAAGGCATTCCTTCCCTCTGTCAAGTGGAGAGTAGTGCAGGTGTTCACAGACAACACCACCGCCATGTGGTACTGCAACAAGCAAGGCGGTGTGGGGTCGTGGACCCTATGTCAGGAGGCTCTGCGTCTCTGGATATTGCTGGAACGTCAAGGCATTTCCTTGGTGGTTCAACACTTGGCAGGTTCTTTGAACGCTAGGGCAGACAAACTCAGCCGCAGGTGCATGATGGATCACGAATGGTGTCTTCACTCGGAGGTGGCGCAAGGTCTCTTTCAACAGTGGGGAGTGCCTTGGTTTGATCTATTCGCCACTGACGAGAATGCGCAATGTCAGCAGTTCTGCGTGTTGGAATTTTCGAGGCGGCACTCGCTCGGCGATGCTTTTCGTCACGAGTGGAGTTGCGGTCTATTGTACACCTTTCCGCCAAATCACTTCTACCCAGAGTGCTGAAGAAGTTCAGGCGCGTTCGGGCCCAAGTCATTCTTGTGGCCCTGGACTGGGCTCGAAGAGTTTGATATCCAGAGCTACTCAGTATGAGCGTGGATCCCCCGATGCGGCTGCCTCTTCGGGAGTGTCTTCTGTCGCAGCAGCAGGGGACGGTCCTCCACCCGAACCTGTCCAGCCTCCACCTTCTTGCGTGGAGATTGAGCAGCGACAGTTGATTCCATTTGACTTGCCTGCTGAAGTCTGTGATATCATTCTGACAGCCAGGTGTCCCTCCACTAAATTGGTATACGCCTGCAGGTGGAACAAATTTGTGGCATGGTGCACAGCAAAGGCTGTGGATCCCCTTTCTGCCCCTTTTTCAGAAGACCTTTTGTTCCTTCTGTCTTTGGGCTGGCAGGGCTCTGCTCTGGGCACTATTAAGAGCTACCTTTCTGCAATCTCTGCCTTTCTCAGGCTCCCTGATCAGCCCTCTCTTTTCAAGTCCCCTGTTAATAGATTTCTCAAAGGCATTACTCACCTTTTCCCTCCTATTCCTTTTGCAATACCACAGTGGGACTTGAATCTGGTTCTTACCTATTTGATGTGCTCTCCCTTTGAGCCGCTGCACAATTGTCCTTTTTGTTTATTGACTTTGAAGACTTCTTTCCTGGTTGCCATCACCTCCGCTATGAGGGTGAGTGGGCTCCAGGCTCTTTCATGTAAACCTCCTTTTCTGTCTGTTCTTCCGGACATGGTTGTGCACTCATCCTTCCTTCTTCCCAAAGATTGTTACTGCCTTCCACATCGGGCAAACTATCACCATGCCCACTTTCTTTCCGCCTCCGCACCCTTCCAGAGTGGAAGAGAGGCTCCACCATCTGGACCCAAAATGTGCGATCTCATTTTACCTGAATCGCACACAACAGTTCCGGGTGGATGACCAGCTATTTGTTGGCTATGTAGGTGTCAAGAAAGGCCGGGCTGTACACAAGAGGACTATCTCCCGCTGGGTTGTCTTGTGTACCAAAGCCTGTTATTCTCTGGCTAAAAAGGAACCTCCAGTGGGGTTGCGCGCCCATTCTACTAGGGTGACAGCAGCTACTACTGCATTGGGACGTGGTGTCTCCCTGCAAGACATCTGTAAGGCAGCCACGTGGGCTTCGCTGCACACTTTTACTAAGCATTATTGCCTTCACAGTCCAGTCCGGAGAGACGCTTCTTTGGCCGTTCTGTTCTCCGTGACTTTCTGGTGTGATCTTGGTTCGCAGACCCACCACCGGGGTTGGTATTGCTGGGGTATCTATTCTAAGGTAAGGAATGTATCACTAACGTGTCTCTTTCAGATGCACAAGTTACTTACCTTCGGAAACGATATATCTGTAAGAGACATAAGTTAGTGATAGATTCCTTACCGCCCTAACCATCCTCCCCGTTCTGCAACCTGATTTCTAGGTTTAAGGTCATCCCTTTCAGGGCTCTAGTTTCAATGCACCAGTGGTCAGTATCTTACATGACTCTGCGTTCCTGGCGCAGAAAGTCGTGTACAGAACTGATGTCAGTGCGTGTGGGCGCGTCTAAGTAGCTCCAGCGACGTCATCTCGGCGACTATGACGCCAGCGACGTATGCGGAGACGCACGACGACGCCTACCGACATGCAGGGGTGCTGCTGACGAAAACTTTTCGGCTCCAGTCTGACGCCTGGGGATATTCTAAGGTAAGGAATCTATCACTAACTTATGTCTCTTACAGATATATCATGACCGAAGGTAAGTAACTTGTGCGATGAGCATATTAGGGTTGTTTGGTAACCTACCCTGTTTTCCTGTGAGCACCATTCTAGATACTTGGGCTGAATCACTTTCCCCACACTCATTGCAGAGCGCCTATGTTTTTATGACCTGGTTCCCAATTTACTCTAGCTACATTTTGACTAGTTTGTGCATGGAAGGTTTCGGGCTGACCCGCCAAGCAGGGGCTGAGAACAAAGAAGAGTTCCAAAATGCAAAATCCCCATGCATGTACATTAGACTCATTTAGACAAAGGTGCATCAATAACTGATGAAAAGAATTTCACCAAATTTGGCAGGAAGCCAGATATCTGTCCGCAGATTGTGTTTTATGTGATTTGGTGAAAATCCGTTCAGTAGTTTTTGAGAAATTAAGGGTCACACATAATAGTATATCTAGACAGTTGATGTCCAGATATGCTCTGATTGGCCAATTGAAAGGGGGCTAGTCAATTCTAATTGGTTGGTTTCAACCTGAATAATATGTTGTGGCATCCATTACAAGACAAGAGGACTTTGTAACTGTGTCCTGTAAATTAATTTAAAAAATATATATTTAAGCGTGCTGAGTTAGAACACCCAGACCCCAAAGGGCATGTGGGATGGGGGGGTCCCAATGGAACCCATCCCCACCTTTATTGGCTGGCCACAACATGCTGTGGCAGCCGTTCCAAGTCTCTAGTCTAGTGCATGGTTCCCATTGAAATGCATTGCGGAGAATGACCGGTTTGTAGGGTCACAAATAGGACGTATAAAGGGTGATAATAGATTTTAGTTACAATATAAATCATTTGTTGGTGGTAACATACTAATTTTAGGAATTATTGTGTGATCTAAGATGGCTTTACCCTGTGTAAAATGCTAACTTTGTGTTGGGATTTCACGAATCGTGTTTGAGACAACTTTTTTCTCATGATTTTCTTATAGAGGTTATGGAAGGTGCACCAGAAGCTAAAATGAGAGCATATGTTCTGTAAATTCACACTTTTAGCCATGTGAGAATAAAGTCTGACCCACCCAGTAAAGCACGTACTTCCATCAGGAGCAGCCTGTCAGTTGATTCCCCTGGCTCTACTGCAGCCTCCCCAGAGTGTTCTAAAGGACAACTAGAGTGCTAACAGTCTCACTTATGACAAAAGTGTGGTACACGTCAAGCCATCTTGAGTGAATCAAACTCGTAATACTTAAATAGGGCTCCCCGTTTTATGGTATTTATTTTTTTAGCATTTCAGTCTGTATTTATCCATATTTATTTTTTGGCCATCTTATTAGTATTTATCCATATTTATTTTGTAGTTTGTGAATAAGTGGAGTCAAAATTGGTACATTTCCACATCAATTTAACTGATTAACATACACTCATACTTTGATGTCGGTCACATTTTAGCAAGTGGCAGCACAACGACCATGGCAGGCAAGAGACCTTGGGCAAGGCCATGCCCAAGGGACCATGGATGGCAAAAGGGAAAGATAGAAGCTGGACACAGACAGAGAGCAGGAACTTCACAAGAGAACACGCAGGGGGGACAAGAGTATCAGTTGCAGCACAACAGAGCCTGGGGGGCAGAAGCAAGTGGAAGCAAAATGGACCATGGAGGACAGGAGGAAAGGGATAGGGGCATGGGTGGAGGGGGCATAGACAGGTGGTAGCCATCTAACCATTCTGGGCAGGTGGAAGGGGCAGTGGCAGCTCAACAGAACACTTCCACCGCCATGCATTACAATGGGTATCTTACTTATGTTAATAAACCCTACATATTCAAAGGAGAAAAAAAACTTTAAAGTGACGTTCTAGTTAGAAATTGTAAGAATATCTCGCGTTACATAAAAAAAGTCGAAATTCACTGAAAAAAACTAATTTTAAAGGGATGTTATAGTAAGGTGAAAATGTCACTTAAAACCTACCATTTGAAACTAACGAAACCACTAAAATTCACCAGTTACAGTTCTCTCAAGCAGCTATAACTTGTATCCTAAAGTAACTAAAACTTGTGCCCTTGCATATTGTATCACTCATGCTATACTCATTGACTACATTTATAACATCCCTGGTCCGAGAGCAGGGGAATTCAGACTTTAATTCCTTGCTTAAGGTCTCTTAATGTCAGGCATGTAAAGTAGCTTTGATGTATATGCAACTGCTACAAACTGACCAAGTGTGTCTCACAAAGTACAGATATATTGCTGCTGTGGTTAAAGCTAGGAAAAGGTGGGTAAATGAGCTTTCTGCAGCATATAGGCCTTATCTTGTTGGCAAGATTAATTGTAGGCATCATCTAACTGAGGTTTTGTTTTAAATATTTTGTTTATTTAAATGGCAAACACATTTTTTACTTTCCATGCCTTTCAAGGTCAATGCCTATAAGTTACGGGGTCAAGAAGCTAATTTTACGGAGTGGTTTGTTTCTATTAATTAATGACCACATTTTGTGACATGAAATTGTATCGTTTGCTTGTTTGCACAGTTTGTTACGAGGGTTTACCCTCTTTTAAATTAATTTCCGTATGTATGCTTGCTTTTATGGTTTGCCTTTTAACCGAATAAAACTTGCTTGATGAGGAACATCCCAAATTACATCTGAAATGCCATCATTGTTGAAAATGCTGTGCATGGCGGGGCACGAGATATAGTTACTTTAGGGTACAAGTTATAGTTACTTGAAATAACTATAACTGGTACATTTTAGTGGTTTTGTTAGTTTCAAATGGCATGTTTTATGTGACATTTTCACCTAACTTTAACCCTTGTTTTTTTTTTTCATGTAAAGTTAGATATTTTTACAATTCCTAACTATAACGTAACTACTTTAACCTTTTTGTTTTTTCACTGAAAAAGAAGAGATATATAGGACTGTTTTTTGTAGGCAAAAATATTGTAAGTCCAATATTGCCTTTTTCACAGCATCTATTTTCCTTTACCTGGAGAGTGTTTTTATCTGTTTAACAACGTGTTCAGGGATTCCTTGTGTTGGCAGGACAATTCAGTTTTGTCACTGTAGTGAAGATGCCGTTAATTGAGACCTGTTCGATAAGTCCATTTATGCTGCTACTCGAATCGGACTTTGTTCTTTTGGTCTAACAAAACTTGAGCAAATCTAGTAGGTAGTGACTAAAGGAAACTGCGCATGATTAAATCTCAATATTAACTGACTAGACATTTATTAGTTTCGCTTGTGTTTTGCTTTCAGGGCCAGATGAAGATCTACCCAGAAAAATTGAATACCTGGAATTTGTTTGCCACGCACCATCAGAATATTTCAAATCTAAATCGTCCCCCTTTCCTACCATTCCTACCCGGCCTGAGAAAGGTTACATTTGGACTCGAATTGGACCTACTCATGCAATGTCAATAAAGGAAAATGTTACGAACAGCCTTTAGCCATTCCATGAACTGATTCTGACCTGTGCTTTCAAAAGATCAGCTGTGTCCAATATACTGCCTCTCAAGGTTCTTGTTACTAAAAGCATGAATGGATTTGCACCACATTGAAAAAATACAAGTGTTTAAAAATGTGAGTTAAATCATGCTACTCAATAGTTTTGTAAATTGTGCATACTCTTTTTCTAAATAGATTTTATAAACGCTATTGTGTTAATATTTATAAATAGTTGTATTTGTCTTTCAACAAGTTATTTATTTGCATAGTCCTGTATTGTGTTGTAAAAGAAAATATACTGTGCGCTGTAAAAAAAAGTCTGTAAACAAAAATCACTAAGCCTCTAGATGTCATATATTTTTAAATATTTTTATTGCAATTTTTCAATAAAAGACTAGTACCACTTTAACATGCCAACAGTACAACTTTGTAGCTTGAATCCACGTTTATATCCCCCCTACCTGCGTGTTCCCGACCTTGTAGTGCGGGCGGTGGGAAAGAATCTTGAACATGGCCACTCAAGTAAAAATTCAAATTACACACTTGAGCTCCGCCCTCTTTTCCAGCCACTCTCCAAAACACGCATACACACTACACTACTCTCCCATCGTATTCTGGGCTCTTCCCACATACCCCCTCTCCATGGGATCCTGTGCTACCACTCCTGGCTCTCGTCTGCCAGATGCTCCAACATCTCGCTCCAGAGGTCTAAGTTGAATTTCGCATGCTCGTCCACTCTCACCTTTTTCTGTCTGTATTACTCCGAGACTGCCCTCTCCCGCAGGTCTGCTATCCACCGGCCAAGAGGCGGCGGCACAGTCCTAGCCCAATGGACTGCTATGCATCGCCTAGCCAATATCAGTCCAAGCAAAGTAAACCTGTACTTCATCTTCCTCCCTTTAGCGGGAGTCCGCAGACGTCCGAGAAAGAAGTGTCAGACAGTTCTCAAGTAGAGTGCCTGTTGCCCTTAAATTTTGCACCATTGCTCTCCAGTATTCTCCCAATCTAGGACATCCCCACATCATGTGCAGAAAGTGAGCAGGTGTCCCGCTACATATGGGGCAGTCTCCTGACTGGTTCTGGTAAATCTTATGTCGGCGCTTTGGCATGAAGTAAGCTTGGTGGAGATTAAAAAAAAAAAAAATGTAAACTGTGTCCACTTAAATTGCTCATAACTATCTGTATCCTGTACCTGGGTGTGCGCACGTTTCCACTCCCCGTCCGTGACCTGGTCTTCCAACTCTTCATCCCATCTAGTATAAAAAGTCTCCATCTATATGCATCTGTTCCCCTTCAACGCCACGTACAGCTGGGAGACAAGGCCCCTGCCAGAACCTGAAGATTTCAGAATACCTCCATAAGATTTGCATATAGTGAAACTGACTGGAACTAATGTATATAGTTGGAGGTTATCCTGAAAATCCAGCATGGATGCTTTTCTCCCTACTGTGTGAATTTGTTCTATTTAGTTTGTGTGTGCAAACTTATATTATGTAAATATCCAGAAAATATGGTATTGGTCTAGTCTTGCGTTAGAACCTCCCCCCGGCCCTCCGCTTTGCACTTTGATGTCACTATGCTCACTTGTGTAAAGAGAATACAATATGGTGCAAAATGGCTGAGGTTATAACTGTGTAGCAGACGAAAGTGCATTCCTTTCAAATTTGCATACAGCTTGGGTAATACAGTTTACGCGTATTCACTGTTGCCACTGGCAGCCATTGTTACTATACATGTACCTCCTGTTTCACTACCAGGTGTCTTGGTTCCCTGCTTTGTTTGGCAACAGTTAGTGACATTTTTCATTGGCATTGCAAATCATATGATCCTACATCATCCATCGTAGGGTTGTAGAATTTTCTGCTAATTCCAGGACCGAGTTAACAGTAGTTTAAAATCTAGTGTTCCACCTTATAATGCTCTGAGGTTATATGTGATGTACGATGGAGAAAATTATCCATGTGCCTACAGTTTTTGACTCTATCAACATCTCAAGTGAAGGCTCCCAAACTGTCTTTGTGAGGGTTGTATAGGTATTTTATGTGAAGTATTTAAGCGCTTCTTTTAATCTCTGCTGCCATAGTACCATTAATTGGCTCTGGTAATGATAGGAGAGTGCATGTGCCTGGTTGTATTTTGTTGCTTACATGATAATTTGATGATTAAGTGTTAAGGTCAAGCCATTGTGTTAAACCTGTCTGTGCACAATAAATTTCCTTTGCACATATGGTCTAGTTTTATGCACTGATCTTCTTGCCTGTCTTAACGTGACCAACACAGGCCAATGTAAGGTACATTGCCAGAAATGAACATAAAACATTTAGTTTAGCCCACGTGTGTGTGCCGGTTAGATTAACTTTTAATTTGTCTTTCGATTCTGCTGAAATAGCTTCTGAAATATTAGTCGTCTTATAGGCAATGTGGTCTGCTTTGCCATGGGATAATGGACTACTTAATTGTGTTACTACTCCCTGGAATGGAAGATCACTGTATTAGAATGAATCTTGCTTAATGGAAAAACATTTCATCTGATGCGGTGTGTGTGTCAGACACCAAGATGGGCGCACAATATTGAGGCTATGGTCATCTGAAGGCAGAAACCTATGCCATCCAGTTAATGTTACGGCAGGACATTGGCCACGTGTGCTGAAACACTGGTGAGCTGTAAGCCTGCTCCAAATAGCCTGCAGAGTTCTTCTCCTTTCTCATATGGACGCACCGGGTCATTCTGTATGGAGGGCGGAGCCCAGGGCCTGTTCTGTTGTGGCTGCTAACTTGTTAGCTTGGATTGACAAGCCCATTGGGGGCCCTCTGGTAGATTAGGTGTGGGAGGGTGATCGTAGCTGCCCTAGTTATCAATCTCAAAGTGGACCCTGGCGTTGGTGTCTCAACGAGAGCGATGCGGGAGGTAGGCCTCAAACAGGTGCAATATCCTGGTGCAATGAAGTACTGCACCCACACACCTTTTGATGTGGACTACTAGGTTGTGCACATGACGCGGCAGGACCTTTGGCCCCCACTATCGAATAGCTGAATCGCTGGATCTACATCATCTGAGGCAATGGGCCCCATGTCTACATGTGCCCTAACTAGTTGAAAAACCGGTGTGTGACAATTCAGTGCACGCACTAGTGCAGTACACCCACTGCATACCCCTGCGTAAGCATCTCTAGAGCTTCACATGCCACTCCTGGAGCACAACCACAGAGGGAAGGGCGGGATCTATGCTGTCTGCTGGGTGGAGGGTACTCCCATCGCTGAACTCTATTGTTTATGGTTTAAATCATTTTATTGAATTTTGTTTGCAAACAGTGAACACCACACGCACCTACAACCACTGGCCGGTGGGGAATAGCATGGCTTATTCGCACATTTTAAAAATAGAGGAATAGAAGAGAAAAAGAAAGGGGGAAGGCCGACGGATAGATGGAGAAGAAAGACAGGGGCCTACCCATTGCCCAGTGCTCGACATAATAGGGTTCTAGCCCTCGTATGGCGTTGCCTCGTTTCAGGAAGATGGCTCATCAGCAAGGGGAATAGTGGGAAACCTCGGGACCCTTAAGTAACGTGGGCAGCTGAGCTCAACGAACTCCGAGGACAAGTAAGCCACAGTTGATCCCCAGGTCTTATCACACTTGGGCAGCGTGTGATTAATCCCCGCTGTAATCCTTTCCATCCCCATTACCTCCCAAACTCTATGAAGCCAATCTAGTTTTGTTGGGATGTCTTCCGTGCACCACTTTGCTAGTAGCACCTGTTTATCCGCCCCAAGTGCCAGGGTAATTGCCGAATCACACGCGGAAGCTAATAGGTGTTCCAGGGACCTTATGATGCTTATTATCGAAACTGCTAGGGAAGTAATAGTCACCTTTCTCAAGGAAATATCTGAGATTGAAGAAACATTAAAGAAAAACAATTCTGTTGATGATGCTAAGAAAAAGCTTGGAGGTGAACCTGGAACTGAATTAGTTCAGTGACTACCTTATAAAGAAAAAAACAGATAAACTGAGAAAAGATATTCGTTATTTTTCAGAAGAAAAAGTATACCCTAATCTGGGTGCCCAATATTACTCCTCTAGGGACCCGTCCCAACAAGGAGATTTCCAACATTGGACTAATAGAAGGATACTCACTTTCTCTGATACCTCCGAATCCGATAATGAAGGAGGACCTAGCACTTTTGAGGGATACGGGAACAGGAGAGTGCCATTCGAGGGCCCAGTGCGAAACAATAGGTTTTTTAGGCAACCGTCGTAGAACCACAAGAGTTCGGTTCAGGACGCAGGAAAGAGACCACTATCAACAAACAGAGTCCCCCTCAGTATCTACAAACAAGGCGGAACCAATACTGGAGGGAGTAACTTTGCACACTGACCCTATCCCCATCTTTAATTTGTCTAAAAAATGTCTTGACAAATCTACTATGAACTTATTAGCACGTGGATTATCCTTTGTGCCCAGCACCAACCTCAATCTGTTTGAACTGAATAAAGATATCCAATCTTTTTTCTGCAAAATCAGATTGAAAAAGTTCTTTACCAATCATGATACTTTGACTGTCAACAATAGGACAGGATTTCGCCCTACTTCCATATTTACACCCACTCTGGAACAAGTAGGTCCGGAAGTAGGTATTTTCGAGAAATTAGTTTACTCTAAAATCCAAAATATGACTACATTTGTCCCAAAACCCACATTTAATCTTAATTACAGTGAATACCAGTTATCGATTGCCCACACTGTAACTATTAAACCTAGTGACAAAGGGGGCGGTATTGTGGTTCTGGACAGCACAGAGTACAAAGAACAGATCCAACTTATGTTGAATGTCCCTGAGCACTACTGTCGCATGGCCACGTACCCTGCTCAAAAAATCAAGACAGTGATACTTGAGATCACCCAGAGAGCCCTAGAGCGTGGCTCCATATGTAGACAGGAGTTTGAATATTTGAATAGATCTTTCTAGAAGATCCCAGTCCTATATGGAGTTCCCAAAACACATAAAGACATCCTCAAACCCCCATTTAGGCCTATTGTATCCACCATAGGCTCACTTACTGAGCCCTTGTTGAAATATGTGGATGTCTTCCTTTCACTGCTAGTTCTTGAATTACCTGCCTACATCAGAGGCCATCTTATCAGCAAAATAGAGGGCATTCATTTTAACCCACTCGGACGTATTAGTCTCAATGGACATTGAGGCTTTATATACTAACATCCCCCAACGTCGGGCTCTGGAGGCGGTTAAGAGCACCCTTGAGAGATACAATGGCCAGGAAGATAATCTGTTTATTCTTGAATGCATGTCTATTGTGCTGCAGGAAAATTGCTATGAGTTTGACAAATTGATATACAAGCAAGTCCAAGGAATCGGCATGGGCACCAATTGTGTACCCAATGTAGCTAACACCTATATGGGTTCCTTTGAGGACAGATACATTTTTAATGAAATGGCTCAGTTCTTTGAAAACCTCTTTCACTGGCATCGAATTATCGACATTTTTTTCATCTGGAAAGGTCCTGAAGGGCAGGTCATGGAATTTCTATTATGGATCAATGTATGTGATCCTCAACTTAAATTCAGTCCGAATACCAGCAGAACCAAAATTGAATTCCTGGACGTTTGGATTCAGGTGTTGGATCAAACCATTGAGGTTTCATTATACACTAAACCTACTGCTCGTAATACACTTCTTTATTATGAAAGTTACCACCCACGGAGCCAAAAGAACAGCATACCTTTTAGCCAATTCTTGTGGCTCCGTAGAAATTGCAATAATATCATTAATTTCGAATTTCATGCCCAACAACTCAAAACAAAGTTCTTGCACAGAGGATATCCGCACAGATTGATAAAAGAATCCTACAAAAGGGCTAAATATTTCAACAGAGAGGCCCTTATATTATCTAACATGAATGATGACACCAAGTTGGTAGTTGTGACCACCCACTCTAACTGCAATGACAAATTAAGGCAAATTATCAATTCCCAATGGCATATTCTTAATTTGGATAAGTCCACCCAGGCCCTCCAAAAACCGCTGTTTGCATTCCAGCGTAATAAAAATCTCAGAAATGCATTGGTAAAATCAGCCGTGTCCCAAAGCAGTACCCTGGTTCAAAAATCCATAACAGGGACTAACCCTATCTGTGGCACTCACTGATGTGGCAATTGTCATGCCTGTGACCATACCTTGGTTACATCTGAATTGGAGTGGGGAAAGAAAAAATTCCTTTTAAAGGAGATGACCAACTGTCGCACCACTAATGTTCTATATCTCATTCTGTGCCCATGTCACAAAGGCTATGTCGGTGAAACAAGCAGAGAGTTCAGAGTGAGGTTCAGCGAACACAAATCCTCTATTCGCAATAAACGCCCTGGTGCCCACTAGTTGCCCTCTGGGTGGATAAACAACATACTGTCCAAGACCTTTAATGGCTTATCTTGGAACATGTTCACAGCCCACAATATGGTAACATAGGCGCCAGAGACTCAAGAGAGAAGTATTCTGGATTTTTACTTTACAGACTGCAACCACGGGACTCAATGAATCCCTTCCTTGGGAAAATGGTAAAAGCTAAATTTGCATGGGGTTTCATATGAGTGATTCATTTTTACTCATCCTGCCTTCCCCTATTTTCCCTTTGTACTACCATACTTGCCTCTGGCCCTTCATATAGCAGTATAGGCTATATTTGTTTATATACATTTTATCTTACTTTTTTGATCACATTATTTTTTTTCTTTACGCTTACTGTACTTGTATTTCTTCTTTCTCCGTCCGAGCGCATATCCTTATTTTGTAAAGCTTCGTTTACATATTTATCCAACCCTGGATTAATGATGGGTGTTATCCTTCTTTTGGTTCGTGTGTGGTATTACGCATGGTGGTTTTCTCTGAACCACAACAATATGTCCGACTATTTTCACCCACATTGTCCGACTTCTTTTGCAGATCCAACATGGGCGACAATTTTTTTCCGTTGGAACACAATGCGTTCCAGCCTTCTCCGGTTTTAACAGGTGTCACTCTTTACACGGTTTTCCCTCCGAAAACATTCACATATATAGACCAGTCCCGGCACTCAGTGTATCTGACAGGATTCGTGGAGTAGCAGTTACTCGGACCGCATGCAGGACTCTGGATGCAAGTACCTTGCTTTACAACCCGTCTAGGTAACCGCTTTTGTTAATCGCCCGTATTTCGCCTAATCAGAATTCCTTTTAACCTTCTTCCCCTCTAGCCTACGGAACCTTATTTTTATCTTATATTCGACACGTCTTAGAAGTGGGACGTTGGGAAGGACCTTATTGCAATAGTTGCTGTAGGTATATTCATACAAGTTGGTCGTATACTTTTCTTTTTCCGAGGCTGCTCGGACTATATTTATATCCTATCCTTTTCATTCTATTGCCCCTAGCGCCTCCGCCCACTTGTGCAACCGGGGGATCACTTCGTATCCATCCAGTAAGGATAGGATTTCCCAGAGATTTCTATCGTTACCCCCATTTAAAGTGAGTTTTTTTGTGCATTGTGT
This sequence comes from Triturus cristatus, assembly GCF_964204655.1. Lineage (NCBI taxonomy): Eukaryota > Metazoa > Chordata > Amphibia > Caudata > Salamandridae > Triturus > Triturus cristatus. The sequence continues at coordinate 274,819,203 of NC_140593.1, read as the reverse complement.
ACTTTATTCTTTATTGCACTACACTTTTTCCCTTTCTACATTATTCATTTATTTACTCTTCAGTTTCCAGTTTTAGCCACGTGTCCCTGGCTGTACCCATATTCTACCTTACTCATTTATTCTACATGGGGTCCTGGAATCTAACGTCTGAATAACTTGGTCCAGACGTAGGTATTCTCCTTGCGCACCTTTTCTTTCATACATTGCTGGATTTTAGTTTTCCGGTTATTATAAATACCTTCTGCTTTTCATAGGGCCCTACTTGTCCTTGCGTAGGAACATCAAAACTTTCATGAATTTATGCTTCCTGTTCATCTTACGCTTCCAGTTAATCATCTACATCTATGCTTGCCTTGATGCTGTATCGGTTTTATTATCATGTAAATATAGGCATTCATTTTTTGGTTCTATTTTTTCTGGTTTCATTGGTGTTTTGTTGCTATCCTATGTGAGACTCCCATATCATATCGTTAATACTATAAACACTATTTTCTGGTGTTCTCTATATATCTGGTTGTTTTGGTCATTTTGAGCTTCTTTTCAACACCAGTATCGGATTTGAGATTCTTGCTCCTATTGACTGTTTAATTGTAATTGAGTATCCACATTTAATCCTTTATCTCTTGTCCCCACAGACTTCATTTCAGAGCCCTGTTTTTGCATTATTGAACATGCACCATGAACATTGATGCCCTAGTATGATCACTTTTTAGATTGATGAATTCTGCGCCCTGATGAAGGAATTTATATGCAGTGGCTCTCCCGAAACACGCGTCGGCGCTTTCACTTTCTCCTTTTGTCTGTTGAATGTGGTGTACCTTTAAAGTATTTTCTTTGTTAATGTATTTTTTGTCTTTTGTAATTTTTCTACCTTAAATGAGTTGATGTTTGTATATTTTTGTATTGTCTTATTGCACTTGTGTAACTAGGTGGTCATTTGTACAGTTACTTAGTCTTTGTTTGTTCAATATTTCCCAGGGCTCTTCCATTCTTTTGCTCATTGTATATATTGTCTTGTGATTATTCATTATATGTATAAATGTGTTTTTTGTAATTTATTGCTTGTTCATTTTAATGTTGTAAAAAATATATATACATTTATAAAAAAGTAATGAATTTCTATAGTGTGAATAAACAATTGTAAAATGTATCTTTTCTGTAGGTGATATATATATATATTTGGAGATATTACCTACTTGCATGACTTTTTGAGTGGGGGATTTCTCTCATTTTCTTTACTGTATTGTCACTGGATTTGATTTCCCCCCAAAACTATTTCTGTTCTCAGGGTCCCTCTTTTGTTTTTGCTGTAATTGCTCCCCCCCCCTACAGGACTTAAGAGGGTATGTTAGAGGGTTGGGAAGTCCCAACATGATGTTGCTAGGGAATATGGGAAGCTCCGTCTGATATATATGGTCAACAACAGGTAAGATAGTGTCCCAGAAGGCTTGTATCTTAGGACATTACCATAGTATGTGGGTCAGTGTGCCTACCTGTCCACACCTGCACCAGCAGAGATCAATGCTACGGGGTCTCCACCGGGCAATACGTGCCAGTATGTAGTACCAATAATGCGCAATTTTTAGTAGCATTTCCTTACCCGAGGTACTGCATGAGGAAGCCCGTGCCCTGTGGATGATGTCTACCCACTTCTTCGGAAAGAATTCCCGTTCTAGCTTAGATTCCCACCTGTGCTGTGCCTGGGACTTAGCGGGGTTCTTGGCTTTGTTGAGAAAATTATAGATATCTGATAAAAGACGTTTGAAGTGCGGGTGATAAACCAAAGCTCAAATTTGGTAAGGGGGCGACCTGCGTGTGCGCACATCTGTGGTTGTGTGACCCAGTGGCGTAGCGCCAGGTACTACCAGTTCCCCTCCTTGGGAATCCAATAGGCCGTCACCAGGTGGGGGAAGTCCATAACTCCCTGCGTATCTAATAGGTTGCATATGCGTTTACAGTTAGCTTCCTGCCATTTCCAATACGCGTTCCCTACGTGAACCGGAGGGAAGTCTGGGTTCCCTATTAGGCGAGTCAAGGGCAACACGACAGTCGAGAGCCCACATCTTTCCTGCACCATATCCCATACCTTCATAGTGGATCTCAAAACCGGGGGGACGGATGGTGTCTTTTGGGAAGCCTGGGGACCTTCCAGATGATACCAGCCACTCCTCGGTCTATGACACACCAATGTTTTTCAGATTCTAGTTGGTACCACTCTATCATACAGCATAATTGTTCTGCCTTGTAATAACGCCCCAAATGCGGGACCCCGAGACCCCCATCCTCCAGCCTCAGATACGTGAGGTGGCGAGCAATACGTGCTTTCTTCCCACCCCATATGAAGCCATCGACTAGTTGCTGTAGTTGGACCAAAATCTTAGGCGGCGGACATAATGGGAGTGTATGCATTATGTAAAGAAACAGGGTAGAATCGTCAGCTTGATGGCAGCCACTTTGCCCAGCCATGAGAGGATGTGTTTCTTCCAACTGTGCAGCTCTTGTCGAACCTTAGCCAATATCTCTGAGTAATTCACCTGGGCAATCTTCGCTGTTGTCGGAAAGACCCGGATCCCCAGGCAAGTGATGCCGCTAGAGGCCCATGAGAATGGGAACTGGGACAATCTGGTGTTGATCTGTGGTAAGCAATGTTAAGCTAAGAGCCTGAGTCTTTCTCAGGTTGATTTTTAAATCCCGACGCCGCTTTAAATGTACCGATCTCTGCCATCAGGGGGAGGAGGGGGGGAGAGAGAGCAACGGACGAGTCAAAAAGAGTATCGCATATAGCGAAATGTTGTGCTCTCTATCTCCCATCTGGATCCCGGTGACAGTGGGTAGTTGTTGAACTCGTTCGGCGAAAGGCTCCATATTGAGCGCGAATAGGAGAGGGGAGAGTGGGCTTCCCTGCCACGTACCCCACCTGATCTGAAAGGGGCGGGAGGCCACCCCATTCACTCTGATGCAAACCTGCGGGCTATGGTATTCACAATTCACCCATTTCGTGAATCTCTCCCCTATACCAAACCTGCATAGGACACATCGAAGGTAAGGCCAGTGGACCCGGTCAAATGCCTTCTCGGCATCCACCGATAAAAGTATCGCTGGGGTCTGGGTGCGTTGCACCTTATCCAAGACGTGACCTAGTCGCTGGGTCCAGTCGCTGCAATTACGTTCCGGGATAAAGCCCGTCTGATCCGGGTCGACCAGGCCCTGCATGTGGGGGGCGAGCCTCGCCGCTAAAATGCTTGTAAATATCTTCAGGTCGACATTGAGGAGAGATATAGGGCGGTATGATGCGCATTCTTGGGGGTCCTTCCCCAGCTTGGGGATAACTACCATGGACGTCGATGGGGTTAGCCTCCCAGTCATGCTAAAGGTGTTAAACAGCTGTGTCAGAATGGGGGCAAGATCCGAAGAAAAGATTTTATAGAAGTTGGCCGGGAAGCCATCCTTGCCCGGGGCTTTCCTGGTGGAGAGTCCCTGAATGGCTTGTAGGATCTATTCGGGTCTAATATTCGCTTCTAAGTGGGTCTCCTCTGATGCCCGTAGAGGGGTCACCGGCGCGGTACATGTGTATTCCTCAGCCACCACAGGGTCTAGGCATTCCACCGTGTAGAGGGCAGTGTAGAAGGCCTCCAACTCAGCCGCAATGTCCCTATCCGACCTAAGGATCTCTCCACGGTCGTTCTTAATCTCCGCAACCCATCGTGCTGCTGTCTCGGCCCGGAGTGCGCGTGCCAGAAGCTTCCCAGCCTTGTTCCCCCCCATAGTAGCGCTGCCTAGTGCGAAGCAGAGCATATTCTGCCCGGTCGAGATCAAGGGCCCTCAACTGTTTTCTCGCCTTAGTAAGTAACCTCCGTGTTTGAACCCCCCAGTGCGGCGGTGGACTCCCTCCAGCTCCTTCTAGTTCCTCCTTTTTGGCTCTACAGTCTTTGTTCAGGCCCGCCGCAATAGCTATACAGCATCTTCAGAGGACAGCCTTTAGGGCATCCCAGAGCGTGTCTATACTTCCAGAGCCCACGTCATTCACCTTCAAATATGCTTTGATAGCTCCCCGTATCTTGGCAAAATTGGCATCGTATGTGAGCAGTTTGCAGTTCAATCGCCACGATCTCTGCGGAGGGAAACCTCCGGGGAGGAGCAGTGTTAAAACAATCGTGGAGTGGTCCGAGAACGCCGCCACCCCGATAGGCACCTTTTCTGTGGCTACCGTGACCCTGGGCAAAGTCCAAAATAGATCTATACGGGCATACGTTTGGTGCACTGCAGAGAAGGTGTATTCCCTAGCATTCGGGTAGCGGTGTTGCCAAGCATCCTTGAGCCCAACCTCACCCAACCTCTGTAGCAATGTGTCGGAGATGGATCCAGAGTGTCCCACCCTGAGGGCCGACCTGCCCAGATGAGCATACGGAACCAAATTAAAATACCCCCCCCTATTACCAAGTCCTCGTCTGGGGACTACCGGATCGTGTGCATCGTATCTCGGAGAAAGGCTTCCTGCTGCTCGTTAGGGCTATAAACAGAGGCTATCGTGTGTATGCACGCCTCCATCAATACCCTCAATGCCAATAGTCTACCCGCTACATAGACGGTGCAACATTAACGTCCGCGGTATTCCCGTCCCGCATAAGCGACGCCCAGCCTCCCCTGCCTCTGCTTGCCACCCATGACTCCTGATATCAAACGGTTACCCTATCTGTCTGTGTGAGGACTTCAAATCTCCTATGGGTAGGAAGAAGAAGAAAAAGGAAGAAAGAAATAGAGTAGAATAAGAGAGAACAAATAAACTTCTAAAGCGTCCTCCAACAGTGATGAGTCGTGCAAGTGTCCATGTATCCGACGGATGGTCATCACCCCTCTACAAGTGGGACTCCCCCCCCCCCCCCCCCTACCCCCACCAACACCGACAAATCTGGCTACTGGACTTGGACCATCTTCACCACCGCTGGGTCTCAGGTCGGCAACTGCTAAGCTCAGTCATTGGCCTGGTCGCTGGTACCCTCCCGATACTGGATTTGACGCAGAAGGGCTTCCCTTTCCTTCTGACGCTCTTCCTATGATGGCTTTGTGTTGTTTCCTCTCCTGAGGCCTCTTCTCCGGGTCGATTTAGGTGGCTTCCCAGAGGATGGGCCTCCCTCTGTCGCCTCCAAGTCGCCTGCCGCTGCCAAGGCACTCCCAAGGGCCTCCCTCGCCAGGTTCCGCACCCCTTGTGTCTCCTTGTTCCAGACGAAGGACAATCGAAACGGATGTCCCCACCTGTAACGAATTCCTTGCTCTCGTAGGAAGACTGTGACCGGTCACAGCTCTTTACGCCTCTAAAGGGTGAGGGGAGAGAGGTCCTGGAAGACCCCTACCTGAAGCCCCTCAAACTCCACCGTCGATCAGTCCCATGTGGAAGCCATGATGACCTCCTGAGGGTAGGAGTGTAGGCAGGTGAGAATGTCCTGAGGCTGGCAGGGACTAAAGGCAGACTGCCCGGCCTGGTGGGTGCGGTCCAGTGTGATTACCTTGTCCCTCAGCTCTGGTGCTACGTGTTTAAAGAAGCGAAGTACCCACTCATCCAGCTTGCCTCTGTCTGCTTGAAGTGGCACACCTTTGATGCAGATATTGGAGTGCCTCTAGCAGTTCTCCAAATCTTCCAGCTTGAGATAAAGCTCCTCGTTCCATTCGCGCAGGTCAACCAGTTGCCGGGCTTGTTCAGTGAGTTCTTCCTCTCTGCGGTCCCCGTTGCGTTCCAGGGAGTCCACCCTGTCTCCCACTTCCTAGAGTTCCGTTCACAACTGTTTAATATCGGGGTCCCCTCATTCCCGCAGACCCGCAAAGAGTCATCCCGGAGCGAGCTAAACAGCTTCCCCATAAAACCCTTCGTGATCAGGGCTTCTGCTCGCCCGGAGTCTGGGTCCATCTCTCTCTCGCTTGGCTGAGACCCCTGTAGGTCGGGTCCAGGTCCCCCTGCTTTCTTCGCACTCAGTTTCTGGAGCAAGTCTTACTTGATGTGTCCTTCTTGGATCGCGGTGTGGTCATTGCTGTGTTTTGGTGTGGCGCGGGCCCACGAACACCCCCTCTCAGCATTGTGTCGACTGGGGATTAGCGCTCCTCTGGTAGTTTACTGGTCCTGGTCACATGGAGCCCAGCGTCCCGACATGCGTACGTGGGCCTCCTCCGGGCACTCACCACCAGAACTCTGCGATCCCCTTCGGGTCTTCCCCTCTGGGCTGTTGCCTCTGGACCGTTCAGGGTGGGCCAAGGCACGGTAGTCACAATGGCCTTTTCGCCAAGCGGGGTCCGGTTCCTCCACGGCTTTGCTTCAGCCTCCCTGTCGCCTCCCCTGGGGAATGCACCACTTGTCACGAGGCAGGGCTTAGCGCAGTAGTGGGCCCTCAAGACTAAGCTCTGAATGTGTGCCTGTAGTGACCGGTCCAATCAGCCCCCCCACTGGATAGGGTCCGATCCTGACTGTGGCACCCGGATAGTATGGAGAAGGTTAGGCCCAGTCTGTTGTCGTGTAACATGAAATTAGTTTTACGCCACCCACTATAGGCAGAGAAGGTTGTGGGGTCAAGAAGCCGCTTCTATGTCCCTTAGACCTCTAGGGGTTACCAGGGACCGATGCCAGCGGAGGCCTGCTAGGCCTCGCCTTTCGCGCCACTCACTGCGGTTCCTATTCCGTCCTGGCGTCCCTCCGTGTGGTTGTGCCTTCTATGCCCAAATCTGGCCGGGATTTCTCTGGTGGTGCGTTGTTCCTCTGGGTTGTCTCCCCTTTGTCTGGGATCGGACGGTCAAACCTGGCACTAGAGTTGGCACCGTAGTATCTCACCACGCTCCCTCACTCCTTGTGGCAGATTGTGAAATATGGCGGTGGCAGGGCTGCAGAGCGCCTACCGGCCTCTCTCTTTAGAGCATTCCCTGCTAATCTGGATTCGGGGGAGTGCCTTTGCTTGTGTCGTCAGGGCTTGGGACTCTGGCCGAACCACCCCTGCCCGCCGCCGACTCTAGGTCTAACACGGTCTCTGCCTCGTGGTCTCAGGCTCCGGTGCTATCTCACCGCAGCGCCTGAAAATGCCGCTCTTTGGCCGGGTCAGGGCCCCTCCATTGTGCCTCCTCACTTCTCTTGGTTGCGGAGGTTCCGATGGCTGCTGTGGCAGCCCGTAGTGCAGATGCTGCGCCGCTCCTCGAACGGCGAGCTCCTCGCGTCTGCCTCAATGTCGCCGCCGTATGGGGTGAGCTGCGCCAAAGCGGGGCCTCCAAATCTTGTTCCGGTGGCTCAGGGAAGTATCGCTGCCCGCCCCTTATGACCGGACCTTGGGGGATCGCGCCACAGCTACTCAGCGTCATCACCGGGCCTCACCGGTGGCCGCCGCCTCATGGTCCCGAGTTTCAAGAAGGCCTCTCCCTGGCTACTAGGCGGGTGCATCTCTGCTCCACCATCTCACCTCCTGGGCTTTCTGAGGCCCCGCCGTCACCTCAGTCAGCGTGTCTCGCAGTTCCTGCGCCTCTCTACCACAAACTAACTCCTCGGGGTGGCCCCCGCGCCGTCCCAGTCTCCGCTGCCACTCGCAGCACTTGGATTGCTGCAGGTGGGTACCACAGGGTTTGACAGTCACCCTCGGGTCTGAGTTGTCCTCAAATGTTCGGAAGACCCTGAAACCACTTTTGGCTGCATCTCGGGTCTCCAAGCTGCAAATTGATGCCTTTTGTCGGCCTCGGCGAGCGTACCCCGAACAAACTGTGCTACTCTGCCGCCATCTTGGCCACGCCCCTCTGAATTCTATTGTTTACCCTACCAAATCTACCTGTGCTCTCCTTATCGGTACCACATGTTTGCTGCTACAGTTCTCTGATAGCAGCGAAATGTCTCTCTAGGTCAAGGCCGCTCTGTATTTGAGGCCAAGGTTCTGCCCACTAATATTCTTTGCACAGGTGGTTGGTCCTAAGAGACAGCCCGATTTCATTGGACCTCAGAAACAGGATATAGAGGCATTGATGTGTTACGTAAGTTACGACTTTGGTGTAACTCTACACGGTGTGCTTTGCCACTCAGGTGACACAGAAGAACTTGGTTCAATGCACCAGCAATGAATGTGAAAGACAGTTTATTGTAGCCCTGCAAAACACTAGTCCATGTGTAATCAAGATAGAAGTGTTGCTTTTGGGTTACTAACAATCCCATGAAGGGACCAGGGGCATTGTGGTAACAGTAACAAACCTTATTTCTTTATATATATATATATATATATATATATATACACACACACACACACACTTTTTTTATCCAGTTAAAAGTATTTATTACAGCAGGGACAATCTTTCTCAGTAAATCTTAACACCTGCACAGAATATCATAAAAACAGCACGAAGGCACGTTATACAGAACGAGAATAAAAATTAACATTTCAAGCAGGTTTTAAAATGTCATCTAAAACCTAACATCCCAATACCTACATCTATGTGCTACAGTAAGAGAGCATGGAAGGCACAGCAACTTGCAGTCTACAGTTTCTTAGGGAGAAGAGACGGACTGCATACCTTGATGACATCTAAGGCTGTATTTATCAGCAGAGACGTGAAGACTGTGCGTCCATTATCTTTCAAGTATTAGTCATATATCATGCAGGTAGTCCCCCATGTCATTAAGGCTGTATAAAATGAGTATCTTAAGCTATGCCTGGGTCAAGATCCACTTCCCCAAGAGGAATCTCATCGCAAGCCTGGAGCAGGCCCAACATCATATGCATGTATCTCCCGCCCCACCCACCAATCAACAATCGAGTAATAAGGAGTAGCATGAATTTGTACATCCCACTCACCGTCCAAAGGGGATAATACTATGAGTTAAAATCAGTACAGAAATTCCAATCAGTTTCCAGGGGGATACGCCTGCAGGCAGTCCTTTAATGGTTGCCAGATATCTTTCAGGCCTGCAGTCGGTGGCTGCAATGTGGTATATATTTCACTTGTGGTGTCACAGTATATTAAGTCAAGGATCCAGGCCTTTCACAGTTGGGGTCTACGCACTACCCCAATGCAGGGAGACCTGCTGTTTCGCAATAAGCAGGGCAAGCGCAATAAACTGGCGCACTCCCTTCTGTAAAGGTTTAACACACCCCAGTAAGGCCATCGGTGACGCAGGATGTAGTGTATGTTCAATCATCAGAGACAATTGCTGGAAAACCTCTTCCGATACGCCAGTATGGGTCCGTAGTTCCAAGCCAGGTGTGAGAAACCTGCCTGATCCGCAGTGCATCTAGTGCATGTGTGTGGTGTGCTGGGGTCCAATTTGGCCAAAAGGTACGGTGTGATGTACACATGATGCAGATATTTAAAATGGAATAGCTTATGACGGTGGTTATTTGATACTTAAAGCATTTGTTCGCAACAATAAGACCACACCTGGTCTGTCAGTGGGAGGCCTAAGTCCTGTTCCCAGGCTTAGCGTGCTTTAGCGCCTACCGCCGGGCGAAGACCCAGGGATGAGTGGTAGAGATGTGATGCCAAATGAGCCGCATCTGATGCTGTGATAGCCAATGTAAGTGATGGGAAATCTGGTGGTTCTGATGACGCAGTTGGAGGCGGCCCCTTAAAGGAGCATCGGGCCCTGTGCTGGAGGAATCTATCCATGCATGTTGCGTCTCTACCTGAAGTGAGATCTGCTTTAGTACATAGTTGTGAATCTTTGAAAAGGTCACAAACGGAGCGCAGTCTGTACCGGGTCAGGGTGTGTTTAGTAAGAGTTTCTGTTGTGGGGGGCAACCAAGGATTGTCAGCTAATGGTATATGCAGGGAATATAAGAATTGTGCCTGCAGGTATCGTTGTAGCTTGGACCATGCTCAACAGGCAGTAGATAGTCTGAATCTCAGCAGGATTCCGTGGTAGCCCCTGTGGTAGGATAGCGGACAATGAGGTTGGGTATATCTGAGAGCATACTGGCTTCAGATATTGAAGACGGGTGTCCAATGATACCAATAGTATGTAAAGTGAATTTGTGCGATCAAATAATATAAATAGAAATCTGGGACCCCAAACTCTCCCTGTTGATATGGCATGATTAGAGTGTTCTATCGAGTATGCTGTTTGCCTGCCCATATAAGTCGGATAAGCAAAGCCCTCAGCGTGTCAAACGTTTTTGTGGCGAGTGCGATAAGGATATTTAGAAAAAGATGTAAAAAAAAAATGTGGGAGGACACACCATTTTCATGATGGCAATCCTGCCTGCAATCGAGAGGGGGAACTTGATCCATCGCTCAACTAGCGTGGGAAAATTGTCTATTGTTGGCCGGTAATTGAGGAGGATCACTTCAGAAGCGTTACAATGCTGAAAAATGGCCAGATATTTATGGGGGTCCGTACACCATCGCAGTGGGAAGTCAATGTCAATATGAGTAGTGGCCGTAGTTAACGGGAATACTTCTGATTTAGTCCAGTTGATGGTGAGACCAGAGTACACTGAATCGTAACACCTCGTGCAGCAATGGAGATGGGTTCATACCTGGGTCCCGTACAAAGAAAATCACATCATCAACATAAAATGAGGCCACCAGTGAACCTCTGTGGAACCTCATCCCGCGATGGACATGCCTTTTCTGGAAGTGCCGCGCTAGTGGGTCCATGGCTATAATAAATAGTAAAGGCGTGAGAGGGAAGCGGGGGGTTATCTCGCGATTCAGCTTGAGGGGGCGGTAGGGGCAGCATAAAGAAGTCGAATTAGGCTTTAAAAGTCAACCGGCACCACCATTTTTTGTAACACCGCATATAAAAAGGGCCATTCTAGAGAATCAAATGCCTTTTCGGCATCAAGCAAAATAGCTGCCGCTGGGAGAGCAGGGTCTATCTGGTTGATGACTGCAAATATAGTGCGTAGATTTACAGTGGTGGAGCGGCTGGGTACGAATCCTGCCTGAAAAGGGCATATGATCTTGTCAATTAATAGAGAAAAGGCCAGTGGCTAAAATTTTGGCCAGTATTTTTAAATCTTGATAGAGAAGTGACAATGGCCCATATGATCCTCCTCAATTTGCGTTGTATTTTACCAGGTTTGAGTCGGAGTGCGAATATGGCTTCTCACATTGTGGGGGAGAGTGATCCCACCTGTAGGGCTTTGTCGTATACGTCTAGCAAGTGGGGGGCTAGTGTGTTCTTGTAGGGTTTGTAAAATTCGCCCGTTAGGCCATCCGAACTGGGGCTCAATTGCCTGCTAGGCCGTCGATTGCTTGTTTAATTTCGTCCTCGTCAATAGGGGTGGCTAGGAATTTGCGCTGTCCCTCATCTAGCCACACCATGGCCACTTCTTCCAAATAGTCTTTGAGGGCTTTCCCCAGTGGGGGGTCATACGTTGCATACAGCTTAGTATAGTAAGATAGGAAAGCAGCAGTGATTTTGTTCCCCTTCAGCAATGTTGCATCGTTTTCTGCATCTAGCAGTGTGAAGTATGCTGATTGGTGCTGTGGGCGGAGCAGTCTATCAAGCGTTCTACCGGGGCCTCTCACCTGTTCCTTATGTTCGGGCTCTGGCATATTTGCCAAGATATTTCACTTTGCGTGGCGGGAGGTCGGTGAATTCTGTCAACGGCGCCGTTCGGTCATGCCCGCGCAGCTGCGTCCATATCTCTGTTTCCCCTCCAGCTCTCTTTATATTGAACGCAGCACTTCCACTTGCTTGGATATGCATACCCCTCTAATATAAGTTTTAAAAGCATCCCAAAATGTGCACTTTAACTCCACCATGCCTTCATTTAGTTGAAAATATTCCCTGATGGTTTTCACAACATCACTGTGAAAAACCGAATCTAGCAGTGCCTTAGCTGGGAATCTCTAGAAGGATTGTGGCCGCGAGATAGTGGGTAGTTCCATTGTGAGAAGGACCGGGGAGTGTTCTGATAATGTGCGGGGTAGGTACTCAACAGCTTGGGCCACCAGTAACTGCCGGGGAGTGAGGTACCAATAGTCTATTCATGACCATGAACCGTGCGGGCTGAGTAGGAGTAGTCGCGCCCAGTGGGGTGGTGAGCTCTCCATGAATCTGTTAGCAGTGAGGAACACAACAATGATGTGAGGCTCTGCACAGCGTGTGGTTTAGTGATGTGTCCCGAACCTGTTGTGTCTGTTTTGGTATCTAAGGTTAGATTGAAGTCTCCCCCATTAGTATATTTTTGGCATTTAGTCGCGTAATGTGTGTGGCAACTTTAGGGAAGAAATCTGTGAATTCTGCGTTTGGGATGTAGATATTGATCAGCAAGACTGGTTCGTTGCCCAGCGCCCCGCTACCAGGATGTATCTGCCTTCCTCATCTGCCACTATTTCGTTCACCTGGAAAGGGAGTGATCGATGTATTAGAATGCATACGCCCCAGGAATATGTGCTGTAGTTAGTGAAGAAGCTATTGGTACCCCAGGTCGATGCAAATCGATGTGTCGGGAGTGGTGCATAGTGTGTTTCTTGTAGGAAAGGTATCTGGATGGCATGTCTAGCCATGAAGGCTAGGACTTGGCGTCCTTATCAGGGGTTGGAGAGCCCTCCAACATTCCAGGACAAGCATTTTAAACGCAAACTGTTACATTGCATAGCTGGAGGGGGCATGATATTAGGACGTTATATGCTATGCCCTATTGCAGATGCATGACATACGGGGAATCATTCAACCATAGAAGTATTACTCTGTATCTTACTCTAAATAGAACAACAGGTTCTAGGAAAACAGTTCCCGCAGCCCCCCACCCACATCGGATACATAAAAAAAGGCACCTGGTGAATCCCATCACCATCCCTAAGATCATTAAACAATAGGAAAGACCTTCTAAGAGGAGTTGGCAACACTCACAAAAGCCGTCATTTAAAGTAAAATATGATAAAAATGAGTTCTTTACCCCCTCGCACATCAGTCGTGCAGATATCAAAGTTCACCACCATTCAGAAATTGTTTCATGTTCATGACTCGGTGCGTCCCAGACTTATAAGGTAAAAGGACGTCCATGCAGTCTGTGCGATTTTGGTTATATGTCTGTATGTGTTATTATACAACCTTGATATGGTGGAAAGGAGACATTTGACCCAGACGAATATAGCAATGATGGTTGCATCTGTGTTATCAATCGAATGGCTTGACACTTTCACAGTTTTAACAACAATGATTTTGCAAAACATCAGGTAAGATGGCGACTTTCATTTTTTGAGAGAGGGAAGCCTGCATATTCCAGTCCTGGGATACTTTTACCTTTGTTGCACACATTCTGGCACTTTCCTGTCTTTGAGGCTCCGCACTTCACACATTGTAATGGACAAAAATAATTACAAGCAGTACAAACTGCTCTTTGAATCCCAGCGCTTTCAGAACATGGATGAAGCTCTGGGCAGTGAGCATGGATTGCAAGGGGCTCCTGATGAGGAAGGTCAAGAAGTAAAATCCCTCCTCAAAGTGATGCAGAAAATGTTGTCATCCATTGATTTTGAAACCGTCTCACTCACCTCTAGGATGGAGCTTATGAACTTTAAAATGGACAAGCAATAACATTGTTTGACAGCAGCAGAGCAATGTATTTCTGATGCGGATGAGGGCATGCAGGAAAATAATGGAAAGCTCTTGAATGTGCAATCCTTCTTAAACCTGATTGAGACAAAAAAACAAATGTTTGGTAGTCGGATCCAGACACAACAGTCTTCCTCTCCTTGGTGTGTCGGAGTCCATGACTGGTAAACATGAGACCTACGTAGGAGACCTATCCATTGTTTGGAGCTGAGAACGTCTCCTGTCTGTTCATGGGAGAACGAACACACTGTTCTATTTCACTAAAGCCTCCACAAGGGAACCCCTGTATGTCTCGTAATCACCTGTCACCTTAATTCCATAGACAGATACTCTTCTTTGGCTGTCAAGGGATAAAAATAGCTCCCTTGCAACAGTCTCTCACCCAGACTTTACCACGGCGGTTCAAAAGGCCATGCTGCTTAAATAAACTGTAGCAGGAGGGAATGGCTTATGAAATGTTAGCCTGTCTCTTCAAGGCAAGCAGCATATTTTTTTCACTCCTCAGTGAGTGTCTTCCTTTTTAAAAAGAAAAGGGCTGTTAAATTCTGGCTGCCCTAAGCACGTTGATGTGTCTTCCACATCAGCTCTCCTAAGTGACATTGAATGATACTGAAGTGTACCCAATCTGGTCCTGCCACTATGTGGTTGAAAGCAATAACATTGTTCTCTACTCGGGTGCTAAATTCCTCCTGCCATAGAACGAAGATTATGATACAGTTGCCACCTCCTCAACTGTTTTTCACATTCTGATATCTTATATCTATCCAAAATTATATTGAGCGCCAATATACCCAGTCTTGGGTGTACAAACAACGCTTTACAAATTCTATAATAAAATGAAATAAATATACTTGCATACCTAAAACATTCTGCAAACTCCTTCCTTCTCGTTGCCTCCACCCTTTAATTGAGGCATTTGCCCAGCACACACAGTACTTCACCATAGAAATACTGGATGGTTTACATGTTTTTAATGATGCTTGCATTGACGCTTTTTTCCTTAAAGATAAAAACAAGTTGATTTCTTTAGTAGGGGTTGTTAGAAATTGGATTTCTGGTTTGCAGAGGCATGCATCCTTTCCTAGCAGGAACCACAATCCTAGTCAGTGTAATCTGGATACACACTAAAAGGTAACCTGTGCTCTCCCTCTGGTAGCTTGGCACAGAGCAGTTCGGCTTATCTCAAGAGGAAGGTCATCTGGTCGCACTGGAGAGGGACAAAGTCAAGAGTTCAGGCCGCCCACATTGACGCGCAGGCTGGCTACAGGACACACGCAGGGCCCGCTGAGCAAAGTACTGTAATCCTTGTCATAAGATGCATCAATGAGCACCACACAGTAGGTGTGTTGTGCTGGATTTCTCTACGCAGCTGTGGAGATATGTCCGGTCCGTTGAGCGAAGTGCCGGTTCAGAGTGCTGCGGTTCCGAAGACGATGGGCCATGTTAATCCACTCTGGAGGGGCGATGTGTCGATCTTTTCTAAACCGTGGCAGAAATGCGTTGGTTCCGAAGCGGTGGTTCCAGTTCTGAGTGCGATGCACCAATTTTACTCCTGCAGCCAGTCAATTCACCGGTTCTGCTCCGAGCAGACTGGAGATGCGTTGATTTCTCTGGTGCAAGCATCTGGGTCCACTTCCAGTGAACCAGGTACAGGAGCAGGGGTAAAGACTTTGATCTCTCTGTCTCAAGCAATAGGAAGCAAGCCAACACTACCTTGGAGATCACTCTGGGTTAAAGGCAGTGTCCGACTCTCCTTCAGTAGGGTCGTAGAGCCGCAGGGCAGCACAGCAGAAAAGCAATTAATTCAGAGCTTTAGTCCAGCAGAGTGGCAGCCCTTGTAGCAGCACAGTAGTACTTCTGACAGAGGTTCTTTACAGGTCCAGAAGTAAATGATTTGGTGGCTTCAGAAACCCAGTACTTTTACCCAGTTGTGCCTTTGAAGTGGGGGTCGCTTCAAACAAGGTTCTTTGAAGTGCACAGAAGCCAGCCCTTTCTTCCCAGCCCTGGCTCCAGACATGTTGAACAGAGTAATCACCCCTTTGTGTGGGGGGCCGGAGCCTGCCTATTCAGATGCAAGTGTTAGGCCCTTCCTTCCAAGAAGAGCCATCAGAATGCAGATAAGTACTCAGACACACCTAACCTTCCTGTGTTTGTGGCTCTCTAGAGGAAATGCACAAATCAAGATGTCACCCATCCCAGACGTGTATTAGAAACAGGATGCAGGCACACAGAGTTTTAAGAGCAGAGAAATATCCACTTTTTAAAAGTGGCATTTCTAAAATAGTAATGTTAAATCCAACTTTATCAGTAACAAGGATTTATCATTACCATTCCAAAGATACAAAACATGACATAACTACTCCCTTTCTAATCAGGGATTACAGCTTTAAAGTGTATTAAGGAATTCCCAATGTTAATCTATGATAGAAGTAGAGCTGACAGTAGTGAAAATGATTTTAGGTGTCTTTCACTTCCAGGGCATGCAAAACTTAAAAGTATATGTGCTACCTTTTGCTTACACAGCACCGTGCCATATG
The DNA here is from genome assembly GCF_964204655.1 of Triturus cristatus. NCBI lineage: Eukaryota > Metazoa > Chordata > Amphibia > Caudata > Salamandridae > Triturus > Triturus cristatus. The sequence goes on along the minus strand of NC_140593.1, from coordinate 274,803,150 downwards.
GCCTACCTTGGGCCTACCTGAAGGGTGACTTATGTTTAATAAAAGGGGCGTTTAAGGCTTGGCAAAGGATTTAAATGCCAAGTCAAAGTGCCAGTAAACCTGCACACACAGGCTCAGCAGTGGCCGACCTGAGACCAGTTTAAAGGGCTACTTGTGTGGGTGGTACAATCAGTGCTGCTGCTCCACTAGTAGTATTTAATGTACAGGCCCTGGCGGCTATATGGTATATCACATTGCAAGGGATTTACAAGTACATTAAATATGCCAATTGTGTATACACCAAGGATATCATTTTTAGGGGAGAAGCACATGCACTTTAATACTGGTCAGCAGTGGTAAAGTGCTCAGAGTCCGAAGACCAACTAAAAGAATCAGCAAAAAGAATAGGTAAGAGGTAACAAGTTTGGGAGAAGACCATCCTAGGCTGACAGGTCTAACATGGTTCTTTTTTTTTAATATATCTACAGGCATAATAAGGATGCCAGTGTGCACAGGATATGGTGATTTACTGCTACATTTTCCTGCTACATACAGGACTCGAATAGAGTATGCACACTACACTATGTGCTATCTCCTACACACTTCGCCTAACCAATTGCAGCACAACCCAACTTAGACGCTGTGTACACTTACTCAATTGAAATGTAAGCGGCTTATATAATCCTCTTATGACCCGACAAGTGCTGATGTACCTTTATTAGCATGACATCTGACTCGCCCTACTCCAAGAAACTCTTCTCACGAAGATGTCGGCTGGAGCTGCCAAGCGCTGACCTCTTTCAATTTTGTTTCCTCGTGCTCTTCCTATTTGTGGGAGTGTTCATCTTTGTTAAGGATAGATACCATTTTGCACCATCTTTGCTCAATAGTAGTTTCACAACGGGCGCTCTCTGCAAGACATATATTACATGAATATGTTTGGCCCAAATACTGATGATCAGGCTTTTATATATAACTATGGAACAACGTGCTTGCACTGTCCCCTCGGGCGATATTGTGTGGGCTGTGAATCCAAAACAGAATCCTTCAGCAGACCGATCAAATGTGATGGAGAGACATGGGAAGGGGGAATCCATGGCGGCACTCCATGACCTACTTGGGCCACCTGAGATAACAGACCTAATAGATATAGGAGAATTAGCACCCCATGAAATGGGAGCATATGTTCTTGCCCTCGTTACATAACTCCATAACTCCTTAAAAAGGTTGGACTGAGGGCGTGGCTATGAGCTTTAAGAGTGCTCCTGACCCCTCCGTCATCCACTTGCATCCCCATTGATCTCAGGAGCTGCCGGTGACTGTCTTGCCGGAATCCTGCTCCTGCCAGACACCACAAGTGTCTCCTGGGGATGCAACCTTGGGCCTGTCCAGGCACAAGATGGCGGCCCCCCCTGGGAGGGCTGCGCTGAGAGTCTGTGACCCAGGACCACTGTGGCTGTGAGGATTGCTCATGTGGTCAGTTGAGCATCTCTGAGGCCCCATACTCTGCTGCCTCTGTCCGGGACCGGGGTGAAGCCCACTGGTCTGCTGCCTTCCTGCTTCCCTTAGAAAGGGCCGTCCATAACCTGCTGATCTGCAACCCGCATCGCAGCACCGGCCTCGATTGGCTGCTTCCGGATGCAACACCAGATGACTGCCTACAGGAGGGGCGCAGCCTGGTGAGCCGGAAAGACTGCGCTAGCGAGGAGAGCTGCATGGATCCAGATGGGTAGCGTGGGGGTCAGATCAGAGGATCTTGCCCCCCCCCCCCCTCCCTTTTGCTGACTATGCCTGCCAGCGACGCCTGGGCTCCCGCTGGCCCCGCAACTGTGCCTGCCTAAGAGGGTGGGCCATTCTGGAGAGGTCTTCTTACCCCGAGAGACTTCGCCACAGGCCTGCTGTTGGCTGATCCTGGGAGGCACCCTGCGGGCGGTGATTGAGCAGGTGAGGAGGCTGCATGGGGGTAGCGGATAGCAGTGTTGGACCTTTGAGAAAAGCGGGCCTCCTAAGAGACTTGCTGCTCATCAGGGACTGCATCTGCTGGTGGTGCCTGGGACTGGATTGCCTGTGGAGGGCCGCCTCACTAGGGGCATCCTGGCCCCTTAACGCCTGAACTGCCAGGGCCACTGGCCACACATGACCTGCTGATTCGAAGATGCTGGGGGGACTTCCTTGCCCTTCGATCCTTCAGGGCCTCTACGATTGACTTGCTGCGGCCCGCTCCCAACAACGAGAAGAGAGGCCCCCCCCAAAGTGGGGCAGGCCCCACTGTGCCCGGGGAGCTGCCTTGGCCTACCTGGTTGGGGCCCTGAGACTGGATGGCATGCACAGAGCCCCCAAGGTAGAGAGAATGAGGCTGCACCTGCAAGACTCGCAGTCAGCGTCTGGTGCCCCAACAGGCGGAGTGGTTGGGAGACGAGGGGGGGGGGGGGGGGGGTGAAACCAGGCCCTTGTGGCAGCGAGAGAGTGAGGGCCCAGGCTGTAAAGCCGATCTGGGACCCCGGGCCTGAGAGACAGCTCGGAGAGGGGGACTGCCCAACACATCTGAACAGTGGGCAGAGTGAAGTGGTGGAACCCAGGTACTCCTGATCCCAGAGCCGTCTGGACCGTCCTTCTGAGGCCCCTAACCCCATGGGCCCCAGAACTGCTTAGGGAACTGTCTGGAATTAATGAATGAAAGGTATTTATTAAGCGCTAACTATTGCCCGTACGTGTCTTGGTGCTGTAGAGACCAGTCAGAAGGTGAAACCTGAAATGTTTCCTAGCTTGAGACAGAGCCAGGTTTTAAGGGATCTCCTGGAGTCCTATAAGCAGAGGGAGGTTTTAAGTTCCAAAGGCAATGAGTTCCAGAGTACAGCAGTAGATCTGAAGAAAGGTTTTCTACTCCATGTGGCTTTCTTGAAGGGAGCAACTACGAGATTGTGTGCCGTACTTGAGTGAAGAGACCTGCTCAGTGTACCACCTGAGATGTTTTTTAAAATACGCCGGTCCAGTCCCATGAAGGGTCCTGAAAGCTGTGCATAAAGCTTTAAACTGGATGCGTTGTTTTATCGAAAGCCAGCGAAGTGCACTTATGGCTCCTTGGCTGATTCAAATCTAGACACACTTGAAAGAACCGTTGTTAGATTTAGGGGTCTCCAGTTGGCACAGGTAGGTACTTGTGACAAATAGGGACCCTTGCCTCTAGTCAGGGTAAGGGGGTACACTCCTACAATAACCCCTGCTCACCCCCTTGGTAGCTTGGCACGAGCAGACAGGCTTATCTCAGAGGCAGTGTGTAAAGCATTTGTGACTACATACAGTAATCCAGTGACAACACTACAAATGGACACCACACAGGTTTTATATCAAAAATAAGTATACTTTATATAGATTTACCACAAGACCATAAACGACAAAAATACACAATACTATTACTTTAAGATGGTAGTTTTTAGCTTAGTTCAGTTCAGTTCTTAAGATGCAACACTTTGCGTCAATGTACCTTACGATGCATTGCGCTTCCACGACAAGCAATGTCGCAGCGATGGAAATGCCGCGAAGTTCTGGTGCAAAGAAATAAAGACGTGAAGATCTTCCAGATGTGGCATGCTTCTCCGGGGATGCGAGAAGTTCTTGGTTCGATACGTGGACTGCAGCGGCGACACCCTTGTTCAGAAGTGCGACGGCAACAGCTTCAGCTGCGACACTCTTCTCCCAGTTTGCATGAAGCTTCCGCACAATGCGACAACTACAGCGGCGACATCCTTGTTCAGAAATGCGACGGCAGCAGCTCTGACGGCGGCGCGCTTCTCTTGGGATGCGAGGCACTTCCCACGATGCGGTGCAATGCGACCGTTCCAGCAGCGTCACCCTTGTTCAGAAGTGCGACGGCAGCAACAGCGACACGCTTCTTCCTCGTTGCGAGACCCTTCTCTCGATGCTGTGCAGTGCGACAACTCCAGCGCCGACACCCTTGTTCAGAAGTGCGACAGCAGGCAGTAGCGACGGTGACACGCTTCCTCTTTGTTGCGAGACGCTTCTCTCGATGCGGTGCAGTGAGACAACTCCAGCGGGGACACCCTTGTTCAGAAGTGCGACGGCAGCAGTGAGGGCGACACGCTTCAGCGAGTCGCACTTCCAGCTCCTTGCGACACGCAGTCCCTCAGAAGGCCCAAAACGGCAGCAGGCACTTCCAAAGAGCTCTGGGGAGCGGGGGGTTAAAGTCTGTTGTCCCTGAGACTTCAGCAGGAGGCAAGCTCTTTTCCAAGCCCTTGGAGATCCTTACAAGTTGAAATAAGCACACAAAGTATCTTCTCCTTCCTTTGGCAGTCAGGCAAACCACTGCAGGCCAATCCCCCAAGCAGCACTTCAGCTTAGGGATAGTCTCTCCTCAGTTTCTTCAGGTTCTGCTCCTCAGTAAAGGTTTCTTCTTGTTCCAAAAGTGATCTAAATTCTTGGGATCAGGGTCCCACTACTTATACCCCAAAATCCTTTGTTCTCTGAGGGGAGAGGGGCCTTTGCCTGGTCCAAACCAGTTCCTGAGCACTCTGTTTACCAGACTTCTCCTTTCCTTTCCCAGTGTAGGGCAGAACCATCAGCCGCTCCCCAGGAGGTGGAGCCAGCATTGTGGAAGGCAGGCACAGCCCTATTCAAGGCTCAGGTGTAACCCCTCCCTCCCATCTAGATGCAGATCTCTCTATTCACCACTGGGCTGACTCATCCTGTCTCTTGGATTCCCCCAGCCCTGTCACTCACAGAAACCAGACAAAGGAATACACAACCTAGCAGAGGCGGGCTTGAAAGGTTTAGGCAAGAAAATACCTACTTTCTAAAAGTGGTATTTTCAAACACAGAATGTTAAAACCACCTTCACTAAAAGGTGTATTTTATCATTCTGAGTTCAGGCATACTAAACTCGAATTTCTACCATGTTCTCTGAGTCAGTTAAGATTATAAACATGTAATAATCTAACAGCCCATTCTGGCATATGGAGAACAGGTAGCCTTGCAATAGTGAAAAACGAAAATGGCTGTAATTCACTATTAGGACATGCCACACACATCAGGGCATGTCCTACCTTATACTTACAATGCACCCTGCCCTTGGGCCTACCATAGGGGTGTCTGATATGAAGAAAAGGAAAGGTTTAGGCACTGGCAAGTGGGTGCACTTGCCCAGTCAGCATGACAGTGCCAGACTGCACACAGGCTCTGCAATGGCAGACCTTAGACACATTTTACAGGGCTGCTTCTGTGGGTGGCACAACCAGTGCTGCAAGCCCACCAGCAGCATTTGGATTTACAAGCCCTGGGCACACTCAGTGCACTATACTAGGGTCTGACAAGTAAACCAAATCAGTCGATCATGGAATCACTAATCAATACATTCATTTACAGTAGGGAGCACTTGCACTGTGGCACTGGACAGCAGTGGCACAGTGCCCAAAGCACCATCAAAAACACATGAGGCAACAGCAAAAAATGGAAGGGAGACCCACGCCAATGGTGCCAGGTCTAACAACCGTGCTGATGCATTCTGCAAAGTGTGAAGCTTTTTTTGGAGCCCAGCCGATATATTAAGATAAAGACTATTACAATAGCCAAGCCTAATCAGATAACCACCGTTTTCAGAAGTTCGAAAGGCAGATATTTCTCAATTTTTTAATCATTCTAAGAAAGTGATAGGAGGCTGTAGTGACCTTAGAAATCTGACTCTGCAACTTCAATTCTTTATCAATCATTATCCCCAGAATGTTTACTTTTGAAACCCGAGTAGGAAGTGAACCCAGATCCTAGGGCCTCCATGAATGTGTCCAGTATGAGGGGTTATTTCCAAACACTATAACCTCAGTTTTGGAGGAATTCAGTTTTAGAGAGTTGTTACCCATCCATTTATTTACTTCCAACATACATTTTCTAAAGGAGTTCCGGGTATCAGTAGTATTTTTGGCAAGTGGCACAACAATCTGCATGCCAAAGACAATGACAAGGACTTAATAAGTTTGGTAAGTGGGGTAACATAAAGACTGAACCAAGTAGGGCTCAAGGATGAACCCTGTGGAACCCCCGAAGGCAGGTTATGAAATTGAGAGTTAAAGTCACCGACCAAAACTCTTTGCTGTCGATTAGTAAAATATTATTGGAGAAGACACTTAGGAGTACTATTTGATGACCGAGGATCATTCAACCACACAAGATTGACATACAACGGAGAGCAAAAATATTGCTAGCGGCTTTCAGAATTATACAGAAATCCATAGGAGGGCAGAATTATGGACCGTTGTTAAAAGTAATATCAGTAAAACTTTTGCCAACTTTGACATATGAAAGTGAAGCATTGTGTGGAAAAGACTCAGTCATTATCAACAATGCAGTCACGAAAATCTATAAAGCCCTCTTCTTAATTCCACATAATGCATCACCCGCGCAGATACAAATGGAATTTGGGATGACTAATCTGGCACTTGCGCAAAAAGGCCAATTTATTAAAGTGTGGAAAAGAATAAAAACGGATACTGTAAATCAACTGTCCAAATTATTGTGGCAGGAAATAAACTTAAACTGGAAAGCCCAGGAGTGGAAATATCTATTAACATCATTAGAGGAATATTAAGTAAACTCGGTCTAGGAAATTCCGATTCCATTGAACTCATTAAAAAAGTTATTAATAGTACAACAAAGCATCCCCCTCAGGTCCCCCGATTGCGGCATGGGTGGGGGCGGTTCTCAAGTGGGCGGCGGCCGAGGAAGACGCAATCCGGGAGGAAGAAGCCAAAGGTATACGTAAGGTCCCAATTTCCCTAGAATGGGCGCTCCTGCTGCACCAATTTAGGCAGTCCCAGACTCCAGAGACCCCGGTCATTGACTTACAAGCCCCCAACACTATACCACTTCGCACCATACAGTCCCCCGAGGTCGGAGACCCCCCCCCCTCCACCACCCTCTGCGCTCCCCTCAGATACATCGGGTCTGGCTCTCCCTAGTGGGAATGCTCCACAGTAATCCATATTAGCCCGCATTCACACTCCCCCCTAGGTGAATAGTGGCTGCCTGACAGAGTGGGCAATAACGGACTCATGATATACGCCTCGCCCCGACGCTAAGCACCCCATGGCACTCCCCAGTTCAGTTCTCTCCCCTAGTTTTTCTTTCACTGGCACAGACCTGCTATACCGCAGACCACGCTCACACCAACCACGGTGTAAATGTAATCTTACACTCAATGATGGTCTATCCTGCTATGTATATGCTGCAGTCATTTATGTGAAACGTGATAATTGTCAACTTTTAAAACTAAATGCCAATAAAAAGAATTTTCAAAAATAGTACAGCAAAGCATTTATCACTACTCTTGGATAAAGAGACCTTCTAAAAAAGAAAACGTACATGGCCCCTAATGAATGGCTATACCAAGGTAAATGTGCAACTGTACCTCGAAATTCCTTGGTCTGTGAAGTTCAAGCAAATATTCATAAAAGCTTGCTTTGGAGTCTTTCCGGGCACATGTCATCTAATGCCATGGTTAAGTACAGAGGGACCAACGACTTGTAACTTATGTAAACTTGGTGAAGAGAACATTATGCACCTCCTTTGTGTTTGTCCAGAACTGAAAGTTGAAAGAATATCCATTCTTAAGAGACATTTTAATGTTTGTGGAATACGGAGCTGCAGACAAGCTCTGATAAGATGCCTCCATACTGATGATATAATTTTAACTTCAGCTTTTGTAAAGTTCTTAACACGACTGAGAATTAAGTTAGAACACCAAAAACTAAAAGAATGTATTGTAGGATGTACATAATATGTAAATAGTATAACGAACTCGATGTCCAAATGTTTTTATAATTGATTTTATAATTGGATTTTATAATTAAGAATTACTGCATATATATTGTAAAGTTTTAATTAAGTCAAAAGTCAAAACAAGCTTTATTCGGTATATAAAAAAATCTATAAAAGCATTCTACATAATAAAACTTTTCTTCATTTTACGTTCCCCTTATTCCCCCCTCATAAGAAGATTTATTAAAAAAGGATACATATTTCATTTTTGATGTATAAACACCATATTAGTCAGTAACATTTCATGGAGTACATAGAGTTACAATGATCTTAAAAAGGTACTTGAAATAAAACCCAAACATTTGATCAACTAATCAGTCTCATAGACAAGTGTTTCCAAATATGAGAGCATTTTCCTTCGCTTAATTGCTAATTGAATGAAGGAAATTACCTCATTAAACATCGTAACATGATCTAATTTACATATAAAATAAAAAGCGGTTTATAGGAGTACAATTTATTGAAAATAAAAAGTGGGCGCAGAATTGATTTCCTAAGATCCCTGAAAAAGTTACAAAACAGTATAAAGTGCAATGTGCTTTGGGTTAGATTTACCATCGCAAGGGCACATTGGAAGGTTTGCACTCCAGTTGCCCATCTGAGGAAATGCTATCTGAAAATGCAATGTTCGTAGCCTTAGTCTAGTCAGATAAAATCTGTGTTGGGTATTCCTAATAAATATAAGATAGGGTTGGGTGCCAAATAAAAAGGGACCTTCACAGTATAATCTGACAATATATTTAGTACATAACCCTGCTTCCCTTTTTTATCTTCCTAGACCCGAGGAGTCTCTTTTTAAGCTCCCCCTTACTAAAATTCTCAATAATCAATTGGTCTTTAAAAACAGGATTCACGTTACACTCAATCAGAAGATCATGGACGTATTTTAACCATGGTATCTTCTTCGAGTAATTTAGACTAAGACAATCATATATTATTTCCTTGGTAAAATGGGTTTCTTCTTTCGTCCAAATACGATGCCACAAATTAATGGTAGATACACTTATCAAATCACTTAAAAAGGGAACATCTGTTTCTCTATGGACAATATAAGTAGCAGTGGAATTAGGGACTGATAACACCCTCCTCAAAAATGTATTTTCCATTATTTGCAATATAGAGGTATCTGCCATTCCCCAGAGGGCACCACCATAGCATACCCCAGATACTCCCATAAAGTTTTAAAATCTCTCACACAGGCTTATTACCTATTTTTTGTGAGAATCTAAAAATAGCCTCACTTGTCCTTAAAAATTTCAACTTGCTTAGATTAATATGTGCATTCCAAGTACCTTTACAATTAAAACATAATCCTAAATAAGAAAAGGTTGAAGTCCTCTCAAAGGGTACACCTTTTATGAAGTGGGTACTACATTTAGTTTTACATTTCCCACAGGTCATGACAAGGGTTTTAGATAGATTAATTGCTAGGTCTTAATCAGTCATAAACTCGGTAAAAATATCAATCAAAAGCTGAAGACCATTTGCAGTCCTGGAAAGCAGGACTGCATCATCTGCATATAATAAAATAGGCGTTACGCGTTTACCTACAATAGGGGCATCATCTTTAAGTTTTAATTAATCAAACAAACTTTTCATTCATTCATTCATTCAGTGATTGGAGAAGACGAAGTACTGGGCCCGCAATTCGTAAGTTCATCAAAAGGTCCACCATCACCAAGTGGTTGACTGTGTCAAAAGCCGCAGAAAGATCCAATAGCACCAGGGCCACGTTCCTCCCTCCATCTAGAGTGGCTCAAATTTCTTCGGTTGCTGCCACCAGTGCAGCTTCGGCACTGTGATGTTTTCCAAAAACTAAACTGGGTATATACAGCAAGTGATTATTGTCAATATAAGCAGTTAGTTAGGCTTGACTAGGGGAGTCTGGAGGAGACTCCCCTAGTGGGGCCTGTCGGAAGGGGTAGATCCCAAGGCCCCTGGGAGAAACCACAGCTCCGGTGCTGCAGATGGGTCCAAGGGAGTGAAGTATTGCCCCCCTCCCCCAAGGACCTGCTTGAAGTAACAGCGTTGGCCACCCCTTCTCCTGACCCACGGAGGTAGTGAAAACCCCTCCTACTCAACATCAGGAATTTATGCTCAGTGTGCTGGACCGGAACGCAAATGGATAGCCCCACCACCGGGACAAACAAGAAGGGACCCTTCCTCAAACCCCATAGAGGTTGACATCCGAGCCCTGGCTTGAGAACAGAGCCTTTTTAACCGAAGCAGCACCATTAAGCGGGGCGACTCAGGCAGTGAGACAGTCTTTGGGCTCCTGGATTGAGACCCTGTCCTTATTTGCCTAAGTGCTTTACCCTGTTGGCCCGGTCCTAGAAAGAAGGACCCCCTAACATCCCTAGATCTCAGGCCTTCGCTGGCCTTGAACAGACTGGCCCCCCTCACTGATGACAGGGGAGGTAAGAGCGTGGCCAACCATGAGCAAAGACAGAACAGTGAAACCACCTCCCTCCCAAACCTGCATGGAGCAATACACTATGGGCAATGTGGGCACCAGTGGCACGGCCCTGCCCAAAACCCCTTTACTGGAGGGCGATCCCGCCACCGTCCTTCAAGTGATGCGCACCTCGCAGGACTCAGACAAGATCTCTTCAATGCTACAGCTAGGATCTCAAAGGCAGAGTCCCTTCTGTCTACTATTGAAGAAGACATAGCGACAATGAAAGGTCAGGTCTCATGGCTTTCATCCCACACAGCTGAGCTCCATAGACTAGCAGAGGATGCTGAAAATTGTTCTCGCTGGAACAACCTTTGTTTTGTGGGTATTCCGGAGGGGACAGATCCTGCTCAGGCCACAGCCTTCATAGAGAACTAGATCAGGAAATGGATGCTGTTAGAAATGGGATCTCTGGTTGGCTAAGGCTTGCGCCAAAGCCAGGCAGAGACCACCACTCTAGTCAGGGCAAGGGAGTTACACGCCAAAGATAACCCCTGCTCACCCCCTTGGTAGCTTGGCACGAGCAGTCAGGCTTATCCCGGAGGCAATGTGTAAAGCATTTGCGCAACCCACACAGCTACAACATACTAGGCACACCACAGAAGGAACTTCACACAAGGTTATTTCAAAAATAGCCTTTGTATTATCATAAAATACATTAGAATAGTAATTACATAATATACACTGTGCCAACTGGCACTGGGCAATATTTACAGGGGATTATATAAACATGACAGGGCCAATTGGGCCACTGTGAGAACCATCACTTAGCAAAGATAGTAAATGTAGAACATATAATAAACATAGAACACAACCAGTAAATACTGGCAAACACTGTACTCGGCATCATCATGTAACATAAACGATATTATGCACAGTATCACAATTAGGCGTGAAATATATTCTGCGCCAACCTCATAAGCCTAAACACATTATGCAATCTTTTCATATGTCTAAACGCATTAGACCATAACCTCCTAAGCAGAACTCACATTAGGAAATAATCTCACTAGCATAAACCACAGTAGGCAAATAACCTAATACCTAAACCATAGTAGAGAATAACTCAAACATAACACAGTGTGCAAAACCTCATAATCATAAAACCACATTAGAGGCATAAAACAGGGTGCGTAAATCATACTATATAAATCAAATTTCCTAGCACCACATAAATCACATTAGGGCCTGGCGCCCAATAAACCTAATAGTCCCCCTGGCCAACTGGCCTTTCCCAAGGGGGCTCAAGTGCCCTATGTCCAACAAAGTCAGGGCATGCTGCCAATGCTGCAGAATCCATGTGCGCACTTGCGCAAGCCTAAACGTAGCAGCTGGCACTAAGTGCTGCCCAGCTGTGAGCAGAGCGTGGGCCTGGGCACTTACTGTGCCCTTCTCAACAAATATGTAAAAGCGTTGCGGCTGCCCGCGCTGGTGCGGTGCAGCTGAGAACAATGGAAATGGGCCCTGGCACCACTGGAGCTCTGTCAAAAATGCCCCCATCGTTGCAGTTGCCCACTGTCAAGCATGGCAACTGTAAAAACATAGCCACACTGGCGAAAGCACGGGTCGTAGGTGCGACAACGGGGGGGGTCGGGCACCGACAATGTACCCCGACATGCCCCCCCATCAGGGACTCTAAGAATAATTGCCCCCAATGTTGGAGCGGCCCTCTGTCAGGCGGGGCCATTCAGAGACTGGACACTGACACTGGGTGGTGGAGCTCCACTCTGGAGCTCCTGTAATCAATTTGCTTTCCCCCACCGACGTCGGAGCGGCCCACAAACAAGGCACCAACATAAGAGAAGCCCTTACTCACCGGGCTCTCTTGCACAGAGGACATCTCGCTGCTCGGGGACCTGGAACCCCGGTTGACCTCCCTTGTGGCAGCTCCCCTCCAAGGCAGCGGGGGCAGGCACAATGTGCCTCGGGCCCCCTCCCCCAAAAACACCAAATGGGGCAGCACATGGGGCTCTCCTCCACGCAGGGGAGCCCCGTTCTCTTTATGGTTGCAACTTCCTTCTTCCGGCCGCAGCTCCGCCCAGAGGCAGGCAGCTTGCCTAGCTTCCGGGTCGCGCTGCTGTGGCCGGCGGCACCACGGCAATACAGGGTAGGCTCCCGTTTCAGACAAAGATAGTGGCGGGTGGGCACCCGCCACGACCAGCACAAAAAGAGGGGTGGGCACCCGCCTAAAATCATGAACATAAAGCGGGGTAGGCTCGAGGTAGCATCAATGCGGGGTGGGCACCCGCTGGAAGCCAGAAATGCGGGGGAATCCCTACGTCGGGATTCCCTCGAAGATGATCGCAGCCCAGGGCTGCAAGGGGAAAACAGAAGCGCTCCTTCTAGCGCTCTGCAGAAATAGAAATAAAGCGCTCACCAGGCGCTAGTATTAAAGTCCTGAAAGTACTTAGGGATAAAGGGGCAATGCAGTGCCCAGGGAGGCAAGCCCTCCTGGCAGCCCCCCCCGGGGCCCCAGCAGCAGCATGCCCCAGCAGGGTCAGCACCAGAGTACAGAACAACATCATAGGGTCACAGCCCCTATATTTAGTTCACAGATTCCTTTGTCTAAAGTGCAGGGCATGGGAGCACTTTTGTGTGGAATCTCCTCTTCCCCTTGGTCAGGTTGGGGCTAGGTGATCAGACACACCACAGGGGGCAAATCCAGCATTGTACATGGCAGGCACACTCCTATTCAGAGTCAGGGTATTACCCCTCCCTCTACTCTCAGCCCAGATGTCCTATTCAGCCCAGCGCTGACTCACCCTGGCCCTCCTGGAGTCACAGATACCTCCCAGCTCCTGTCACTCACAAGCCAGACATGCAATTCACATCAGGCAGGCAGACCCATAGTACACAGAAATGCCAACTTCTAAAAGTGGCATTTCTAAAATAACCACAATAAATCTGTGCACACCATTGCGCAGCAATTATTCACACAATTTCAGACATACCAGACTTGACCACACTGCTCCTCTCATAACAGGAATTACCACTGACACACACTGATCAGGGAATCCCCAATGCATTCCTATGGGAGAGCAGACCAACCTTACAAATGTAACACAGAGAGTGCACGCACTTTACACTGGACCACAGTGCTAAAGTGCCCAGAGGCCTTGAACCACTAATACCATGTCAGGGAAAATGCAAAAAGTGGAGGGGTGAACTTGCTGAGAAGGGCCAAGTCCAACAGATGCCCTCTGATCCCCTCTCACCATGGTTTGTGGTGGAACGGGCTCACCAAGCTCTCACGCCTACCTCACCACCAGGGGCCCCACAGATTGATCATAGTGCACATCCTCAACTTTAAAGGTGGAAATGCCATTCTGCAGAAGACGAACTCTCATTCTAACCTCTCCTGTCAAGGAAATAAAGTGATGATATTCCCGGACCATTCGAGGGAAGTACAAGCGCAGCGACGATCCTACCCAACAGTAAAGTAGAATTTGCTGGCACTCAAACTCTCATATCTGTTCCTGTTCCCATCCCGTCTCAGGGTAATTCGCAACAATAAAAGCCATTTTTTGTCTCTCCTGAGGCAGCATGGACCTGGGCCACAGAGGAGCACCCTTTTGCCTTGCACAACACAGTTTCCTTGTCCCCCCACACGGGTGCATCCCAGTACCACAATAGGAAAGGAAGAAAAACCTTGTGGAGACGCACCCAGTCCTGGCAGGGATGCAACGCCTGAATAAAAGCATCCTCATCTCCTGGGGTGACTGTGAGGAGCTCATCTGGATCTCCTATGGAGACGAGACCACGTGGTCTCTCGCAGGAATTGGAGCCAGGTGAGGAGACACCTCAGACTATCTATGACTCCACCGATGGATGGATCCGAAGTCACGGATCTCTCCCGCAGTCCAACAATATCGAAGCCTCATGCCAGCCTCAATTGTTATGTTCCATATAGGTACCCTACTATAGGCCTGGGTAATATCATACACCATCGCCTACATTACCTCCCCTACACTACATAGAAACGAGCCTTTTAGGATTGAACCTTTACCTAGTTCTAGTCCTGGGCGCAGAAGGAGGGTTTTTCCCTGAACTATAGTGTCCTATAACTTCATCAATAGACTCACACAGAATGAATGAATATTCATAAGGGTTCTTGGAAACCAGGCAGGGGCTACACCACCTACATAATATCTGCGTACAAGGTTCATCGCATACGTCATCCTCAAATCCAACAATGGCTAATACAAGAAACAAGGGACAAAGGAGCCCTAGATACTTTCTGTATTAAATACAGCACATCTTACTAGTGCTAGCTAGAGGGAACCGAGACTTCCAGGCTGACACACTGACCAGAGACGCTGAGGCTCCTGCATGCAGACGTTCTAGCTGACAGTGGTCTAACACATCCCTCGCGGTATGGAAACATGCCTAAAAGTGGGCACACTGGTGCAGGGTCACACAATAGAGATCAGCACTGGAGTTGGAATGAATAACAAGTTTATTAATCACTCATGAGTGGGACCACATCCACACAACACTCTCAAGTGCTGCAAGGAGGTAGTACAATGAAGTCACAGAACACAGGTCTTTTATACAGGTTTTCTGCAATGTAAGCATATGAACAAAAATAGGAAGAACAAGTTTTAGGGATAGCTATCAGCAAACAAGGGAAGATGAATAACCATGTGGTCGTCAAAGTGGGAGGGGGAGCAAGAATGCTTATGGCAGCAGTAAATGATCGACAGTTAACATCTGAGACCAGGTGCACTGACAACCATAAACGCTCAGCACGCACATTGCTTTAGCTGAGTCAGGAAGTCAACAAAAATAGATAACACAAGCAGAGTGGAAAGATGAAAGCATTTTGAAGGAAACTTATATGGACACCATAGCCAAATGGCTGTTGCTCATGCTAAGTAAAATATTACACGTTTTCCACAGACGGCCCTTTTAGCATAAGCTAAGACATTTTCTTATGCTTACGCACTCTACACAGGAGCCCCAGCCAAACTCCTGAAACGACTCCAACGCATCCAGAACGTCTCCGCTCGCCTGATCCTGGACACCCCCGCCGCAGCCACATCACACCCCACCTGAAAGACCTGCACTAACTCCCCATCAACAAGAGGATAACCTTCAAGCTCATCACCCACGCACACAAGGCACTCCACGACACCGGACCAGCGTACCTCAACAGACGACTCAGCCTCTACACCCCCGCCCGCCAGCTCCGCTCCACAGACCATGCCCTCGCCACCATCCCCCGCATCGGAAGAGTGACCGCCGGCGGCAAATCATTCTCCCACCTCACCGCCAAGACGTGGAACACCCTCCCCATCCGCCTACGGCAGACCGAAAACCTTCTAACCTTCAGAAGACTCCTCAAGACCTGGCTCTTCGAACAGTAGCAGCATCCCCCCCCAAGCGCCTTGAGACCCTTACAGGTATGTAGTGCACTTTACAAATGCTATGATTGTTTGATTGATTAATAGGGGTACAATAAATATCATGTATATCAATCCGCATCATAGCGCTGACTTCTCGGTCTATTGCTAAACGGCCATTTACATTTCGGACATTCGTTTTAGATGGTAGACAAGTAGTACAAGTGGAAATACAGAGGGAACAAAGCATCGGCCCACATTGGATACATAGAAAACAAGAGAAGAGAATTGCAATAATTTTGAACAAGGCCAATAATATTTTTAATCCCCATACAGAAAATACATTCCAGAACCATCCAGCCCAAGTCCATGTTCCTGAATCTTGAAGTATCTCAGTGGCTATTTTATGCATTTTGGAAATGGCATCATAAACAGAAGTGGCGTGATCAGGGATAAAAACACAGGAGCTACTCCCGATAATGCGACATGCTCCACCACGATCAGCTAGAACCACGTCTAGCACCATTCGGTTTTGCAAAGCCAAAATTCTTGTAATTTGGAGTTCTTCTGTAATATTTCCAAGCACCATTGCTGTCTGATTAGTCACAGCTTCTACTACACGGGTTAAGCATCTAGGGCCTCATGTAGGTAGCCAAATACCGGTCGGTAACGGCCGATTTTCGGTAAATATGCCGTTACCGACCGGTATTCAGACAAGTGAGATGTAGGAGTCCAAAAACGACTTTTCGGTAAATATGAGGCGGTAAATACCGAATCATAATTACCGAATTCTAAAATACCGAATCAGAGTTACCGAATACATACTTAACGAATCGGTAAATATGAAGTGGTAAATATGAAGTGGTAAAAATGATAATGACATGTAGGAGCACTCGGTAATTAAGAAATCCAAGAAAATCGGTAAATAAGAGTCGGTAATTAACACGGATTGAAAGCAGGTGGTAACCATCAACAGTGCATATTAGCAATCCCAAAATGCAACAGCGTGGACAACATGGCCGCTATGTATGTCAGTGCAAGGCGCCTACGTCTACAGGCAGCAGGACTGAGGGTTTGGCGACGGGAGGAACGCATCTACAGACAGCGCATCACACTATTCCACCTGACTGATGCAGAGATACATGAGAGGTACAGGCTACACCCCGAAACCATCATGGACTTAATCAGGGACCTTCACCCACTCCTGGACCAGCCAATAAGAAGGGCGCACGCCATACCCCCACATGTGCAGGTGCTCTGCAGCCTACATCTGCTGGCATCCGGCAGTTATCAGGTGGTGATAGCTGCGGTGGGTGGTGTATCCCAGAGTTGCCTGTCACGTTTCTTCAGGAAGTTCCTGGATGCCATGATGCAGAGAATGCACCACTACATCAGCTTCCCCAACACACAGGCTGCACTGCAGAAAACAAAAACAGACTTTTATCACATGGCACAGTTCCCCCATGTCATCGGCTGTATTGATGGTACACACATCCCAATCTGTCCACCAGCTGACACAGAGCACATCTACAGGAACAGGAAGTCCACCCACTCCATCAATGTGCAGGTGATCTGTGATGCAGGGAACATCATCACAGATATTGTTGCAAAGTTTCCTGGGAGCACCCACGACTCGTACATCTTCCAGAATAGTGGGATCTACACACGACTGAGTGCCGGAGAATTTGGAGAGGGATACCTGCTAGGTGAGTAACAGTGACGCCCCTTGCAACCTGCAAATCATAGTGTAAAGAGGCATGTGACTGATGTTTCCCTTCAACTCATATAGGCGACAGTGCATATGCATGCCGGTCATTCATCCTCACTCCCTACCTACACCCAGCAACCCAGAGTGAGAGACGATACAACGTGGCACACAAAACAACACGCAATGTGGTGGAGCGCACGTTTGGACTACTGAAGAGCAGGTTCCGCTGCCTCCACAAGAGCGGAGGCGCACGCCAGTACACACCCATCACCTGCTGCAAGATTATTGCCACTTGTGCAATGCTGCACAACCTTGCCACGAAAAAAGGTACAGATGTGGAACTAACATATTTTGAGGACAACGAGGATGAGTCAGGCCAGCCACAGGGCAACGCAGCTAGGGTGCCAACTGCAATCGATGGGAGAGAGAGACGGGCAGAGATCACATGCAACTATTTCTGAGTAAGTAAGGGGACACAGCCAGTTGTGATTAGTCATGACGTGGTTTTAATGTGGCACCACGCCATGAACACATGAACAAGCCAATCTGGCAATATAACATCTATACATGGAGTATGTCCAGGGTTACGTCACCCATTGGGAAGTGGCTAAGCAGGGCCACATCAATGTTTGCGCATACGCGCTGCAGTGGTGGATGGCACGGCCTGTGCATCCTCACTAGAGCCAACCCCAAGCCGCCTGCTGCTCCTGCGTGCTTCTGGGATGGGGGGTGTGATGCTGCTCCTGCTGCTGGTGTCGATGCTCTCCGCAGCATCCCCTGCAGCAGTTGTCGACGCCTGACTAGTCAATAGCACCCCTAGTGCACTTGTCACCTGCACCATCCCCCGAGACAGGTCGCTGCAGCAGTGTGTTAGGCCCTCCTGCATCGTCACAGAGCGCCGGCACAGTAGAGAAGTCGCAGTTGCCAGACGGTTGAGTGCCCTGTTGGTAGTGTCCCTTCTCTGCCGTTCCCGGCGCCGTGCCTCGATGTCAGCATCCAATTTGCTGCACAACTGCTGGACTGACTGGGACATGTCCCGAATGCCCGCAGCCATGCCGCTGATGTTAGTGTCCATGTTGAGTAATGTAGTTTTCATCACCCGCATGTGCCTCTGGACTGTCATGACTGCCTTTGTTTGCAGGCGCTGTTGTTTCAACATTTGGCCCTCGAGACCCAAGAAGACACCATGGCCGTCAATGGGTGCTGGTGGACTCTGGACACGCGACCTGCGGCGCCCTCTTGCTCCCGTCTGTGCTGCCTGTGAGGTGTGGGGCACAGTGGCATGGCTCCCTTCCTGGGGCCTGGAGAGTTCTTCAGGGCCCATGCTGTCATCTGACGAGGTGTCTAAGGCTCGTAGCCTGGCTGCTGGACGCCTCCTCATTCCCACACCTGCAAGCGGAGATGTGGCCGGTGATTCAAACATGAGTGGCGATGCTGGCTCTGGGTGAGGTGATGCTGGCTCTGGGTGAGGTGATGCTGGCTCTGGGTGAGGTGATGCTGGCTCTGGCTGCGGCGAGGCTGCCTGTGTTGGTGGTGCGGCTGCCAGTGGGCCTGCTCCCTGGTCTGAACTTGTGCTGGCTAGAGGTGATATTTGTGGCCGGTGTGCCGTCTCTCCTGCAGCATGCCCTGTCCTGCATGATGTCACATCTGTGGACAGAAATACAACATTGGCTCAGTGTCCCCGAAGGGCTGCATTGAAAGCGTCACAGTACATAATTTCACATTCCAAAATGTCCTCTGTCTCCTTGTGCCTCGAGTGCGTGACATGCCTTGTTGCCCTGTAACATTTACGTCATGGTTGGTGTTTCCCTGACTACATCTCCCGGAATGCATTGCCTGTCTGCACTGACACGTGTGGACTGCAGTGTGATTCTCGTTTCACATTGGGGGATGTGGGATAGGGATAGGGGGTGCTACATTGCTGTGCTTTCGTCTTACCTTGTTGTGTGGCGGCTCTGGCAGAGCTGTCGGCGTCCCCAAGACCCACGACGCTCTCTTGCTCGATTGTGGCCCCCACCAGCTCCTCCAGTTCGGTGAGGGCAGGTGCCCTGTTGGTTCCACCTCCAGTCTGGCTGGCCTCCTTCTGGATGTCGCCCATCTTCCTCTTGGTTACAATCCTCAGGTCATACCAGCGCTTCTTTAGGACCTCTATGTCCCTGTGGGTCACTCCCACGGCATTCACATGGGCCTGGATGGCCAGCCATATGTTGCGCTTTTCAGCCTCAGGCACTTGCAGGGATTGCCTTCCAAACAGCTTCTGGTGCTGCTTCACCACCTCCTCCACCAGCACCTGGAGTTCCTTGGGGCTAAATTTCAGCTTCCTCCTCCTTTCCCCTCCGTCTCTCTGTGTTCTCTGGCTGGACATGATGTTCGTTTCCCCGCTCGCACAGGCACCGGCTCCCTGCCTCTCCTCTGCACTCCAAGCCTCTCCAGGGTCGGCTAATTATGTACACCTGCCTGGGTGTGGCCACTTCCTGGTTGGGTGGGCTGTGGTTGCACGGGATTAGCTGTTTCGTCAAGTCATGTGATTTTATTTACCGATTCCGTACATACAGATTCGGTATTTTCCGATTCGGTATATACCACCTCGGTATTTTCCGATTCGGTAAATACCACCTCGGTATTTTCCGATTCGGTAAATACCACCTCGGAATTTTCCGATTCGGTAAATACCACCTCGGTATTTACCGATTCGGTGAATTCCGATTCGTGATTACCGAATGTTACCGAATCGGTAACTGTTACCGAATTTTTACCTACATATAACTTACCGATTCTAATTTACCGATTCGGTACGGCTCGGTATTTAAGAAACGGTAAAATTTATTTACCTACATGAGGCCCCTAATCTTTCTACTATTTAAAGCCGCACCAACAAAGAAAAAGAGTCCCAAATTAAAGTTAACATATGGCTGTAATCCAGTATCAGTTTGATCCACTTCATCATTATTTATAGTTCTTTTGAATCGGTTCAAAGAAATGTCATTAAACAGTTTTTGATCTTTATAAGACGCAGGTGCTAGGAACACAGGAGGAAGCAAAAAGGACACATAACAGGTTCCAGACCATCCAATTGGTAGATGATAGTAGCCTTTACTCCCACAAGACAGGAAACTGCTAAAGTTCATCCCAGTAATGTTCAATACTGTGGTACAGTCACTTTTTCCTACTGGAATACTACCAAAACTGCTCACACAAAGATTTGCTCGGGCTCTAGTAACAGCGATAACAAAAGGCCCGTTACCCTTGGCCGTTCGAGTGTTGGGGAAAACATAACTTGTGGAGGAATTTCCTTTGCGATACTCCTCCATTTCCCATACAGTTCCTTTGGCTTGTGGGTCCCCTTCCTCATCGGGGTAACAAACTTTATTAAGTTTTGCATTAAGTCCTCCTACATCAGCTAGAGTAATATTAGCAATTTCAAAGGCCCACAACAGTGCGAACCAGGCTCTACAGGAGCCATTATGCGAGAATGGCAAGGGAATGAAAGGCGTTCGTCCCTTCTTCTTAGGAGCTGGCATCATTCCACATACCCAGCAGTCGGTAGTGTTCGTAGCATTATGAGTATGATGCAACATTTGTATGAAAGTGTTATTGAGATACGACATCCGGTGTTTCTTCTCATGATAGGGAAGAGTAAAATAATAATGTTCGGTGGGGACAGGAGTAGTAGCAGTCAGTAGGTTTCAAGCAAGAGCTACTTCCTCCACAGCCCACATAATAACAGCAATGATGACAACAGTCGAAGTTAGTCCAATAGCGAGCATCATATTTTTACTACAGACTTTTGCAGCATTCGATTTCTTCTCCTCCAGCATGTTCATAGTCACTAAAAAGCTGCCCCCCTTTGTAGTCAGTCTTTAACCACCCAGGACAGTGACTCAAACAGTCTCTTTCTGCGATGAAATGTCTTTCTTCCTAGATCGAAGCAGATATCTAGATGTACCAGGAATCGTGTGGTCCGGGAAGACTTCCTCAGGTCTTTCAGGTGACACAGCTCGTCCTTTCTCGGTGACTAGGATGTCACGGTGATCTGTCAACGCAGCTGGGCTCATGAGGGCATGCGGAACTTTACGACAGTGGGTGGCATGCTCCCAATTCTTCCGGTTGGTCACTCGTACCGCAGTTCTAGTAGCCAAGAGGACTTGCTCCGGTCCACGCCAACAGAGTGCCAAAGAATTGGTCCGCTGGAAGGACTTCATCAAGACAAAGTCACCAGGCCACAGATCATGGCCATCACCCTGCGACCTGTCTGGAAGGGCTTCCCGTACCTGCTGATAAATAGAAGACAAGCTATCAGTTAACTGGGACAAATAGTCATTCATCAACAAATAGGGTACATCATGTATAGGGCGAGGCTTAGGGATTCCCCAAATATTCATGGGCCTGCCAAACACAACCGTATATGGTGTAAGGCCAGATCGTGTATGGAGTATTGATCTGATAGAAAGTAGTGCTAGGGGCAGGGCATAAGGCAATTTCAAAGACGTGGAAGCCTGTATTTTTGCCAGGTTCAGTTTCAGAGTGGAACTGTAACGCTCCACCAAGCCTGCTGATTGTAAGTGAAAAGCGGCATGAAATTTCTGCTTAATCCCCAACCCTTTCATGACCTATTCGACAACTTGCCCAATGAAATGAGGTCCGTTGTCACTCCATAAGACCTGGCAAATGCCAAATCGAGGACAGAACTCCTTTAGGAGAACTTTCGCTGTCGTGAGAGCTGTATTATCCTTTGTAGCATACGCCTCCACCCTTTTACTGAAAGCACAAACCACCACCAGGACATATTTCAAGTTATTAGAGCACTCAAACTGAATGTAGTCCATTTGCAGGACCTCATAAAGGGCAGTTCGTGTCGCAAACGCTCCTGTTGGAGTTCGCGTTCCCTTTCCAGGATTATACTGAAGACAAACCAAACAAGACGACCATCTTTTTAGCAGTGCCGGCAATATCAGGATAATCCCAAACTTGCATAAGTTGTTTTGCCATTGAGGATGCTCCAACATGTGCCGGCCCATGTACCATGTAAATCATGGGGTATAAGTAAGCTGTGGGTAACTTCCATTTGGTCATAACTTTATTCCTCCAACAGCCCTCATCATCCAGTGCTCCCGCCGTAGACCATTGGTCTAGTTCATCAGTGGAGGCAGATTGTTGCATGTCCAGTACCTCTTGCCTGGCATCATGTCAACGTTCAGCTTATGACCTCACTACATACATGGATGTGGTACTTCGCTGCATTGCGGTTTCGTGGGCTGTGTAATCTGCAAAAGCATTACCTGCTCCTATTTTATCAGTCACTTTCTTGTGTGCACTACACTTAACAATTGCCACCTTCTTAGGATGGGTTAGAGCAGTTAGAAGATTTTGTACTAATTATCCATGCACTATCTGTGTCCCATGTGAGGTGAGAAAACCCCTTTCTTTCCATAAGCGGCCAAAATTGTGTGCCACCCCAAAAGCGTACTGGCTGTCAGTAAAAATATTAATAAGCAAATCTGTACTAAGCTCACACGCTCTCGTTAGTGCAATCAATTCGGCCGCTTGGGCTGACTTCTGTGGGATGCGAGCTGTTTCCACTACTGTCTGAAGTGTTGGAATCGCATAGGCAGCAGATGTAGTGCCATCAGGCAATTTGAGACACAAGCCATCAACCCATAGCTCCCCATCAACACTAGAGAGAGGTGTATCTTGCAAGTCAACGCAGCCCTTTGTTTGCTCTTCAGTAAGGAATATACAATCATGTAACTCTTGCGACTGAGACTGAGTAGCTGGAAATGGCAATAGTGTAACAGAGTTTAGGGTCAGACATCTATTCAGTGTAATATGAGGGGCCAAAAGTGTCAATTCATATCCTGTCAAGCGGGCACTAGTCAAATGCTGTGTTTTTGTTTGATTTAGCAAGGCATCAACAGAATGGGGTACTAACACAAGCAGTTTATGTGACAAAACTATTCTTTCACTCTGACATATTGATACAGCCATTGCTTCCACCGCTCGGAAACATCCAGGCAGCGTGCGAGCGACTGGATCAAGAACAGCTGAGAAATAGGCACAAGGATGTTGCTTATCACCGTATGTCTCTGTTAAAACTGAGAGGTGGACGGGCTCTGCCGGAGGCGGTGTGGGGACAGGGAGACATTTCTTCATGTGATATGGGAGTGCCCGCAGGTTCAAACATACTGGGCAAAGATACACGACTGTATAAGCAAGGTGTGGGGGCTGAGGTTGCGGCCTGAGGCCAAACGATGCCTCTGGGAGCCCACGGACCTACCGGTTAAAGGCAGAATATGGGTAACACTAGGACTGACGGTTGCAAAGCTTAATAAGCGCGCCTCTGGGGGGCAGATACGCCGCCGTCGCTTGGAGCATGGAAAAAAGACATGGATTGGTGCATGCTGCAGGAAAAGATAGTATATGTCTCGAGAGGGTGCCCCGGGAAGTGGGTGGCAATCTGGTCTCCCTGGAATGCATACCGGGGCAACATCTGCAAGCCCCCAGTCCCCTTTTCCCCAGAAGAAATCGTATCCCCATAAGACAAGGAAAAGGTCATATCCTGTTAAGTTGAACCTTATTGCACCGAGGGACGGGCCAGGGGCTTGCGGCTGAACACTGTAACTATTGATTTTAAACTGTGAAGTGACCAAATGTTGAACTTTGTTAATAAAAAAAATTTACAAAAAAACTGAGAGGGCACAACCTTCCCTCTTGTGTACATAGAGTGTGAAGGTCTTAGTGTAGTCTAGAGTTCCTTATACTGGTGCAGAGCAAAGAGCTTGGCGTAACTGTTGGAAGGCATTCTGACATTCAGTAGTCCATGGGAGGTGCACCGGAGTGTCTTTAGTCAAAAGGGCCAATAAAGGTTTAATAATGTGCGAGAAACTGGGGATTCCATAGTGAAAAGTGTAGTGATATCAGAATCTACCGGATATTGGGGCACTGCAATTTTATTAACTTCTCGCAAATCAATAATGAATCTGTACATTTTAGAGTCAGTATATTTTTTCAAAATGGGAAGGATAGGGCTATTGCAAGTGTTATAGGGGACTTCTTCCACTACCCCCATTTTAATCAAATCCTGAACAATGTGTGCCAATGCTTCTTCACCTTCTCGGGATATTTTGTATTGGGGCAGGCGACGCAATGAAACACCCTCCTTTACTTGAATATGTACAGGCGGAATAACCATTTGACCCACATCAGTATCTGATTTAGCCCACAAAGTACTAGGTAAGGATGCCAGGGCGATGTCCTCATTGATAAGACAAGATCTCTCAACCATTGTATAATTGTCATTCATAATAACACGCACACCTTCCGGAGAACAACGTATTGTGGCACGAAAATATTTAAGCATATCAATACCTACAATATTGTCAGGTGTGGTAGGAGAAAGCAAAAATGGACATGCTGCAGTGAATTTATCAAGTCCGAATTCAAGTGGCTGTGAAAGTGGGCTTGGTGTAGGTGTCCCATCGAATCCTATCAACGTTATCATTGTGCCAGACAGGGTACGAGTAGCCCCTGTATCAACCAGAAACTGATCAGTCGATCCCAAGACGTTTGCGTCAACATAAGGACCCATTTGATTTACTGGCTCCTCAGCCGGTTCCTTACCCCGTCCTAGGCATCCCTATATGTAATCAGAATCTGCAAGGACCTCATCAGAATAATCAGACATTTGATATTGATTTCGTCTATCAAAAGTATTTGAGTAATTTGGTCCTTGTTCAACTGCCTCAAACCTGGGACGAGCTCCCATACCTCCCCTGTTTCCTGAATTCCCTGGGCGTCCTCTCATACTGCCCCTTCCCCACTGATACTGCTGACCTCGCAAAAGAGGAAACTCAGAACGCCAATGCCCAGTCTCTTTACAATAAGCACACTAATCAGGGGACAAATTTGCTCGAGGGAGAGGGTGTGCTCCAGGTGTATACATTGAACGTCCGCCTTTTCCACCTGCCCTAAATGGTGGACCAAATATTTGAGCCAACATAACTTTTGTCTTTAAGGCTTTATACTTATTATCCTCCCTGCCTTTTGCTTCCTGTTCCTGTTGCTCATAATATTGGGCCATAGTCAAAAGAGAAACTGGGGAAGACGTAGTCTAAGAACTCTCAGTGGTCTTTAAAGAACTAGCTATTTCTGGTAACATATTAGCGACAAATTTATCGACAAATAAATGCTTGCCTGTATCATCGGCCAATGACTGACCACTCAAATCATGGAATGTTTCCTCAAACCTTGAAAAGAAATCAGAAACTGACTCATCCGTTTTCTGCTTACAGGACGCTAACGTAGTCCAATCTATTTTCTCAGGAGGTATGAGAGTCTTTAACTTAGTCACAATAGCTTTAGGAAAATCTAATATCTCCTTCTGAGGTTTCTGCGCAGGCTCCCTTTCCGCATCTATTTGTTCTAAATGTTCCCAAGTATCACCATATGCTACATTGTCATCTATTTTATGTATCGTTCTCTACATATCAGGGGGCAAAATAAGCCAAAAGAACATATCAATATCTGGCAAAGTCATAGTGCAGGAGCTAATGGCTCCTTCCACCTCCTCATAGAAGCGGGCAGGATTTTTCCGGGGGTCGGGCAAAGCAGCTTTAAGAGCCATCACATCAGCTCTACTCCAAGGAGTGTAAACCCGATTATATTTAAAATATCCTTTTGCGTCATCTGAAGTTTTGTCATCATTTGTTCCTGCACCCTTCGGAGGAACATACAGGGGAGCAGCTTCACGCATAGGTTTTACAGTAACTGTAGTACTACTAGGTGCAGCCTCTTCCACCGGAACATCTACATCTGTTATCTAGCTAATTCTTGCTCCTTTCGTAAACACAATGTTGCGTCTCGTATTTTAACCACTCGTCTAATCATATCAGATAGGTTTGAAAAAGGAAAAGTCCCCTCTGTTAATCGTTTATAATCAGTATTTATATCAGCTTGCTCTAGTTCCTGAGAAATTTGTCTGTAATCAAATATTACCTCCCAAACGAATTTTTCTACAAAATAAAATTGCTCTGCACTGTTCCACTGTTGAACCATAGTTACAATGAGCGATGCCGCGTGAGACCAACGAGCCTCCTCCCTAGCAGTAGTTTTTAATGTATCTTTTTCTTCTTTAGTCAAAGTAGGGTGAGTCTGTCGCCCACCTGTTTATCTTGTTCTTTGTCGTCTGAAGACAAATGCTTGTCGTCAGAAGCCTCAGTAGAGGCACTTGGAGTGTGAGGTTTATACGGGGTGGGGGACGTTCTAATAGGATGCAATCATCCTTAGTTGTATCAAGTAGGGAATAGAGAGGGCGCCTAATAGGATACTGGCCATTTATCTCTAAACAACGTTCTCTATCTTCTTTTTCTGTTTTTTCCTTCTTTTCTTTATTTTTTAATTCTAGCGCTTTTTGATATATCTTTTTACGTTGTACTTTTTCTGCTATAGCTTCTGCTCTCTTCGCTCTCTCTCGCACTTCTTTCTCCCACATACACAAACATTCAAACATATCCTGTCGACTTTTTCTTTTAAACAAACACTGCTCTACATATTGAACCTTTTTAAGATCAAATGACCCATTCACTGGCCATTGCAGATCAGAATCTTTCTTTGTGTATTTGTTCCACAGTAGACCGTACATTATGGAAAAAATACCATATTTGACATACATATCTCTATTAGGCGTCCCTTCTGGGGCAACGGGCTGACTTTTTTCTAAACTTACTTTGTTACCACCAGAGCAGCAACACCACCTACGGAGTGCGCTGGGAACAGGCATGTTTTACCAAAAAATATGTGTAAAATATTACTACTCCAAACAATTATTCTGAAAGGAGAAAAATCTCCACATTACCTGCCTTCAAACTTTGCAAAGATTGAATAACAAATTCAAACAAAAAGCCCAGGCTTAACAAATCAAGAGTACCGCTTTAGAGACCTTACCAAACAGAAGACTCCAACTCCCACCTGCCGATCTCCGGTCGACCTAATGGTCACTACAGATTTGCGCCAAAGAAAACCCCAGTGGAGACCGGCCACCACCTGGAGGGTCAAATCGGTTAAACCGGAAAAGTCACGTCGGCCTGCAAAGACAAAGGTCTCCTCGTGCAGTGCGCTTCCTCAGCAATAGTTCGATCCTCCGTAAAGAGCACTCCTTCGGATGGCCACGTCTCCGATGGGGCCCCACGTTGGGCACCAACTGTGGAAATGTGCCTAAAAGTGGGCACATTGGTGCAGGGTCACCCTCTTGTCCAGGGGTCCAGAGACCAACAAACTAGAGATCAGCACTGGAGTTGGAATAAATAACAAGTTTAATAATCACTCATGAGTGGGACCACATCCACACAACACTCTCAAGTGCTGCAAGGAGGTAGTACACTGAAGTCACAGAACACAGGTTTTTTTATACAGGTTTTCTGCAATGCAAGCATATGAACAGAAATAGGAAGAACAAGTTTTAGGAATAGCTATCAGCAAACAAGGGCATATGAATTACCATGTGGTCAGCAAAGTGGGAGGGGGAGCAGGAATGCTTATGGCAGCAGTAAATGGTCAACATTTAACATCTGAGACCAGGTGCACTGACAACCATAAACCCCCAGCACGCACATTTCTTTAGCTGAGTCAGAAAGTCAACATAAATAGATAACACAAGCAGAGTGGAAAGACAAAAGAATTACGAAGGAAACTTAAATGGACACCATAGCCAAAATGGCTGTTGCTTTTGCTAAGTAAAATATTACACCTTTTTCACAGAGGGGTGTCTAACTCAAGACCAGGACGGGGTCCCACACTCTCTCACTTCAGGTAATGGGGTTTGACTAAATCCTAGAGGGATTCTTGGCTTCACACCTACTCACATGCTAGGTACACTTAGGTACATCTATATAGGCATCGTAGGAGTACACACACTTTTATCATGCATTTTATATTCATGTATGTATTCATGATTATCGCAAGATGGTAGAACTGTACTATCCTTTTATTTTAACTGTACTGCTAATCATATATATAGGCTACTGTCTAACGGTTGTTGCAGCACATCTATTTTACACTAGAAGAACAACTGTGCAATAAATTCTTATTGTAACACGCCCAACTGTTTCTTCTGTGTAACTCTCTGAGACCAAATAAGTGAGCACGAGTGACTGAGCGAAAGGTAGTACACTGTTTCCACGATTCTGAGTGATCAGGATTGTCATGTTCTGAGGTTTCCAGAAACTATTCTCTCCCAGATAAGAGGAGATTCTAGTGGCACTGTGAGCTAGCTAAAGCAGAAAGGCTAACATTCTCGGTGGGGATGCTCAGAGCCAGTCTGCCACCAAACCCACAGTTTGTTATCCGAAACGTGCAGATCCTGTACGGGTAATGTAGGAACTACATTACAAGGCGCCGCCAACGTTGGTTGGGTACTTATTTAACAGTAGAATCTGAGTAGTTCAGTCGTGCTATTCTCAGATACCCCTACTCACAAAACACCAGAGACATCTGGAGTGGGTGGGCACAAACTCCACCACAGCTGAGTAGGTGAAAAAATCCTATTTATTAGCTGGTGGTTAATCAAGCTTGAAGGACATAGTGTTCCTAAAATTGTGCAATAAAACCTTATCTTAGTTCCCTTGAACAAACGTCTTTGTTACAAAAATGACTGGGGGCGGAGATAACACAGTAGTAGATCTACACGTCTCAGCCGGAGAAGAAGATACAAACGCAATTTAAATTGCTCCTAAATTCAGACATTCAATCACCCTGAAACTATTAGAAAATGGTTTACAAGCTAGGGGTGGCATAGTAACTTTCGTGATTGAGGCACTCAAATCAAATAAAACAGAGGTATTTTATTTGTGGGTTACATTCCCGGCAGCAGATTCAAGAACACAGACATTTCATTGCTATACAGAAGGAGATGCACCATTGGAATATGGTCCGTTTGAGGACATAGAGATTCCACTCATGTACCAGGAACACTTATACTGGTTTAAAGGCGCCCTACCCCACATAAGAGGAAGAGTAAGATCAGGCCCGCTCGGAGGAGAGGGGGCAACATGGCCGATATTAGCGGCCTACACACCACATGCTGACATTGAAACAATGCCACAAAGAGACTGACTCATACAACACAAAAATTTACTTAAAATCTACAGAAACTTGACGCAATTCGTCATGAGGACTTTCACAGTCCAACCAGCAACAGTTGCAACAAATGGAACTCAATCTCAGGGTACAACAACTAAAAGCACACCACAAACACTAAACGCAGTAATGGGCAAGATGCCCACAAAACGCAAACAAACGCCATTCTGGGTAGCTCAGAAAATAACTCAGCTCGAGGCAGTATTCCCGAATACAACCCTGTGTGAAAATCATAGAATGCTAACAATCTGCTTGCCCATGGGGATAACGCCACAAGTAGAAGATTGTACCACTTGGGGTACAGTCTTTGCTGCCATATATACCAAGACTCATGGCATTCCTTCATTAGCAGTAGTACCTGATGTATTAAGACAAATACAAAACGAGTACAGAGCAGAAACCACTCTGAACTTAGGAATGAGGTTACTAGGTAACTATGACCAGGTATCAGCCATAATACTAGCTAATATTAAAGGGGATGCAGCTTCAGTGGCAATCTGCCAACGCCTAAGGGAGTTCAGTCCGTTAGATCAACAACACAAACTACCCAAAATAATTGAAACTGCGTATGCAGAATTAGGCAGAGGCAGTTAGGGTGGGAATTTAAACCCACAACTGATGGGCAGTTCTGAAAAGGGCACTTATAAGCAGAAACCTGCTTCTTCTGAAAAGAAGTGGGATAATAAAAAACAACAAAACTTTAAAGGAAACAGATCTCAATCCCGAGGTAGATCTCCTCCACAGGAGCCCTTTGAAAAGAGGTACAACCTTAGGAATAGGGATAATATTAGGAAACCGGACAGGTATCAGGATCCTGATACACGTTCCTCTCGTTCCTTTTAGGGCTCGATGAAAAACTCAGAGAGAGGATGGTCAGAAAACAAAGAAGAGCGTACAAAGTCCAGAGACAAACAACATGCTCAAGACTATGCTTTCAAAATAGAAAAGCCAAACTAAAAACCTAAGTTCAAGAAGAAGAAAGTTGCAGGCCTGAAGATCAGATATGCCCAGAATTCTGAGGACACAACTTCTGAACGGGGAATGAGCTCAGACGATGCTAGACAGTGCAGCAGAAGTAACAATAGCTTGCCAGAACCTGATGGAATTTTTGGTGACAGCAGACTTGAATGATTACATCACGGTGGAAACACCAGATACGACGGTGAGTGTCCCACATAAGTTACATGAAATAACACTCCCGATGGAGGGGGACAAGCCCAGGAAAGTTAAAGGTCTCTTTTGGGAGAACCTGTCATCTGGTTATGACATCCTATTAGCTAAACAAGATTGGCCAGCCAGCATTCATTATGGAGTGCCCTAGGGGAGAAACAGTAATTGTTTCAGCATTCTCTGTCCTCGTTCCCATTCATCTTAAACATACATATGCACGGGAGTGGGCAGTTGCCTTAGCTCAAGCATTGTACAAAAATCATGCGGGATGGGATGAGAATTCAACCCGCCACATGATCCTGTTAAAAGTTTCACCAAATGCACAATATTCAATAAAGCAAGAAGCTACAAAAACAGGTCAGAGAGAGCTTAGATCAACTTGAATGCCAAGGGGTGATCAAAAATTGCACCTCATCAAAACAATCCTTTGTTTCCTGTCATGAAACCTGACAATACATATTGTCTTGTTTTAGATTACAGACATTTAAACACTTGCACAAAGACCTTCGCTGTCCAAAATGCACATAGTGCCGCATTAATGAATAACATTGTGCGGAAAAAATACAAAACTACACTTGATATCTCAAATGGATTTTTCTGCCCAAATATAGCGCCTAAAAGCAGGTATTTGACCGCATTCTCAGTGATGGGGTCAAAGTGAGAATTGTATCATCTCCCTCAAGGGTATAAGAACAACGTGGAGGTATTTTCAGCAAGAGTAACTGAGTTTCTCCAAAATTTTGATGAGGAAGCATTGTCCTATGTGGAAGATATTTATCTGACGGATAAAGGCACTTGACCAGGGTGAACACCATAATTATGGGGTTACAAATTTAATTTAAAAAAATCTAAAATCGCCCACCTCAATGTCCTGTTTTTAGGATATGAGCTTTCAAGTGAAGGGAAAAGTCTGGCAGCTAACTTTTTAGAAAAGTGTGCGCTGCTCCAACCTCCAAATCATTAAAAAATCCACAATCAATACTGGGATTCCTAAATGTCAGCAGAACATACATTTTGGATTACGCGGAAAGAGTAAAACATTTCTACGACTTAATAAAACCTGACTTTTCAGTTAGACAATGGACCCAGGAAAACACAAACATCCTACTTTCACTACAAGAAGACATGATATTTTCAAAACACTTACAGATGCGGGTAAGCGTACGCAACTTAGTGATCTGTGTAACAGCGATTCGATGCGGGTACACTTACTTAACCTTCAATGAGGGCAAAACAGTACTAATCGCTTACAAATCACACCTATACACAAACGCAGAAATGCGTGTCACTTCAACAGAAATAATCCTGACAGCAGTTCAGACCGCTGTAGCAAGAGAAAGAGCACTGCCTCAGGGAAAACGCATAATTGTCTTAACAGCGGTACCAGCTTTAGAAGCTGTTACAAAGGCTAGCATCCCAAATGCAAAAGCCGTGCATCCGAGATGGATTCAATGGGCTAATTCTCTAACTGCAACAGATGTTGAATACAGTTTTGATCCATGTCTAAAAACACAGGTATTTCTGCAATACAAACAAGCATACCCTCTACCAAATGAACTCTTGCCTCTAGATCAGTATGAATATATAATTCACACTGACAAATCTTTTCAACAGGCCATAGGGAGTAAGCAACAATACAGCGCAGCTTGTGCTATTGTTAAAGGTCGCATGCGGGTTGGGAAGTTCCATCCAAGTTGCACCAAACCGCAATCTCTAGGAGACTGCACGGCTCAGTTGGCAGTGTTAAAAGCATTGATACTGGCACTGGTGAATACGAATCACAAATTCCCCACACTGATAGTGTGTGATTCCTTTTACTGTGTGCAATCATACAATGAATATTTACATCATTGGGAACAAAACAGGTTCAAAGATGCAAAAGGTGGCACAATTAAGCATACAATGCTATGGGAACAGGTGATTGAGTTGAGAAACAAACTACCACGGGCTCACGTGATTCATACAACTCAACAAAAAACAGAAGGGAGTGGCCCTGCTATCCAAGGGACTGGGTGCCAATGAATTGACTATAGTGTAGAGAAAATGTATCCTTGGAATAAACTAACAAGTAAACCACAATCATATGTCACAAATGCGCAACATTCTCACAAAAATATATACGTCAACAGTAGAGAAACCCAACACAATTATAGACTTACAATAGATCATATAAAGATATCAAAAAGATTTTATTTATTTCTCATCAATATAGACATTCATTGGTAACACAGATTATTAAAAACACAAATTCATAAAATACATGAATAATAAATCCCAATAAAAAATGCAAGAGACAACGACACGTGATATCTTAAAAAATCATCATAAAAACATTAATTCGATTGAATCTATTATTGTAGAGTCATAACTACATAGAAAATTCTAGACTCAATAGTTGCTCGAATTTAAAACAGCAAGGGCGTCGACGCGTTTCGGTGTGCTATCAAATAATGCACCACCTTCAACAGGACTTTTCCAAGGTAAGTGTCTCTTTTTTCTCAGAACTAGCACATAAACATGTATATCTGTATTCATTCACTGAGTCATCAACGTGATGGCGTTCACGTTGAAGGGAATTTATTGGCTGATGAAGCCGTGAAGAGGGCTGGATGCACAGCTTCCGTAGCTGCAATCACTCGTTCAAAAACGAGGAATGACGGTGAGATTATGATTTCTCAGCCGTACCAAAGAAATTTCCACTCAAGTACTCCTACAAGTTCGGTGCAAACAACATTCCATATGCTCAGATTCCTGAAGGGGGGGACAGAGTAATACCAAATATGGATCGGAGGCAAGGGTTGATTATTGCAGCACACGAGGGTTTGAGCTCTGCGCATACAGGCATTACAGCGACTACTTCATTGTTGAAACAGCACTATTGGTGGCCAGGTCGAACAAAGCAAACTAAAGACTATGTCTTGAAATGTATTTGGCATAGGAGGAAATAATGCAAACATTTCTACATAGACTACAATGAGCACTATGAGTGGTCTTCCAATGTCCAGCCGGACAGAGGAACATTTATTCAAACAGGATAAAAGGGGAATGAACGGAATACGGGAAACAACAAGGGTGGAAAGGGGCACAATCCTGTACCGAGCTTTGAAGTAAAGGGATGGAGAGAATAGAAACGAGAAAGAAAATAACAGGCAAAGAAATTAGTTGACAGAAGAGCAAAAGGTGGCTTACATTACATGATAATCCTACGTAAGCTCATACCAGCCAACAACACAATAGAATTTACACAATGGTTAAATTGTGGTGTTTGCTAAACAAGTCGACGTTTCGATCCCTAGCTCTCAATACTATGGGATCATCATCAGGACTAGAATATGAACTGTTGCCTGATAAGTTGTTTCAAGCAGCCTGTAAAGTTATGAGACAGGAAAAAAGGAAAAAAGAAAATATACAAGATTTAAACAGTAAATATGGTCCACCAAACTTTAAGCATATCTATTCGACAACCGTTTGGATAATGTAGAACATTTATACATATGAACAAGAGAAAAAAGTGGGGTGAGCGTGATGCTCGACATGAGGATAAGAATGACAACGTAGCTGTGTGCTGTAGCGCACAGTGCGGGTGGAAGACCCATATGGTCAACAACGGTGAGGGAGCAACAAGGGATGTGAAAATGCCCAGTGTTGGCAGTGAGAAGGATGCCAAGAAGGCGTATGCGGGTGGCGAAGGGCGGTGTCAAACATGCCTGGAGATGAAGCAGGAGAGTGCTAAGTGCCGTACCGAGATAAAACGTTGAGGACGATGACAAATATGGTGGTATGACAAGAAGCGGCGCGGTGATGGCGGAACATGCTCGTTGGCAAAATAGGTGCGTTCGGAATGTGAACCGTGAAAAAATGCTGACCGGACGCGGCGCAGTGATGGCATTAAGGACTAATGAGCAACCGAGGTGCGCTGACCTGCGAGCAGCTCAGCGCGTTCCTGATGCACGGGGGGAAGCCCGCGGATGTCTCAGGATGGAACTAAAGGAGGAAAAGGGGAATAAGTGAGCCTGGTAATGAGAAGTACAACGGGGGACATTGGAGGCTGGACGAGTGTTTACCTTAGGCGAGGAGAGAAAAGGTCCGTGAATAGTCGGACAGGCAGCCGGGGTCGGCGGAGGCAGTGTGGTGATGACACAGGGGGGATCCAGCAGGCGCTGTGGAGTGCTGGAGCTGAGGGAGGCAATAGAAGTTTATAGGGGGGAGTCGTGGAGCGTGAGGCTGCCGAGTGCAGAGGCAATGTAAAAAGTGGGCTTACCTTGGAGGAAGGATAAAAAGCGCGGGAGGCGGGAGCGAGTGGTCCTTCGAGCCTGAAGGAAGGGCTTTGGGATGAGTTCGAGCAGCGAAATGGGCTGCGAACTGGTGCGGGACCGGAGCTGGAGGATCGTAAAAAGGTGGTTAGAGGGAGGGGACTAGGGCAT
Organism: Triturus cristatus; assembly: GCF_964204655.1. Classification (NCBI taxonomy): domain Eukaryota; kingdom Metazoa; phylum Chordata; class Amphibia; order Caudata; family Salamandridae; genus Triturus; species Triturus cristatus. The sequence continues at coordinate 274,768,119 of NC_140593.1, read as the reverse complement.
AGATACGCTCTATCGGGTAGAGTATCTAGCTTGGGCTTACCTCTGTGAGAGTCGCCGGAAGCCGGAGGGAGCAAGAATCTGCTGTTCCTTTGGGCGTAGTAGCAAGGAAACTGCGGGGTGGCTGGTGTGTTAAGTGGGCGGCATGGCAAGGCACCAGGGTAGGGGACATAGAAGGAAGACTGTGGAAGGGATCAGGTCGACAAAAACAGTGGCCATGATGGAGTGGGGTACTACATTGGCGGACATCTTGTAACGGTGAAACTGGAGAAAAGTGAGTTTCTTATAGTGAAGGTTAAACGCAGCCGTGTGATATGATGCTTTGTGCACATGCTTTGAAAATAAAGAACTGTTACATACATATTAGCAATTGCAGTAATGCATTTCTGACCATGATAAACAGAAGCATATAATTAGTGGTCACAGTCAGTGTGAAAGTTGGGAAAAGTAATAGACATGTCTTCAGCGAGATGCAATACAGTTAAAGGGGGAGAGAATTGACATAAAATGTAGCCATAATGTTCATACATTTCCATTGTTCGATGCATACTCGAACAGTTAAGTCCAGTAGTGATAGTCAAGCTAGCTGAGAGTGACTGGGGTACAAAAATCAAGTAATTCAGAATTTCGCTTGTTTACAGTAGGGATGTCCAGTCTTCTGTCCTATTAAGCCCAGTATTGATGGAATCAAAGAGGATGATTGCCTTTAATTCCTATCTGTTTAAAAGTTGGGCCATAGTGCCACTCCTTTGGGGTAACTTCAGCGATTTGAGGACTGTCCAGCGCAAGTCATCTTCATAGTGATTGGCGTCAGTAAAATGTTCAACCAGAGGAGCGTTCAATGTCTTGCATCGGATGCGGCTTCTGTGCTGACAGATTCTGGTCTTGACTCTTTGCGTAGTTTGTCCAATGTATATTTTCAAACAGGGACATTGGATAAGATAGATAACGTTGCAAGAGTTACAATTGGTAAAAGCTTGACAGTGCACTGTGATGTTCTTAAATGTGAAACTTTTGCCCTCAATGGTGAACACACAAACATTACACGAACCACATTTCGAATGACCAATGATGGGGGACAGACCCCAACTAGCAAGGAGAGTGGTGTTGGGAGCGACAGGTAATGCAGCCCTGACAAGGTGGTCCTTCAAATTTTTGCTTTTTTTTAAAGCGAATAGGGGTTTTTCAATTGTGAGGTGCCCTGCATTTAAAATGGGCCAATGGTGCAGTATCGTTTTTCTCAATTTGTTAGATACCAGGGAAAAAGTGGTCACGCAAGCAATTCTTTGCAGTTCTTTTTTTGGTTTAGGGGTCAGAAGCACTTCCCGAGGACAATACCTAGCTCTTTTAGAAGCACTTTTTGGGTAGCCTCTGTCTTTTAGTTTAGAAGCCAGAACAGATGATTCTCTAAAGTAGTCAGCCTTACATGAGCAATTTCTCCTAATTCTCAAAAATTGAGAATACGGCAATGAGTCCCTTAGAGCCCTAGGGTGATTGCTGGCGTAGTTAAGGAGGGTGTTGCGTTCTGTGGGTTTGCGATAAAGGCGTGTAAGTAGATCGCCATCGTCGTGAAAAATGGTGAGATCTAAAAATGCTATGGAGTCGGTGTCGGTAGTAATGGTAAAGGATAGCCCAGAACAGTTGTTGTTTAACCAATGTAGGAATTGGCGTAGAACATCAACGTTTTGTCTCCAAATGATGAAGATGTCGTCGATGTATCTACGCCAAAAGACGATGCCTGGAAAGAAGGGATTTGAAGCTGTCAGAATGACATTAGTTTCTAGTTGGTCCATAAAGAGCACTGCCAGATTAGGGGCAAACATCGCACCCATCGAGGTGCCTTTGATTTGCTGGTAGAAGGTGTTGTTGAAGCTGAAGAAATTGCGGGTAAGACAGAGTTCTAAGAGCTGTTGTATGAAATTACTGGGGACAGCGTGTGGGCGTGGGCGTGACTCCAATATTTTTTGTATTACTAGAAGAGCAGCTGTCTGAGGGATATTGGTGTATAACGACTCCACGTCCATGGTACATAGGGTCTCTGACAAGGGATCAAATGGATGATGCTCAATCATGTTAATCATTGCCATTGAGTCTCTAACAAAACATTGAGTGGTGGGAATGAAGTCTTCAATGAAGAAATCTACATAAGTCCCAAGTGGTTCTAAGATTGAGCCACAAGCAGAAACAACATTTGTCATCGTCCTCAACGTTTTATCTCGGTACGGCACTTAGCACTCTCCTGCTTCATCTCCAGGCATGTTTGACACCGCCCTTCGCCACCCGCATACGCCTTCTTGGCATCCTTCTCACTGCCAACACTGGCCATTTTCACATCCCTTGTTGCTCCCTTACCGTTGTTGACCATATGGGTCTTCCACCTGCACTGTGCGCTACAGCACACAGCTACGTTGTCATTCTTGTCCGCATGTCGAGCATCACGCTCACCCCACTTTTTTCTCTTGTTCATATGTATAAATGTTCTACATTATCCAAACGGCTGTCGAATAGATATGCTTAACGTTTGGTGGACCATATTTACTGTTTAAATCTTGTATATTTTCTTTTTTCCTTTTTTCCTGTCTCATAACTTTACAGGCTGCTTGAAACAACTTATCAGGCAACAGTTCATATTCTAGTCCTGATGATGATCCCATAGTATTGAGAGCTAGGGATCGAAACGTCGACTTGTTTAGCAAACACCACAATTTAACCATTGTGTAAATTCTATTGTGTTGTTGGCTTGTATGAGCTTACGTAAGATTATCATGTAATGTAAGCCACTTTTTGCTCTTCTTTCAACTAATTTCTTTGCCTGTTATTTTCTTTCTCGTTTCTATTCTCTCCATCCCTTTACTTCAAAGCTCGGTACAGGATTGTGCCCCTTTCCACCCATGTTGTTTCCCATATTCCGTTCATTCCCCTTTTATCCTGTTTGAATAAATGTTCCTCTGTCCGGCTGGACATTGGAAGACCACTCATAGTGCTCATTGTAGTCTATGTAGAAATGCTTGCATTATTTCCTCCTATGCCAAAAAAATAAGCTACTACCCGAGGTCCTCTGGCTACCAGATCGGGTCCCCTTGTTATTTCTCCTCACACTATGTCTTGAAATGTGACATCTGCCAGCAGATGAAAGGCTCCACCATAACACGCCCGGCACAGACACCGTTATTAAAATGAGACAAACATCTCGCTTGCGTGTATCTGGACCACTGCAGCCCCTTACAATCAGATGGGGCCTACAAGTATATCATGATTGCAGTGGATTCATGCTCAAGATTCCTATGGGTTTGACCTCAGCGCTCGGCTGATGCTCGAACTGTTATCAAAGATTTGCGAGTCCTTATAGGGACATACGCAGTTGGCAAGTTACATTCTGACCGTGGCCCAGCGTTTACCTCTCGGGCTTAAAAAGAGGCCATGGAAAGTATGGGCGTAGCATTGCGGTACTCCTCTCCATACCATCCTGAGGGAAATTTGTTTGTGGAAAGGAAAAACCGGGACCTAAAGCAATCTTTAACAGCTAAGGTATTAGGCAAGGGTGGTAGTTGGGTCAATCATATATATGGGTTACAACGAGCTCTCAATAACCAGCCAAGAAGTGCGCTAGGGGTGTCACTCCTTATGAGGTCCTATTTGGGATGAGAATGTGGGTACCAGATCTTGAGGAACAAGAACTGTACTTCTGCCATCAGTCAGGGAGGTGCCGCTAAGGCCTACATTGAATGTTTCCTTTATACAGTTTGATACTTTGAGCAGACTGAAAGCCATGCTTTTACAGCAAACTGTACCTTTGACCTCCGCCCGAGAGACCTTTGATCTTCAAATCGCAAAGACCTCGACTGAGATACAGGTAATTATACGTACAAACTGCCCCTTTCATTTCGCAGAAATGGTGGGTCATATCTTTAATATGTCTGATACGAGCGGTATTGTCAACCTATTTAAGACCACAGGGTCAGGATTTCTAAGCACCTTTCAGACAATCCTCGGAGTTATTCCAAATGTTATACACTCCGTATTGGGAAGCATTTTGGAGGTCTTCCACTGAGCCTGCTCTCTATAGCAGGAATCCTGATTGTCATTTTTCTGCTACGCAATGGATGGCCCAATCAACAACGAGATGGCAAAAGCACTCCTGGAGCGCAAATACTGTGAACGCATGGTACAACATCTGGGCACACCTCGCCTGCTGGAACTGAGCGCCTCTTGGTTCCTATCATTTAGACCACTCTGGATGGACTGCATCTTACCTGTTCATCGATGCCTGTTTTGCGGAGAAGAATGCGTGTTGGATATATGTCTGACACTTGAATCGGACACGCCTACGGACTTGAATACCAGGCTGGAACCTGTGAGGTCCCATGCTCGGCAATGTCCCCAGTGTATTCCTATATTAATGGCTGCATTCCGCGAGAACCAGCAGGTGCCTTTTGCTACAACTGGGTTGAGCATCAGCTCTTCCACTAGCACTCAGGTATCGACTACAGCAACAGCTGCATCTGCACCAGCTATTGGCAGTTCTGAATATCATCTGTGCTCCATTGACGTACTCTGCGAGGTGTTACAGGGACCGTCCTCTGCAGCGGCGAGCAACAAGGATGTTGCGTCTCCCAGCCAAGACACTTAATCTATAATTGACTCATCGTGTGCTGGGAAAGAATTTGGATTTTTCCTTTTGGTTTCAAAACACAACTAAATTTGGAACATTTCCTAAAAATTGACAATTGTCGCTGGAAAAGCATGGCCTTCTTACGCTTGTATTGGTTCAACTTACATAAACAAACTCATCTAGGACTTTGGCTTGAGTAACAATTCCCAAAACAAATTTTCTACGTTTTTTTCCCCCTCTTAGACAATTTTTTGAATGATTTTAAGACGCTCACTGATACTTTTATGCGCTACTACCTAGTAAAGAGAGTAGTTCGCTGGCATTTTTTTATTGTTGACTATTCGGAAGAGGAGTGGGTGTTATGTTCCATATAGGTATCCTAATATAGGCCCGGGTAATATCATACACCTTCACCTACATTACCTCCCCTACACTACACAGTAACAAGCCTTTTAGGATTGAACCTTTACCTAGTTCTAGTCCTGGGCGCAGAAGGAGGGCTTTTCCCTGAACAATAGTGGCCTATAACTTCATCAATAGACTCACACAGTATGAATGAATATTCATAAGGCTTTTTGGAAACCAGGCAGAGGCTACACCACCTACATAATATCTGTGTACAAGGTTCATCCCATACGTCATCCTCAAATGCAACAATGGCTAATCCAAGAAACAAGGTACAAAGGAGCCCTAGATACTTTCTGTATAAATACAGCACATCTTACTAGTGTTAGCTAGAGGGAACCGAGACTTCCAGGCCGACATAATGACCTGAGACGCTGAGGCTCCTGCATGCAGACGCTGCAGCTGACACTGGTCTAACACATCCCTCGTGGTGTGTCCAACTGGAGACCAGGACGGGGTCCCACACTCTCTCACTTCAGGTAATGGGGTTCGACTAAATCCTAGAGGGATTCTTGGCTTCACACCTACTCACATGCTAGGTACACTTAGGTACATCTAGATAGGCATCGTAGGAGTATACACACTTTTATCATGCATTTTATATTCATGTATGTATTCATAATTATCGCAAGATGGTAGAACTGTACTATCCTTTTATTTTCACTGTACTGCTAATCATATATATATATGCTACTGTCTAACGGTTGTTGCAGCACATCTATTTTACACTAGAAGAACAACTGTGCAATAAATTCTTATTGTAACATCCCAACTGTTTCTTCTGTGCCACTCTCTGAGATCGAATAAGTGAGCACGAGTGACTGAGCGAAAGGTAGTACATTGTTTCCACAATTTTGAGGAATCAGGGTTGTCATGTTCTGAGGTTGCCAGAAACTATTCCCTCCCTGATAAGAGGAGATTCTAGTGGCCCTGTTAGCTAGCTAAAACAGAAAGGCTAACATTCTCGGTGGGGGTGCTCAGAGCAAGTCTGCCACCAAACCCACAGTTTATGTTATCCGAAATGCACAGATCGTGTATGGGTAATATAGGAACTACACGACACAGTGACAATAAACAATCCTGGACTTCTGAAATTCTCTAAATCCTACAATAGGGAGGGGACCACTGCTCAGTCATCAAACCATAATGGTCGAACTTGTTTTAGTTCTTACTGTTCGGGTGACAGATGCTTCAAGGGAAGAAATATGGGGAGGGGGGCTGGTTGGGGAAATAGTTTGAGGACTTGTTTTCAGGTTTTTGTCCTTTTCCCAGTTGTTTATGGCACCAGACACAACATGTTTGCATCACTCACCCATCGTCAACGGACCGGAGAGGATCCACTGCTCTCTGCCCACGGACCTAACACACATGGGCCCACAAGCACCACGGAGAAGCAATCACAGCCCCTTCATTAATAGAACCATGGCATCACCCCACTTTGACCTGGAGCCCTTACACATCCTCTCTTAAAATGCCAATGGGCTCCTGGACCGGGTGAAGCACACCATGGTCCTGAAGTTCTCACAGTGATCTTCCCTTACCGCCCTCCTGCTGCAGAAAGTCCATCACCTAGGTAATCCCTGCCCGTTCCTAGTCCACCAAGGGTATGATAGGGTGTTCCCTGCTGGATTCACATGGGGTTCCCAAGGAGTGGCAATCCTTCTCCACCGTTCCTTTCCTTTCATAGTCACCCAAGATATTCGCTTTCTGGCCCTCACTGGGAAAATGGGAGGACGCATTCTCAAACTGGTTATGGTCTATATACCCCCAGCAGTCCTCGAGGCCTCCCTCCTTGACCTCACAGTTTTACTGTTATCTCTCCCCCAGGGCAGGTACTAACAGTGATCAGAGGAGATTTCAACCCTGTCATGAAACCCGGCCTGTGAGGCTACCGGTGCCCCCTCCCATCGTTGTGGCTCTCGGAGTGAGCCTCTCAACTCAGTATATCTGATGTGTGGACTTCGCCAATACACTCATACCTCTGCTGCCCATCACACGCACTCACACATCGACCTAGTGTTTATGCCTGCCCCTGACTGTTGCTTGGTCGTAAATATCCAAACACTTACCCGTGGAATTTCTGATCATTCGCCCTTTCTCCTTTGCCTAGGGGGGTCCCACTGGCGCTCTCCGCCCCAACACAAGGACTGTAAAAAGGCACTGAAAGTGGAGCTTAGGATGGTTGGATAAAAAGGAGAGAGCGAGTCGTGTGGTCCCATTGATTGAGAGGATGGATGGTGTACGTGTCACCGAGCCAGAAGACATTGTCTCTTGCTTCGCGGACTATTTCCGCGAGGTGTATTCCCCGGTCTCTCCCTGCTCGGAGGCGGATTCCCATGCCCTGCTTCGGGATATCCCGCTGCCCTCCCTTTCGGTGGAGGACAGGGAGTCGTTGGATGCTGCTCCCACCTCGGACGAAATTGCCCTCGCCATACGCTCGGTCGCATCTGGCAAGGCCATGGGCCCGAACGGCATCCCCATCGAGTTGTATAAGCTGCGACCGGATGTACTGGCACCCCACCTCCGCGCGATGTTCCTGGCGGCCCACTCGCGGGGCTCCCTCCCGCTGGACCAGCGTCTGGCTACAATTGTGGTGATCCACAAGGAGGGGAGACCCCGAGACCGGGTTACATCCTATCGGCCTATCTCGCTCTTGAACGCGGAGCCCAAAATCCTCGCCAAGGTGCTTGCCAACCGGCTGGTCGGCGTGGTGGGCGATCTGGTCCACCAAGACCAGTCCGGCTTTATTCCCCATCGCAACACGGCCCTTAATCTGCGGCGCTTGCACGGGGTGCTCGCGCGTGTTCCGTTTGTGCGGGAGCCGGCCATCTTGGCGTCCTTAGACGCCACCATGGCGTTTGATACGCTCGAATGGCCATACATTTGGGCGATGCTGGCGAAATTTAGATTTGGGCCGGGGTTCATCAGCTGGGTTAAATTGTTGTATTCGGGCCCATTGGCGCAGGTGGTAGTGAATGGACGAGTCTCAGCCCCATTCGCGCTGGGACGGGGCACGCGACAGGGTTGCCCCTTGTCGCCGCTCCTGTTTGCAATGGCCTTGGAACCCCTGGCGGAGTGGCTGCGGTGGCACCCTACCATCCGTGGTCTCCGTTGGACCCCCGAGTATGAGGACCGCGTGTCCCTCTATGCTGACGATATCCTTTTGTACCTAGCCTCCCCGCGCAAATCACTGATTGTCCTGGTTGACGTCCTGCGCTCCTTTGGCCGTAATTCGGGCCTCGTCATCAACTGGGCTAAATCATGTGTCTATGTGCTTTCCGGGGAGGCTCCCGTTCTCCCGCGGGGCTGTCCGATCCAGATTGCCTCGCAGGGATTTCGGTACCTGGGTGTCTATATCACGCTGGACCCGGAGGCCCGCTACGAGCGGAACTTGCTTCCCCCCCTCCAGCGCTTGAAGGAAGACGTCGTGCGCTGGCGGCGTCTGCCGCTTTCGCCGCTCGGCCGGGCGGCATTGTTTAAGATGATGTCGTTGCCTGCGCTTCCTGTACGCTCTCCAGAATACTATGGACTTAGTCCCGGCGCGCTACTTCCGCGAGGTGGAGAGTCTACAGCGCCGCCTTTTCTGGGACGGGAGGCCGCGTATAGCCCTGGCGAAGTTGACGCTCCCGTGGTACGACGGGGGGATTGCCCTCCCGGACATTAAGCGGTATTACTGGGCCTCCCAGCTAGCTGCAATTAATCACGGCCTCTATGGGCCCGCTTTAAACCCGGCATTTGAAATGGACAAGATGCTCCTGCCCGGTGGCGATTACAATCGAGCGCTCTACTCTGGCGCGCCCGATCCCCGCTTGACGGGCCCCACGCGCGTCATGGTGCGAGTGTGGCACGCGGCCAACGCAGCTATGGGGTGGAAGGACCGTTTGACCCGAGCGTCACCGTTGTATGCGCCGCAGCGGTTGGGTTCCCTGTGGACCTCGAAGGGCTTCGAGAAGTGGGACATGATAGGCATCAGTAAAGTGGGGGATCTCTGGACGAGGGGGGGATTCAAAGCATTCGAGACGCTGCAGACGGAGTTTCAGCTGCAGGGCAGTGAATACTTTCGGTACTTGCAGGTCCGTCACGCACTGGGCTCCGTCTTCCCAGACGTCGCCTCCATCCCGGAGTCTTCCCCCCTGGAGGATAGAGTGCTAGACGGCCACGTTCCGGACAGCACAATCTCCCTCATTTACAAGAAATTGATCAATGACCGCTCGGGCTTGCTGACTGGCCTCCGCGAGGCTTGGGTTGCCGATGGGCTGGAGTTGGACGACGAGGACTGGATTTCCGCGGTGGCCTCTCCGAAGGAGGTGGCCATACCGGCTCGCCTTCGCTTCGTCCAGCTTAAGATACTTCACCGGGTTTACATGACGGGGCCAAGGCTTCTGCGTATGGGCTATACCGAGGATGGGTTGTGTAAGCGTGGGTGTGGTGCTTTGGCGACCTTTTTGCATATCCTGTGGGAATGCCCGAAGGTGGAGCGATTCTGGCGTGGTGTGCATGAGGTCCTGCGAGTGGTTACGCATGTCGCGCTGTTGCCTGAAGCGAGGAGATGCTTGCTGAATGTGTGGGAACCAAATGATTACTCGGTTCCGCAGACGCGATGGGTGACTCTGGGATATATGGTAGCTAAGCGTGACATCGCTCAGCTGTGGGGAGCCCAGATGCCCCCGGCGGTGTCAGCTTGGACAGAACACATGGACTGGTGCATGTTCCGAGAAAAGGTGGTGTATGTGGCGAGGGGTAAGCCTGGGGCGTGGGTGAAAGTATGGGGCCCCTGGAACGCCTACCGCGGGGGTATTTGCGAGCCACCACTGCTGCCTGCTGTCTCACCAGCTCCGTCCCCCTAGTTGACCCCCTCCCTCAGCCCCGGGCACAGGGTTCCCCCAGTCCTTGATCTGCTCCCCTTCCCCTCTTTAGATTCCTGTGGATGGTTGGGGTCCCCGATTTGAGGTGCACGTGCTGTTACTTTTGACCGCGGGTTGCCTTGCGGGTGTGGTTTTTTTGTGTTGTTGTGTTCGTATAAACTGAAACCGTATTGTGGGCTCAGAGTCATGTGGCCCACGTCCTTGATACCTCCTGATTTACTTCTCTGCTACGCCAAGTGCCTTTTTGTACGTATGTCACATGCTCCTGTCATTCTAGCGGCCGGCCGGAAGGTTGTAGGCCCATACTTGTATATACTTGAAATTGCAATAAACGGTTTCAAAAAAAAAAAAAAAAAAAGAAAGTGGAGCTTAGGAATACTTCCTATGTAATGAGGGCATGGTCAAGTCACCTGGTAGGCTATGGGTTGGCCGATAAAGCCACTCTCAGAGGCTTTGCCAAAGGACATATAAAAAAAATGCACCAAGTCCGTGAAGAGCGTGCCTCCCAACTGAAAGCCCACACAGTCTGACTGGAACATGCCATGGGCGCAGCGGAGGGAGACACTGAATTCTGCCAGCTCAAGCTCATACGCGAAGACATTCGTTGTCTCCCTCAGAATCGGCCAAGCAAATGTGGAGGTCCTCCACAGCCTGTGTGTATGGATGGGGAGACAAAAACGGTAAGCTCTGATATTGTTTGACATCTCGCCCTTTAGCTAATTTGATAATTCCCAAAATCGTAGATGCGGATGGTTGTACTCATCAAGCGTCCGCGGCGATAGCCCGGACATTTGCTGTATACTACAAACGCCTTTATTCCAGTGCCCTGACAATAAACTCAGAGTTCGGTTCTGACTTCCTGCGGGACACCCCACCCCAGCGGTTGCCGGAGGCTGACATTCAGATGCTTGACCAACCCATGTCACGGGAAGCGAAAGACCAGGCCATTTTGGCAATGGCATCAGGTAAAACCTCAGGCCCTGATGGCTACCCAGCGGAGTACTACTCGGCATTCAGGGAGATCTTGACACAACAGCTTCAGGCCCTCTACATGGAGGTGTCAGAGAGAGGAGACTTTCCGCGAGACATTGATGTGGCCACGATTGTTGTCATCCCTAAAGTGAACCTTCCCTCTGCTTCCTGCTCGGACTAAAGCCTGATCTCACTCTTTAACACTGAGGTCAAATCTATGCCACGATCCTAGCCATCCGCCTCAAACATGTACTCGTCACCTTAATACATCCCGACCAGTGCGGATTCATGCCCCACCGTAGTACCAGGCATTGCCTGCACGTGGCACTGGCTCATCGCCCTCTCCTTCCACCATATCTGGTTCTGCTAATGATACACCTTGAGAAAGCCTTTGACACGGTGGGCTGGCGTTACATTGAAGCTGTGCTGGTACGGGCAGCCTTTGGCTCATATTTAAGGGGGCTTGTGCGAATGTTATACTCCAATCCGTCGGCCCGAGTCTTGATCAATTGGGTTCTCTCAGAGGACTTCCCTATCCATCGAGGAACGAGGTAGGGCTGCCCTCTTTCCCCCCTAGTTTTCGCTCTAGCGATAGAACCACTCGCCCGCCTGATCAGATGCGATTTGTACTATCCCCCAGGGTGTGCTCCGTGGATCCAAAGAGGGTAGAGCTGTACTAAGCTTGCCAACTCCCTCTTTAGTTAAAGAAACCCAAAGATTCTTAGGATTTGCCAATATTTACGAGTAGTTTATTCAAACTTTCTCTGATTATTCATGCAATATTTCCCAGCTTCTGAAAAAGGAGAATTTAAAATGAGATTTTCATTGGGATGATTTTGATAGAATTTCAGGGTAGAAACCTCTGACAAGCCAGTAGTGCTTTTTTCAGTATACATTTGCATTCACCTACATTCCTGGTTCGGATAATGAGATGGCTGATGCTCTGTCTGATGTGATTACTCTCTTTCAAAAGGTGAAACACGCTTTCTTAGCCACTTCTTGGATGACGTCAAGAAGGCATACAAGACAATGGATCAAGAAGAACTGCAAATGTTGTGTAAAAGGTTTAAAATTAGTAAACATAATTAATTACATTTTCTAAAGAAAGCTCTGTTCATTCTATCACCTGACCTACAAAACGTTTTGTTAAACCTGTGTTATTATACCTTATAACCATCGAGGTAAAGAAAACACTTTGAATCTAATCTTTCGATCCTTCTGCTGGAGAACAGTGGTGAAAGATGTAGATCATTATGTGTCTTGTATCGTTTGTGCTCAGTACAAAGCTTATCACCCAAGATCCTACCGCCTCCAATGTTTACACCCCATTGCATACAATCTCAACAGATTTTATAGTAGAACTACCAGCTTCTGATGGTTACAATACGAACATGTTCACTGTTGATACACCCGTCAAAAATTGGATAATTTCTCTGAGTTCAAGAAAATACCAACGACTCATGATATGGCTCAATGTTTCATTAAGGATATTTTTTGTCTGTATTGACTATCAACTAATTATTTTGGACCGAGTCCCTCGATATATTTCGAGTTTTTGAAAGAGCATTTGTTCAGCCCTAGGAATCAAGCAAACACAAAGAGATGATGGATGGAGCGCTGAAACTTTTCAGACACTCGCCCCCAGTCACAGATCTGGGTTGAATCCATCATCATTCTTTAGCTCACTTTTCCACTGGCTGAAGAGGGGTGAAACCCCGAAACTGGCTCTAGGATGCTTATTTCTAGTTCAGGGAGGACCTGGCTTGGCAGTTCGGGCAGGACTGTTCCAATGAGGCACAGGGTCAAGACTGATTTGCATATGGCTGGGTTCAAACTGGAATGGCATGGTGAGCAAAAAAACGATGGATTTAGGCCCAGATCTCTGTACTGGGGTGAATGTATGACATTGTTCTGCATTCTGTCCATCAACTGTTGTTTTTGCAACTGCCCTAAGAATCTCCATAGCTTTGTCATCAGGGTTCCATCCCTAGACAAATGGGTTGGCACCAAACAAACCCTAAAGCAGTTTTTATGATTTTGTTTTTGATATGCTCTATATAACATCTTGGCATCTTTGCTGTCTTATGTGGGAATTGCCTACAGGGATACCAGAAGTAGGGCCAATGCAGTTGCACCTCTTTTTGGTTTATAGGGATTTCACACTAAAACGATTCCAGAAATAATTCCCACACATGTAGTACATGCATCTTCAAAATTCTTACAGCGTTTAGTAACAGTGATAGGCAAGGTCAGATAATTTATCAGTAGCTAGGAAAGGGATGAAGGAACGAGCAGCCCAACGACGTAGACGTAGGGAACCTGATTAAAGTGATGCAGGTAAAGTCTTCCTGTTTTCTGCCGGTTTAGGGTAGGCATCCTAAACTTGGTCCACACTTTCTCACTCAGCACCTTCTCTATTACCAAGATTATTAGTTGCTGTCCATCTTCAATCACCACCAATTTGGAAGGTACATCTAGTATTTGTTTCTCAGTAGAATCCTTTCATTCCTGATAATTGTTCCCATATCAGCCATTCGCCTCGGCTGGTCCTAGCTCAGGGATTTCCTCAGTTCGAATTTCAGACATCTGGGATTCTTCTTATGTTCGTGGGAAAGTGCAGTGTTTAGCTTGATGGTGATCAATTTTGGGAGCCGATCTCTACCACTCATGCCTTAATACTGGAAATAAGATTTTTTTAATCTTCACCCTGACAAACCTGGAAACTCAGTTGAGGGGGGCGTTGGGGCACTACTGTTAAATGTGCCCACAGTACCAGCTTGTGGAGTTTCATACCAATGGGCCTGCCACTGTGGGCTTAAGTGCCAACCTCACATCTGTGCTCAAAACCAGTGCAAGTCCTTGCTCCTTCTGTCTCTGTTTCACGGGGGTGGGTGCTCTGTCACAGGATGGTGGGGCAGCAGGAGTCCGTCTGTCGTTCAGGTGAGGTCAGACAAAGAAGGAAGTTGCTGCACCATCATGGAAGTGGACTTTCTAATATTTAGTCCAGTCCATCATGGCTGGTGTTTCTAGGGCTTGGGTTCACTTAACTCCAAATTAAGAATGGTGAAGTTGGGGGAGGAGCCTAGCGCTTGACCAAGATGGCCGCGTGAGCTTAGAGCTCCCGAGACCCTCGCGCCCTCCGTCGACTATCCTGACTCTAATCCTGATGGTATGCATGGCACCGTGTTGCTGAGTTGTCAGGGAGGCGACTGATGCTACCCGCGGTCGGATCGCCCATCGGGAACCGGACTTATGACTGGCGAAAGATTGCGGCCTAACTCCCGGAGATGCCAGGGGCTAGAGTTAGCAGGATGCCCGACTCCTAGTTGATCAACAACGGCCTGGTGAGGTGTGAACTGCCGGATAGAGGCCCTCGCCCTTTCGGTTTCGTTCCCTTTGTCTACCCGGACACTGTAGTGCTCTGGGTGGCTCTATAACCCCAGGGACGCTCGGTGGGCTACTTTGGCAGAACAAGGCGGACCTGCTCACTCTTTATACCTCTCTCTGAGAGAGGACGGTCCTCACTGCATTGGACTGCCTGGAGTCCATTATGTCGGGCAAGGCAGAAGGAGATCGGCAGAAGACTAAGTCCACCAGGCGGGGAACGTATTCCCAAGTCAACAGTATGGACCGCTACGCCCTCCTGAAGACATCGCCGAGTGGATCGAGCCAGGCGCCGGATGCCCAGAAGGAGGACTCGCCTGGGACCCCGGAGCTCTCCCTGCAGGATGTCATGGGCGCGCTTGATGGGATGCAGACCTCGATGGGGAGGCAATTCGAGGCCCTGGCGCATAAGGTGGACGCCATCCTGGTGGATGTCAACTTGATCCGCTCGGACCTGGGCAAGACTAACGAGCGCGTTAAGGACCTGGACCACAAGACCACGGGCCTCACTGATGAGGTTGCGGACCTGCAGAACGAGGTCCGGAAGCTGAGGGCCGAGAGTGACCTCGCTGCCCGCCGGCTGGAGGACTTCGAGAGCCGGTCCAGGCGCAACAACGTGCGCGTAATCGGGGTCCCGGAGTCCTCGGATGAGGCTTCGGCGGACCTGCTTGTGGAAGACTTGGTCCTCAATCATCTGAAGCCTAAGGGCCTTGGAAAGTTTTTTGCGGTGGAAAGGGCCCATAGGGTGCCGGGCGGACGGCCCAAGGCGGGTGCCCCGCCGCGGCCGATTGTCGCCCGGCTCTTTCATTTTCGAGATCGGGACGCTATCCTGCAAGCTTCGAGGGTGACGGGCCCAGTCCCCTTCCAGAATGCGTCGGTGAATTTTTACCCGGACTTTACCCAGCAGGTGCAGCGGCAGCGACAGAGCTTCCTGGGGGTGAAGCGAAGGCTTCGGGAGCGGGACCTAAAGTATGCCATGCTTTTCCCCGCCAGACTACGGGTGGTGTATGAAGATCGGACATTCTTTTTTGACTCTCCTGTTATGGCCGACGAATGGCTGGACGCTTTGCCCCGGCGACGGACCGGGGACGACACAGCTGAGCATGGAGACAGTGGCCGGGATGGACAGGGCTGATAACTCAAAGCCGGCCTGACTTGATTTGACCATATTTGAAGATCTGAACAGAGTGCAGTAACTGTGGAGGGTTGCGGGAGGACGAGGGGTGCTCTTTTCCTCCCCTGGGGTACTTTTTGTAGATTTTTGTTTTTGTAGGGCGACAGGCACACTGCAAGTTGGGGGGGCCTTTTAAGCTGCAGCAGGGGTGCAGGGTGGGGGGAGTTATGGGGAGTTTGAGTTTGTTGTTGGGGGGTGTATTTCTGCAAGGCATGATGATTATCCTCAGGGCTGTTCCATGGTGGCGCCTCGGGTGTGGGGTGGGCCTCTTTCCGTTTGAGGATGGGGGGTAGAGGCCTAAGTGTTATAAGCTGGAATGTTAATGGTTTGGGGGATCGCATTAAGAGGGGGATTGTTTTGCAATTTCTGAAACGCTCAATGCCAGACGTTGTACTGCTGCAGGAGACGCACCTCATAGGCAATACGTGCTATGCCCTGAATAGGAAGGGGTATAAATTCATTGCACACTCGGGATTCTCTTCTGGGTCCAGGGGTGTGGGCATCCTCGTTAGAGCATCGCTGCCTTTTGAGGTGGACTCCACCATTGTTGACGATAGGGGGAGGTTTGTGGCGGTGGCGGGGCGGTGGGAAGGAAGGACTTTGGTTTTGGTTTCGGTTTATGTCCCGCCGGCCCTGCAGGCCGCCACATTTGCTGAATTGGGCAGGGCTTTGCTGACTCTCCCGGGGGGCATGCTGGTAGTGGGAGGGGATTTCAACGCTGTGGGTTCCGGACTGCTGGATATATACCCGCCCAGGGACACAGGGGGGGCTCAGAAATGGCTTCCAGACCTCCTAGACACGTTTGGCCTGATAGACTGCTGGAGGCTCCGGCACCCCACACAGAGTCAATACACGTTTCACTCCGGGGCGCATGGTAGCCTCTCCAGGATTGACTACCTGCTCACTCTGGCCGCACATGCCTCGTTGATATCCGAGGCAAGGCACATGGCACGTGGTATCTCTGATCACTCGCCAGTGTGGATCCGGCTGGATCTCGGTCGGGAGGGAGGAGGGAGGGTGGCCCCCATTAACCCTTGGTATTTCCGAGACCCCAAGATGCGCAGCGCCCTGGTAAAGAAGGTAGATAATTACTTTAAGGACAATCTGGGATCCGTGGACTCGGCGATCTCGCTGTGGGAAGCTTTTAAGACCGTGCTTCGGGGGGAGGCCCTCTCCCTGGTGGTGACTGCCAAGAATCGGAGGGATTGCGAAGTGCGGCAAGTGGAGGAGGAGATTGCGGCCCTTGAAGGGGATATGGAGGAGGAGGTCTCAGAGTCCTCATTGCATGAGCTTTGCTTGAAGCAGGCGGAGTATAGGGACCTGGTGACGGACGCCGCCAAGACCCTCAGCAGGGAACAACAGGGCCGTCTGTATGATGTTGGAGATAAGGCAGGGAAACTCCTGGCGTGGCTGGACAGGAAGGAACGGGTCAATAGAGTGGTGCCAGAGTTGCTTGGAGAGGGGGGAGAGGCGATTGTGGAACCTGAAGGGATTGTGGAGTGTTTTGCGGAATATTTTCATAGGGTTTATTCCTCTGTGTCGGACAGGCCGCCCGAAGACTCGTATGATCTCCTCCGTGATATCGAGTTGCCCTGCCTCTCTGACATAGATAGGGACGATTTGGATGGCGACATCACGGTTGACGAGGTGGCGGGGGCGATTCGCGCGTTGAATTCGGGTAAGGCCTCTGGACCGAACGGACTGCCGATCGATCTGTACAAACTGTTCCCGGATAGGGTCGCCCCTCACCTGCGCGCCATGTTTTTGGAGGCGCGGGGGGATGGGATCCTTCCGTTGGATCAGCGGCTGGCGTCGATCGTGGTCATACACAAAGAGGGTAAACCCCGAGATAGATGCGCCTCCTATCGGCCCATTTCACTCCTCAACGCTGAGCCGAAAATTCTGGCCAAACTCCTGGCTACCCGTCTGATTAGGGTACTTGGCGACCTGGTCCACCCGGATCAATCTGGCTTCATCCCGCACCGAAACACAGCATTGAACCTTAGGCGTCTTCATGGCGTCATCGCCAGGGCGGGCACGCTGCGTGAACCGGCTGTTGTGGCATCTCTCGATGCCACGATGGCCTTTGACACGGTGGAGTGGGCATATTTATGGGCCGTGCTGGCCAAGTTTGGTTTCGGTCGCGGGTTTGTGAGTTGGGTCCGGTTGCTGTACGAGGGGCCACTAGCGAATGTTGTGGTGAATGGTCGGGCATCTGCTCCGTTTCAGCTTGGAAGGGGTACTCGGCAGGGCTGCCCCCTGTCGCCTCTGTTGTTCGCCCTCGCCCTTGAACCGTTGGCTGCGTGGATACGTTGGCACCCGGATATACGGGGCCTTCGGTGGTCGCCTGATCACGAGGACCGTATTTCGCTTTATGCCGACGATATCCTGCTGTATCTTGCCTCACCAAAGAAGTCACTTATAGTGGTCTGTGACGTACTCGCATCGTTCAGTAGGAACTCGGGGCTTGTGATTAATTGGGGCAAATCGTACTTGTACGTTCTTAGTGGCGAGGTCCCACCGATCCCTAGAGCATGTTCGATACAGGTTGCTCAGCAAGGTTTTGTGTATTTGGGGATTTTTATATCCGTGGATCCTGTGGTGCGCTATGAGAGGAACCTGCTCCCCCCCTTGGCACGCTTGAGGCGAGATGTTGAAGGTTGGCGGAGGCTGCCGCTCTCCCTTGTTGGGCGTGCGGCCCTGTTCAAAATGATGTCTCTTCCCCGCTTCCTCTACGCCCTCCAGAACACCTTGGACTGGGTACCGGCTAAATACTTTCGGGAGGTCGAAGGCCTCCAAAGGACGTTGCTGTGGGACGGGCGGCCGCGAATAGCTATTTCAAAGTTGACGCTCCCATGGTACGATGGGGGCATTGCGCTCCCAGACATCCGACGGTACTACTGGGCCACGCAGTTGAGCGCGATCAACCATGGGTTTTACGGCCCTGCCCTCAGCCCTGGGTATGCCATGGATAGGTGGCTGCTGCGCGGCGGCAACTACTACAGGGCGTTGTATTCGCGGTCCCTAGACTCGTCCCTCACGGGTCCCACAGGTGTGGCGGTGCGCGTATGGAAGATGGCGACCGACTCGCTGGGCTGGAAGGACAGGCTAACCCTCGCTACCCCATTGTTTGAATCGGAAAGGCTGGGAAGACTCTGGCATACGAAGGGCTTTGATAAGTGGGATCTGATAGGTATATCCAGGGTGGGGGATGTGCTGCATAAGGGGAGGGTGAAGTCTTTCGAGGAGTTGCAGACTGAGTTTGAGCTAGGGCCTTCAGAGTATTTTAGATATATCCAGCTGCGTCACGCCCTCCGATCAGTCCTAGTGGAGGGTGAGAAGGTGCCGGAGTCCTCTCCCCTTGAGGACCGAGTCCTTGATGGTCATATGCCTGAGAGCACGATTTCGCTCATATATAAGAAGATGATAAACGTCCGGGCAGACTTGCTATTGGGGCTGAGAGAACAGTGGACCAGGGATGGCCTCGAGTTGGATAATGAGGACTGGCAGTCAGCGGTTTCTTCGCCTAAGGAGGTTGCGATCCCGTCGCGTTTGAGGCTGGTGCAGCTTAAAATACTGCACCGGGTGTATGTTACGGGGCCAAGGCTGGTCCACATGGGATTCTCGGAGGACGGCCTGTGCAGAAGGGGATGTGGTATGGTGGGTACTTTCCTGCACATCATTTGGGAATGTGGTGTCATTGTGGAGTTCTGGAGGAGAGTCCATGCAGTTATGGGGGAGGTGACGGGCATTGTGGTACAGCCGGAGGCGCGGTGTTGCCTCCTGAACGTTTGGGGGCCCACTGATCTCGATGAGGCACAGACCCAATGGGTGACTCTGGGTAACATGGTAGCTAAAAGGGATATTGCGCGATTATGGGGCTCCTCGGGTCCCCCTACACTGACCGCGTGGAAGGAGAACATGGATTGGAGCATGTTTAGGGAGAAGACGGTCTACTGCTCTAGAGGTCGCCCCCGGAAGTGGCATGCCATCTGGGGGCGGTGGAACCAATACAGGGGGGGAATATGTCTTGCCCCGGATCTGGAACCTCCCGAGGAACAGCTTTCCCCCTGACCTACCTTCCAGCACAGTTTGGTTTTGGTACTTGTTCTGGGCCTCTGCTGTTCCCCTTCTTCCTCCGCACACAGTCTTATACTTAGTAGATGAGTGGGGTCCTGCCTCCCCGGGGGGCTTTCGCCATGGGATTTCAATGTTCTGCCTTGCTGGGGTTTGTTGTGTGTTTTTTCTGTGTTTATTTAAAACTGGACCTTTGCATTACTCTTCGTACTGTAACCGGGACGCATTACTGTATCTAACTTGCAATGCTGCCGAACCTTCGGGCTGTCGGCTGAATAGCTGTGTCCTGAATTTCGAAATAAAGGTTTTCAAAAAAAAAAAAAAAAAAAAGAATGGTGAAGTTTTAGTAACCGTTGCCTCTTTCTCTGCCAGGTCAGGGCTTGGGTACATTTTAGGCCAATCTAAGGTGGGGAAACTTCTACTAAAGTTTGCTTCTTTCTCCTTCAGGTTAGGGAACAGTAGTTTTTTTTTAAACAAACTTTATTGAAAACCTCAGTTTTTTTGCAGTATATCATAGCAAGTACTTATGGCATTTTTGTTGTTTGTTATCCAATCTTTACCAACAACAGCATTATACAGATTTTAAGTCACAGTACATCCTGTAGTATACCATAATACAGTTGTTACAAGGTTAGGGAAGAGTCGTTAAACTAACCTGTGCGCTTCTCAAATGAAAACATTTCTGGCTTAATGGCTCTCAAGTTTGGGTTTCTTTACCATTTCCCCTGGTACAGCAGCCCAGATTTAAAACTCGTCCAAGGATTCTAGGATTGAACCCCAACCTCATAAGGAGACATTAACTCAAGCCAACTTTTCAGACATTTGGAGGTGTTTATCTTTCTCGTAGATGAATGGTTCACATGTGCCCAGCACCCGGATAAACATGACATAACTCTCTGGTGTCTGGATAGACTTAACATATGACATTGTACTCTTTTGCAGTTGCACAGACAAGCCAAACCATGTTTAAATGCTGCACACGGGCACAAAGACAATATCCCCAGCACAAGTTTTATAATATCTCCAGAATTCAAGATTAGTTAAAAAAAAAACATTATCCGTGTGTATGTTCTCTAGTAAGTCTCCATAAGGACAGTGGCTATAGGCCGGCGTGAGTCCCTTCCTTACAGTGCCTAGGTACCTCACTGATGACGATCACCAAGACGCAAACATGCAGGCAGAATACGAAATTGCTGGTACAATTAGGAACTGTCCATGTGTCAGCACTGGGACGACTATAGTAGCAAAATATATTGCCACGCACTGTGCCTAAAGCAAATATATTTTCTACAGACGTTTTAGATAAGTAACGCAAAGGGCGAGCCCCTTAAATCCTGATTTCGTACGATCCTCAAGTGACACTTTCAGTGTACAAGTCTGCATTTGTTATATTCTGCATTGAAATCAACATTTTAATTAAAACAATATGAATGTTTTTATTGAAAACAGTATTTATTTCCAATGAAAGTTAGTGCCTTTGTAGCTGTATTTACATTTTTCTAAAGCATTGTTTTTATAAATATTACAACCAACCACACACCAGCCTGACATTTGATTCAAACACAACCCCTAACCTGGTTGAATCCTAGTTCCTAACTCGCACCCCATGCTTGATCCCTGTTTATTAACCTAAACCGATCCCATATCCTAACTTGACGTTGACTCCTCCCAGGACGCTTGGACCTTACCTTAGGCGATTGTAAATCATCAGCCTACCTGCAAACCTAACCATATAATTAGTCTTAATCTCATATTATCTTAGTTATGATTAAATGTATCTTTGAGATTTTGTTTTTCGATTATATTTATTTTAAATATTTTTCTCATTGAAAGGTTTTCTCTGAAACATACTAGGAATGAAGGACATGAGAGAAATCCGCACACATGCTGAAGCAACTCCTTCTATAAAACAGTATTACTCTCCAGCCATCTGAGCAAACTTATACAAGCCCAGATCTGGGAAATGCTGACAGGGTTGTGAAGTCACTGTAAACTTACTCATTTTGTGTGGTTTGGTCACAAAAACATAGCATATTGTAAGGATGTTTTGAAAAATACTTATATTTGTGTGGTTGGCTCCTTATTTCTAAGGGACCCCAGAAATATACAACTATGCATGCCGGACAAACCTTTTTATATTCTTCTTCTCTCTCATTTATGTGCATGGGTGCCAACCAAGCCATATTCCAACAATGTAGTATGATGGATGTTCGCGTTCTGGCACCTTGGTACACTAAGGTATGGAATCACTTAGCTATAAAGCTGTCCCATACTTTCTCCTCCACACTCATGTCATCTTTGCGGGGACCTGGGCCGCACTGATTTCAGAGAGTTCATTAGAATTTACAGCTATCACTTACCCAGGGTCTCCTGAATCATTTTCTTAACATAAACCAAAAAATGCTTCTGGATGTTCTCAACAGCAACCAAGGGAGAAGTTGCTGGAGCACCAACTTCAATATTCTAGGTAAGTGCCTAGTGTGAGGAGGCGAATAAGGTGAGGCAGAATCTGGTGGGTAAAGAAGGTGCAGTAGTCTGACAAAACCTAAATGAATAGCATTCAACCTGAAAAAACAAGTTACTTATTTGTACAATGTGGTTCTCCAATATTGATATCTTTCAAAGATTCACATGCTTAAATGTAAATGTAAATGTATGTGTCTTGTAAAACGCACTGCTGCCCTGAGGCGTCGTGGCGCTGTAGACCGCTGGGGAACCCGTCCTGGCTATCCCTGTGAGATTGTCCCTCCTGGGTATCTCCAAGGTGAAACCAGGCATCCCCGGCGAATGTGGGGGGCCGTTGTGGAGATGAGGCAAGCTAATGCCCAGAGTTGCCGAGTGTGTTCCTGGTTAGAGTAGGTACCGAGGCGAGAATTATCGAGTCCGTTTTGACCCTGGTCCACGACCCTGCCGCGTTGGGAATTGAACCCTGGTCCCTGGCCGATTCTCTGCTTGCGGATCTGCCGCCTCTAACCAGTGAGCCACACCTCTCCACATGCTTGAATCTTCTCCATCGTCATGGTGGGAGTCCCACGGTAACCATTATGTAAGCGGTGATAATAAGTTAGCATTAAGAATCACATTGAAAACAATAGACCTCTTTAGCTAATTCACATTGTTGTTATACATCCAAATTTCAACCAGAGCAGAGACCCTAAAGCACTTATACCCTGAAGAGCCACCATATCTCAGATTTGGAGCACAAGTGTAAATAAAGGAAAAAAGAGGTATGAAAGTGGTAAGCTTTAATGGGGAGGAGGGAGGGTTGCATGTGAATCTATGAAAGATATAATTACCGGAGAACCACAGAGTACAGGTAAGTAACATGTTTTGCTCTACAGTATTGTATGTTTCATAGATTCACATGCTTGAATCAAATTAGTAGGCAGCACCAAGTTAATAATGGAGGTGGATAAGGCAAACTATCCCACCATGATAAAAAGAATACTGTAAGATTAAAGCCATTAGCATAAATTTAACTCAGACCTGAAAAATACGACGTGACAAAGCCACAATGAAGTTAAAAGACAGAAACATCATAAACAATAAGGCATATGAACATAATTAAAAGTTGCATACCTTAGGAAAATAGGTGCCGTAACATACCCTATCCAACTGCGACATCCTCCTTTCTGAGGGAATCCAGGCAGTAGTGCTTCGTGAAGGTGTGGCATTAACCCACGTCGTGATATCTGGACACAACAGACTTGTAAACAGGGCAGAAGAAGCAGCAACCTTTTGCGTAGAATGCGCTTTCACCTTTGCAGACAATGGTCTTCCTGTTTTCTCACCATAAAAGGTGATGTTTGCAGACAACCAACGAGCAATACTTGTCCATGATAGAGCTTGTCTTTTTCTCTGTGGAGCAAAAGAATCACTTGATCAGATTTCCTGAAAGTCTTTGTTCTATCGAGGTGGAATCTGAGATAACGTCTGACGTCTAGAGAATGCAAGGCTCTCTCTCCTGCCAAGGATAACTTACTGAATAATGTTGGCAGTAGGATGGATTCATTAAGGTGAAAAGATATTGGCACTTTCAGCATGAACTTGTTGTGCGCAAAATTACCCCATCATTCCGAAACTGCAGATATGGCTTGTGAATTGTCATGGCTTGCATTTAACTTATTCTCCTAGCGGAGGTGAGAGGCAAAAGAAAAGCTATTTTCCAAGAAACAAATTTCAAGTCAGCCTTATGAATTGGTTCGAAAGGAGCTCTCCCATAAGACTGTGTTGAGCCACCATATGACAGGACGGGACTTCACTGGGGGATGGACTCAAAACAGGCTTTAATCAACTCCTTAACCAGCCTGATGTACCACAATGAAAGTCCTGTCCACCTCCTAAACCTGGAGATGGACCTTAATAGATGAGTCAGTCCTGATTTTGCTAGTTGCAGCGGATAAAGCTGAATTCTGCTCTGGAGAAGAGAAGAGGGATGCAGAAAAGAGAAAGCTACACCAGGAGCAAAACCTCTTCCATTTTGCAGAATAACATTTACTTGTGAATTCAGCACGAGCCTGGTGAAGAATAGATCTGCAATCCTCCGGAATATTCAGTTTCCCAAACTCATTGCCATTAGGAGCCAAGCTGACACATTCTCTGTAAAGAACAACTTGCCCATCGTTCTTTGACAGAAGATCCTTAATGGTTGGAGAGGAATATGTGTGCACTCTGCAGGTGAAGAAGCTTGGTAAACTAGTACTGCTTTGGCTACGCTGGAGCTATGAGTATGAAAAGGCAATGTTCCTGCTTCATTTTGTGAATGACCTTGAGGGATGAGCAGTCAAGGGGGAAAGCATATGCGAACATCTCCGCCCATGCTAAGTGGAATGGATTTTCTCAAGACCCGGGTTGCAGGTATATGCTGACGTACAGTCTGCATTTCTTGTTGTGAACAGTAGCAAAGAGATCCAAGTTTGGTAAACCTCAACTTTGAAAAACCGACACCAATTGCCCCTGATTTAGTTTATACTCCTGCTTAAGGAATCCCCTAATTCGTTCTGTACCCCTGGGACATGCTCTATCTTTATTGTGATGTTGTTGGCGAGTGACAATTGTTTCCTCAAAGGTGCACTGACACTGCACCCATTGCTCGTCCAGTTGTTCTTGCAATGGCCGCATGCGTAGACAACAGTTTGGAATCAACAGGATGCACAATGATATCATTTCCAACTTTGACTTGTACTTCCGGACAGAAGTGAACCTTTCTGTGGAGAGGAAAGCTGTTACTGACTTGAGGCGATGAACCCTTTCTTCTGTTGAAAAAGTCTTGGCAACCTTGATATTTTTGATTGCCCCAGAAAAATAGCTAACCTGGACGGGATTAGAGACTATTTTTCCTTGTTCAGCTTGAGGCCTAGAGTCTTGAATAGCCGCCGACAGGCCCACGTCGATTTTCTTGCAGAGTGAGGAGTGGGTCATGGTATCCCTTGTACCTAGGAGCTTCAGAATATCCTGCGAGGACAGCATCCGGAAAGGTTATTTTTTAGATGAGTTTGTTCAAGAGCCTCAAGTCAATTACTTGTCTCAATTATCCGTACTTTTTTGATGACAAAGAAGTTTGAGTAGAACCCCCAGTATTGTATCGATACATCAGAACTTTCTTTGTAGCATCTTTGGAGAGAAGTAAACAAACTTCCTGCTTCAGCAGAGACAGATGACAATGCGATGTTCTGTGTGGTGAAAAATTGGGAGGCTTTTCAACAAACTCCAGGGCGTGACCGTGCTGGTTTACATCTAACACCCATTTGTCGGAAGATATGCTCTTCCATCGATTGTAAAATTTGGATAGGGGATTTGCGAATTGTTGAGGTGGGACTGAGGTGGCTTGTGCCTGAGAGGTATCATTACCGCCTAGAACAGTCATGTGACTTTCCTCCAGCAGGAGGATGTCTTTGTGCTGGTTCCCTAGTGTAAAAGGACACTGTTGTCATTCTGTATGGTTTCTGGGAAAGATGTGTCGAGCGAAACTCCTAATGGGAGTAAGGCTGGTACCTATTTTGCTGGTAAGGTTCTTTAGCTAAATTGTCCTCTTTCCTCTTGCTGCAAGGTGCCCAAGGAGTGAGCAGTGTGTCCGTTTTTTGGACTGCAAGGCATCATCCACATGCTTCACAAAAAGTTTTTTTCCATCGAATGGCATGTCAAGGATCTTAGACAGCACTTCTAGGTGGAACGATGTTGCTTTTACCCAACCCTGTTGATGTAAGCTTATGCCTTCTGGCGAAAGGGAGTAGAGGAAATATCCATGGCCATATTGATGATCTCTGAGGCGGCCTTTTCCCTACTCAGCAGTATCTCTTTTGCTTCCTTTTTCTTGTCCTCTGGGAGATAGTCCAGAAATTCCGACATGTCAGACCACAGCTGATGGTTGTATCTCTGCAAGATGACCAGCGATTTGGAAGCCCTAATTGATGTTGCCACCATGGCTGAGAAGTGCCTGCTGATATTTTCCAATCTTCTACCAAGCAAGGGGTAGACGGATCTTTTGACTGTTGTTGGGCTGCCAACATTATAACAGAGTCTGCGCGAGGCTGATCTATTAGACAAGTTGGCAAGATGTCAGGGGCCATATATTTTTTATCCAGTTTTGGAACAACAGCAACCACTGAAGCCAGCGTCTTAATTAGCTTCAACCCCTTTTGCCAGATATAATCTACTATGGTGATAGATCTTACTGTGGGTTGAGCGGAATCCTTGAAGTCCTAATGAAAGCATTCGGTTTGCTTGGCCGGGAGTGGTAAGTAGAAGCGCTTGGACGCTCTTTTATGGAGCTCATGAAATCCACTGATATCAGCTGGAGGTGCATCACCGGGGTTAGGGTAGTAGATGAAGATTATGGCGCCACACAGTCGTCGCATTCTGGGTGATCCGTTGAGTCAAAAGGAATTTCACCTTCTTCCTGTTGGTTTCCAACGCTATCGGCAAAGGTTTCTCGGATTGTAATAGGTGGTAATACAGGCCTTTCCTTCTGCTGCGTTCTATTAGGTCTCTTTGGAAGAAATACCACCTCAGGAGCATCCGTCCGCATTGGAGTCTGCTGAGTTTGGACATTGGCCTCAGGAAACCTTTTATAGTAGTCATTAATTAATCATCTTTTGCAAATCGCTGACTAACGATATATGGACTGCAACAGAACCCCTGGCCATTATCCTGTGCTTCCTAGGGCTCATGGTAAGGGTAGTGCTCCTAAGAGGTGTCATATTTTTGAGCTGGCTCCTGGCTTTTGCCTTGGAAAGAGAAATCACTTTCTAGAAAGGTAGAAGGGCCTTGTTCAGTATTCTCATCCTCTGTTCCTTGACACTTGACATTAAGTTGCGAAGAGCTGTATGCATGGCCGACTTACATCCCCTGATTCCTGCAACTTCACCAGGAGCACTGATGGTAAAGGAGAGACTTTTGAAATGTCATGATGAACAGGTGTTAGAATGCCCTTATCCAATATAAGAATGGTGTCTTTTATGGCTGTTGACATTGCCCCAGACGGAATCTTCGTCGAAGGAGGCAACTGAGATGGAGCTGAGGACATCGACAGAGTTGGCAATAAAATTCTTGCCATCGACGATGGTCTGGTCAATGATGATGAAGTCGTCAGCAGTGTCTTTGTCGTCGACAAAGATGCAGTCATCGTCTGCATGTTAGATGCCACTGTAGTCATTCGAACTGAAGGGGAGACAAGCATGATGCCTTCTTTGCAGACAAAGCGACTGTCAATGGGATGATCGTTGCCGACGGATCCATTGACTAATGGATTTTCTTCATAGACAGTTCCTTGAAAGGAGTGACAGGAACAGGTGAAGAGGGAGATCTTCTGTGAGAGGAAGACTCAGCAGGCTTCTTACTTTTCACCCTCTCAACACTGGTATTCCTGCTATAGGCTTCTACCCTCTTTGCATCTTTGTCAGATAAGAAAGAGCCCTCATTTTTACACTTTTTGAGGAAGGGTGTCCTCTTTCTTCACACTCAGACTGAGCTTTCTTCTTCTGGAGTCAGAGAAGAAGCCTGGCCTCCCAGTTGTTGAGGGTTGTGGTTGAAAATGATCCACAATAATTGAATTCCTTGTGAAGGTCCTCAGAGAAAAGCCTACATTTACTACAGGATTTACAAGACTTGAAAAGCCTTTTTTTGGATCGCTCAGGTACTTGTTAATAAAGCTAGACCTGGGGCATCTATGGAATGATCCAAATGGGTCAAAATTTCCTCCAAAGCCTGCACTCAAAAAAATGTACTGGGACATGACTTTAACATCTGCTTTTAACACTGGCCAGAATGCCAATCTAACAGGACGATACCTCGACATTAAATGTATTCCATCTTGCGAGGCATTTTGGGATTACATAGAGAGGCCTTTTGATAGAAAACTGTATTTTCAGTTTAGAATTGGGTCTCTCCCTGTTAAAGCATTCACCCAAAATTGGTTACCCAATCATGATAATTGTTGTCCTCACTGTCGAGATTTGATCGAAGATGCTGGCCATCTACTGTTTGTCTGTCCATTGTATGTTATTCCACGTCGTAGGTGGATAAAACCAGTATGTTTAAATTTGGGAATACGTAGATACAAGGATGCCCTAAGGATACTCGAATCTGATTGCACTCCATGCTTGGTTATTGCTGTAGCAAAATTCTTGGGGTGGGCCTGGGTAATACGTTCGCGTACCCTAAAAATGCTAGAAGCTGGATAATGAGTATCTGACACTAAGGTTATTGTTCTACTTTTATTACAAAGGTTTGTTTTAAATTGATGGTATTAATTCATCGGAACTATTCGCCAGCATTATGGTTTAATGAAATTTTAAAAATTGTACATTGTTTTTAAATGTAGTATTTATATTTATTGTTAGGATGTAAACATGCTTTTATGACATGCTGTCGAATAAAGCTTTGAAATTTGATTTGGATCGCTCAGGTATGGTCAAAACAGGGATATAATCCCACAGAAACTGTTCCTCTGATGTTGCTTGGAGGTTCAGAACCAGTTGAAGAGCTAACAGGTCAAAAGTTGACAACAGTAATGCTGTGACTGAGCAGAGCTCAGGGAGACTCCCTAACACACGATGTGCTGTAAGACATCTGAGGTGTGGTTGCTTGCAGAGGATTAGTGTTTCAGGGTCACTGCTCTGATTGGCTGAAGTTTAGATGCATTAAAACAACATGATTTGGTTAAAGATGTCTATTGTTTTCAATGTGTTTCTTAATGCTAAAGTATTAGCACTGCTTACATCACTGGGGGAGTCCCACCATGAAGATCGGGAAGATTCAAGCATGTGTATCTATGATAGATACAATACTGGAGAAGTTGCATGTCTGTCTCACATCATCATCTTTACTGTTTAAATCTGCAATAAACACACACTAAAAACTATTTTTGTTTTTTTCCATGGGTTATATATGAAGCTCTAAATTCGACCTGCGTGACTCAGGGAAAATCTGTGTTTCTCCTCCCAGCTGTTGGTCATTCCTGTCTGCTCATAATCTCCTCTCAGATGAAGAACAATTTTAGAAAATGGGATTTAGTTGATAAGATGAACAATGCATGCTTATCGAAAAGCCTGATACATTAAGAGACTTTGCCTATTTGTTCAGTTCTGTAACTATCATACACGCCTAATTTACTAAATCATTTTATAGTCTCCGACCATAGGACACACAGTGCAAAGTCAGCCGAAAGAAGGACATGTCACAAGCGCATTGCTGTGCAACAGCTATGTTTATATAAAGCTACCACAAAGGTAGCAATAAAAACTTTCAGTGAGTATTCACCTATGTCGAATTTGTCTGCACATACCACTAACATCTGGGTCAGGTGGTTCAGTGGACTAATGCAACAACTGTAAGAATCTATTTGATCTCATGGTCACATGTTTAAATTCAGGCTGGTCCACACAGCTTTTCATCCTTCTGAGGTTGATAAAATGAGTACCAGTGAGTGGGTAACAATAAACATCTGTTATTCCAATGCCAAGATAAGCTTCAGGGTGAATGTGCATTTTTGAAATACATGTTATGTTAAGTGACAGCATACACTCAAAATACTATCCCCCCCAAAATAATTGTTTTATCAACAGTTTAAGTAGGATTTTATGTACAATTTGTTAAATAGTATCATTCATTTTATTTAATAAATATGCGTTTAGAGAAAGAAATGTATGGTGTTTACACATATCTTATTAATGTAGATTTCCCAGTTGGTAGCATTCACAAGAATGCTGGAGCATGGTATGATACCAATTCAATAATAACTCTGCACATGGTTTACGGCACCCCATAATAATACTCCATAGACAACAGCTTATTCCTCCCCGCTCACGGTAAAAAATAAATTGCTTCCTCCACTTCCTCAGGAATATAATAAAACTTCCTTACCACAACAACTGAAATCAGAATCCCATGCACTACTGATCTCTCGACTGGACTTGAGCTTCATCCTGCTCGCAGGGGTATCTCAACCAACCACTGCACCATTAAAAGCAATATTTCACTCTACAACTTGATTGGAATAATCAAAGAAAAAATGGAACACACAAAATACGGAGTAAAAGACCTTCATTGATTGCCTTTAGAAGCGATTTTGAAATTTAAATGCTGCCTGACTTTCAAAGCCATGCACCTGGAGATATCCCCTTACTTATCCATTTTGCAGACAAAAGTTATTTACATTCAGAAGTTATTTACATTCAGAAATGCTTTTTCTGGCGGATGGTCTATTTTATTGCAGACGCCTCACCTTTTGAATATTCCTGAAGTGTCAGACTGGATCCAGAAAATACCGGTAGGTGGTGGTGTTCAGCTCTATGCTAATGCCATTCTGCTACAAATATGACATATAGAGAGGCATATAGGAGTCTTCCATGTCTGCTGGCGTTGGTTGCTTTCGAGACTGTCCAAGCCTCCAGACACATAGCCGAACAGAAGATTGGTCCTGAATAGATTTCAGATCTCTAGACCTCTGACCTTTTTAGATGGAAAAGAGTCCAATTCTCAGAATGAGGAGGTGGGAGGGTAGGTGAGGAATCTGTGGTTTTGAACAGACACCACAGCAGTGCTTCCCTGGGAGGTGTGTCTGTGAACTGGCTCAAATCAGAAAGTCTTGCAAGAGCGAGCAGGCAAAAAGTCTGTCTCGTCGGATGTGCCTTTCCAATGCCCATGTAGCAGCCTGGCAAATGTCCAAAGGAGGCTCAAGTCTTTAATACCAGCTTAGCTGGGAAGAATGTTGTATACGACGATTCGACAGAGAGGGTTTGTAGATGACTCACGCGCCTTATTGATGGTATGGTGATGAGGAAAACTGCCTTCAAAGTAAAGAGCTGCAATGGACAGCTGTGCAGTGGTTCAAGGAGTTAGGAGTTAGGTATGTGAGGACAAGGTCCAGGCCCGAATGGGGCATGGCAAAGAGTATGGGTGGAAACAAATGTTGCAGTCCTTTAAAAAAATGCACAGGTCATTTAAATAAAGAGAGCTGGTCCTGCCCCACAAAAAAGCCAAAAGAGCTGACAAATAACTTTTGTGCCCAAAGCAAGTCCTTGCTGGGCTACAGACAATACAAAGAGCAACACATAACATAGTTTGGCTTGAAGTGGGTCATCTGTAGAGTACTGCAACAAACCACAAACTTGACCCAACCGCAGGCATATACTGATTTCTTGGAGGGACACCTGGCTGCCAGAATGACATCAACTACTTCAGGAAGAAGACTTACAGGCATCCCCCCTGCCGGACGACATCGACCGGCCACCGCATATCTTTACGTCAGAGGGGGAGAATGACAGTGACGACACACTATCGGGGGAGACCTCCGTGACGCCCCCCATGGTCACTCCGCAGACAGCGGACCTCATTCTAGATGAACAATCCGACTCCCGAGCGAAATGAGAGGGGACTGCAGACACTAACATTGAGCTAAGTACACTTCCTTTCCCACAGGCCGAACTTCGACCCCAGTTTCGTTACTTGCTATAACAGGAGCAACGTCCATTTCCCCTGATCACGGCCCGATTCGCAGCCAGCCCGGCACGCATGCTCCGCCGCCCCCTTCTTATATTGTTGTACCTCCCTTAATTGGGTAAACCAGTTTGGACGCATCGTTCCTGACGATGGGCCCTAGGCATTGGGAATGTTCCCCGACCCTGTTTGTTCAGTTACATGTCCCAGTTCAACACTTTCCCACCCCTCACATGGAAGGATACAGACCCCGACATTCCCCGCTTATGCTTACACGGCGTCGGAGGACACAGACACCCGCAACCAGCTGGGGCGACCGCGCTTTGTACACTGCAATGGGCATAACTCCCGCGCATGGCGTACAGACGTGGAAATACAACACCTCATACGACACACACTGATGTTACCATCCTTACCCTGAATGTTAGGGGGCTTCATACTCCACGCAAACGGTATACGGTGTACTCCTATGCAAAACGGCACAGCGCCCCGATAGTCTTTCTACAAGAGACGCATCTCATTGCAAAAGAGGTGGGGAAACTGCAGTCGAAATGGAGGGGGCTCATCTGCGCCACAACATACTCTGCGTTTGCGCGGGGGGCGTTGATCTGGGTGCGACCGGGAACCCCCTTCCAGGAGCTTCGGAGGGTGGTCGACAAAGAAGGTAGATATGCGCTGCTGGAGGGGCTGTTGGACGGACAGGTAGTGCTTCTCGGCAGTATTTACGCCCCCAATGTGGACCAAGACAAGTTTTGGGACCATCTCACGGGGGTTCTTGCCCCATTCGCTTCCGTACCGTGGGTTCTGGGAGGAGACTATAATTGCACGCTTGACTGGAACCTTGACCGCTCCCACCTGCCCCCACTGCACTCCCCGGCATATAAGCAAACTGACCGATTCCGGGCTTGGATCGCCCACTGGGCACTCACCGATGCTTGGCGAATGCGCCACCCCCTGGTGCGATTGTACTCCTTCCACTCCATCCCCCACAATCTACGCGTCCGTCTTGACCGCTTCTTATGCTCGGCGACTATCTTGCCCACGATTACCCATACGGATTACTTGGGCAGGATCATATCCGACCACGATGCCCACATTCTCCAGTTACACTGGCGACCCCCACACCCGCCGGTCCCCACGTGGCGCTTACCACGGGACTGTCTGTCGGACCAGGTCTTCCGACACGATCAGGAGAATAGCATCCAAGACTATTTCGCACGCAACTCGGGTACGGCATCCTCCAAGTTAGTGGAATGGGATGCATTTAAGGTGGTGGCCCGGGGTGAGTGCTTGAAGCAAATAACGGGAGTTAAGCGCGTACTAGAACAGGCCCTAACCGTTGCGGAGCGCCGTCTGGCGACCCTCACGAAACAGGATGCCACATCCGCAGAGGAGGTGCGAAGTGTCACCGAGGCAAAAACTGCCTACCAAACTGCCTCCACGGACTTACGGAAGTACAACTTCCGATCTTACGCTACACGGATGCATAGGGAGAGGGATAAGACGGGCACTCTATTGGCGTGGTTAGCCAGACAGGACACGGATGTCAAACCCATCACTGAGATACTGGACCCTGGAGGGATGGTCATACGTTCTCAGGCTGGGATTCTGGGCGCCTTCCGCGATTACTATGCGGAAACTTACAGTGACCCAACTTCTACCCCGCAACCTGTAGTGGATCGATTCCTCGATCCCCTACCCCTTCCAACGATCACGAGGACAGAGAGGGAGGCTCTGGACACGGTGATAGCCTCGGCGGATGTGACACGGGCCCTGCGTGCCCTAGCCCGAAATAAGGCTCCGGGATTAGATGGGTTCCCCCTAGAATATTACACGACATTCTCCATCCACCTGGTCCCTCGATTAGTGGAGGTGTTTGCGGCAGCGCTGAAGAAGGGAGAGCTGCCGAGATCCATGCGAGAATCCGTAATTGTGACGTTCCTGAAACCGCACAGGGACCCACAACAAATGGCCTCCTATCGTCCCATATCGCTGTTGTCCGCCGATTGCAAACTCCTCGGGAAGACCCTTGCGGATAGATACGTACAAATCATACGCTCCCTGATCCACCCGGATCAATGCGGTTTTATACCAGGCAGATGCACCTCACAGAACATACGTCGGGTTTTCCACATCCAGGATCAAGTACAGGGGATATACCCTCGAGCGGCCTGTCTCATCCTAGACCTTGAAAAGGCCTTTGACTCCCTCACATGGCGGTTCTTGTTTTCGGTGCTGCAGCGAGCAGGCATAGGGCCCACCCTCCTGGCTTATACGCGCCTACTGTACACCGGGCTGACCTCGCGGGTGCGCCTGGGCCGGTACATCTCGACGGAGTTCGCGGTTCAGAGGGGCACGCGACAGGGCTGCCCATTATCCCCTCTGCTTTTTGCTCTGGCGGTGGAGCCTCTCGCCATCCGACTCCGACGGGAGGGGGAGAGCTGGGGTATCCCGATAGCGGGTACAGTGCATAGTGTATCTTTGTACGCTGATGACCTGCTGATCTATGTACGAGACATTACAGACGATCTGACCCCCCTCTGGGAAACCTTGACGGAATTTGCCGCGGCCTCGGGGCTACGGGTGAACTGGGATAAATCCACGATATATCCGCTGCATCCGGACCTACCCCCACAGGAAGTTCGCCTTGGAGCTCAGCAGGTGCCTTGGAGCGCGGAGGCCCCCCGATATCTCGGAATCCGTCTTTACCATTCCTCCACGGATATGTTCGAGGGCAACCACGGTAGGGCGTTGGCGAGTCTTAGGGCCTCGGTCGGATTTTGGAAGAGCCTCCCACTGGCGCCTATTGGGAGAGTGGCATTGGCCAAGATGATCATGGTTCCAAGACTGCTGTATTTCTTTACCAATCTGCCAGTAATCCCGCCCAAGGCCTTCTTCCGGGACCTCGACTCCCTCCTCAGTGCGCTCATTTGGGGGTCTGCCAGGCACAGAATAGCCCTGACAAAACTGCAGCTGCCCACTACACAGGGTGGCTTGGGAGCCCCCTCATTTGAAGCCTACTTCCTGGCAGCACAGCTGCAATGGCTGTCCCATTGGACGGCAGACAGGTACACGGTGGAAACTTGTACTGCTGCAGGACGGATATCGATTCCGGAGATCCGTCGCCTGCTCCTCCCTGGCACTCAACCAAAACGCACATACCCTCTACAGGTGTCAGTGGCACGTAAGTGCATGCTACGGATACACCGCATGTCCCCGGGGACCCCGTTGTATTCCCCCCTACTCACCCTGGTGGGGTGGCCCAAACAGGAACGCTACTACACAAATAATGCGCTCCGCATGTGGACGTCGTGCGGCTTAACGGAGGTGGAGTCCTTTTTCGAGGATGGGCGACTAAGACCATTCCATAGCCTGATGGAGGAGTACGATCTCCCCCCGGGACAATTTCTGCTGCACCGCCAACTCCTAGATAGCTACCGACCATATCAAGACCTAAGTAAAGGGGAACCACGCACGCACCCCGTTATCCACACGATCCTACACATGGGAGCTGGGCGCCATCTCACTACATGGCTTTATAAGGCCATACGGGAACTGGTTAGCAAGCCACTAGATTCCCTACGAGCCACCTGGGAGACTGAAATTGGGCGGGCACTCCATGACGGGGAATGGGGGAAAGCTCTGAAATACCCTAAGAAGGTCTCTAGGAACGCACGCTTTAAAAACATTCAATATCACATCCTACACAGGGCCTATCTAACCCCCGCACGCCTCCAGCGATTCTATCCTGACACTCAGTTCCTGTGCCCCAGATGTCAAGCGCGGAATGCAGACTTCCGACACATGTTCTGGAGCTGCCCCATCATAAAAATTTTCTGGCACCACATTCACACTGCTCTGGGTACTCTCACGGGGCTAACTTGTATGAACACTTGGGAGGCTAGCGCCATAGGCATCTTTCGCACAGGTAAACAGCACAGGGTGCAGACTCGTTTCCTCTCCCTAGCGGTACTCTTAGCTAAGCGCAGCATCGCTATGCATTGGCGTTCTCCCACTGGTCCACCGTTGGCGGCGTGGGTGGGAGCTACCCACAAGTGGGCGGCGGCTGAGGAGGAGACATTACGGGAGGAGGAGGTAAAGGGGACCCGCAAGCACCCTATATCGATGGAATGGGCCATGCTATTGTATCAATTTCGACAGCTTTCCCCGGGCGCTGACCCGAGTGGCAGCCCCCCTACGTCGTCAGCCCCACGCACACAGTCACAGGCCCTACCCAACTGATCTCTCGGAACCCCACCCACACAAGCCCATCGCAAGCCCTGGCGCCTGGAATGCGGTCGCAGCCCTCGGCCGCACCCACTAGGATAAGTACACACGAGTCGCAGAGGTGTCCTGCCCAAACAACGCTGTATACCATCGCTAATGTAACTGGATATATTCTTCCATACCCCTTCCTTAGTTTATGCCCGTGTTCCGCCCCAGTTTCTATGCCATATCTGGAACCCGGACAACAGGATATAAACATCATGCTCTCTCTATACCCTGTTTATGCTCCTTGTTTATGTACAAGCGATATACACAGCCATTCTGTCCCACTACTGGATGTATACTCTGCTATGTCTATCTGAGGGTTGTGTATGATGGTCAATGTCTGAAATATGTAAATGGCAATAAAAATAAGTTTAAAAAAAAAAAAAAACTACTTCAGGAAGAAGGTTGATGAAGTCAAAAGCTGCTGTTCAATCTCAAAGCATGGAGATGAAGATTGTGTAGGCCTGGGTGCAGGACCCTGCCCTGCTGCTGCGACATAAGATCCTCTTGAAGAGGGAGCATGCTCAGAGGACAATTCTCATGCCTAGGAGTTCTGGGTACAACCAACTCCTTGACCAATCCTGTGCCTGTGACTTGAACCTGGTTGTTCCTGATCGTCTTCAGTAGTCAGGGGCAGGAAAGGTAACGGTGTGTAAAAGGTATATTGTGGAACGCGTCTTCGAGACAGAGCCATCTTGGAAAGTCTAACATGTTGGCATTGCACATTCTCCCCACAGTGTCCTGCTTGTTACAGTACCACCTGCACCAGACTTCCTCTGCTGGATGGAAGAAAGACTTTTAGCACGAAGCAAATGGCATGTGACTCCAGGATGTTTATGTGGAGTCGGGTCTCTGCCAGGGACTAGCTGCTTCCGATCTCCACCTCTCCCAGATGGCTTCTTCACCCTAGAAGGGATTCATCAGTCCCCCCTATAAGCTTTAGGTGGAGTAGGGAGAGGGGTCGGATGCTGACCCAATTGCAGTACATCAGTCACCACTGCTGATTTTTTGTAGTCTCCTTCGAAATTTGAGCATAGTTGGACAGATCCCCCTGATGCTATGCCAATTTAGATCTCACTGCTGTGCCTGCATATGTCATCTGACATGCTTTACCAGCTGGATTCAGGGGGCCAGGAGCCCCAAAAGCTACAGAGTCACCCTTACTGAGATACAGGACAGAGGCTGAAACATCAGACTCATAGCCTAACAGCACTGTGTCCAGAATAGCTCTGATGAATGGGAGCGTCTGCAAAGGAGTCCGGCATGACTTTGGCACACTGATAGTGAACCCCAATTATGTTTAGAGGTTTGCCGTCGTCTGGAGTGGGATGATGACTGCCTGGAACGAGAAAGCCTTCAGCAGTCAGTCGATCAGGAAGGGGAACACTGGAATCCATAACCTCCAAAGATGAGCTGCAACCACCGTTATTACTTTCAGTCGTCCTGAGGGTGGTGGAAGGTGCAATGGGGTATCAATAAATGGGTAGGCATAACTCCGCCAAATAATTTGCGGGACCCCCTTGTCTGAAGTGACTGCTTGCCACCCTAGGAGAAAATGACTGATCCTGCCTTCGACAGAGTGGTTGTGTCTGGAAGAATATGAAGTAGGTGTTGTGGCCGCGCCAGCGGGGGATTGGACTGCTCACTGCCCATGATGTCTGTGGATGCCATGGCCTTTGCCATAAAAAACTTTAGGGTCTGCTGGGCGACTGTATGGGTAGGTGCTGGTGGTATTGAAAGCGCATACCGTAGATGTGGAGAAGGCAAAACTCCTGGCAGAATTGGCTTGTTGGAGCAGACCAACTAAAGGAGCACGCTGTGGCCTTGCTTGTTTTAAAGTGATTGAGGGCTGAGTATGCCTTCTTGCTGAAGAGGCAAGAGCCATCAAAGAGCATGCCCATTAGGGAAGATTGGCCATCCCCAGAAAAGCCCATAGAGCTCATCTAGGCATGTCTCCTGAGTGTCACTCTGGTACCATTACTTGACCAAGGCAATCTGTTGTATCTAACCTAGAGTGCACTGTAAATTTCTTTACACTGCAGCCACCCTGAATGGCTTTTGTAAGGCACAAATCCTCTGGCACACCAGGTAGTACCTAGTGACTGAGTCACAAAAGGCATGAGTATATCCACCCAATAGGCAGCTAGTGTTGATGGACGGTAATGCCATGGCCGGTGGAGTAGAACATTCCTTTCCCAAAGGTTTCAAGGCGCTTCACTCTTTAACTGCTGGGCTGGTAGGGTAAGCTTTTGGGATGACCCTGCTTGTAGATGCTTGCGCCACTGAGCTTTCAGGGGTTGGGTGTTGTGTTAGTAAAGCCGGGTCACCCAGGGCAGGGCGGTAGCGCCTCACTATCGGCTTATTTATCTGTCTTGACCATGGCTTTATCCATGTCACAGGAAGGGTGTCTGTGAGGGCCTCATCGAAATGCTCAGAAATAATCTGTCCAATGTAGGAGGCTGGCTCAGTATAAGGTGTACACCTATTCATTGGGCACCGTGCACTGTGTCCAGGCAGTCCTTAGTGATAGTAGAAGTGGTCCCTGATAACCAAAGCTCTCATGGGGTAACTGTGGAGAGCAGCTAAGGCTAATTCAGAAGGGTCAGGGACGCTACTCTGGTGGACTGACCAGTCAGATACTCCCAGGGGCCTCTGTCATTCTATGATTCAATATGGCAGACTCAAGTGGCCACCTGCCAGAGCTCTGGGCACCTCCCAGGGGAGCAGCTGGACAGGGGGTGGTCATGCCACTGTCCTTTGGGTAGTTTAGTGTCAGAGCAGGAGTCAAGGGCTCCTGGACTGGGGCAAACAGGTTTATACAAGGAGGGCACCTAATGAGCCCTTCAAAGCAGTCTGGAGGAGCTCGAAACACCCCCACCCAAGCCTAAGACACCTATTTCTAAAGGCACCCTTACAATTAGAACCATGCCCCTTGCCTCTGGGCTGTAAGGCCTACCTTAAGGGTGACTTATAGGTTTCAAGTGCAGTGCCCAAGATCTAAGGAAAACTTTATATCTGGAGTGAAAGGCGCATGCACCATTTCATGCAGGCTGCAATGCCAGACCTGCAGACACAGTTTGCATGGGCTCATCTGGGTGGCACAATACATGCTGCAGCCCATGGGAGATACCTGTTGTACCAATGCCCTAGATACCTTAGTACCATATACTACGGACTTTCAAGGGGTACACAAGTATACCAATTGTGGGGTGTACAATGTACTTACCAATGAATTGAGGAGAGAGAGCACCGACACTGGAGTCCTGATTAGCAGGATCCAATTATACTACAGTCAAAACACACTAACATGAGGCAATAAGTGGGGGTAACTAGACCAGAAAGATATTTCCCTAAATCCAGATTGACAAACTTCGGTGACAATATAGATTTTCATCTCCATAGTAGGAAATTGGCTGTTAGGAACCTCAGCCGCCCTTTGCATCACAACTGCACAGGAAGCACTTTCTCCAGTAGTTGACACCGGAGAGACAAGCCCAGTGTTAGGAAAAGTTTCCACTCAATTGTCATCTTATAACTCATCATACCAATTGTCTTAAGTGTATGGTTCAGCAAATTCATCCCCTTCATCATAGCAATTATTAAACAGAATCTGTGCCAAAAAGATTGTGGATGGTCTGGGCCCTTCCTAGAGGGCAAAGTGTTATTGTCCAACTGGTTGCTGAAAGGCTGAAACCCAGTGGAATCGGTTAAGAATTACAAGAGAAACCCAAATGTCCATGTGAACATGGGTATCAAGCATAAACTTGGAACATGCGTTAACAATTAACAAAAATGACAAAAATTTACATAGAAAAGAAAATACCTGCATTAAAATAATCGAAGTCACAGCTTTGATAATAGGTCAGAAAATACCTGTCATGAATCAATCAATTTCAAAACAAATATAGAGCAACCAGTATGAAATATTTCAATTCAATCCATCCGGATAAAATTTTTATTTTAGACTTGAACTGTAACACAATGCATAAGCAAAATTACGCCGAGCAGTGAACGGTGAAGGAGTTTTGTGAGAAGCCCCAAGTGGAAAACCACAACCAAAGGAGAAAGTGGTGACAAATACGTGAGAGTCAAAGGTACATTAGTTTTTACTAGACAGCCTAATTTGCACATAACATGAGACAACACTGGGAAGTTCCCACAGTGTGAGGTTTAAATTACAAGGTCTGTTTATATGGATGTCAATGGCATTTGGACCGTAGGCCATTGCGAGGGTCTCTTCAGGACTGGGGATGACCCGGGGGGTGGTTATTCTATTTACCGGAGCCTGGGTGCAGGAGGTTACTCCAGGGAGCCACACGAATCGGGCCTATGGATGGACAGTAGCTACAGGCCTTGAAGTTGTGGTCCGACCTCAAGCACCAAAGACAAATCTTATGGGGATGAGTTACAAACATTTACTTGCGACGGCCCCTACAAGGTTTAAACCCTGTGGTTTTAGGGGGTGCCTTTTTAATTGCACATTGGTATTAAAATATCTAAAGTTTTATGAAAATTAGTCTTGTGACAAAATGAGGTGTAGCTCTGTATTAGAATCTAGTGGCGCGGATAGAAACTGATGTCTGTGTGCATGGGTGGTGATTATATGCGACTCCATATGTCACTTCCAGAGTGGAATGATGGCGCGGAGACTGGCAACACCACCTACTGGCACACAAGGGCATTGCTAAAGAGTTTCCAGATCTAGTCCGTCACGTGATGAATATTCAAAAGTTGAGGTATCTGCGGTTAGAAAAATCTAGCAGAAAGAAGATTGCAAGGTTCAAAGAGCAAAGACTGCCTGCTTCTTGAGACAACAAAATTCAAAATATGCTTAGCCATGAGAAACTCTTTCCCAGTTATGACCCCCTCACCCCCCAATGCTGTGGCACTCTTTCTACACATTTGAGCCATTTGACAAGCCATCCCTCTTTCAGAAAAGCTCTTAAAACTCATTTATTTTCCTTGCACGTCAATTAACTCCACAGACAGTTATACCAGCCAGAAGAAAACGAAACAGCGGAAATAAGATAGCAACCACCCTGAGTACTATTTTCAGTTTCCCCACTCCCTCATTATAATGTTATCGCCGTTGGACTTGACTTGTTGTACTAATCACTCTTGTTCCATGTAAAGTGCTCTAATATGACTTGGTGAAGTCTGAGCTGTGTAAAACTGTTAAATAAATTAATAAATATCTCAAATACAATCTTGTATGAGGCTGCAAATGATGGTAGCCATACGCTAAGGAAACCATGACCAATAGCAACAGATTACAGCACAGGATAGCTCATTATACCATAACTTGTATGTAGGCAGGTGGCAGCAAAACAAATTCTCCAGGTCATCTCTGTTGTGTGAACTTTGGGTAGATACCGTAAAATGCCAGCATGATTCTCACAACAACGTGCTGGTAATTCTAGAACTAACATTCTGGTTTGGCTTTCAATACAGTGAGTAACCCTTGAATCTGGGCGCGTGCATATCTCGCCAAAAGTATTCTGCTGATGGAAAAAGATTGGATTGAGTTTGTGAGGAATTCATGGGTGAATTTAATGTTTGCACTTGGAGTCAACTTCAACAACTCAGTAGTTTGGAAGCAACTCTTTCGCATAGGTAGCCATTGCTGCTTGGCTTCATACAATGCAGCCGATGAGGTTTACTTGTTATTCAATGGGGTAAACAGTTAGTTCCTGTCTAACGTGAAATAGGCTGTGACTGCGAGTAACAAGAGTAGATTTCAGTCCTTCCTCTTGATATCTTACATGCACAGTGGCCATAAACCTATACTAATGTACACAAGACATGGGCTTCTCTGTTTCCCCACTCACTAACACACATTGATTTCTCACATGCAATGATCGGACTCCTAAATACTGTGTAGTATAAACAATGCTTTAAAAATATACATTAAGCACATTTCAAGCCATTCTACAGTCGTTCCTGTTAAATGAATCTATGTGCATCTTCATAGTGATATTTCACCTGCATCCTTTTAAATAAATCTTCTGACAGTAATGTTCACAGTGTCTTCTGTACTTTCTCTATCTCAAACGATCATCACGATTATTAGCTGTTGGACGAGACATATTCTGATCTGTAGAAAACATATTGTCTATCGAGCAAGTCCAATTATCTGTAGTATGAAGAGGAACATGTTTACAATATCAATGTACAAGTTCAGGGCTGCAAAGATGTATTCCTCTGGGCTCAAACTGTAACGGTGCTTTCCTCCAAGCATGATCTGGGTGTCCACCACCAGGTACTTAGAAGGAAAAGAAAGAAATTACATATTTTAGTTTTTGCTTTTTCTGATTTCATTTTTAGTCACTTTTTAATGTGTTGTACACAATCAACTTTGATCCAGTATACTAGTGATCATATGAACAGCATGAACCAATTATTTTATGAAGATTTTGCTAGGAAGGTTAGTATATTACATAGTTTCGCCAAATACAGCTTTCGCCTTTATGAAATTGTTATTTGTTTTCGAACCATAAAATATACAAAAAAATGTATGAAGGGACTGAGCCGCCACTGGATTCAAATTCATTAGGTTTGACTTTATATTTATATATAAAAATTAAACAAAATTGTTTGGAAGGGTAAATTAGATGTTTAAGATTCATTCATCTAAGGATTTCCAACAACAGATTTTACTCCTTGTCCCCCACTGTGCAATACCAT
The DNA here is from genome assembly GCF_964204655.1 of Triturus cristatus. Taxonomy (NCBI): domain Eukaryota; kingdom Metazoa; phylum Chordata; class Amphibia; order Caudata; family Salamandridae; genus Triturus; species Triturus cristatus. The sequence goes on along the minus strand of NC_140593.1, from coordinate 274,725,740 downwards.
GGCCTAACCGATATCCTCTTCAGTTTACATAATTCCAAATTGAAGAACACATAAAAATCATGAAACCAATATGGTACAAAAAAATGGGTATCTGAGAAAAAGCCTGGCGCTACTACTCCAAAAGACATCAATAGCCCTTGATGCCAAGCATTTTGATTGGGGAAACTCAGAAATATTGTCCATTAAAGACCATACTCATTTTGCAACATCTAGATGATTCTTCTTAATCTTCATTATTCTTTATTTAAAAGCCAAACAATATATGATTATCCAAATAGCTTCAAATATTTCATTGGTCTATTGTCAATAACATTTTCAGTAAATGCATCCAACTGCTGTTTTGCGGAGACCAGCTTCATCAGTGCTCTGTTTATATAGTCTTTATATTTATATAGTTAATATAGAAATCCGAAAATCATTCCGATTAGGTCACATGATCACTCCATCATGTTTAAACATTGCCCATATCTTTGATCCTTTGTAGAGGAATGCCTCGAATTTATTGAGGATTATATTTTGTTTGCCTACGATAGAATATTATCCTTGCTGATGTATATGAAGAGTTCTCCCCCAAAACATTATCTGGTCTGTATTGCTATTTTTTAGATTAACTGCAGTGTGGGCTTAAATGGCTGCACTAGTATATTAGTTCCCATGAGTGTTTAAATCCTAATGCTCCACTTTTCGTAACCCCACTGCATACAAGTCACACTATACGAGAAGAAAACGTCTCTTAGAGTAAAAAAATAATGAAAAGGAGCATATAATCAAATATAGTACATTTATTAATTATAAACAATATCAAACTCATGCGATTGGAAACAAAATTAAAGTGCGGGGAGTCTTGAAATTTCTTTTCTTCATATAATCTTTATTTTCATTTCCAATCAGAAGAATGAAGCCCAGCCAACGTGTTTCGTTCAATAGATGGACTTCATTACGGTTGTGAATCAGATCACGAAGATCAGCAAAGCAATCTACGAATGTGAAATCTTGAAAGCCAAGAATCTCGTGATGTCTTGTTAATAATATATATCCAAGATGGGAACAGCTCATGTAAATCACCAAACAAGTTTAGTGGTTTATATAAATATGCATCAATATTCCAATCGCACCAATGTCTTCTGGATTTTCTAAGGATTATTGCCTTCTATCCATGCCGGTATCATATGAAGTCGTGCCCAATGTATCGTCCGTCTGACCTGTATTACTAACTTCTAGCTCTTTTTAAAAAAAAATATTTTTATTTAGAGATCAAACATGACATTTCGTTGACAACAAAAATTCCGTTATTCATCATTACGACAGTGCAACAAGCTCCTAATCCTAGCTTTCAAACCCTCAGTGTATTCCCGCATCTCTGACATGTCAGCTCCATGTAACCACCTAACAGATATACATTCAAGCCAATTTAAGGGGATTAACTTGATCGATGGGCGTTGACAACATCCCCCTGTATTCTTTCCCCATATCTTAGTCCATTTATTTGGGTAGCATCTGCTTTCGTAACCGACCCTTTCTGCCTGCATACACCACTCCATATCTATTGCCCATTCTTGCAGAGTCGGATTGGATGATTCACTTCCTGACTATATTGCATTTGGCTACCATAAATCCGAACATCACCCAGGGATGATCCTTATTACTTGGGTCAGTTTCATCCCAAATATTCAACAAATACCACTTTGCAGATGGCGCTTTAATACCCCCACACACCTCTATGAGACAGGACGAAACCACCTCCAATATTTTTGGAGCTCCAGACACTCCAACAGCAAATGGAAAAATGAGCCCTCATGGCCACACCTCCTGGGGCATTGCGCTGAGTCGGTCCTACCCATCTTAACCATCGTTGTGCATGCCTTAATAAGTCCTGTGTAAGATTTTCAACTGCACCAGTCAGAATCCGGAGCGTATAGCTAATTCCCAAGGTGATGCAATCACCTCTTGCCAGTACTCATCCTCCAACCCACCCACATCACCAAGCCATTTCTCTTGCAGGTGAGTCAAGGAGCCGGGGGAGCTATTTAGGAATTTACGATAGGTCAATGAGATAGCTTTTTTCTCTAAGTAATAATCCAACAGTCTATCCTCCAGCGGGGAGGACTCTGGGAACTCCTCCCGCTTGGTAGTGCCTTGCACAAGGTGTGGCTAAAATGGAGGTAGGGGTGTGTCTCTGTGTGCACCAACTGATAGTTACTTTGTAAGTCGGCAAAGGATATTACCTCCCCATGTGCCCACAGGTCCACCACCCTCAAAAGGCCTATCAAGTCCCACTGATTGAGGCCCTGTAGCATAGCCAATATTCTCAGTTTCGCCATGTCCCGTAGCAGGTAGCTTGGGTCATTTTACCTCTCCACCCCAGAGCCCCTAGTGCTGTGTGCCATATTTGAATCGTAATGGAAGTCGGAGTTGAAAAGGACTTGTAGCGCTTCCCACAACATATCGCCCAGAGGTAGCCCCCTGGTTGCATGTTACGTTGGTCCATTCTATAAGCGGGTTCATCCTGTGGGAGGTGAACCCAGTATTTCACCGCTGTAAGTTGGGCGGCCCAATAATATTTGCAAAGAGATGGAAGAGCTATTCCCCCATCATACCAGCTCATCGTCAATTTTGGGAGGGATATTCTTGGGTAACCCCCATCCCATTGGAGGGTTCGGATCACATTATCTACCGCTAACAACTTCTTCTTCAGTGTTTCGTCTGCTACAAAAATGCACCCTATGGAGGAGAACGCTACACGTGTTGGCGGCTTTTTTATTATAAATCAATAAAATATTTGAAGCTTTTTGAATAAAGAGATGATGTTTGACTTTTGATTAAAGAATTAAGAAGATTAAGAAGAAAAATCTGGACTTCTGAAAATGAGTGTATATATATATATATATATATATATATATATATATATATACTGATCGACAATGTTACAGTCGCAGCAACACAGCACTTCTTAAAGACACTTATCTCAAGTTTTACAAAAAACTGGCAATTTGGAAAGGTAAAGACCTTATTAGTGAAGATGAATATAGATTTCTCAAGAAAGATAATCCTACAACTCCATCAATTTATTTTATTCCCAAAATTCATAAAAACAGAGATAAACCGCCAGGTCGTCCGATCATTACAGCCAAAGATGGATTACTGGAAAATACATCTATCTGTGTAGACTACTTTTTGCAAGATCATGTTAAGAATTTAGAGTCAAATGTGCGAGACACGGGTGACTTTATTCGGAAGATAAAGGATGTGCATTGGCAACAAGACTATCTTCTCATGACTTTAGATGTATCTTCACTTTACACCAGCATCCAACACCCTGATGGCATCAATGCAGTTCAACATTATTTGGCCAAAAACCCCATGTATGATCAACAACATAGTGATATGATTGTATCAATGATTGAATATTGTTTGTACAACAACATTTTTATGTTCAACAACTTACTGTACCAGCAAATTCGGGACGTGGCAATGGGGGCCAGCTTCTCCCCCAGCTACGCGTGCCTTCACATGGGCTGGTGGGAGGAGCTGGTACTCAAAATTGAACACAAGCACACAGTTGGATGCCATATCATCAAATGGCTCCGTTACATTGATGATCTTTTAATTATCTGGCGGGGCACAAAAGAACAAGCCTCTAACTTTGTAACGGCTATCAATCTTAACCTTTTGAATTTAAATTTCACAGCTACAATTAGCGAAACTGAGGTTAACTTTTTAGACACACAAATCTATATTCATGACAATGTGTTAGAGACACGTCTCCACAGAAAGGAGACAGCTGGTAATTCCACTTTGCATGCTCAGAGCTCTCACCCCAAGCATTTGATTAATAGCATACCTTACGGTGAGATGCTCCGTTTGAGACGCATATGCAGCAACGAAGTGGATTTACATAAAGCCTTGAGAGCAAAAAGAGATTCCTCGAACAAGGGTATGCCCCTAACATCATCTCACAGGCTATTACTAAATCTATGAGCAGCTCTCGCGATAGTCTCCTCAAAGACAAACAGACACATACAGCTTCCCTTTCCTTGTCTGCCATCACCCCTTCAGCCAAAGAATTTAGTTTGATTTTAGGTTATAGTCGCCAACATAAAGCCATTCAAAAGATTGTACAAAACAACTGGCCGTTGGTACTCAACGATCCAGTAATAGGACCCTTGCTTCCGCAACGTGTGTCCATTACGTACAGTAAAGCACCCTCTATGAGGGATAGCTTAGTTACTACCAACCCCGAAATCATTGAGAGCACAACTTGGCTACAGACTCATAAGGGTTTCTTCAAATGTAAAACTTGCAAAGCATGTATCCATGGTAGAAATACCAAGAATCACACTACCCCGTTTTGTGATAGAGAGTACAAAATACAAAAATTACTCACTTGCAAAACCGAATATGCTATTTATGTCCTAATGTGCCCTTGTGACTTAAAATATATAGGCAGCACCAAACTTCAGGTCCACAAAAGAGTCTTACAACATCTCCGAGCTATAACTCACCAAGACAACACATATCCTGTAGCTCGGCATTTTAAAGAATTTCATCAATCAGACATTAAACATTTGAGCTACTATGTGATTGATGCTATACCCCCCAGCAGACGTGGCGGTGATAGGGACCACAAACTGAGACAACTGGAGACTAGGTATATTATCCAGCTGGATACCAAGTCACCAGGGGGCCTGAATGCCCCAGAAGATCTTTATACATGTCTTTAATGATGATTTTGGTGACTACACATAGCACACTTTGCACAAAAAATATTCTCTTAGTGTCTGACCGCATTATCAACTATGGTGCTACGATCGGTAGGGTCCCCCCCAGGGGAGCACATGCTATTGTTTCCGATTGTGGGTTGCCTTGTGGACTTGTTTCTTCGTTATTTATATAAAAATGAAACCGTTGTGTGGGGTCCGGATGGTGTGGCTGCCAACGTTTCTTTCAACTCCTGTGATCTCTCTTCTGCCGCAGCGTGTGTTCTACTGTTTGTATTATATGCTCTTTCTGTTTGCTAGCGGCCGGCCTGAAGGTTGTAGGCCCATCTTTGTATATCTTTTGGATTCTGTAATAAACGGGTTAAAAAAAAAAAAATAATAAAAAAAAAAAAATATGGTGCTACGATATCGGTATAGTAGTGATTTTGAAAACGTGCATTTTATTCATTTAAGGTTCAAACTAATTTAGGAATTGTGTAAGGAAAGGCATATCAGGAATGAAAAGATTTTATGTATTTATTTATTTGTTCATATTTATGACTATTTATTATTATGATATATATATTTATTGTCAAATGGAACATTGTTTACAATATGCTGTTTTGCACATATTTATACATATTTTATACATATTTTATCTTTGCTAACATTCGCACTTCCCTTCGCCTTATCCTTTAAACACAAACTCCCCAAGAGACTCCGTCTCTCGTTTGCACCAGGCACTTTACCAATATCTATAGATACTGTAATTCTCTACGATTATATATCTATTTTCAGGAAATTTTTCCATGTTGCTGCTATAACCTTGTCCCTGATTATCACACAAGATAGGAGGTTTTTCATCTCCGTCCTCCCATGATTCCACCTATTCAAACAGATAATTTCGGATTTCTGTTTTACCAGTCCAATGATGTACCTTTGTATTCCCCTTCTTTGCACTTTGCGCACTTTTTCCCAACTCCCTATATTTTTCAGGGTAAATTCAGTGGGCCCGATTCACAGAACTAACTTAAGACAAAATCCTAAACTTACTACCATTTTGGTATTCACAGAAGGCACTTACTCATTTTGGTATTCACAGAAGGCACTTACTCATTTCGGTATTCACAGAAGTTAGGAGTCCTAACTTTAGGACTCCTAAATGCCTTCTGTGAATACCGAAAGTCTTAAAATTAGGATTTTTCGCAGTTTAGTAGTAGTATAGTTAGGACTCCTAACTTTAGGACTCCTAAATGCCTTCTGTGAATACCGAAAGTCTTAAAATTAGGATTTTTCTCAATTTAGTAGTCCTAAATTTAGATTTAGGACTACTAAATTGAGAAAAATCCTAATTTTAAGAATTTCGGTATTCACAGAAGGCATTTAGGAGTCCTAAAGTTAGGACTCCTAACTTCTGTGAATACCGAAATGAGTAAGTGCCTTCTGTGAATACCAAAATGAGTAAGTGCCTTCTGTGAATACCAAAATGGTAGTAAGTTTAGGATTTTGTCTTAAGTTAGTTCTGTGAATCGGGCCCAGTGATTTTACTTTGAGTTTCCAATATGTATTCATACGTATTATACATCTGCTTGACTTAGAATACATATGCTGTATCTCTATATATTTATTGTTTCAACAAATGAAATCAACATTTGAATACAGTCATTTTGGGAATAACTGCACTTGCCTAATTTGGTTAATTTGATTCGCACCGTTTCCATATTATGGGCATTTTTCCCTCATTATTTTTCCCCCCCCTTTTCTTTGAGGCACTTTTTTTGTCATACGTTAGCTCACCTACTCTCTAGTCCATTAGCATAGTTTCTGCAACACTATTCTTGTACCCAGACGTTTGTATTGCCATCCATACAAATCCAGATCCAGCAGTATCTTACCGATTATGCATGTGGACGTTATTTGTATTTGACCTTTTATACAATGTGGGTAACCAAACGTGATTTATTCTCTACAAGTCTGTTAACTCTTTCTCGTTGTATATAATATGTATTTTAAATGTATCCATGAGCAACAGAAGATTTGGCATATATTTGTGAACTATTTACACATTAGCCGCAAGTTGGTTCTGAGGCTATTGTCTGGTATCACTGTTGTTTCTATGTCTATGGCTATGAGATCATGTGACGTGGCTACATATCTGTATTTACACTTGAAATAGTTCCATGGATTGGCTCCGACATGTCATGTGAACAAGGCTTTTGACGAGCTGAAACGCGTCATGGCGAAGAAGGAGTAAAACTTTATTTTGAGCACTTACTTTGGGTCTGTGTCCTGTTTTTGTTCGGCGGTTTATCGTCACCGTATTGGAAAAGAAGTAATATATATATATATATATATATATATATATATATATATGTATATATCTGTCACATCCGTTTATAGTTGAGGAATTTGTTGTTATCTTTTTCTCTATTACTAATAAGCAATCCCTTCCTGCACAAAAACAATCTTGTTAGGTTAGTAAATCCTGCGCCCTGGTCTTTTTCCTTTGTTTGTCGAATCGGGCTTAACCAGGCCAGGTGCAGAGTGAAGAGTTAGTTAGCAGATACAGTAGTTTTACTCCCCGGCCTTTCCCTTCCCAGGAACGAGACCCAGCACTGTTAAGGGTTCTTTTGTATGGGGAGGCCTGTGAATCTCCTGCTGGCCTGAAATGTCATTAACTTGGCCCAACAGGGAGCACTAAGGCCTGGAACCTTCTTATGGCTGAGCTAGGGAAATGACAATTCTTAAAGTGCCATAGGAGGACAGTTATCACAAAAGCGGATCTACACTCTATACATGTTTACTCAAAAATTGACACCTGATCGGTGTTGCTAGGCCTACGTATGGTGAAACTGTGTGGTGGTGCAGATTTCCTCCATAAGATATAATGAAGTGAGCACATCGACTTTTCAGATAGCCCTAGAGACCTACACTATATATGCCCACTCACATTATAAGGCCTGCACCAGGTCAGTACAAATACCTCATCGATCCCTTCTGACACATGCTACGTGTGCGCAGATACTTGGCCGAGCTAGATGGTAATCTCAACAGCTCAGCCGCCACATGTGTGCACATGCATGTGCTAGAGTGTAACCAGACCAGAGCCTCTTATCCTAGCTGCACAGCAGCAGTCATATCTTAGAAGGCAGACACTGGCAGTTAGCACACTCAGTTCACTCCCACAAAATTTACTGTGAATGCAACACAGGTAGCCAACTAACTCACAGTCAAATCCAAAACCGGATATTCAAAAAATGAAAAATCCAGGGGGAAAGAATGGGAGCAACCCATTCTCTACAACAATATACATCTTTTTTTTTATTAAAAAGATTTTTTTAAATATCCTGAAATTGCATGAAGAGAGCAGAATGCCCTCTTCAAACACTTTAAGTATAGGCGCACAGAAGGGCACAGGAAGACAGTATAAGAAGGGATGAACAATTACCTTCTTTAATTCATGCTTTTCTGAGACGCTAGAAAGCTATTAAAAAAAAATGCATGTAGAATTGGGAATGTAGTTAACAGTAGTGAACATATGTTCTGAGTCACAAGCACAGTGTTTGGTTTTGCTCTAGTGAATAAGCTAGTTTTCTCAATGGGCATGGTGGCGAAGCGCAATTACAGCATTTAGCAGGACAAAAGATGCATTTCTATGGTATAGATTACAATCTGCCAGTTTTATTTTCCTTCCATGTCTTTTCATTGAAAAGTTTGCTCACTTTTTTGTGAAAAGGATTTTGGTGTTAGATGCTTGTGCAGAGAAATCAGTCGTAACAAAGTATTTTGACGTTTGCCTTTTAATCTTAAATATTTTTCCTTGTCTCAGGCAACTTTTGTATGCTAGTGAATCTTTCCGACTCGTGAATAATTGTGATGTACTTTTTTTTACTACTGCTGCTAGGTAGTTTAAATTGACTTTTAATATTGGTGCATGTGTTCAATTTTCCCATGGCCTGTTTAAAAAAATGTTTGTAACTTTCCTTAGGTTCCAGATGTATCCCCTGACTTGTTACTCTCTGCCAAAGGACATCATTTATTCTAACATGATTTGGAATATGGTTAGCACGTGCGAGTAGAGTTGGTTGCCAACTCTGCGCAAATCAAGAGACTTTCTCATCTGTTTCTTCTTTGCGGAATGCTTAGCTGTTGTAGGGTTCCTTGAAAGCTTATTCAAATCCATAATACCCCGATTCACAAGTTCTCAGATACGTTCCACCCTTACACTATTCAGTTTCAAGATTTTTTACAGACCTCACTGCATTGTTTCAATGTTGTCTCTATTTAGTTGCGGTCTCAGTGGTACTCCTCAGTAAAGGCACTACCTTTGTGTGATATCTAATTGTCCTTGAAGGGAATTGTCCATTATTACCATTAATAGGGAGTCATCTGCACATTACAGGGTTATCAATCCAATGTTTTGATGTTCATTTACATGCAGGTTGCATAACACTGGAGCCAGGAAATATTCCTTAACTGGATCTATTTTGAGGCAATTTTCTTTGTCAGTTCCCCCTTACAGCGTAAATGATTATTATTATGGTTAGATGCCTCAGATCATTTTGGTCTCGTGTTTTATTAAAAATCAGTTCCAGTATATCAAGTTATACGCTTTAGAGTAGTCAAGGAATCCCATATAATGTGGTTAGGCTCCTATGCTTTGTTTCTTATATGTTATTCTATGTTAAATTTATTTATAGAGTGCTCTAACACAAAGCTTCTTGATGCAGACTAGAACAAAACAATGCTAAAATACCTTTAAGGATGGTTGTGCAAATATAAACCAAACTAGCGCTAAACATTGTAACATATTCAATAGACAATGTACCAAAACAGGGAATCTGAAGGTCCTTATATCAAGGAAGCAATGCACAGACAGACAGCGAACAATATAAGTGGCTAGAAAATATGTCACGATAGATAAGAAACCAGTAGATAAAAGGACAATTGTGTTGTGAAATTGCGATGCAAGCTTTCCGCTCTCAGGATCAGAGGTAAAGAGTTCTGCATGGCTGGAGTCGCAATGAAGAACGCTCTATCTCCAAACGAGGAATTTCTTGATCTGGGAGTCTACAGAAGGCATTCGAAGTTGACTGCAAGAAAATGTAGTTCCCTAGTGTAAATGACCTTATTGGTAATAACAATAGCTTTGAACAAGATTCGTTGGAGGAGCAGTAAATTGGTGCACTCGCTTACAATCAAGTGGATAAGGACACTTCTCGAAAGTCCAAAAAGGGGTCTGACTGTGACATTTTGGACCAAACCGAAGTCTATTTAATGCTTGATTCAATCTTGATTGAATGAAAAATTCAAAAAGTGGTGCAAGAAAGATTTTTTGTGCTGTTTAATTTAAAAAAACAAAAAACAGTTAGAGACTTTAGCTAGCTGGGAATGGAAGGAGAGCTGACTATCAAAGTGGATACCAAGATTACAGACTAGATACTGCAGTGAGGGTGGGGGGCATAGAGGTGGACTGTTGGCAACTTATTTATATCATTTTTAGAGTTGAACAATTTTCTTAACTAGTTTTAGTTTCAAATAGTTTGCGACCAGCCACCATCGTGTTATAGAGCAGTAGTAACTAACGTTTTTTATAAGGCTGACCCTTGGTCCACTTCCAAGGAGCCTGCCACTCAACACAGGAGAGCTTCTGGGTGTCATCCGTGCCAAGGAAAAATCCCCACATGTGAGATGCTGCAATTTGGTCAGGGGCCAAACTCTAACCAGCAATGGTAGCAGAATGTACCTTTGCAGGTAAGCATAAACGACTGATCTAGGCTGGATCGAGAAAGTAGGAACACATTAGGTCTTGCTGTAGATATAAGAAGACAGCCAGTCAAGAACAGGTACTGTAAAGCTGACCTCAGACAGCCTGGAGATAAGGATTTAATGGTAACTAGTTTTGAATGCAACAAGAAAGACTAATAAAACCATCCTATACAGAAGCTTTCGAAGGTCAACAAGGTCTGAAATAACCATCAGCTTTTTGCTTCTTCCTGGAAGGAACTCTGGAAGGTCACTGGGATCCAAGGTAGGCTTTTTTCCTTTTTTTAGCAGTGGTTTATTGATGGCCGATGACCATTTATAAGCATGAACTGTCAAAGAAAGTAACTGTCATTCATCAGAGCAGAGGCCATTGCTGTCCTAAACTGGGTCCGGGGGAGAATCCCCATAACAATGGCAATGAATATCTTGGCTCCAGAAATATGGTCGCAGTTTAACAGACTGGCTACCTAGGCAGCCCTGGATTAGCAGCATCTGCAATATGTAGAAACACAATGGTTTCATTACTGATTACAATTTGTCAATCTTGTCATCCAGTAAAGTCATGTTTTCAAGTATGTCAACTGAATGCAGAGGCTGGGCCTGCAATGCTACAGTAAAGTTTAATTCTCCAATCACCCTGTAGATATCTTTTGTAAAGTTGGGAACACTTGTAATACATTCTGGGAAGTAGCTGGTCTTTGCACCTGTGGTCTGAGTATTATAAGTTTCAAAGGCAGCTAAACAATGAGTTTTTTACTCTGAATCACATGTTTTTCTCCATTTCCTTTTGCTCTGGTAGGCCATGAGTGTAGCCCGAGAAAGTTTAGTACAGAACCACAGATTGGATTTATGCTTTTGATGTAGTATGATCTTGCATGAAATGGCCAGTATGATGGTGTTCAAGTTTCTTGTTAGCTTGGCAATTTGTTATTTAAGAAGCAAGGTTGAATCGCCTTGTGAGAAAATGCTAAGAAACCCTGTGAATACGGAGGCAGGTGAGAAGGGAACATATTAATACCGAATAGTTTCCAACTCCTACTGCTTTGTAGCTCAATTATATTATAACAACTTTCCCCTTTGTGACCCTACTTTGGAAAGGGACTCAAATATGATCTGTGGAGGGGAAGAGTCTCTAGACTGGAAAATATCCAACTAATGGCCTACCTGATGTGTAGGTTTATTGGAGATCTTCTAGAAGGTTAAGCATCTACCCAGAGGGTTTTGTTTTTACAGCTGAAGACTAAAGTCAACCAGAATGCTCCAGGCGGTTCCTCAGCCAGTTTCGAAACTCCAGACACACTAGTCTGGGGGTGGGGGGCAGTAAATAAATACATAGGTATTCTATGTCCCTCACCCATTGTCTATTATTTACCAGGATGGCAACGTAGTGGTGTGCAGTTACTTATTGACCGCCACCCATTTTGTCCTTGTGTATTTTGTAGTTAGTAAGTACCAATTTGTCAATAAATGGGGAAGAATCATCTTGGAGCTATGTTTTGGAGAAACATGAGGTCCAAATAGGATGTGGGACCAACGTTGGTGAGCTAATATGCTTTAGGGATTAGTGGTAAAAAGTCTCAAATCTAAGGGCAGACTTAGCAAAATGTCCTGCAACCCAGCGCAGCAAGACATCTTGCTGCACTGCATTGCATGACAGGGAGAGGGCAGTAATGCACCCAATTTAACATACTATGGGGCAATCCTGTCCTCTCCTTGCGCTGGCGCAGTATGTGCTGCCTAGGGCCAACGCAGGCACCCTTGCACCATGGTACAAGGTTGCCTGCTTTGCAGGCAGGATTGTTTTTGTACAGGAAGGGACACCTTCCTGCACAAAAATGACCCTTTGAGGCTTTTTCGTCTTGCCACGTATGCTGCAGAATGCAGCACATGTAGAAAGAGGAAAGAACAAGGAGAAATTAACATATTTCTCCCTATTGCGCCTCCCCTGGAAAGGTTTAGCATTTTGACGCATTCCCTGTTCTACCACTCAAGGTAAATCTGGGAATGCGCCAAAATCCATTGATAGATGCATGGGGACACCCACGCTCTACCCATGGAACGCATCCTTGGGGCACAGTAACACAAGGCAATTGTGTTGTCTGTTCTGACTAGGGCTGGCTGATCTGCTAAACTGGGGAGGAATGTTTGTAACCCTAGCCGTATGGCTTGGAGTTCCAACACAATGGTGTGGAGCATCTTCTCCACATTTGACCAGAAGCCTCTGGTTGAGTGCTCTTGTTGGTGAACTCCCCATTCTACCATGGGCACATCTGTTGTTAGTATTACTCTTTCTGTTATAGGTAGTAAAGAAAGTCTTGCATTTAATTTTGCAGGCATTCTCCACCACAACAATACTTGCTTCAGATGTCTTGGGGCATGCACCATATCTTACCATAAGCCTTCGATCTGCTTCCATTGGAGGTCCAGCTCTTACTGAAGAAGGTCTCATATGGAGCCTGCAAAATGCATTGAGCCCCATATGTGATACCATCAGACCCAAAAGGGACTTGTATTGTCATACTGAGAGTGATTGTTCTGCAGGAAGACTCTATGCCATATTCCGCAACTCTCTCAATCTTTCAATTTACAAGAAAGCCTTTCACAACTGTGTGTAGAGTACTGCACCCAGGAATTGGATTTTTGTCTGGGGTTCAATAGATGATTTCTCTCTGTTCAAAGTGACACCCAATTTCCGGAAGATACTGATGCAGGCTGGCGCCGAAGCCTTTGCTCCTTCCCTTCTTGGCACTTCGATTAGTCAGTCATCAAGGTATGGGAACACCAGTTGACTTTCTAATCTGAGAAAGGCAGCTACGGGTGCAAGACGTTTGAAAAATATTCGAGGTGCTGATTTCAGTGCGAAAGATACTGCCTTGAACTAGTAGTGTTGTCCCGCTTCCACAAATCGAAGGTAATTTCTGTGTTTTTGGTGAATGGTTATGTGTAAATATGCATCTCGAAGATCCAGGGAGGTAATAAAATCACATTCCTGCATCATCAGGAGGACATCTTGTAGAACAATCATGTGAAATGATTGCTTCTCTAGAAATTTGTTTAGCTGCCTGAGATCCAGGCTTGACCTCCAATGACCCGTTTTCTTTTTTATTTGAAAAAACCTGGAATAAAATCTATTATTTCTTTGTGATTTGGGGACAATCTCCACAGCCTCCTTCAGATGAAGAATGATAATTTCCTATTGAAGCTCCTTCAGATGCAGATGATGTTCCATTTTGGGTAGACATATTGGGGGTCCTGAACGAACTCCATAGTATGCCGTGAATGAGCAATTTGCCTCACCCCCTTCTCCGATGTTACATCCTTCCAAGCAGGTGTAAAAAGGGAAATTCTCTCTCCCTGCTGCTGAGATGAGATGGAAAAGTGGGCATAGGTGCAGAGTCAAGCTTTCCTCTGATTGTCATTGGTATGTGTTTGTGAGGAACCTATTGTCTTCCCTGAAGATCTTCCATAGATTATCATTGGTAACGATTATAGGAGTATCCTTGAGCATATCCGGATTGTCTTGGGGGTAGTATGTGTGTCCCTGACCTCAATATTGGTTGAATCCTCCTTTAAAGTACTGCGATCCCTGAAAGCCATAAAAATGGCACATTCAAAATCTACGGTATTGTAGAAGTCCTAATGTCTTTGCGGTGTCATTTTCAGTTGCGTTCGAGGCATCCATTGCTGCATCAATAATGTAGAAGTAAGTCAACTCTCCATCTTTGAGGATAGCTCTCACTGTTACCTTCTTATCTTCAGAGAAGAGTTCCCAATAAAATAGCGATGTCATGCTACATCTGGCCTACCATTCCCAGGGCATTGGCTGTCTTAATTGAAGTTTCCGCCATAGATGAAATTCTACCTCCCAAATTATCAATATCTACTATCCTTTTCTGACGGATCAGAGGATGGTGTGATTAGGGTCTTGGTTCTTTGCTGAGCCTCTGAAGAGATGACTGAATCCGGTTTAGTATGACTTCTGAGGCAAGCTGGAGCCAAATCCGAGACCTTATACTTTTTCTCCCGACGAGGTATCACAGCTGTAACTGTTGACGGTATTTTCATTGATTTTATGCCTACTGACCAGACATAAACTTAAATGGGTATAGATTTTACAGACTTCCATGACTGTTCTTTGAAGTCATAAAGGAAACATGGTTATTCACAGACGTCATTGATATACTGAATTTCTTGGCAGCCCTCTACATTCATGAATGGAATTGAGAGATATCATCTGTTGAATCTTGTGTATTTGGTCCCTCAGCAACACCATTTGGAACAATAATTTCCCATCCAGTATCATCTTGTCTTTCATGGTATTGAGGGAGCTCACCTTCCTCCTCATCCATATCTGAATAAACTATACTACTGGAATAATCATTGCTGCTCCTAGGCCTGGAAGATGGTTCCTTTGGCAGTGGAAGGGGAGGTAGTGGCGATGGTTGCTGAGGTGGTGTAAATGGTAAAGGAGCAGGTGGAGGAGGTGGTAGAATTGGTGCAGCAGGTAAAACTAAATGAGGGTTATTAAATAGGATGTTGTGGCGGAGCGTGGCTAGGCGAGCCAACATGGCGGTCGCTTTTTAGCAGAACTCCACTTCGATCCCCTTCATTTTGACGGCCATCCACCTCAATGCTTGCCATCAAGGCTGCCCCCCCAAGACCCTGACAGCTTCTGCAGTGCAGAGTGGCGGCTGAGGTGTCCCGAGCGTAAAGCCCGATACAGAGCCGCCTTACTGAGTGTGACGTCGCAGCTCTGAGTAATCCGTTGTAAGCCCACGGTGGAGAGGAGGTGCATTTGGGCTCCAGTGGAGGATTACAATGGCTGCCTGCTGGGGACCCTTGAGGGCAGCAATGTACAGAGATGAGGTGCGGGAGGGGCCTGATTGCAGAGCTGTCCGCTCGCCGGCCCTGAGCCCGTGCTGTTGGGTGGTGAAATTGAAGTCTTTCTGGGGCCTACCTCCTCCCCCTCTCTCTCCTGAGAACTGTGTTGCTTATGTAAGTGGACCCCCCGAGCCCTGGATGGACTGGTGGAGAGGGTCGGGGAGTCCCCGCATGCTCATACAGCCCATAGATATGCAGAGGCAGTGATGCTCTGGACCCTGGTGACAGTCTGGAAGTGGAGAGGGGCCAGTTCTTATACCCGGACTCGACTGGGCTGCATCCTTGGCCTGGGCCTTCCCCAGCGTAGGGCCGGTGGGGGTAGAGGGCACTGCCTACTGCCCTATGGACACCGGGTCTGTAACGCCGTCGAGACTGCTGGGCAGAGCTGGCTGGAGAATGCAGGTTCCTCTGATCTACGGAGGACCTTGCTTTTGCATTCTGGCTTATAGTTATAAGGCGGTGGTGGGCAGCTGCTGATCTATGTTCCTGGGCCTGCGATGGTTCGTTCCTCTTCACCTTTATCTCCCGGGGGCCTGGGGTTGCCTCCCCCCCGTCCCCCCGACACAGAAAAACCTGCTATGTCTCTGCTTGAGGAGGGCTCCAGCTCCACTGGTTGCGGAGCGGCTGATGTGGGGGTCACGGTCTGCTCTGTCCTCTGCCTGCCTGACTTGCATTCAACCTGCATGAAGAGGGGCCCTGCGGACGGACCTGGGCTGCCCCTGACAGCCTGCGGTTGACCCCCACGTTGGCTGCCCAGCCCACTCGCAGTGAAGCTTTATGCTCAGCATGCGGATGGCCACGGGGGCTGCAACATGGCTGGAACAGGCAGATCGTCTCTTCCACATACAGAGAATCTGACCGGTCAGCAGTCCTATCATCGTCATTGGCAAGGAGAGGTCGGCGAGACCAGCTACCTCGCAGACCCGAAAGGAACAGTTCACTACTGGGTAGGCGAGCAGTAAACAAGGAAACGCAGTGGAGGGGGCGAGTGGTAACCCCCCCCCCCACCAGCTTAGCCACAATTTTCCAAGCTATACAAACATCCCAAGCAGCTGTTGAAAATAAAATTGGAGAAGTGCACATGGACATGGCATTGCTCCTCCAGGAAATGCTACTGGGCGAATCACAGAGGCAGAAGCTCGAATCTCTGGAGTGGAAGAGGAGGTCACATCCTTTAAAACCCAGGTCAACAGCCTTCTCGTGCGCACATCAGAACTGCACAGGCGTGCAGAAGACCCCGAAAACAGCTCTTGATGCAATATTATGCGCATGATTGGAATCCCCAAAGGGACCAAACCACAGCAA
The DNA here is from genome assembly GCF_964204655.1 of Triturus cristatus. NCBI lineage: Eukaryota > Metazoa > Chordata > Amphibia > Caudata > Salamandridae > Triturus > Triturus cristatus. Next base: position 274,709,091 of record NC_140593.1, on the reverse strand, counting down.
GTCACAGACTTTCTAGAAACGTGGATTAAATCCTGGATGGCAGCTGAATATCTCTCCTCCTTGTCCACAATGGAGAGGGCTCACCACAGTTTGACACCAAAACTTCCTTCCTTGGACATTTCCAAATCCAATGATTGTCCGGATCCTAAATTTCAGAGAAAGAGGTGCCGTTTAGCAGGAGGCATGAGCCAAGCCGGAACATGGCTGTGGGGATGCTAAGGTTCTCATTTTTCCTAATTACACCCCGAAGCAGAGGTGCCGTTCCTACACAGAGGTGTCAAACAAAAACTCAGGGTGAAGGGCCTCCAATATCGCCTCCTGTTTCCGGCTAAGCTCAGAGTGATCCACGCCAACAAATCCTATTTCTTCAAGACTCCAGAGTCAGCATGGAAGTGGATCACAGAGGACTGACCCCTTAGAAATAAAGTGGAGACCTCATCTCATGGGACGGGAGCTCGAGGACCATCTGGACGGCAGTGCAGAAAATGTACCTGCAAAAGAAACCGTCTCGCCGGTCGATCCGAGTCACCCTCTGGTTCTCCTGTGACGCGGAAGGCATCCAATGCGCCGTCAAGCTGTAACCTGGCTTCTGGAGATGGTGGACACAAAACGGCTACAATTACTCTTTTGGTTACAGGCTCTCAATTGCTGGATGCGACATTACAAGATCTTGAACTTTCATTTACTCCTGCACTGGGATTTTAATGTAATGGGGCTTGATGTGCTCGGCATGCGACCTTTACCATTTGATGGCAAGGAGATATCTGTTCTTGAAGAAGGGATCTAGATGAATACGACCCCCCCTCCGTTGAATGTCATCATTCCCCTCTTCAGTTTTCCTGTTAGGGTGACAGATGCTTCTAGGGCAGAAGCATGGGGTGGGGTTCTTTAATTATGTTATTGTTTCCACTGCTTTTCATGACCTGTCTTAAAGTTGTCTTTTCTGTTGTGTTTAATTCAGGGACACTCACACACACGCACCTCTTATATAGCATGATGCACTCAGATCTTTGGCACTTACTCGTACATGGTCTGTTGGCCCCGCCATGCTCCCATGGCTACGGGACTAACAAGCCTAGTGACATTTGGGTCTTCCTTCCCCCCAGATGACAATCTTCCACTTACTATCTTGGAATGTTAACTGCCTCTTAGATTGGGTGAAGCGCACTGCGGTCCTGTCCTATGCTCATCGCCATCACCCAGAGGTCCTTTTGCTCCAGGAGACTCATCTCATGGGGAATCACTGCCCCTTCCTGGCACGCAGAGGGTAGAACAGGGTCTTCCACGTGGGCTACTCTCAGATCTCTAGGGGCGTGGCGGTTCTGTTGCGGCGTTTCTTTCCCCTGGGGGTCTCACAGGAAACACATGACCCACAGGGATGCTTCCTCATTATCATGGGAACACTCGAAGGTCACACAGTTAATATAGTGAGTGTTTACACCCCTCCTGCAGTTCATGCTGTGTTTCTTGAGGACCTAACTAAGTCTCTCCTAGACCTATTGCATGGATTGACCGTCATGGGGGAGACTTTAATGCAGTCCCGGTCCCTGCATCCAATGCTACTGGACCCCCCTCCAGGTCATGGCGCACTGGGGCCCATAGACTCTCTGACTGGGCTGTGGCCATAGGGCTCTGTGATACGTGGAGGACATGGCACCCGGGAGTCCGGTAATACACACATACCTCTACTGCACACCAAATTCACTCACGCATAGTCCATATTTTCTTACCAGCACCTGACTGTCGTAATATTAGCCATGTTTAGGTACTGGCCCATGGTATTTCCAACCAAGCCCTGGGTCTTCTTCATCTGGGATCCCCCGGGGAGGGGGGCGCGCGGCCTATTTGGTGTTTAAATACCTGGTATTTGCAAGATAAGGGCAAAGCACTATGCTACGATCGCGTAGTTTGCGAAGTTTGCGCTACTTCGCACTATGCGAATTGCACGTAGCACAGTGAAAACACACGTACCGTAGCGTAGTGCAGCGGTCATTTTTTGCTTGCTCGCGGTCCTCAACGACAAGTTGGCGACCGCAAGCAAGCAAAATGACATCCCGGCGAGACTTTTTCCTTCTTCGCGATCAGCAACATCAAGTTGCCGATCGCAAGCGTGGAAAATAAACCTCCTGGCGAGCTTCTCAACGCGGGGAGGTCAGGTTTCTCATTGCAAGTGGTCGCGATGAGAAACTACCAGTCTGCGTTGAGAAAGCTGCTGCTCGAGTAGAAATCTACTCGAGCGGCAGAAATCGACCGCTTGCACTGTGCAAGATGCAGTTTGCACTGATTGCACAGTGCGGACAAGCATCCGGCACTGTGCAATCAGTGTGAACAGCATCTTGCACAGTGCACTACGCAGTTTGCGAAGCTACGCGTAGCTCGCGTAGTGCGAAGTGCCCTTCACGTAGTTACGCGTAGCGCTACTTTGCAAACTACGCCCAGGGTTACCTAAAAGAAGAACTACAAGCTTACGTCCAAAAAAATGAAGGGTCAGTTGCCACAGTGATGACTCTCTGGGCAGCTAGTAAAGCTACGCTGTGTGCATTTGCGAAAGGAAGAATTTGTGTGGAGGAGCGGACACATTCCTGCGCATTACCCAATTTGAGGTGCATGCCCTCTACTGCCAGTCCCAGATGGAGTTACAGTCTAGTGTTGGTTCCTCTCGACATTTGGCCCTGATCTACGAGGACATTTGTCTCCTCTCCTTGGAAGCGGCCAAGCATCTGTGACGGGCCACAACGGCAAGGATTTATGCGTGGGGGGACAAAAATGGGAAACTATTTTATTGGCTGGCATCCCACCAACATGTAAACAGGATCATACCAGAGATCATTAATGAGCACGGTGCTTCCCTTCACTCTCTCTCAAGAGATAGCACGGGCATTTTCTTGCTATTATCACCGCCTCTACGCAGTTCCCTCTGACAGGAATCCGACTCTAGCTTTTCAACTTCTCGCTGATGTCCCCTTTCCTCATCTTCCACAGGCTGCAATAAAAGCTCTAGACGACCCTTCTCACTGCAGGAACTGGAGAAAGCCCTGTTTAAGATCAAATCTGGGAAAACCCCAGGCCCTAATGGGTTCCCTGCCGAGTGTTACAGGGAGTTCTGGGATGTTCTGGGACCGTACCTCCTTGACCTCTACGAGAAGGCAGGAGTTCAAGGTACATTCCCCTCAAACATAGATACCGCCACAATAGTGGTGATCTCCAAGACACAGCTCCCATTTACCTCCTGCGTGAACCATCGCCCGATTTTCTTGATTAACGGGGAAGTCAAGATTTTTGCAACTCTGCTAGTGGCTCAGCTCAAGAGAGTTCTGGCCGCATTAGTACACCCCAACCAATGTGGTTTCATGCTGAATTGTAGCATGCTACATTGTCTCAGGCTCTTACTTGTGGCCCTGTCACACCATCATCTCTTAAACCACAATCTCGCCTTACTCCTAATAGACTTTGAAAAGGCGATTTATATGGTGTACTGGGGCTATTTACACGTGGTGTTGGAGCACGCTGGGTTTGGGCCTCGGTTCAGGGCATGGTCCGCAAACTATATTCTAATGCAAGGGCAAGGATTCAGATCGATGTGGTCCTCACCCACACCTTCTCCATAAGTCGGGGAACGAGGCAGGGCTGTACTCTATCCCTGCTCCTTTTTGCATTAGCGATGGAGCTCCTAGCGCGTCTAATTCGTGTTGAAGCGCTGAATATCTGCTGGAAATAGACTGTGGGCCACGAAGATCACATTGCTTCGTATGCGGACGATGTCCTGCTTTAGTTGGCGAACCCAGCACAGAGTGGGCCATGCTGCCTTCATCTTTTACAATGTTTTGGGGTGTGTCTGGACTTAAGATAAACCCAGCTAAGTCTGTACTGGTGCCTTTGGGCCCCTCTTGGGATTGCGTGGACTGGCAAGACACCATGCCCATCCGTTGTCTGAGTTTCAAATACGTGGGTATTTGGGTCTCACTGCTCCCCGAGCTGGCTTGGGCCCTTAATCTGGAACCCTTTACTTGGAGGGCCAGGGCTGACTAGGGCAAATGGCAATCCTTTCAACTAAATGTGATGGGCTATATTGCCCTTTATAAAATGATGGTTCAGCCCCGTTTTCTTTATGTCTTTCAAAACTTGCCACTTTTTATCCCATGGACTTGGTTTAGAGCTCTGGATAGTGCTGCAACAACCTTTCTGTGTCACAGTTCAAGGGCATGCCTAGCATTCGTTCACTGTCAACGGAACCCTATGACGGTGGCCTGGGTATGTCGAATTTGTACCCATATTACTTAGCATCAAACCTGTTGTCATCCATGACTGGTTCAATTGGGGGGTGGTTGGACCCGGCCTATCATTTGGAACCCGCCCTGCTTATCTATGTTGTACGGTTCTCCCATTCCTAACTCTGTGCCCTCAGTGACCAAGCCCGTCGTACAGGCATGGAGGGCTGCTTTACGACACATTCATGGGGATGCGAAACTCACACAGCAAATGCCTCTTTGACATGGCACATGGTTGAGGGAGGTGACATCACTGCAGGGTTTCAGAGATAGGACCTCATCAGGGACTCACTGCTGGGAGACATGTGGTCGGGGACCCATGTACACCCATACCAAAAGCTTCAAACCACATATGCTCTGTCCCACACACAGTTCTACAAGTATCTCCAGTTGAGGCATGCACTCCAATCTCATCTCGAGCATGACACATCACTTCAAGAGTTTAACCAACTAGAAGCTAAGGGGCATATTAACAACGGCCAGCGATAATTATCGCTGGCCGTGCTTAGCGATAATTATATTATCGCAGGCTATCCCTGGTATTTATCGCCCTGGTAGCGCATTATTAACAACGTATTACTCCAGGGCGCTAAAAATTCCAGAGATCGCGAGGTTATCGCACTTTTGCAGGGAACATCGCTGGTTTTCCAGCGATGTTCCCTGCAAAAGGGCGATAACCTTGCTGATACAACCCACAGGGTCGTATCAGCATAATCCACCCCCTATGTTAGGGATGGCTAAGTCAGGATTTTAGCAGACGTTAGGTTTTGGCGAAAATGTGTGCTAAAATCATGTGGGCTGCCTTGTAAATATCGCGATGTAAACATCAGCGATATTTGCAAGGTAGTCCATCTTGGGTACGCCCAGTAACGCCCACTTTGCATCTCATTGGAGATGCAAAGTGAGGCGTTGGGAAAAAGGGTGCTAACATGCGATTATGCATGTTAGCACCCTCTTGTAAATAGGGCGCTGGTTTTATCTCCGCTTTTTTGGCTTTGTAAGCCAAAAAAGCGGAGATAAAGCCCTTGTAAATATGCCCCTAAATTGTTAATGGGTAATTGGGGCAAAGGAGGAGTCTCCAAAATATACTGCACTGTGGTAATAAACACCCATGGCAACCTGGACCACCTTAGGACTCGTTGGGAGACATGGTTGAGTCCCCTCGATGATGATGACTGGCGGGATACATTGATGGCACCCAGGGTGATCACCACTTCTTCTAAACTACACCTGATCCAAACATAACATCTGTATGGTGCCTATCTTTCCCCGGCACTGCTCCATCGAGCGGGCTGATTCCTGACCCTTCCTGTCCCCAGTGTGCTGATGTGCCCACTGATTTTTATCACAAGCTATGGTTGTGCCCGGTCTTCCAGGGGTTCTGGTCGGCAGTGGTTGCTGAACTTTCTGGGGTACTGGGATGGAAGGTTCCCCTTTCCCTTCTCGCACTTTTGCTGGAGGTTCTCTGGGAACGAGTCTTATGGTAGCAAAGAGGGATACTGCAGCCGGGTGGAAGTCCCCTGTGCCTCCCATGCTCTCGCAGTGGTGCCTAGGGGTAGATTGGTGTGCAATTATGAGGATTGGGGCTGCCCCCGTAAACATGGCCGCATTTGGGGAAAATGGCTGGGCCTATAGTGTTGAATTATGGTGTAGGGTCTGGGGTGCCAAGGTCATTATTGCATTGAAATGATGTATTGTATTTATTTCTTGCCATTGTTTTGCATTTGCCAACTGTAATCATACCAGAAGTGACAATTGTGTGTCACGCTGTTCCTTTTTCTCTTGATGGAAAACCAACAGAATCTATTTATTAAAAAAAAGCCTATAGGTACTTGGACCACATCTGGCTCTCTATACTGTCTAGGACGTCTCTCTCTCATACAATATTAAGAGGTTTGAACTATATAATCTTGTAGATAATCATATTCATTGTAGGATTCATTGTCGTCCAGTTCTTCTGTCCAATTTGGAACATATCTTAGATCCAATTGTTTTGGACTGGGAGCAGTATGTGAGGCATAATCACTAGTCTCTTCCTTTTAGTTTAACTCTAAGATCTGAGCTGAGGGTAAATTTGACACCATCAATAATCGAAAGACAGGTCCCTTTAAATTTGGCGGTGTAGTCATTGACAGTGATTTTGTCGTTGACAGTGCCGTCAACAGTAATGATGTCTCTGACAGAGTCTTCGACGGCAGGGATGATGTTGACGGTGTTGTTGTGTGGCAGGGTTGTAACCGTCGATGGTTTCACCATGGACGGTCTCGTCAACGACAGTCGTTGTTTTTCGCGAGGTATGCTTTTGCTAGTTTGTAAATTGAGGAGGTGGATGAGAGTGTTGTACCAAACAAGTTCAGTTCAGGAAACTGAATAAATCTCCTTTTCTCTGCTGCCTTTGTAAAAGTTCATTGATGGGCACTTTTTAAGGAATCTTCCCCTGAACAGGGGGAATCCCCCCTCGAAGAGGGGAAATTCTCTTTAGATATAAGAAATAATGCCAACCTCCTTTCTCTGTCTTTAAGTGTTTAGTAGTAAAAATCTTGTATATATCACAATGATTTGGGTAAAGGCAATAAATACACTGTGGGCCATATTTATGGCCAAGTCCCGCAGTGCAGCGCAGCTATTCACCGTGCTGCGCTACACTGCGTGACAGGGTCAGAGCAGGAATGTGCCGTATTTTAGGTGATACAGCGCATTCCTGCCCTTTCCCTTGCGCTGGTGCCCTTTTGGTAGCCAAGAGCCAATGCAGGAACCCTTGCACCATGGTGCAAGGGTGCCTGCCGTGTATACAGGTTTGTTGTTGTGCAGGAAGGGGCACCTTCCTGCACAAAAACAATCCAGTGAGGCATATTCATCTTTCTATGTGTGCTGGAGAATGCAAATCTGGGGATGCGTCAAAATCCATGGGAGTTGCGTTGGAACACCCGCCCAAGACCCATAGAACTCATTTCTAGGGCAGAGTAACGCAACGCAGCAAACTGCGTTGCATGAGTCCAGATTTATGAAGCCATTCAGAGCCATGCATCATGGGTTTGTATGGCTTCAAAAATCTGACTTAGAGGTTTGCGTCACGCATGTACCACGTTGCGTGGTGCAAATGAGATCCAACCCTCACATAAATCTACCCCAGAGAATTTAGTCATCAGTGTAAATCTTATTGTGTCCACAAGATGAACAAAGTTTGAAAAAATATTTCTTCTCTTTGTCAACCACAACAGTTGGTACAAGTTGGCTGTCACATAAAAAGATCTCCCTGGGCAAGAAAAGACAGGATCAGGGTTCCCTAATAACAACTCACAGGACTTCGGTGCTGAAGATAGGGCTTGTTCAAATCCAGGGCGGACCAAAACAGTAACAGATTCAGGTTCACTGAAAGGCTACAGTATAGCTCTGCCAGGAAATACTCTCACATAAGACATGTGGTAGAAATCTGAGCTTTGGTGGCCTCTAGAGGAAGTAGGAGAGCTTAATCTTCCACCTCATTGGCTGAAGATTGTTTTTTTCAAATGAGGTGGATGTGCTACTTAATATATAATGTTGTTTCAGGCCTATGGTCATTTTAACACTGTATACTGCTACTTAATGTACTGGAGATTCCCAGCCTGACGACGGGGAATGATTTAAGCATGTGAATATATAAAAGATCGGATGCTGGTGAATAGAAAGTTATGAAGAACAAACTCCAAGAAAGCAGAATTCATTCAGATGCATAGGACTATATGCTCTGGATGCTTTTGACGAGATGACAGGTTCATTAGGAGGCCTGAAAAGTTTTTTTAGGAGTTTTCAAACTGTAAGCAATCTGCTTACGATGAAATCAGCTACAGCGTTCACCCTACACCCTAAGACAACTAAGTTAGAATTTGTCTGCTTCAAGTAATTTATATTAAGAGGTGTGGCACCGCGGCCAGGGCGACTGACTCCGGAATCTGGGGATCATGGTTCGATCCCAGGCACCGATGGCAGATTAGCCCAGCACCATGTGACTCTGGGCAATAGCTTGCTTAATCTTCCCGACAGCCCCCAGCGCCTAGAGACCCTAATGGGTGATAGTTCGTGCTTTACAAATGTGGATTATTATATATGTTATAGTTTTATTATTGGTATTGTAATATTTATCCTCCCACTTCTCCCCCTCACAATTCACTAGGAGCATATAAAGGTCAATACAGCAGTATTTTGCAAATATGTATGAATGTAAGGTTGTTCCCACGCCTTTCTTTCAGAGTAGTTTAGCCAATTTTCTGCGTAATTTATATTTTGATTCAGCTAAACTATTTGTAGACCCATCGCAAGTCTTACAATTCCATGTAGCAATTCTAAATTTCCTCAAGGAACCTTTACAATATGCTGCTTTCCATCACGGCTAATTTCCTCATTTCCACCATCCATTCCCCAATGTTTACATGTATTGTTCCAGTCCATTCTGATAACCCTCTTTCCCACCCAAAGAGCCTTTTTTTCATAGTTCGTTCATCCTGGGGAGATTCTTCCAGATGGCAGGCCATGGAAGAAGTAATGTGTGTGAGTTGTGCACTCCGATATACAAAAGAACTGAAACTGCAACCAACTTCTCATGTGTGTGCTGCACTGAATCGTATGCTGCCTCGCATACGTAATCTGAACTACAATTGTATGAAGCCAAGTTTCTTAGAAAGATGTCATTCCATAACATTAAGACTAATTTTTTCTTAAATCTGTTTTATTAATTTTTAGATTTTCCAGCAACTATATAGTCATACATAGTATATAATGCATTTTAGGTAGTCATTCAGTGGGTACATTATTGTAAGTATGTGGGGGGAACATGGGCCTTCCATCTCCTGGTGATCAGTCTCTTTTCTACCGCCATTCCCAGATCTAGGAATCTAGAAGTCACTGTGTTGTTTCAGGTTCTATGATATAGGTGCAAAATGTAAACGTGGCATTCGAATGGGAGTGTGCGGCCAGTGCATTGAGTCAGGCTATCCGTGACTTCCCTCCAGTATGCAAGTAGGTTGGGACACCCCCAAAGCATATGTAGCAGATCCTCGTCGGTAAGGGAGCATGGGGGACAAGAGGTATCTACACGGTTGAAGAAGTGGTTAATTTTTGCAGGTGTGAGGTATGCTCTGTGAGTGATATAATACTGAATTTGACTTCGGCGTACGTTCCTGGGAATAAGTACAGGACTTGCTGGGACTGAGGACCACTCAGAGTTTGTAAACTGGCGACACATATCCTCTTCCCAATGGAGCCAAAGCGGTGTTAGGTTAGTTGCTGTGTGGTGTCTTAGTGAGGCAGCGAACCACCCTCTAAGGTGTCCTCCTTGTCCCATAACGTGCATCTATTGGATGGTGAGGTGGGTTGAAGGTTCATTGGCTAAGTCACCCCATCTAGAAGTGAGGGCGGTCAATAGTTTGCGGTGGAGCAGGAATTGGCCTGGGGCAAATCGTCTCCCTCTATTAGTGTCGTGTATGGGGTCAGTACACCCTCTTGATACAGTTCACCTATATTTTGAATTCCCGCCTCCCCTCAGCTCCGCACCTCAGCAGCTGTGGTCGTTGTTTGACTCCAGGGTGTTCCCTCCAATGATAGAGCGGGTGTGTATGGCATAACATTTCAGGTAATGTATAGACTTCTGCGGAAACATCTGATGCTACGCTAAGCAGAAATTATTCCGGCGGTTTCGTTTTTGTGCAGGAGTGAAATAATCTTATCAGCTCTGATAGGGCTTGGGGTGGCTCTGCAGTCGCAGTGTCACCTCGCTGATGGTCGGCCAACCACCCAGCCACCCACTGCAGCTGAGAAGCCAGGTAGTACTGTTCTAGATTTGAGGCCGCAAGGCCTCCCTGGTCTGTAGGTAAGTAGAGCTTGTTTATCGCCACTCTGTGCCGGCTGTTGCCCCATATGAAGTCCCTAACCAACTTTTCCTGTGGGCGGAAAAAGGAATATATAGTGGCAGGTTCATAAAGTAGTATAGGCACTGTGGAAGGATCACCATTTTAGTGAGGTCTACTCTACCTGTCACGGATAGCGGGAGTCTGCTCCAAAATGACATTTGGGAGCGGACAACGTTCAATGCTCTACTTGGGTTGCCGTCTAGTAAGTCTGTTCGCTGCCGATACACACTTATGCCGAGGTAGCGGAATGTGTCTGCCTTCCATTGCACGCGTACCCCATTTAGGACATACCCCAGGTCCCAACTCGCCTCGCTGAAAAGACAGACACAGGACTTGGTGGCATTGACTTTTAGCCCTGATATGGAGGTGAAGTTTCCCAGTATATGTGCCAGACGCAAGGGGGTCTGGTTGATGTCTCTCGTGTATAACAGTAGGTCATCTGCATACAAAGATATCATATGTGAACACTCCTGAGGCGAACTAGCCGGGAGCTCCTCTTTTTTAAACAAATTGTGACTGATACTGTGTTTATTTGTTCTCTGTATTTTTTAAATAAGCTAATTTGCACAATTCTCCGGTCTTTCCTGGTCGGCGCAGGGAAGCAGATCGCTTGCTGTCTCTGCCCTGACCCGAGTCTTGCCGCCATTCCCTGCGTGAGGGACACGCCCACCTCGGGTGGCCACGCCCCCCCCCCTCCCAGGATGCTATAACTATGCGCTGACTGCAAGCGCCGCTCCCACTCACTCGTGAACACTCCTGAGGCGAACTAGCCGGGAGCTCCTCTTTTTTAAACAAATTGTGACTGATACTGTGTTTATTTGTTCTCTGTATTTTTTAAATAAGCTAATTTGCACAATTCTCCGGTCTTTACCTGGTCGGCGCAGGGAAGCAGATCGCTTGCTGTCTCTGCCCTGACCCGAGTCTTGCCGCCATTCCCTGCGTGAGGGACACGCCCACCTCGGGTGGCCACGCCCCCCCCCCTCCCACTGCCAACTCCACTCTACAAAACATGAGTACCAGCCGGAAGCGCAGCGGACGAGCGCAGCGGGCGCGACGATTGCGCGCCGAAGACGCGCTTAAGGCAAGCTCGTCTGCGCTCGTCCGCGCCTCGGACGCAACTGGGGCAACTTTCCCTGCCCTGATCCCTCCGCCAGCCGCCGCCCCCCTCCCACATTTGGCGCGTGAGTCCCTTCTCCGTCTGAGAGACTTCGCACATAAGGGTCAGTTATCATTTCTTGATACTGCCTTCCCCCTGCACGAGTTCACCAGTCAGGGCCTTCTAACTTGCGGCCTTCTCAATGTCAGGTCATTACCAAAACATGCCAATGAAATCCAACTGCTCATTGACGCCCATCATCTGGACGCGCTATTTCTCACTGAGACCTGGACGCATGCAGATTGCAACGTCGACCTCGGTCTCGCGTGCCCTCAAGATTTTAAAGTACTGCATCTCCCCAGGCCAAAGGGCCGTGGCGGGGGAGTGGGGGTCATCTTCCGAGCATCCTGGTCGATTGCCATCCTTGACATAGACCCGGTTGCCGGAACGGAACTCCTTGGCGTTTCGATTAACTGTCACCATGGAGACACCGTGACAGCTATTATCTGCTACCGCCCCCCTGGGGTTTTCAACGCCCAGCAGCAACAATCGCTAATCACTACTCTCACTAATCTGGCCACTTCTCACCACAAACTAATCATTTTAGGAGACTTTAATCTCTGGTCCAACGGCAGCCTGGATAACGCACTGCACAACTTAGTGCTTTCCTGTGATGGAGTCGGCCTCTCACAATTGGTTAACAAACCCACCCACACTGCCGGGCACCAACTGGATTTAATTTTTGCCTCTTCCCAGTTGGTACACCTGGGTGACATCCTGCCCATGTGTTGGACCGACCACATCTCATGTGATAAAGCTAAAAGGCCCCCACGTAGCACTACTTCAGATTTTCTGTATAGAGATTGGAAAGCCCTTGACAAACTAAGAGCGGCGGGCACTGTATTCAGTGTTGAAAACAGTTTCTCCCCCACCAACTCGGTTGAGAACAACTTCAAAGCCTTCTGTCTAGCAATCACCTCCACCGTAGACTCTCTTGCCCCCCAGAAGAAAGGCAAAGCAAAAAGCAGAGCTCCTGCCCCCTGGTTTAACGACTCTCTGAAATCTCTTAAACTAGCCTGCAGACAATCAGAGAGGAAATGGAGACAAGGCTACTCCGATTCGAATAAAGCTATCTGGAAAAACCATCTCCAAGCATATAAAACTGCCATTAATCAGAGCAAAGCCAACTATTTCTGCACTACGATCAGCAATGCCCCCAACAGCTCTAAAAGCATTTTTCAGATTCTCAAAAACCTTACCCACCCTGATTGTGCCATAACATCTACCCTTCCTACTCAAGCCCTCTGCGATAACCTTGCGCTATTTTTTAAAAACAAAATCGACACTATTATTCTCAATCTGAACTCCTCCCCTCCCCTAGGTGGTCTCATTACACCTAGAGCATGTACTAGTGATCCTGTTTCGGTGCACTCTGATTCTCCTCTCATGGAAATGCTGCGGGAGTTTCCCCCCATCCCAGAACCTGAATTTGAAAGGCTGGCACTTGGGATCACCTCCGGATCCCCTCTTGACCCGGTGCCTCCGAAAGTCTGGAAGAGTTTTGGTTCTGACCTCTTTGTCACCCTCTGCAGGATCTGCAATCAATCCTTACACTGCGGGCTTGTGCCATCCTCCTGGAAGGAGGCCCTCATCACCCCACTGTTAAAAAAAACCTTCCTTGAACCCTGACTGTTTGTCCAATTACCGGCCTATATCCCTCCTGCCTTTCCCAGCAAAAATTGTAGAGCGCTGGGTTAGCACCTGTCTCTCCATTCATCTGGAGAAAAATCAGATTCTGGACGATTTTCAGTTTGGCTTTCGTCCTGCTCACGGGACTGAAACAGCTGTCTTGACAGCTCTGGAGGACCTTCGTCTGCGGGCAGACAGGGGCCAGGCAGTAGCCTTGATCCTGTTGGACCTGTCTGCCGCTTTCGATACGGTCAACCATGGGGTCCTGTTGGAGCGACTACGGACGGCTGGGGTAGACGGCACTGCCCTACTTTGGTTCCACTCCTTCCTACGGGACAGGAGACAGGCGGTGTCTCTCCCCCCTTATCAATCTATATTCTCTTCTGTCCCTCATGGGGTGCCCCAGGGCTCCTCCATCAGCCCCATTCTCTTTAACGTGTACCTTAGACCTTTGATCACGTTGATAAAGGCATACAGGTTAAAAACAATCAACTATGCGGATGACACCCAGCTCATCCTCTCTTGGGAGGGAGAAGACTCTACCCCCCTTGCAGCCTTTCACGACTGCTTAAGAGAGACGGCTGGGTGGCTTCACAATAACTCGCTGCAATTTAATTCCTCCAAAACGGAGGTTTTGTATTGTGCAGGTAGTCGCATTCCTCGGCAATTCCCCAGCGACTTTTGGCCCCCGGAAACAGTAGATAAACCTCGGCCAGTTACATCGGTTCGCAACCTTGGGGCCACACTGAATGATAAAATGAACACTGAAACCCAAGTTGCTAAAACGGTGGGAATGTGCACAGCTCTCCTGCGCTCCCTGCGCAAAGTTATGCCATTGCTACCCGTACAAGCTCGGGAGCAGATAGTCAGGTGCACCATCCTCAGTCGCCTGGACTATTGCAACGCGCTGTTACTTGATTCCCCAGTTGCCCTGCTTGACCGACTTCAAAGAGTTCAGTCGGCCGCAGCCAAATTAGTTCTGGGTTGGACTAGGAGATCTTCAGCCTCAGCGGCCCTAGCTGAATTACACTGGCTTCCGCTTAAACAACGTGTGGCCTTCAAGTCCCTCTGCCTTGTTTTTAAAGCGCTCCATGGAGCTGGACCCAAACCTCTGCAGGCCATGTTTACATGGTATACCCCTTCCAGAGCTCTTCGCTCAGCCTCAGCCCGTCTGGTGATTGTTCCTAAATATAACAAAGTCAGGACGGGGGGCAGATCTTTCAGAGTCGCAGCGGCTAAGCTGTGGAACAGTCTGCCTCCTGATATTCGTCAAATCTCACAGCTCCTCCCTTTCAGGAAACGCATCAAGACGTGGTTATTCCCTTAGAAACGGCCCCTTCTTCCCGCTCCTCGCTATTTGTTCCCCTCAGTTAAGAGTATTCACCAGCGCCAGGAAACCTGCAAGGTGTCAGCCGCGCTTTATAAATGTTTAAAATAAAATAATAATAATAATGTATACCGTTACCTAATGGGATGCCCTCGCTTATCCCAGTGCGGATTGCCTCTGCTAATGGCTCTATAGCTTGCGCAAAGAAGATGGGGAGACATAGAGCATCCTTGCCTGGTCCCTCTTCTCACCATGACCGGGTTGGAGATATAGGGGCCTGTTCTTACTCTGACCGTCGGTGCAGGTACAGCAACCGTACCATGCGTATAAACGTGTCTCTCAGGTTGCATCTCGCCAAATCGGCAAATAGGAATTCCCATTTCAAAGAGTTGAATGCTTTCTCAAGATCCAGTATTAGGCATCCTGAGTGTGGCCAGCGAGGCACAGAATAAGTTGCGACTCAGATTCAAAGAGGTACTTCGAGAGGGTACAAACTCGTTTTGGACTGCGTGGACCAGAGTAGAGACCACCTGCACGAGCCTGTCAGCTAGGACCTTTGCCAATACCTTGTAGTCAATGTTGAGAAGGGCTAGTGGCTTATAGGAGCCCATGTCTGTGGGATCTTTATCTGGCTTGAGCAATGACACTTAACTCGCCTCACGCGTAGACAGGGGAAATCTCTGCTCGTTCAGAGCTGTAGTGCAGAGTGCGTGTAGGCGCGGGGTCAGAGATGTGGTTTATGCCATATAAAATACCGCTGGGAACCCGTCTGGCCAAGAAGTTTTCCCCATTGCTAGTGTTGCTATCGCGCCTCTAATTTCCTCAGGGAAAGGGTCTGTGACCCGACCACCCGATCCAATCTGACATGTAGCCTGTGTACAGGGGAATAGAACGAGTAGATGCGTGTGTTGGGGTTAGGGGCGCGCCAGATGTTGGTCAGTGACCAATGAGCTAGCCATTCAGTTAGCGTCTGCGCGTTGGATGTATCTGTGGTTCTTGTTAGGGGTGGGAATGACCTGTCTAGCTCTACATCTAATACCGAGTTTAAGTCACCCCCTATGAGCCATGGGACTCCACTCCATCTGACAAAAACCCAAGTTAATTTACTAAGAAATGAAACTTGCTCCACATTAGGGGCATATACAGAGCCCATGAGGAGAACTTGACCATTCAGTCTGTCATTCACAAATACGTATCTGCCCTACGGGTCTATAATCGTCTCCTTTTTTACATAAGGGACCCCCGCCTTTATTCATAATGATGCCCCTTGTGCTTGGGAGGAGGATTTAGTGCCATATACTTGCCCCCCTCCAACGCCGGCGGAGGCGATCAACTTCTGTCTGGGTAAGGTGTGTTTCTTGCAGGAGGGTTATGTTGGCGGATCTGCATTGTAGATATGAATATGAATATATGGAATATCTGCAGGTAGGCGTGTGCATTCCCCTCACATTCCATGTAAGAATGTTTGTCTGTGCCATGGGAGAGCGATATTATCCCTGATGCATGGGAGAGTGGAGGTGTGGCAGGGGACGAGGTGGTCATTTAAAGCTCCTTGGGATGTCAAAAGTAAAATCAGAACAAAGGGTTTAACTGCATTCTGCATAACTTTATGAGGGCAAACTCGGTGTCAGTGTTCGTCCAAACTAAGAGACCCAACTGTGGCAACTACTGTGCTGGTTTGTGTCTAGCTGTGGGGGGGTGTGGTGCAAACCTAAGCATTCTTGCTGCCCCCTCGATGTTCTGTTAGAGCATCTGATGATCCCATCTGAATTGTAGATGTGGGTGTGCGCGTGGCCTGGTTAATGGGAATGAAGTGTCTTGTTTGGGCTTCGTATTTTAATGTGTGTTGGCTAATCTTCCTGTGTACTAAGCATGTATTTGGCATGTTATATAGCGAAAACAATACAATGCAGCAGTTACATAGTATGTGATAGCGTTCACTTATCAGGTTAATGATGAATGTTCAGATTACGTCATCTGATGTCTGGTAGCTGCTGGGAATATAGGTCCTCGGATCTTGCGGGCATAGACGCAGCCTCGCTCAGTGAAAGGGTGGATCTCGTCTTGTGATCGAAGTTCGGGGATGTGGACCGTATTGCTACAACTACATGCATAGCCTCTTGTCTTTCCAATAGTCTTAGTTCTAGGTCAGGGGTCACTGCTTGTGGCCTTGTATGGTTTGGGCTCCTTCTCCTGCTGCAGCAGCAGTTTCTCCTACCTCGCCGAGGTGGCAAGGTATCAGTGGATGGTTTGGGTCCCGTCAGCAGGCCCGATTCCTCCCCCCAGTCCCAAACGTTGGAGGGTGCATCAAAGAAGCGAGTGGACCCTTTCGCGGCCACCAGTAGTTGGCCGGGAATATCAGGGAGTAACAGATGTCTAATTCTCTGTACTGGCGCTTCACTGCACTGAAAGATCCCCGTCGCCTCTGCACTTGTACGGTTGAGTGCGGGAAAAGCATGATTTGGTTGTTTTGTATCCTGATATCAGCTTATTTGCTTCTCTCAGAATAGTATCTCTGTCCCTGTAATTTACTAGCTTAAAAAGAAGTGGCCTTGGTCTGGCTCCTGGATGTGACTTACCGACTGGCACCCGGTGTGCTCGCTCAACCACAAACTGAGGTGGAGATTTGGATCTGGGAGCTGACTGCTCAAGGGGGCGGCTAGACACGCAAGTCCAGCCTGCCTGGAGGAACAATACCAGCTTGAGTGACCCTGTGAAGCATTGGCCGGCTCTAAGAAAGCATACATGTACAGGACGGACCAGCTCGCAGTGGAGAAGGAGGCGGAGACAGTAAGCGACTCGGCGACGGAGCCCATCACAAGGGGCTTTCTGGAGCAACTTTTCGGCTCCCTGAGAGAAGATTTTGCGGTTCTGTGCCAGGAAATGGCCTATGATGTTAAGCAGCTCACGGAAGATGTGCAAGAGATTGAGGATCGGGTGGACTCCCTTGAGCGAGCAGGGGACTGCAGATAGGAGGAACTTACAAAACAGGTCTAAGAACTATTGGAGCTTAAAGACCGGCATGACGAGCTGCATCACTGCTTGGAAGACCTGAAAAACCGTTCCCAGAGGTCCAACATTCGTATCAAGGGAGTGTTTCTGCAGGCAGAACAAGGGAAACTGGAAGACTAGGTGGAGCGCTTCTTCCCACACGCAGCTCCAGACCTCGGGGATTGAGAAATTATTCTAGACCGCAGACACCGGGGAGGAAGTCCAGCGACGAGCCATGGCCAGCAGCAAGATATTCTTACCTGCTTCCACTCGAACAGGCAGAAGGAACTCATTGTGAAAGCAACTAGGGACAAGGGAACGATTACATTTGACGGCCTCCTGGTTGGTGTCTACCAAGATCTTTCACCTCTCACTCTCCAAGGCCGAAGGGTGCTGCAGCCGCTTACTTCTTTCTTGAGGGACAAAGGAATCCGCTACCAGTGGGGACACCCTTTCAGCCTGTCCTTCACCTGGGACAAAGAATTGTGTATAGTGAAATCCCTAAAAGACGTGAGGGATATACTTGGTGACAATCTGGATGAAGAGGAGTCGGAGGGCAGTCGACGACAATGCCCTCAAAGCCGGCTAACATGAGAAGACACCGGAGGACTGGGAGGGGAAGCCCACACAACCCACAGAGCTCAAAAAGCAGCAGGAGAGAGAGGCTTTGATCCGTAAACTGCGAGGCAAGGGGGACTCTGGAGACCCTAAGAGTGACTGAGTTTCGATGTCCTGCAGATGGCTCGGCTGAAGCTCTGTTAGCCTCTGGAGGGGTCCCAACCTCAAAGAAATCGGCCACGGCAGGGAGCCCCACATGTGGGAGAGGAACACCGATCGTCGGATATACAGACCCATGCACATTGTTGTGCTTAGTTCCTGTTGGAGGGCACTTTTACTGCTCTCGATTAATGGGATTATCGTTCTACTTTAATTTTTCCTTCTATACTTTTTTCTGCCCATTTCTCTCTACTCCCATTAGGGTTAGAGGTAGGCCTTCAGTAGGGCAGCATGAGACCTCAGTTGGAGTGGGTGTGGGGAGAGCGCCCGTGGGGACGGCAGGATCCACACGCTGATGGGAGAGGAGGCGGGGGAGGACTTTGGAGGGCTGGGGTTTACTGTCAAAGTCCGAGTGATACACCATAGGCTCAAAGTCACCCCTTAGTCACATGCCGATAGTCAAAGTGAATATCTTGAATTTTATTTTCAGGGGCCTTAACTCCCCAGTTAAGAGGCGTGAGCTATTGGCTCTCTTGAGAGAGCTGAAATGCGATGTCTGCCTTATACAAGAGACCATCTTATTGAGAGCAGATTGGAAACGCCTCCGCTCCAGATGGTTCTCCTCATCTGGTGACAAGAAGGCGGGAGTAGCGGTGTTGTTTGCCACTCACTTTCCGGGCAAGGTTTTGGACATACCGTTGGAGGTACCGGGTAGATTTCTGGGCTTGAGGGTGGGTGTGGGTGACCACATTTACGCCATTGCAGCCACATATGGCCTGAATGAGTGCCAGGAGGAGTTTCTCAATGACACCTTGGATGCTATTCTGGAGTCACCAGACAAAGACCTCATCATAGGGGGGGATTTTTATATAGTACCCGATGCACAGCTAGATCGCGCCGTATAAAGACAGGGGCACACGGGGCGCTATCTGATGCCATGCGGCGAAACCTGAGGGACCTGTGTCTGAGTGATGTGTGGAGACAGAGTTACCCTAACGCTAGGGAGTACACGTGTTTTTCATCGGCTCACCAAACATATGCCCTCATAGATTGATTTTTAACATCCCCAAGAGTAACGAAAGCCACAGGGGGGGTCACGATAGGAACCGCTGCCCCCTCAGACCATTCGCCAGTCAGTTTAGAGTTGCACATTCAGGGCGGCGCCCTGTGAAAGCGGACAGGGGAGACTCAACCATAAACTGCTCACTTATGAGGCTAACGTCCAAGAAATACGGGCGACAATAAAGTCATATTTTGAGATTAACGAGGATGGAGCATCCTCGGTCGCTCTTTTGTGGGACGCCTTAAAGGCGGTCATTCAAAGACGATTTATTGCAATAGCTGCAGGAATCAATAAATGCAGAAAAGAAAAACAGAAACAGCTTGAATCGCAAGTCAAAGAGCTGGAGGGAGTGCACTGTAGGACGGGAGCCGTACAAGTTAGGAGACAACTTAACGCCGCCAGACAACAGCTGAAAGCCCTTGACTTCGTTCTTGCTGAATATTCCTTCCTGCAGACCAAACAGAGGTATTATGCCGGGAGTAGTAAAGCCGGGAAACTCCTTGCAAACGTACTCCGTGCACAGACGAATACTCAGCGTATTGTAGAAATTAGAGACGCCCAGGGAGAAATTTTGCATGCAGACGGTGATACATCAGGCAGATTTGAGTCCTTTTACACTGATCTATATAGTAGCGCTGACATTTCAGACACGGGAGCAGCCGAGTACTATGTGCGTGATGTCCCGGTGACATCTCTTCCCCCACTACAGCCGACGAGTCTGGATGCAGATGTCCGCATGGACGAGGTCCTTAAGGCCTTCCGTGCTCTTGCGTCCGGGAAAGCCCCTGGGGAGGACGGATTCTCAACCGAATTTTATAAGACATTTGCCAGTGAGTTTGCCCCGATTCTGGTACGATTTTTTAAGTCTTTTAGTGATACTGGTAGTTTGACCCCGACTATGGCCATGGCAGAGGTGGTTGTGATCCCTAAACCGGGCAAGAATCCACTAGACTGCGCAGCTTACCTCCCTATCTCTTTATTAAACGTTGACCTGTGAATCTTTACAAGCATACTGGCTGCCCGGCTGGTGCCACATATGCAAGGCTTGATCGACCCCGATCAGTCGGGGTTCATTCCGGAACACAACTGCAGTGATGGGACTCGTCGGGTCTGCCATTTGTTGGACACCCGCGGTGCTCCTTTCGATTGACGCCGAGAAGGGATTCGACTGAGTTCATTGGCCGTACCTGCAATGGGTCCTGCGTAAATTCGGAGCGGGGGACAGATTTCTGAGATGGGTGGATTGCTTGTATAGGGATCCAGAGGCGAGGATTAGGGTCAACAGAATGTCCTCTAGGCCGTTCTGCATTAGGAGAGGTACACGGCAATTGACAAGTTTAGGGAGCCGGCATTTCCTGTTGTCAAAATAATGTATGGGGGACTACTTGGCCACCTGCGTCTGGGATTGGGCAGATTTACCTACAGATGTGGACCCCTTTCCCATGTTGTACTGCTTGCAGCCTTCTGTGACACTTCATTTTATTGTGCCTTCACCACATTTTTGTACTGATGTCTACGATATATTTCCCCCCTCTGCATAAGGTCTTTCTTTGCTTTTCTTTTCTTTTTGTTTAAGTTGGGTTAATTGGTTCCTTGTGTTTTCATTTTGTTGGAATTGTTTTTAGACAATTGAAGTATCAATTTGTAAATCACAGATGTTATACTGGTACCTGGATCTGTTGATGGGTACTCTCAAACTGTGTATTTTCGAGCACAAACTATTGTGAAGCATGTACTGAGGAATCTGGTCTAAATCTGGAGGTGACAGACTTCTGCTGGAATATGGGCTATGCAACACCCCTCTGGGTCCAACAAAATGTATATTGTTAATCAGATTCTCCTCTTGGATCCTTTATATGGACGCTGAAAATGTATTTCAGCACTGTATTGTTGCTGCTATTGAATTATTTGATTTTAAGATTGCTTTGCTTCCATAAACGAAATGTATTACAAAACTTGCAAAATGCCAATAAAGATACTTCAACAAAAAAAAAGAGGTACGCGGAAGGGCTCCTCTTTATCGCACTTGCTCTTTGCTCGATATATGGAGCCATTGCAGAAAGGATATGCCAAAATCCAACCATCACTGGGAACAGAATGGGCGATAGAGAGCATAGAATTTCACTTTACGCGGACGACGTGGTCTTGTTTTTAACTCGGCCGATGACTTCACTGCCCCCCCTTGATGGAGCAGCTAGAATGCTTTTGTCGCGCTTCGGGCTTCAAGGTCAATATCACTAAAACACAGGCTCAGAGCTGGACTCTCCCCAGGACGGAGCAGCAGGAACTGCAGCGTGGTTCCCGTTCAGGTGGGCGACCGAGGGGGTCCAGTACCTGGGACTGCAGTTATTTATCACTCTAGACAAGATAGCCCAAGTGAATTATGCTTTCTTGTCGGAGGTCAGGGGTGACCTCTCAAACTGGAGGAAGCATACTATGTCCTGGCTGAGAAGATTGGCAGCTATCAAAATGACCATACTTCTGAGCATCCTATATGTGATGCAGACACTGCCACTACGACCGCCACCCACTATGCTTACACAACTACAACGCCTTAATAACAATTTCGTTTGAGGAAGTGCGAATGGCCTGTCACTTGACATATCTCCAGCAGGAGGATTGGAGACTGGGAGCCCCACACCTGATACACTACTTTTAAGCGGCTCAATTGGAGTCGGAGAAGCACTGGTGCTTCATCGACCGTTCAATCGCGGGCATGCACATCTGGAAAGTTCCATGGCTACCCTGGCGGCATCGACCTAGTGGGGCCTATATTTCCCCGGTCCTGAGAACCACACTGGGAGTGTGGGATAGCGTACAGGAGCCGTACAGCCTCTCAACTCCTCTGTCTCCCTTGACTCCCTTTATAGGAAACCCGGATTTCCCTCCGGCAAGGAAGGATAACGGTTATCTTCACTGGCAGGAGGCCAACTGTAAACTTATCGGAGATCTCTTCGATGAGAAGGGAGTGATGGATTTTGCTAGCCTCATCACAGGCTTTGGGATCCCCCGGAACGCATACTGGCAATACTTGGCTCTCCGCCACTGGGTGACCCAGCCACAGGTGCACCCCCACGCGTGCCGTCCCTTGAACAAATTTGAGCGATTGTTCATTACAAGAATATCTGATAAGCGACTACTGTCAGATATCTACTCTTTCCTAAACATCCCCAAGCAGTATAGTAAGTCCCCTGCACAGCACTGATGGGAGGTGGAATTGGAGTCTGAATTCTCCCCCAAGGAATGGCAGGACGTCATCTACAGGGACCGGGCATCCTCCTGCAGTACTGCGGGTAACGAAATGTTTTTAAAAATTGTGCATTATTGGAATTATACGCCGGCACGGCTAGCCAGATGGAAACCGGGAGAGACTGGGCAATGTTGGCGTCAATGTGGCCAAGTGGGCACCCTTACACATATGCTAGGGTCATATCCAAAGATACAAGGCTACTGGGATGCATTCCTTCACGAGATAAATTCAATACACCATACAGACCTACCTAAACTTCCCTCCTTCATTTTGTTAGGACTCCCCAACGCCTTAATGTACCCTCTTTAGATCTTGGCGTGGGAGAGCAATCACCCTGGCTTTGGGTGCAGCCAAACAGGCATTGTTGGCGAGGTGGGGGACTGTGGATATACCTTCCAGACTAGACTGGCTATACAGACTAAGGGAAACACTGGGGATGGAGAAGATTACAGCTGTCCTAATTCACTTTCTCCCTAAGTTTGATAAAACATGGGGCACCACTATAGAGTTTTTGTCCTCCAAATTTACAGAACTCACCTGCCCGAAGTACCTTCGGGTGCTCCAGCTTACTAAAGCTCCTCTCCCACAGTCGTATGGAAGCGGTTGATCCTGAATGCCCCAAATGCCCCCATGGTACCAGCACGGACCACAACACAATACCTGAATATGGTAGGCTAATCTCCCCTCTCCTTTTTGTTTCCTACTCTTCTTTCTCTATATTCTTTCTTTTCAATTTACTGCAACTGCACCCCACCGGCCGGTGGATTTAGGTGGCGGCTTCTGTTATACTTGTCTTTACAAAATACTAATTAAAGATTTAAGAAACGGTAGAGGGTAGTGCCTTCTTAAGTGATCCACATCAATGGATAATCCACATCAAAAATTTCTCGAATCGAAATCACTTGTTTGGTTTTATTTGTATTTTTTGTCAAAAGAGTGCAAATATAAAATATGAAGAGAAAAAAAACAAAAGCCGACACGTGTTTCGCCCTAGTGCGGACCGCAGAGACAAACTATTTGACATTCACAGGAAGACCTTGATGATTATCTCACATCGCCTTGAAAAAGCCCACGGCCAATGGGCCACTAGGGCGAAACACGTGTCGGCTTTTGGTTCACTGTGTGAGCCCTGGCTCCGGACACGCCACAGGGGGCGGAGCCATCATTGTGGAAGGCAGGCACAGCTCTATTCAGGTGCAGGTACTACTCCTCCCACCACTCCAAATGCAGACCAGTACTATTCAGCCCAGCTCTGACTCATTAGGATCTCTGGAGCCAATGCTCCTCCCCAGCCCCTGACACTCCAGAGCCAGACATGCAATACACAAACCTAGCAGGGACATACTGGATGGCTAAGCAAGAAAATACCTACTTTCTAAAAGTGGTATTTTCAAACACAGAATGTAAAAATCCCCCTCACTAAAAGATGCATTTTAACATTCTGAGTTCAGGCATACTAAACTTTATTTTCCTACCTTGTTCCCAGCGGCGGTTATGTTTATAAGATGTTATAAACAAACTCCCCATTCTGTCCTATGGCAACAGGTAGCCTTGCAATAGTGAAAAAACCGAAATTGGCAGTAATTCACTATCAGGACATGCCACACACACCAGAGCATGTCCTACCTTTCACATACACTGCACCCTGTCCACAGGGGTACCTTGGGCCTACATTAGGGGTGACTGACATGTAAGAAAAGGGAAGGTTAGGGCCTGGCAAGTCGGTGTACTTGCCAAGTCGACATGGCAGTCCATACTGCACACAAGCTCTGCAATGGCAGGCCAGAGTTACATTTTACAGGCTGCTTTTGTGGGTGGCACAATCAGTGCTGCAGACCACTAGCAGCATTTGATTTACAGGCCCTGGGCACACACAGTACACTATTCTAGGGTCTGACAAGTAAATCAAATATGCCAATCATTAAATCACTAATCCATAACAACAGTTTACAGGGAGAGCATATGCACTTTAGCACTGATCAGCAGTGGTAAAGTGCCCAGAGTCATAAAACCACCAACAACAGGTCAGAAAAAAATACAGTACGAAGGAAAAAAGTCCTGGGATGACCTTGCAAAAAGGGCCAAGTCCAACAGTTGCTGTACCAGAAATCAACCCATAGGAGATGTCTGCCATGCGGTGTGTTGACTAGTCTGAGGTCATTCAACCAGACCTTCTCGGCATATCCATTGTTCCCTATACTGTTGTTGCATTTTATGCATATTGAGGTTGAGATCACCTTTCAAGTTTGACAAACCTCTTGCACAAGATGTAATTTCATTAATTGCAGAACCAAGAAATGCTCCATGCTCCTGGTTAGGCACATAGCTAGAGGCATTGTAGGGGGTACTACCTGTGTGTCCAATCTGCGACCACCCATAGACCCTCCTAATCCTGCTTGGAATCAAGCATGACATATTGGAAATGTCATTCTAGAAGAATAACCACCAGCACTACCTACCATGAAAAGGAGGACCTTGGCTGGTGACATTTTTGTGCAGAATTCAGGGTGATCCTTCTTCAGTAAATATATGTTTTGCAGCAAGACATATCCACCTAGAGTTGGGCCAATTCATGTGAATCCTGCACCCAACTACAATCAATTTTCAGGTTCAAAAAGCCCCCCCCCCCACCCAAAACCCCCCAAATTCAACACGCTTAATTGGTCCAGCAGGTAACAGAATATTCTCTTTGTTGATGAGCCCACCGCACCACTCCCTATCAAGTTTTAAAAACTTAATCTATTGGTGCATTTACTGTCCCCATCCAAAATATCACCTGTCATCATTTCAGACTATACATTTTACATGGAATCCAACAGAGCCTACATTATACCTGCTAGATAAACCAATGTTGCCTGCAATATTACTCAGCAATTTATACCAATGCAAAACGGTCATTCCTAAGGAAAGGTTTTTGTTTTTTTTTTGTTTTAAAAGACTCAAGTTTTTCATGAATACTTCTCTATTTTCTAGATGCATTCTGCCAACTTACAGATTTTTAATACTTTCAGATAACTCCTATTGCCCATTAAGATTTGGTCAAAAACAGTATCTGGGATGATTTCTTATATTTTTCTTTCTCAAGACAATTTTTATCAGATTATTTTCTCAGAGGTAATTCCAGACCTTACTATTTGGCACTCCAAAGGTTTACTTGCTTCAACAACAGCAGACCCTTTCTATCCATTGCAGTCTGTTTCAAGTTATAGGTTCTCTTCATGCCTCTTCATCTCACATGTATGTATTTTCAAGACAGAAGCTGCCTTACACATAATTACAACATCTGCAGATTTCTTGTATTGTCTAATTTGTAAGTATTTATTAAGCTGTTTTTATGTTTTGTTTTCTCTCTGCATCCAGGATGATGGTTAACTTTATGTCATCTTAAGATTCTGACTCAATTTTGATTGAGCTTGGGGAATCAGATGTTCTCTGCTTGACAATGGTTTCCTGTTTGAAACCATATAAGCTTCGGTGATACTTTTCTGGCACTGTAAACTCTGCCTTTTGTGCTGAAATTTCTTGATTGAAAAGAGTTTTTTCCTTCCCATGGGAAGACAAACTAAATGTTTCAAATATATGAACACCTTATTTAGGGGCCTCATGTAGGTACCTCAATACCGGTCGGTAACGGCCGAAAATCGGTAAATATCCCGTTACCGACCGGTATTGAGGCACTTGAGATGTAGGTGGCTGATTTCTGGATTCGGTATTTACCGAATCGGAATTTTAAGAAATCGGTAAAATACCGATTCGGTAAATACCGAATCCAGAAATGCAATGTAGGGGGCACTCAAGTGAGTGCATTATTGGTGTCTGGATTCGTTATTTACCACCAACTACAAGTTGATGGTAAATGACGAATACGTTACAAAAAGCATTTTTGTGCTATTTGTAAAGTGCCATGTGGCAGACATACATGCCCTTAGGGCATGTATGTGTGCCACATGTGCACACATGCACGAATCAGGGGTGCAACAGGGTGTCAATGTGACACCCTGCCACCCATGATAATGCCTCCCCTATTACCGATTCGGTATTTACCGAATCGGTAATAGTAACTGGCTTCCCATTCATTCCTATGGGCCTCCAGGCCCATAGGAATGAATGGGAAGGGATGCATTATTACCGATTCGGTAAATACCGATTCATAAATACCGATATTTACCGAATCGGTAATAATTACCGATTATTTACCTACATACTATTTACCGATTCATAAATACCGAATCGGTAAAATTCGGTATTTATGAATCGGTAAATAGTATGTTACCTACATATGGCCCTTAGTATTTTATGTACACATCATTATATGCACACTGAATATTTGCCAAAAGACAATTTTCATCATGTTGAGATTCTTCCACAATCCAAGCCTTACGAGTAGATCACCCCATTTGGTGTAATGAGAGAGCGAGAGAATGTTCTTCACATAATATTAAATTATCCCCTTCTTTTTTTTTAGGTTCACAAGCTTGAATTATTCCACATCTTGCGGATAGGAATGGGCCTATCAGCAAAGGGAGAGCAATCCGTCAATTTAACAGTTCTAGGTACAGCCTATCCATCCTATTACAAGACCAACAAAGCAACCAATGAGGTGACGAGGGTTTGAACTCCAGCTCCGCCCCCCCAAATGCTACCTTAGCTAAAACACAATTACTGCATGTACCCTTAAAGAGGAATGTTACCGAGCTTTTTTCTCGTTTAAAAAATGATTTCCCATATGTATAGCTTACTATTGGCCTTTGTTACGAAATGCAAATAAAAAAGATTTAAACCATAAACAATGATTTCCAGCACCTGCTCTGGTCCCACTTCTACTTCTGAAATTGAATGGGTCTTTAAGTTATTCTTCAGACAAGAGCTTCTGGATACACTGGCTTTCTTCCTAATAGCTACTTTTTTAAATAAACCTTGTCATCAGACTTTGTTGCAGTACTCAAAGGTAGTCCCCTTTGGCCTTGTCTTGGGAGTAGCAGGCCCAGAGGTAATTTTCATTTAACAGCCACTCATGACTGAGCAAGAGAAAGAAAGCCCTCTTCAAGCCCTGTAAAATCCGTTGGGCGAAAAAGATAGTTGCAAATGATCCTTATGTCCAATGCACTAACTGCCTGTATTCAATTACAGACCATTTGTACCCCACCAGATTATGAGATATGTAAGACTTTTTGTACAAAATCCTCGAAGGACGGGGAAAGGAGATTGGCGTTCACTCTTATAGGACCTCATATGTGTAATTTAGGTGCATAAATAATTTATGAAGGCAAAATTCTGTCCCCGATGCCTTAATTGTTCTCAATGGGGCAAGTTGTGGGCAGAGTGACCTTCATGATGTGGAGAACACACATAAAGGCACACATTTGTGGATATTCAGAAAACCTTTTTAGGTAGTTTCTGAAAATAATAAGAGATTTGCTCCTGGTTCATTTTTAAGATGAGGACGTGAGAAAATCAACCTTGTAAGTGTAAAGGGAACAGTGGAAGGGATTTCATTGACAATGAAACATTAAGGTAGCAAACACACAACAGTGACATTTGTAGATGGGAAATTTTAGACTGCCACATTTCCATTATGCAAGTACTGCTAGGAAGCTGCAAAAGTCTCTACTTCCTTGGACTACACTTTTTTTGAAAGTCAGAAATGTGCAAAATCATAGACACAATCCAAAATGTGCAAATAGCAATCTTTCCTTACTGAAGTGTTGGGAATATGAACATTTCAATGTAAAGCTGAGAAGACTACGTAGAGGCAAAGAACAAGTTTAATTTGAACTCAACAATAACACTTGAGTGTGCATCATTAGTACAGATATTGTACACAGAATTCTATGTGTGGGGAAAAAAACGGTTCTGAACAGCATCCTTTGGGATCTACATTAACATTACAGGTAGCATGTTTTAAATAAACAAACAAGTTTACAAATATAAAATTAAGATCACTGTGAATATACTTACAACAGCAAAGACAAGAGTTCCAATGGAAGCATAAACTATTTGCAGCCACTGAAAGTGAAACAATAAAGTAATAATTTTGTAAACGGAATTTGAGATGCATCCATAAATGTGAAATCACAAATACACATTAGCGACCTGCCTTTGCAATGATTTACGAATGAGTGGAATAATGCTTATAATATAAATTATATCATATAATTAAGACAATAGACAGCAATCGCTGGATTTAAGTAAATATTTTGACTGTTCATGTCGTAACACTGGACCATCATATGGCGGGAATATATGATGTTACAACGCAAACAATTACAACGCATGCTTTTACATTGCAGTTGTTACAACGCAACTACCATCACATCGCATGATTTTACAACGCATACCATTACAACACATTTTTTAAAACTGCCATTACCACGCATTCCATTACAACGTATACCATTACAACGCATAATACTTTTAGTGCAACAGTAGGGTAAGTGTTGGATAGCGTAGGGGTAAACATTAATATTCCCCCTC